>NC_046327.1:7681383-8281383 GCF_009819535.1 Lacerta agilis | reverse complement strand
TTTAATTTTCCCCACTGCCTCCAGTAAATGTACCTACTGAATGTTGATATTGTGTCCTCCTGCATCAGTCCCAGGACAGCCATTGAACTTCAAAGCTGAACCTGAATCTGAAACAAGCATACTCCTTTCTTGGACCCCTCCACGGTCTGACACAATCTCCAACTATGATCTTGTTTACAAAGACGGAGAGCATGGAGAAGAGGTAAGTGAACTAGCTTTACGCCTTTGAAACACATTTTACAGCCCTTGAAAGTTGATAGACAGGTAGTCAGCCTCGTGTTAGTTGAAGGTTCCTTGTTTAGTCAGATGTACACCCCATTCGATGCACATGGGATTGCAGCCTGAATTACCTTTTCTACAACCCTAAATGTGCTCTGATTCCAGATGTTCAAATTTATACTGTAAGGAGTAAAGACAGTGCCATGCAAACTGTTCTATTTGTCTAACTATAGGCCCTTCAAAACCTTAACTATGGTCAGGGCTGGCGCGTCCATTTAGGCGAACTAGGCAGTTGCCTAGGGCGCCAAAATGGAGGGGGCACTGGCCAGCCTGCCCCCCGCCCCCACCACCACCTGGTGCCACTCCGCCAGTGGCAGGGTGGCGGGGGAGGGGCAGCAGCCCGAAATGGGCTTCTTCGCCCCCTCCGCCAGCGACAGAGTAGCAGGGAAGGGGGGAACAGCCTGAAATTGGGCTTCTCCGTCCCCTCCGCCAGCAGCAGAGTGGCGGGGAGGGGGGAGCAGCCCGAAATCGTGCTTCTCCGCAGGGCTGGTGCTAGGGATTGGCGGGGGGCGCCAGAAGGTGATCTCGCCTAGGGCGCAAAAAACCCTAGCACTGGCCCTGACTATGGTTTGTCTAACTAAACTCTCTGCTCTGATTCCAAGACTATCCTTCCATAAGTGGCCATCTTGAGTTCTATAACAAATGCAGTGGAACCTCGGTTTTCGAACGTAATCTGTTCCAGAAGACCGGTCCACTTCTGAAACGTTCAGAAGCCGGGGAGCAATGGTTGGTCGGCAAAATCCATTGAGAAGAAAGAAAAACACGCAGCGGAAGCCATTAAACTTCGGAGGCATGTTTGAAAATGGAAGCAATTACTTCCGGGTTTTCAGCTTTCGGCTTCCGAAATGTTCAGCTTCTGAGACGCTCGAAAACTGAGGTTCCACTGTACAAGTATAATTGTACCGGTGCATATTTTAGTGTTGGCTTGGAAACAGACGTAAGATATTAGTAAAATTTATTTTTTCCTTTTCTTTTCTGATGTCCTCTAGCCTCCATGGATTGATTGCTTAGACAGATGGGTGGGGCCGTCTCTTTGTAGATTGCATTGAATTCAGGGTAGGATGCAAAAGCAATATGTTCATTGGCCCACATGGTTTGATTTGCAGGCTGTGCAGGCAAAGGAAGCATTTTCCTTTGCACCAATCAGCTCTATTTGTGAGCTCCAATCGGGAGCTGATTCCAGAGGGCTTGTATTTGGCAAATAATTAAAACCCATCCCCAAATACAAACCCCAGTGGTAGTAGGAGTCGGCTCTGCTTGGGAGCTTCTGAGTGGAGCCAATCTGAGCGGTGGCGCATCTTGCACCAAATTTAAAAGGCGCAAAAGGCAAGCCCTGTGTGCAAAGGAATAATAGGGAGAACACTTTAGGGCTCCTGATTCTTCCTTTGCAGTTGCTGCTGTACCCGGTCCACATCTGGTGGCATATGATGTCAGGTGTAGGATGGGTGGGTGTGCCTGGGAAACAAACATGTCTACAGGCCAACGGAGAATCACTACTTTAGCTTGCGAAGCAGAGATTCCCTGTGCCTGATGTAGATCAGCCAGCTTCACGTAGAGAGGCTCCATTCTGGCACCAACCACTTGCCAGTAAGGTACACTTCTGGAAAGTTAGGATTTAGTGTAATGAAGCTATTCCACATGGAATGGCTTGTGCCTGGAGCTGTAACCACACTGTGGTAGCAGTGGTTGTGACCTGGTCCTTACGTTTGAATAGAAGTTTTTGAGATTGAGTGTTAGAAAATCTTTAGAAGCAAAGACCCAAAGATCTAGATTTAAATTCATTTCCCCCTTTCCGACTTCCCTTTAGCAACGGATTTCCATCGATCCGGCTACAACTTACCACTTGCAAGGCCTAAAACCAAATAATTTGTATTACTTCCGCCTGTCTGCACGCTCTCCACAAGGCCTCGGTGCTTCAACGGCAGAAATATCAGCTAGAACAATGCAGTCAAGTAGGTGTCTTTCCTTGATTACTTCATTTCTCTCCTTTATACTTGTTGACAAGCTACTTGGCAAGTGGGTGAAATCCTATTATGTTTCAGTTATGGCTACATAGAGAAAATTTAACTAAAAACACGCAGGTCAGTGCACTTTGAAGAACCATAAGCATAGTGTTTTCTTAGAAGAGTAATATGATACCCCCAACCCCTGTCACGAGACAAAGGCTGCACTCAGACATTGTTTATCATACAGCTATGAATCTGTACGAGTCTTATGTTTGCACACCCACTCCTTGACATTCCTCTAGTATAACGGAGGAAATTGAAAGCTTTCATTTCTGCTTTAAATTACGCTATTGCACCAGATTCAAGGCTTTTTACAGATTGGGTCTAGGATACATCAAGGATTGCCTAATTCCTTATATCCTTGCTAGATCACTGAGGTTTTCTGGGGAGTCGCCATTAGTGCCCCCCCCCCGGTGGCTTGGATGGACAACTCATATTTAGTATTGTGAGCCCAAATTTATGGAGCTCCCTTCCAGTTGAGGTCAAAACAGGCCCCCTCCTTCCTGAACTTATAGCAGCTACTGAAGACTTTTTTTATTCCAGCCAGTCATTTTAACTGAAGCTTAATTTTACAGTTTTAGCTGATTTCTTATTTTTATTTTGCATTGTATCTTTATAAAACAGTTAGAAACTATTGTAGCTAAGGGGTGTATAAACTGTTTAAATAAATAAATAAAATTCAACCGACGTTTTGTGTTGTGCCTAAATCCTCAACTGTGGCTGATCTTAAGTAAGCTCTGTTGAAGCGAGCCAACTTCAAGCCAAGCGTGATCAAGCTAGCTTGTTTCATCGAAACAACTGCTACAATTAACCACAGCTTTTGGACAAAATTGCAAGCAGCAGTTAATCAAAAATAGAAACAAACGTTTCTCATCTCCCTGTGGCCACACAGAAGTGGGAGGAGAAACGCTTGCCAACGCTTCTTCCCATTACCGTAACCATGGTCGATAGTGAAATCTAGACACAGCCAATATGTTTTGGAATCCCCAGAAGCAACTGAGACAGACAAAGGTGGATCGCTCATCCTTCGCTTTGAGTTTTAAAAAGTTTAAAAAGATGTTTAGGAAATGTATTATTATTATTTTTTAGGTCTCAGAGGGAGGAATTACGGGAAAATAAAAATCTTGTCTGTGTTGCTACCTGGGAAAGAGATGCAAAAAGGGCTTGAGGAGACAGATTGAGATCAGTCAGACTTCTAAGTAATGCATGTGAAAGAGGTCAAGGTTCCCAATTTCCCCAAATATTTCAAATATAAAACAGGATTTTAAAAAGTAATTTCTGTCTATACAACTGAAGGAAAATCTATTATTATTATTATTATTATTATTATTATTATTATTATTATTACTGTGTTGATAGGATTTGTACCCCCCAAGAGATGAATGTGTTAAGATTTTAACCATATTTGCGTCTAAACTACTGTGGACATGCATTTTGGTTCCATTTCAAATGAATTTAACTTTTGCTCAAGTAAAGCGAATCATAAGATTTCATTAGAAATCTCCACACTGGTTTTGCTTAGGCAAACTTCTATATTAGCTGTCCGTGTATTGTGTGTGGCGGTGGGTTGGTATTAGTTTGTATGTATTATGAAATCGCTGGTAGAATTTAATTCTTTGCTGGCCGAGGTTTCTCCAAGAGGAGCTAAAATAAAAAAGAGAGACTGGACCTAGGGTAAGTACAAGTTGCAGTCAGAATCATCAGCCCTGTCACTTTTCCATGGTAGGTAAATCTTTGTCTAAGATTAGCATAATCCCCTTATTGATTATGCATGTTTTACAGTGTTTTGGCTACAGTTGATGTTTGAAATAAATACTTTTGATTTGAACCTTAATTGTAGTACACTTGTTCCAGGCCACTGCAGTCATAAAAAAAGAAAAGATAAAGAAAAGTAGAGTGGGGTGGGGGGAGAAACCTAGTGGTGTGTGATGGTTTTTTTATTTTACGTCTATTAGATGTGTTTGAGTTTCAAAATAGTTCTGATTCTTTTCTTCATGGCACTTCATATATAATTATATATATATATAAGATATATAAAGCATAGTGTGTAAAAGACTGGCTATAGATAGATAGATATAAATATATGATATAGATATCTATCGATCTATCTATATAAAACATAGTGTATAATAGACTGGCTATTTTGTCAGACATGCCAATATATATATATATATATATTTGAAAAAACTTATAAATAACAGATCAACCAGCAAGCGTGCAATATAAAAGCTTAGGTAGTAGACACAAAGAAGTATCATGTTTGATGTTTTTTATTTCAAGAAGAAATTTTAATCACAGGTAGGTAACAATATATTGAGGCTCATTTTCATGTATTTCCCCCTACATCCCTTTCCACCTTTTAGTTAATTCATTTTCAGTTGGTTCACTTTTAATAAGCCAAGGCTCATAAGATTATCCAAAGTTTCTGTTTTTAAGTTTGCGATTTTTATTTGCCCTTGGTTTTTCCCTTCGTTATTTATTTTCCTTTTTTTTCTTTTCCTTTTGTTCATTTCTTTTCCTTTTCCTTCAACCACTTCTGTTCTTTCACACTCAAATCCTCCTTTAACCCACTACTGAAATTAGAGCCATCAGCTCCTCCTCAAGACATTAGTTGCAACAGCCCCAGCTCCACTAGTATTTTGGTAAGTTGGCAGCCTCCGCCAGTGGAAAAACAGAACGGAATTATCACTTCCTACTCCATCAAGTACACTGGAATTGATGGAGAAGATGACAAGCCCCACGAAATTTTGGGAATTGCTCCGGACACGTCACAGTACCTTTTGGAACAGTTGGAAAAATGGACTGAATATCGGATTTCTGTGACAGCCCACACTGATGTTGGACCTGGCCCAGAGAGTGAATCTGTGTTGATCCGAACAGATGAAGATGGTATGTTTCATCCAACACATCAGTTTGACTCTCTCTCTCAATCTGCTGTCTTTGTATGGTCTAAGATTATTCCGTTTCCCCCCCCCCCTCTGCTCATCTTTTTTGACCCCTGATGAGTTTTACGAAATATTTTAAACACAAATGCTTTGCATTCGCGTTTTGTTTTGTTTTTGCTTTGAAATATACACGCCGAAGAACCACACTTTAAAGTTTTGCCCCTTTTAAGCGTGTATATTTTTCTTCTATTTGAAGATTCCCCCCTCCTTTTCTTTCTTACTTTTTCGCTCTTCTGATTTTAACTCTTTCTTTAAGAGTACCCTTAAAGCGTTTCTCTTTTGGAAAACTGATGCTGCTCCCTTTTAAAAAATATATATATATTTTGGATGCTGACTCTCTTTCATATCTGAACACTGAAGACCGTACCCCTTCCTGTTGTCTTTTTTCCCCCCACTTAAAAAATAACAAATAAAATCAGAAAACAAACAACATTTTAAAAGTCTTCTTGGTTTTTATTATTTTGATTACTAAATTACTTCTTTGTACTTCAATGCTTTGAGTCTCAAAGCATCTTCCTTGGCTTTTGTGCGTTTTTACATGTTTTTTCTATTTCTCTAATACTCTTTTTTCTTCCATTTTTGCATCAGTCATGGTTTTTGATCTTTTCACTGAAATGTAGAGCAGAATGGTTGGGTGTTTTCATTTGTATTCTTCGAGGAAGGATTAGTGGGTCTGCACTTTGAAAAAGAAAAAGAAAGAAAAAGACACTGGTTGTTTTGGACAAGTACCTGTAATTCTTCTTTTATCCACTGATGTGTTCCAGTTCCTAGTGGTCCTCCTCGCAAAGTCGAGGTAGAGGCTGTCAACTCTACAGCTGTTAAAGTGTTGTGGCGTTCACCAGTGCCCAATAAGCAGCATGGTCAAATCCGAGGGTACCAGGTGCATTATGTGAAAATGGAGAATGGAGAGCCCAGGGGGCAACCCATGCTGAAGGATATCATGTTGGCTGATGCACAGGTAACTAAACATATTCTGTCAATTCACATAACAAAAAAAAAAAGAAACAATGCTGTATTTATTAGCATAATTATGTCTTCTGTTTTGAAGTGCAAAATGGGATGCCTCCTTCCTGTTCCAATAGGTTATTGCCACAGAGTGCCCTGAATATTTCAGAAGCCAACAGTCATTCATAGAATTCATAGAATCATAGCGTTGGAAGGGACCCTGAGGACCATGTAATCCAAACCCCTGCAAAGCAGGAATATGGCAGGAATCGAACCTCCAGCCTTGGCATTATCAGCACCATGCTCTAAGCAACTGAGCTAGTCAGACCATATAGGTGGCAATGTGGTCTAAATCACTGGGCCTCTTGGGCTTCCTGGTCAGAAGGTCAGCAGTTCGAATCCCAGTGACGGGGTGAGCTCCCATTGCTCTGTCCCAGCTCCTGCTAACCTAACAGTTCAAAAGCACACCAGTGCAAGTAGATAAATAGGTATGTGGCGGGGAGGTAAACGGTGTTTCCATGTGCTCTGGTTTCCGTCACGGTGTCCCGTTGACCCGGAAAGCTGTCTGTGGACAAACGCCAGCTCCCTCGGCCTGAAGCGAGATTAGCGCCGCAACCCTATAGTCGCCTTTGACTGGACTTAACCGTCCAGGGGTCCTTCGCCTTTACTTTTACCTACCTCTGAAACTTGCTCTTATTCCTATAAATAAATCCCCTTTCTGGATCTGCAGCAATCTGTATGAACTAGTTGCACTGCAGTGGGGTGAGACAACCATTTCTAAAGATGTGCAGTTGCACCTGAAATGCAGAATTTGCACTTTCAGTGCTTCCCTTGTCTTTCCCTTTTAGGTAGTTGGTACTTTCAGAAGAGACAGTGCCAGTTCCCCATTTGGCTGGGATAGCCTCACATAAAGAATTTCTAGACTAGGAACTGTATCTGTTGTGTATTTGATAAGCAAGACCAATTGTGTTTACTTTCCTCTTACTTTACATTCATGTAATATAAGGGGAAATAAGACGTTTTTCAACGTTATGACTATTAGTTTAACATTTCATGTACTTTTCCTGTGACTGGCAGGAATATTCTAACCTGTTTCCAGGAATTGCATCAGTAGGATTTTTTTAAAAAATTAAAATCTGGGTCCTATTGTTGCATTAATTTGTCACTACCTCACCTCAGTGAGCAATACCCAACTGAAGTTAAGCATTTTAAGTCCCATTAATTTAAAATCATTTACGCTAAGCATTTGTTTAAATCCCTTCCATTGAAATAAATCATTTTGGTTGGATGAAGTGCAGTATCAGCTAGAGTTTGGTATTACAGGTTTTGAACTCAATTACATACGTTAAATATAGAGGAGTGTGGTTTAAATGAAAATTGACCTAGCAACAAGTGATGTCTAGATTCAATATTATTACAGATATTCCTGGTGCGATGTAGTGAAAGTGTAAAACTGCTTATTTTCTCTCTCACAAATTGTAACAGATAATAGAGAATTTATATTCTGAGTGAATAGATTTGTTCACATTAAGGAAGCTTCAAAAATATAGGATTTTAATTATCTCTATGTGCTTTATGAACTTGAAATTCTTTGTGCTGGTATCATAAACTATGTATCCCACAAAAGTATTCCATTTAAGATTGATTCTGGATGAAAACATGGCAATAGACAATCATAACCATCAGATATGAAAACATGGCAATAGACAATCATAACCATCAGATATTATGCTCTAAACAGTTTAGATGGAAACAATTTATAATAACTACAGTACATTCAATGAGGAACAGTAACTTTTTCCCCCCTGTGGAGATATAAATCACTTCTGTTTTGCTGATGTGTTCCTTAAATGATTTCTGAACGTGCTCGCCCTTTTCCTTATTCCCACAAATGTTTTTAGCACCATTAGAACAAACTATTCCTGCCTTTGCTTCATTGTGAATCTGCAATGATGGTAAAAAAAAAAAAAAGGCAGCGGAGAACAATATGGTTGTGTTGTATCTTTCTTGAATGTATTTTTTTTTCCAGTGGGTGGGGGGACTATAGTCAGATTCCATTTTTTGAGCAGAGAGAATGTGCTGTTGGTCATAGGGTTTCATTACTGACATGAAGTCTCAAGTACATATAAATTGCCTCTATTAATCTAAACAGGTGCACTGAATTAATTTTGACAAGGTAAAATAGAAATGAAAATGAATATGGCTTAGTAGAATGTGATTAAACAAAATGTAGCCTTTCATTACATCTCAGCAGCTCAAATTAATGCAGTCATGAAACATTACTATGAAACAATAAAGGCACTCCAGACTGGGATCTCTAATTTCCTAGAAGGAGGAGAGCCTGTTACTTATTTACAATTTTGGCAACAAGTCGCGCTGCTTTTTTAAGGAGCTAAATTCAGGCTGATTTTTTTTGCAAGCTAGTTTTTACGATATTTTTTTTTTCCTGTCCTAAGACTAAAGTTGCCTCAGCCAGGCTACAAGTATCTCCTTATGTCTTCTGTTTTTCTTCCCAACATCCTTTACTCTCAATTAGTGGGAATATGATGATACTACTGAACATGTGAGTAAAAACTGACTGGCCAATCAAAAAAGTGTGGTGGCTTTTTCCTCTGCTTTAATCTTTATTTTTCAAACATTTGGTTGTTTGCACATGTGCATGGATTAACACCTTATTTCATCGTCTATGGCATTTGGATTTTTCTGCCTTCTTTTTCCTTTCCTTTCGGTTTGGCGTAGTGCTGATATATATTTTTTCTAAGTGTGTTGAATTTGCATACTCGTCTGTTCAGTGACTGTCACTAACTTTACCTCACGGCGTGCTCCAGTAAACTATTCTTAAAATAACACAAAACATGTAACCATTCCCATTTGCTTGATAACTCCGCACCCTCAGGTCCCAATGCACTCAGGATTTGTTATAAAACAAATAACTTTTTCTTTATTTTTAGGTGCTAACATGGTGCCCATTTTCCGTTATTGATACATCATTTTAAATGTATATTTGTGAAAATATACATTGGTACTGGCTGTGTGCCAGCGATGTTTAAACAGCTTCGTTGCAGATATCACTTCCATCATTATTAACTAAGATTCCATCATCTCCATTTAAAAAGATGCTCGTTTATCTGTACTCTTTCCCCTGCCCATACTGTCTCTCCCCCTTATAACTGAAGCCCCAGAAACTGAGGGTGGATCTATATTCTAGTTTCCTCTCTCGATTTGATGAAATGTCGTCAGTCAGTGAACTGATGTTGAATATCCACATGCATTGTTTTCTTGTGGATAATTCAGTGTTCGTTCAGATTAAGTCTGCCATGTTCAATCTTTGAAAATGATCATTTTTTTTAAAAGCATTTAACTAGAAAGAGATGTGTTGTCCCATAGGATTAAATCCATATGCTTCATAGGGTTATTCATAGAATGACCGAATGCCCAAGTCTGAAGACTTTGGATTGCATTTTTCAGATGCATATTAATGAACCCATTTTTATTATCCATTAATATGACTATTTTGTTGTTATCTCACTGGGTGATTGCACTCATAGATTCTACATATACATGAGCATTTTACAAACCTCAAGCAACCTACCGTACTTTTCCGTGTATAAGACTATGTCCCCCCCCCTTAAAAATCATGCTAAAAAGTGGGGGGTCATCTTATACATGGGTAGTGCATAGGGTGGACGTTTGATTGGTTGCTGCTGTGGCTGTCAGCTGCTATTGTGCATGTTATTGGTTGCTGCATCAATGGGTGGTGTTGATTGGCTGACGCTTCGGCAGTTGGGCGGGTGATTGGGAGATTCTGCCGGCGATGGGAGACTTAGGAGGTGGATTTTGCGGTGCGTGCGGGTGAGCGATTTTTGGCATTCCCCTCTTAATGAAAGCTCAACAACTCTGTGCCATCTCCCCCCATTTTCTTAAATTCGAGTCCCCCAAAATAGGGGGCGTCATATATGGGGGTGTCTTATAGACGGAAAAGTACGGGATTTCTGAAGCTAGGTCACACTTTTTGAAGAAAGGACTCAATCTACTCCTAGGGTGAGCACAGTGTTGATATATAGGTGATTGCCATATGACCCCAAAATCCCTATTTTCAGCCCTTTGCACATAAGCAACACAACTGGGCATAAGGGGAACTAAAGAGGCTTCTGCTGATGGTAACAGCCAACTGCGCTGTCCATGGTAGGTGGAATCAGGAATAAACCAGAGCTCTACTGATGTATGGAAAGTCTCCACACATGGGCACTCTGAGTTTATTGAGCTATTCATTTTATAGCCATTCTGTTTAATAAAAAAATCTTTTTGCAAACTCTGCCATCCATACATGAAACCCCATTTGCAACCCAACTTTGCCATTTTTTATTAGTGTTGGGGAAAGTGCATATACGGTTTACTCATTGGCAGTAAGAAAGAACTAAGAACATGTTTTCTTAGATTGCAAATTATGTCCCATTGATTTCAGTGGGAGTGTGTTAAGGACATTCAGTGGAACCCTGGGTTACGTACCTCCTGTGTTGCGGACGTTCAAATTACGAACGCCCGCAACCCAGAAGTGTTTCCAGAGCATGCACAACCCCTGGATGCGCAGAAGCATTCTGCGCACTTCGTGCATGTGCAGAAGCACTCAAATTGTGCTTCTTACAGGGGTTTTTTTGGGTTTTTTCGCGTGTTCCTGATACGCACGCACGCGTTACGTACCGCGACCCGGAACAGATTGCTTACGTAACCCAGGGTATCACTGTATATAGAAATCAGTTGGACTTAAAAGGCTTAATTTTGGCTGGATCATACTCTTGATACCTAGCCTGTAAATTAAACATCATTAGTTCCCACTTCTGTTCACTTTATGATCCTTTCCTCAGTAATTAGCAATTTGATTGTTACTGATTTATAACTTTCTCAACCTGCCCTCAGAGCCAGTTTCAAACATGCTTTAATCTTCATCCCCTTTTGTTTATTTAAAAAAAAAACCCAACACATTGTATTCAATACTAAATGCCTTTTCCATCTTCTCTTGTTCCATTGAAACCAAATTTTCAATTTATGTTTAATGGCTCTTTCAGATTATAGAGAACAAATTACTCTTATACCGAATGCCACTTTACAAACACTTCTTTAATAAAAGTGTATATGTTTTCTTTTTAATCACTAAAAGAAAGGGCTTTCTAATGTACAATCCTGTGCATATTAACTTTAAAAATATCCCTGTTACATTTAGTTGGGCTTACATCTAATAAATGTTCATAGTAGCTAGAGGACAAGCCTAAGAATGTTTTGTCACAAGTAAGCCACACTGATTTCAATGGAACTTCATTCCGTATATATGTGTGAAGGGTTACAACAGTGCAGTGCAGTGTTGCTTTACTCGGAAGTAGCTGAGCTTACTTCTGGGAACAGTGCATATGAATGCAGCCTTCATATATTACATAAAATCGGGGCTTTTTCAGCTGGAACTCACTGGAACTCAGTTCTGGCATCTCTCAGGTGGGCACCATTGCCATTATAAGAGAACAAGGGAGGTGTTCGTGGTGAGATCTGGCACCCTTCCCCCCCCCCTAGAAAAATAGCACTGCATAAAGCAGCTTTAGAAGTTGGAATGTAAGTAGGGTTCTCAGGTATACAGGCAGTGATAGCATAACTTTTTAAATAATGGCTAGTAAATTCTTAAATCAAATTGATTCTCATTCCCCACTTTATTTGTACTACACTAGGAATAAGACTCTACACCAGGGGTCAGCAAACTTTTTCAGCAGGGGGCCGGTCCACTGTCCCTCAGGCCTTGTGGGGGGCCGGTCTATATTTTTTTTGGGGGGGAAATATGAACGAATTCCTATGCCCCACAAATAACCCAGAGATGCATTTTAAATAAAAGCACACATTCTACTCATGTAAAAACACCAGGCAGGCCCCCCAAATAACCCAGGGATGCATTTTAAATAAAAGGACACATTCTACTCATGTAAAAACACGCTGATTCCTGGACCGTCCGCGAGCCGGATTTAGAAGGCGAATGGGCCGCATCCGGCCCCCAAGGCCTTAGTTTGGGGACCCCTGCTCTACACAGAGTGAATTTCAAAAGGATTTCCCCCACCTCAGTTAGTACAGTTAACAGCACTCAACCTTTGGCCTTTTGCTTGGCAAAACGACTTGGGGCATGCTGCTCAGAAATGCCTTCACGCTTATTGCTGACATAAGTGAAATGCAGTGCATTGCAAGTCCTCACGCACTATTTTGATCCGATCAAAAGCTTGCCATCACTGCAGGTAGCACGAAAGCCATGTGCGCTGAATGTTATATGTTGCAACTAATTGCAAGGCAAAACTATCTTGATTTAGTAGTGCATATGTTTTAATACACATTCTGGTTTTTGTTTTTGTTTTACTTCATTTTAGGAAATGATAATAGCAGGATTGCAGCCCGAGACAACCTATTCTCTCACTGTGACGGCCTATACGACCAAAGGAGATGGAGCACGAAGCAAACCCAGACTGGTGTCCACTACTGGTGCAGGTAAATAGATGGAGATTCCTTTCATTTCCTTGCAACCATCAGTTTGTGCTTTGATGCTTTCCGAATTGAAACTCAAAATGTTTGTGTAGGTGGCTATGGCATGCCTCAGTGGCATAGCAGCAGTTTCCGGTGCTCAGGGCAGGTGTGTGCACCAAGCTTGGAGGTGTTAGGATTGTCCTACTCTCGTGTAGGACCCTGGTAGAGACACATGCCCGTCTGGCATGTTCTCTCCCTCCTGGTCTATCGTTCGGGAGCTTCAAAAGCTTTCTTCAGCCTGAACATCACAGCGATTGATGCCAAGAAGCATCAGCACACTTAGGGATCTGCAGAGCATTGGCAGTTTGCGTAATAGACCTCAGTAGCACAGCATTTTAGCTAATCTACGTTTATTTACATATAATACACTTGGAGCATTCTGACTTAGCTCTTCACTTCACGGAACACAGTAATACCAAAACATCCTGTGTCCGTCACTTCCCACACTGTGGAATGAAAACACACACTGTCATGTGATAGACAACAATCTCATGACTGCAAACACAGAGCAGGAATCTTAATAGGAGGGTGCCAGCCCAGCCCTCAATGATGGTAACACCGGAGCAACCCCACGGAGAAAAATGGGGGCCACACTGAGCCTCCTGCGTGGTGGAGCCCAGTCGGCCGACGCGGCCCTTGGCAAATGTAGAATAGGCCTGGGTGATGTATTGATACATCACCCAGGGCTGGTATGAGGGCTAGAGTTTTATGGCTGTTTCACCTGGCGGTATATTGTGAGTGAAGCAGTTGTCACCTTTCCTGAGTCCCTCTACAACCACACTGCAGTTGCCTGCATGTGGGTACCTGGTTCATGCACCTGGGGTCAGGGCCCCCCTGCCCCCCCCCAGGCTATGCCCCTAGTAGGCCTAAGTTAGGGGTCAGCAACCTTTTTCAGCCGTGGGCCAGTCCACCGTCCCTCAGACCATGTGGTGAGCCAGACTATGTTTTGAAAAATATATATGAACAAATTCCTATGCCCCACAAATAACCCAGAGATGCATTTTAAATAAAAGGACAGATTCTACACATGTAAAAACATGCTGATTCCTGGACCGTCTGCGGGCCAGATTGAGAAGGCAATTGGGCTGCATCCGGGCCCCAGGCCTTAGGTTGCCTACCCCTGGCCTAAGTGTATAAAACATTTGAAATACTAAAACAATTTTACCAAATAGATAAAACTGGTGACCCCAATGAGGATTGAGAGTGTAGCTTTTGGATGAACAAAGGTAAAAAAACAAAAGTGGGGCCAGAAAAAGCTGAGTACTTGTGCGGAAGGAATTCCTGTAGATGAATTCATTTTATTTTATATATATAGATTGTGGTGTTGTCATTCACAGAAACAATAATTGAACTTTCCGTCATTAACTTTTCCAGAAATGTGAGGCTACTTCCAAAAGTCATAATTAAAAACACAATTGCGGTACAGTACTGTTGTGCAACTCAATTTGTGCCTGTTTAGGAGAATTTCCCAATCAGTTGTTGACCTATTGCTGGATTCTTGCCACTATAATAAGCCTGATATACGACAAAATGTTCTAATCTGCTTTTTATTTTACCAAATGATTTACAGTGTATGTGAGTCATCTTCAATTTATTATTTCTGCCACAAAGAAATGATAGTAAGTCTTACATCACGTGGCTATATATATTCAGGCAAAACAGATCAATGTGTGTGTTTTTAAAATTGTCTAAACCCAGATAGCTGCCACAATAGTAAAAGCAATTTATGGCATAAATAATTTAGCGGCAGCTCCCCGCAGCTCCTCCTCTTAGAAATCTGAAGGAGTTATTATTCTGTTTCTGTGGACTCACCTGCTTTTCCTTGTGCTCCATTGGCTTCAGTGATAGTTATAATGCAATGAAAAATATGGCCTGAAATAGATATATCTATAGTCTTTTCTCAGCTCTGTAGCTGCCTCTTATGCAGCTGTAGGGAATAGTCAAAATTAAGCAAAGAGATATACTTCGTACACCGGGAAGAAAAGGGAAAACCTGTACAATGCACAGGATTCTATTTGCACAAGAATAAGGTGTTAGGAGCGAGGAAGAGGTGGGAAATGGCTATATGACATCTATATTTGTGTATTGTTGGTAATAATACCATGTTTCTCCTAAAATAAGACACCGTCTTATATTTTTTTCCCCTCAGCAAAACACAGTATGGCTTATTTTCAGGGGATGTCTTATTTTAACCGCATCGCATCAGTACGCTGCATAGTGAAGCCTCTCCAGGCTGTTTTAATTGGAGGTGCCGCATCACTATGGCTTATTTTTGGGTTATGGCTTATTTTCGGGGAATGGCTTATATTTTGCAAATGCATAGAAATCCTGCTATGGCTTATTTTATGGCCATGTCTTATTTTAGGAGAAACACGGTAGCTAGTACTTGGGTATGCCCCAGGTGTTTGTGTGTTTGTTTGTTTGTTTGTTTGTTTTTAAAAAAACATTCTTTTTTGGGTGTAATAAAGTTGCATTTGGGATGCGGGTGGCGCTGTGGGTTAAACCACAGAGCCTAGGGCTTGCCGATCAGAAGGTCGGCGCTTCAAATCCCCGCGACGGGGTGAGCTCCCGTTGCTCGGTCTCTGATCCTGCCAACCTAGCAGTTCGAAAGCACTCCAGTGCAAGTAGAGAAATAGGTACCACTCTGGCAGGAAAGTTAGAAGCTAGGGAGAGGAGCTAGGAAAGACAAAGTGCCTAAGTTTGTTGTGCTGTCTGAATGAATACTTGATGAACAGGAGTAAACAGTGTGTCCATCACATACATAACTTTTTCAAGATACTTGAATAAAGTTTGTTAGAAATGATGCATTCGCCCACTTTACTTGCTGATGTCATCTTGTGTTGCAGTTCCAGGAAAACCTCGGCTTGTAATTAGCCACACACAAATGAGTACAGCTCTAATTCAGTGGCACCCGCCTGTCGACACATACGGCCCTCTGCAGGGCTACCGCCTGAGGTTTGGCCGCAAAGACATAGATGCCTTTACGACGCGGGATTTCACCGACAAGGATGACCACTACACTGCTACAGATATTCACAAGGGGACTTCGTATGTCTTCAGGCTTTCAGCTAGAAATAAAGTGGGCTTTGGGGAGGAGATGGTAAAGGAAATTTCGATTCCAGAAGATCTGCCAAGCGGATTCCCTCAAAACCTGCGCTCGGAAAGTGCCACTTCAACTTCAGTCCAGCTATCTTGGCAACCGCCCATCCTATCAGAAAGAAATGGTATTATCACCAAATACACTCTGCAGTACAGGGATATCAATGTGGCACATCACCAAACGGAGATGTCTGTTGTTCCTGCCGATATTACTATGACGCTTTCAGGCTTAAAACCAGATACCACATATGATGTAAAAATACGTGCACACACAAGCAAAGGGCCTGGTCCATATAGTCCCAGTGTCCAGTTCAGGACACTACCTGTGGATCAAGGTAGGATTTGTCTGCTTATGACTTTTCTTTTAAAGGAATTTCGGTCTTTGGATATCGATATTTTTGAAGCTGTTACTAAAACTGACCAAACCATCGTATAAATTGTTTCAACTAACACCAGAGGTAAAGTATGTGAAACTTACATGTTTTGGATTCATTAGTATTCAGTTATCCTATATAAGGCAAGTCTGGCTCACATCTACGCAATAATTGCAGGTAAGAGAAATAGAACGTTTTGAGTTGCCATTTGTAAGAATGGGATATGGTTTTTTAAAAGCAGGTAGGAGAATTGTTGAGTGTGTTTAGTGTCGGAAATGGGATGGGATCCCAAGGTCAAGATGTACTTTAAATACATTGCTTTTTTTCCTTTTCCAGCAGTGTTTGCAAAAAATTTTCATGTCAAAGCAGTGATGAAGACATCAGTATTGCTCTCTTGGGAGATACCAGAGAATTACAACTCTGCTCTGCCTTTCAAAGTAAGTTGTTTTGCAGTTTGTAAGACTTGAAGGGTAAAACCTGAGATGCAGGAATGTTCTCATTTGTGTATCATTTGACTTATCTTCGAGAAGATGAGATAGAAGGTATCAGAATTCCCAGGTAAATTTACCAATAAGGGTTTAATTAATTGATCCCTGACTTCTTCATATAGCCCAAAGTGTATTAAGATATGCTTCATACAATCGACAGCCTGAGAACATAAACAAAGTCTACTATGATAAGGTATACCAGTCAGTCTGCCGTTTAGAACTGCAGGTGGAAATACATTTAATCTGCCTTTGGTAAACAGTCAGCGATAATTGGGTACTGAGAGATTTGTAAGGTACAAGGGTAATTGAAAATCACGCCTGTACTAAATTCTGAACACAAACGGTCTGCAGGTTACATATAACAGAGAGCAAAGATCATTGTATGCAGTATCCCATAACCTCTGCTTCAAGGATTTAAGGACAATGTCATAACCCAGATGATGTAAAAAGGATTCTGAAAGTCCAATTCAGGAGACTTTGGGGGCCATAGCTTTTGACCACGAGCTGATAGACTCCTCATTGGTTAAATGTAAAAGTAATCCCTCCCCCAGGCCAAATACCAAAATCTTTAACCAGCATTTCAAGGCAGCCCATCATGCTTTTGGTGAATAGTGGACATTCACCTGTTTCCAGAAATAGAATTGAATTAGGAACACAGTTTAGTACCTGACATTGGGACCGAAGGAACTTTGCCTGGAACTTTTTAGCTTAGGAAACAAACCATTTTACCAGTCAGTACATAGTACATAGGAGTACATGAAGTTCACAGGAGTTGGAGAACAGATTTTGCACTGGTGGAACATAATGACCCACCTTTGAGAAAAAAACAAAAATTGGAGTATAGCAAGTCTGCTCATCTCCGCCTTCTGACAGGTAGTCTGCCAGGGGCAATTGCAGGACTTTGTGTGGTGAAACAACAGCCCTAAATACTGAGAAAAGATATTCCCCTTGTAAATGGGTATTAGATGGCCATAATCTAGAGTAAACCAAATATACCTCTACTGGTGCCAGTGTTCTGGCAAGTGGTATCAGGCAACTGAAGAGCTACTGCACTCACACATATCCACCTTCCTGCCTGCGCCCCCAGACTTAAAGGTTGAGCTTGCATTTTTGAATGTCTTGAAGGAAAAGAGAGCTGCCTTTAGCTGTTCCCAGCCAGTACAGCTTGCAGAAACCTAAGCTAGTTTACAGCAAGCCATTACTGTGCATTTGTGTTAAATCCAGTTTAATTTGAAGTGTGCCTCAGGTTAAAGGAATTGTTGTCTAGCAGAACATAATATAACTCTGAGTGGGGTATCATAGAAGTTTGATGCAAAGAAAAGCTAGTGATAATCATTGAGGAAGCTGCTGGGAATCATTATTTTAAGGTCCCCCCAAATAACTGAAGTTTTCAGGTAATTCTGAAGAATCATACATAGTTGTGGCATATACAAGAGAAGATAAACAGAACGTTGCTATCTTCCTGAGTATTGCTGGACCAAAAGCAGTAAAATGCAGCTAACCATTTGCTAACAAAAATGAAAACCTTCGCTTTTTTTAGATCCTGTATGATGATGGGAAAATGGCAGTTGAGGTAGATGGCCGAGCCACTCAGAAACTTATCACCAACCTGAAGCCTGAGACATCATATTCATTTGTACTGACCAATAGAGGCAATAGCGCTGGAGGTCTTCAGCACAGGGTAACAGCAAAAACAGCACCAGATGTACTGCGAACCCAACCACTCTTCATTGATAAGACCAATGTCGATGGAATGGTAACAGTGAAGCTACCAGATGTTCCTGCAAACAAAACGATAAAGTGAGTTAAACGTCAAAAGTCATTCGTACTTTATTACTTACTGGATTCTCTGCATTAAAACCATGAGCTGCTGTAATTGCAGCCTTGAACTGCATGTTTTAGGTCAACCTATCAGAATTTTACATTTATTTATTTATAACATTCGTATCCTGCCTTTCTTCTTTGTATCCAAGAAATTCATCCCATTAGCTCGAGGATCTCCCACCTGTGCAATGGGATTTCTTCTCCCTGTCCTCGCCCTCTGCACTCACACATATCCATCTGTTCTGGGGGATCCCCCAATCCTCTGAAGGGGATTTAAGGGGGTGCACAGAGAAAAGAGTGTGGGAGGAAGTCCTATAGCACAGATGGATGTTCTTGCAGTAACGGGATGACTTCACTGAATGAAACCTGGTGTGCAGGGAATTCCTATCTTGTCCCTTATCCTTGCACTGCCCAGGATATCAAATCTCTAGTCATATTTCCAGATTTGGACAAATACAGAGACAAAGCAAGGTATGTGGAAGGAGATTTTGTGTTGTCGTGGGTGGAGTAGGATCTGTAGAAGATGACACAAGTGTAACTGAGGGCCCCTGAAACCCTTTGTGAACTTTGATGATCAGAGATCAAAAATCAATAATGTTTCTAAGCTCATCATGTCACTGATGCAGGTTTGGGAGAGCAAACACCAGTTATATGTGGCACTCCATAACCTAGCAAGTTGAGACGGCGACAGCAACATCTCCCCAGTGATAGAAAGTTCTGGTATCAGAGACAACAGAACCTCTAAACTTCCTGGTTTTAGATCTCCCAAATTCTCAATATATATACAATCATCCAAGAAAAAGTGGGGGAAGGGACTGCCTTTTCCTTAGCATTTCATCAAAAATTTACTAAATATTTGTAAATGCAGAGGAAACCAGAAAAGATTATGAACATATTCCTTAACAATTGAGGGAGGATAAACTACTTGCCATTCCTATTTCCACTCGCACCTCTTTTTCTAGAAAAATAGCACTTCACATTCCCAAGTTTTTCTCCAAGCTGCAGCCTATGAACAAAACAGCAATATCGGGGAAAGGCATTTCAGCTCAGCCTTAGTAAAAAGATGTACCCACAGAGTGGATTTTGCTTCTCCTTTGAATAATGCTGGCGATGACATGTGCAAAGATGGAGTGATTGTGCTCTGTCTTCCACTGGGAGATGTATGTTCTTAGTGGGCTACAGCAGAAGTATGAAAGAAGACGTGCACTTCCTTTGCACATTTCTTGAACTGCTCAAAGTGGCTCTAATCCTAGTAAAGACATAAACCGTAGAACTTTGGTTGGCTAAAACACTGTAAGACAAAACCATAAGATGGGTCAGTTATGTTTAGCAGTCCAGTCCCATCATGTACAAATTAATAGGGCAATGGTGGTTTACTTTGTCTTCCCCTTTAAACGTTTTTATCACAGACATTGCTTAGAAAACAGATTTTTATTCCAAAAATAGCACGTTGTGATTTAACTCTAAAAAGGTGATCCCATAATAAATGAATTTGGCAGCTATGTGTTCTGTTCACAATGCTGGAACGTGGTTTACAAGGCTTCTTAAATGGTTCTGTGCAGATTAAACAACAAAGATAGTACTAAAGACCTGACAGCAAAGCGCCAATAGGGATTCAAAACGATGGACAATAAAGAGTTGCCAGGAAAGCGTGAAACACAGTACAATCAATAAGTGTTATTGCTCTGTTTGCAGTGATTCTTGCTTCCTATAAGACTCCCATGTGTGTGACGAAGGAAATGGGGAGGAAAATGAGCAGGTTGTTAAATATTGTTGGGGATACAACCTGGATTTTCTCAGGTGACATTTTATACCATGAGCTTTGTAAATGGAAGATCCTCTCTTTCTTGCTAATTGAGGAATTCAGGATGAGACAATATGAAAATATATTACGTTGGAGTGTTAGCAGGATTAAAGTGTGGGAAATGAAGCCATTGCTATTGAACTAAGTAAAAATAAAGTTTGTAGAAAAAGTATAGAAAAGGAAGCCTGAAGACGGAAAGCATCGGAATGATTTATGGAGAAAAGTAATTACTAGAAAGGGCTAAGGTACAACAACAACGAGGAGTAGCTAACATCTGCGGAGAAGACAATAACCTTTTTCATAAGTTGTGGATATGTTGGAAGCAGGACTGAATTTGTGCTGTGGTTCACGAGGGATTAGCCACAATATCTAAGGTGATAAATAAGAAATGCATCTGAACATCTATTACCACTGAGTGAACACAGCTTGTTCTAAAGGTGAGCTCTCAGGAAGCTATGTTGGTTTATTGCAAAGGCACAGTTGTCTGTCCTGACTTTGGGAAGACTCGAGTCCTAGCATCCCTTTTGTTGCAGGGTGCAAGCAGGGAGGGAAATGATGACATTTGACATAGGCCCAGAGATCCAGAGAGGATGGACCTGGGCTGCAGTTCCTTTATTATGATTTTAAAGGCAGAAACTTAATTATAGAAATATCCATAGGAGCCAGAGTGGATAAAAATCAACTATTTTTTTTTAAAAAAAAGGATTATTATTTTTATTTAAATTGGATTTTTTTAAAAAAAATTAAATTGGATTTTTAAAATAAAATGCTTTTGGAGGAAACGTCTTTCTAAAGATAGTTTTCTGTTTAAGTTACATTATAGTCCAAAGGCTATTCATCAGTAAATAAGGTTTTCAAAATCACCTCAGTTTCTTAACAGGGACTCCTACAATCTGAATTTGTAAGAATTAAATTTAAGTTGCAACAGTCTAATATCCTTCTGTATTGTGTATGTTGTTCGTAATTAAACTTTTTGCTTTGCTTTAGTTTACACAAATTACAGCACTGTTATTCACACACAAATCTTACCACAGCTGCGTGCACAAACACAAAATTCAACAGTTAACGCTTGGATGTTGGTTTCAAGGTTAATGTGTAAGACTGATCATAGTCCTGACTGGACTTAAAAAATGTTCCCAGGCTTCTTGTCATATCACAACTTCAGTCACTTTTCATGGTAACGGTGTGAAGTTTATAATAACTAGTCACCTTGGTGGAGCTCAGCTGCCAGGAATTGCTGTTAACTTCCCATTCGTGGCTAGAAAGATCTACATCAGATTCTGATCTACCACATATTGAAAGTACAAACTTAATTATATATATTTTTAAAAGTCAAAAATAAATTGGGACAGATGATTGGCTGGTCAATAATTCAGGCAGTGTATCACTCAAGTAATACACTTCCAATCACACATTTCAATACCTAATGATATAGCCAGTGTCCCATTTTTGACAGACTGCTAGTTAATGTCTACTCTTGTTTTGTTTCAAGCATTCAGTTTTCAGAATATCTCACAGATACATTGCCATTCTCTCTGGGTCAGCCAGAGAAAAGGTAGTCTGTTAGGCCTAGCATCCATACCTTGGATGGCATTCATAGCAGCCAACCATCCCTGCTGTTTCCCAATGCTATAATAAGGAAATTGGCCGGGGGTGGGGGGAGGAAAGGTTGACAGCTATGCTCTGGAGTCAGCTTGCCTGTATTCATTTGTTGTTGTTCAGTGGTTCAGTCGTGTCCGATTCTTCATGACCCCATGGACCAGAGTACGCCAGGCACCCCTATCCTTCACTGCCTCCCGCAGTTTGGCCAAACTCATGCCAGTCACTTCGAGAACACTGTCCAACCATCTCATCCTCTGTCGTCTTCTTCTCCTTGTGCCCTCCATCTTTCCCAACATCAGGGTCTTTTCTAGGGAGTCTTCTCTTCTCATGAGGTGGCCAAAGTACTGGAGCCTCAACTTCAGGATCTGCCCTTCCAGTGAGCACTCAGGGCTGATTTCTTTAAGGATGGATATGTTTGATCTTTTTGCAGTCCATGGGACTCTCAAGAGTCTCCTCCAGCACCATAATTCAAAAGCATCAATTCTTTGGCGATCAGTCTTTTTTATGGTCCAGCTCTCACTTCCATACATTACTATTGGGAAAACCATAGCTTTAACTATACGGACCTTTGTCGGCAAGGTGATGTCTCTGCTTTTTAAGATGCTCTCTAGGTTTGTCATTTCCTTCCTCCCAAGAAGCAGGCATCTTTTAATTTCATGACTGCTGTCACCATGTGCAGTGATCATGGAGCCCAAGAAAGTAAAATACATGCCTGTATTCATGGTCAACCCTTAATGCTGAACTCTAAGGATTTATTTTTTAACCAAGTTGCCATAAGTACTTGACCACCATATTTCTAGAATGATGATCATATCTTTCTACACACAGGAGCCTGCCTGTACGTCCAGCAGTAATAAATTTGTCAGCCATTTGTTATTCCGCTGCTGGCTGCGTGTATGTGATGAGTTGAAGATGAGAAGTATCATACTTTTCCTTGTATAAGGCGAGGTTTTTTTTTACTCTAAAATGGTGTTAAAAAACAGGGTTGGGTTAGTGATTTTCTGCATTCCTCCTCCATAAAAGCTCAACAACTTTGGGCCAGCTCCCCCCATTTATTTAAATTTGAGTCCCCCAAAATAGGGGGCGTCTTTTACACAGGGGCATGTTATGTATGGAAAAATACGGTACTTGTTTTTTGTTAGAAGGAATTTTCTTTAGGCAAAGCTCATGATGAATGTCAGAGTGGCAATGAGAAATGAATAATAAGGTAATTGAGACAATGCATTCACCTTGCTTTAAATGCTGCCCAACATTGGGGCCAAGTTGGCAGCCAAGAGAGTTGATGGGGCACATGTTTTTTAAAATTCCTTTTCACGATTTCTTCTTGGGTTACTTGGCCTCCTAAAGTCCCCCTTCTGCATTCCCATGATCATGACTATGAAGAGTGGGTTTCTGGGTTATTCCCTAACCCAGGGCTGACTGAGGGCTGCATTGACAGTCAGCCACCAAACTGAGGACCACGTGCCAACTGTGAGCACAATCAATGTATATGTGTGCACACATTCACCACATATGCACATCCTTGCATGTACAGTGGTACCTGGGTTTAAGAACAGCTTAGGTTATGAACAATTTGGATTAAGAACATTGCAAACAAAAAAAGTAGGTGTTTTGGTTGGTGAACTTCGCCTTGGAATAAGAACATGTTCCGCTTCCTGTTGAGTGTGTTCCATTTGTAAATTGATTCCTCCGCTGCTATGGGAAAGCACGCCTTGGTTTAAGAACTCTTTGGTTTAAGAACGGACTTCCAGAACGGATTAAGTTCAGAAACCAAGGTACCACTGTACATGCATACCTATACCAGATATGCAAGCACACAGAACTCGCTACTCTTTTTCTGTTTCACACACAGAGACACAATCTCAGATCAGAAATAAAAGTTCTGTTTGTCTGCTCCTTACATTTGCTGAATGCTGAACAAATATAGAAGCTAAGGAAGAATTCAGTTAGACTTTTTTTAAATGACCTCTTGTGTGTGTTCAACTACAGATGCTTGTTTTAAATTTTGTTCAGGAAATTGACCTTTCCCATTTTTATCCTTAATATATATATTTTTAAAAGGAATGGGGTCACATTTTGATTTACGGCGGTGAACTGAACATGCCTTTGTCTAGAATGAGCTACCAGTGTTTCTGAATGCTCTAAGGGTCTCTAGTTGTGTTAAGGGAGTTTATTAAAAAAAATAAAAATTTGGCAGAATAGGTTTGTTTCACAGGTGGACAATAGATACTATTACCAGTGCGCAAAACAGTTTCTGTAAATAGAATTAATATCCTTTGGCGGGCTGCACAACTGGATGTAATGCCAAGTAATTTCTTTAGGGATTTAAGTCGGCAATATGCATCCATCTTAACGGTCTACACACAACAGCTTTCTGCACTCCTAAAAGTTGTATTAAACTTTTTCTTGCTTCTTTCCTTTGTTGTTGTTCAGTCGTTCAGTCATGTCCGACTCTTTGTGACCCCATGGACCAGAGCACGCCAGGCACCCCTATCCTTCACTGCCTCTCGCAGTTTGGCCAAACTCATGTTAGTAGCTTCGAGAACACTGTCCAACCATCTCATCCTCTGTCGTCCCCTTCTCCTTGTGCCCTTCATCTTTCCCAACATCAGGGTCTTTTCTAGGGAGTCTTCTCTTCTCATGAGGTGGCCAAAGTACTGGAGCCTCAACTTCAGGATCTGTCCTTCTAGTGAGCACTCAGGGCTGATTTCTTTAAGAATGGATAGGTTTGATCTTCTTGCAGTCCATGGGACTCTCAAGAGTCTCCTCCAGCACCATAATTCAAAAGCATCAATTCTTCGGCGATCAGCCTTCTTGATGGTCCAGGTCTCACTTCCGTACATTACTACTGGGAAAACCATAGCTTTAACTATACGGACCTTTGTCGGCAAGGTGATGTCTCTGCTTTTTAAGATGCTCTCTAGGTTTGTCATTTCCTTCCTCCCAAGAAGCAGGCGTCTTCTAATTTTGTGATTGCTGTCACCATCTGCAGTGATCATGGAACCCAAGAAGGTGAAATCTCTCACTGCCTCCATTTCTTCCCCTTCTATTTGCCAGGAGGTGATGGGACCAGTGGCCATGATCTTAGTTTTTTTATGTTGAGCTTCAGACCATATTTTGTGCTCTTCTCTTTCACCCTCATTAAAAGGTTCTTTAATTCTTCCTCACTTTCTGCCATCAAGGTAGTATCATCAGCATATCTGAGGTTGTTGATATTTTTTCCGGCAATCTTAATTCCGGTTTGTGATTCATCCAGTCCAGCCTTTCGCATGATGAATTCTGCATATAAGTTAAATAAGCAGGGAGACAATATACAGCCTTGTCGTACTCCTTTCCCAATTTTGAACCAGTCAGTTGTTCCATATCCAGTTCTAACTGTAGCTTCTTGTCCCACATAGAGATTTCTCAGGAGCAAATGAGGTGATCCAGCACTCCCATTTCTTTAAGAACTTGCCATAGTTTGCTGTGGTCGACACAGTCAAATGCTTTTATGTAGTCAATGAAGCAGAAGTAGATGTTTTTCTGGAACTCTCTGGCTTTCTCCATAATCCAGCTTGCAATTGTTTGCAATTTGGTCTCTGGTTCCTCTGCCCCTTCGAAATCCAGCTTGCACTTCTGGGAGTTCTCGGTCCACATACTGCTTAAGCCTGCCTTGTAGAATTTTAAGCATAACCTTGCTAGCGTGTAAACTGAGTGCAATTGTGCGGTAGTTGGAGCATTCTTTGGCACTGCCCTTCTTTGGGATTGGGATGTAGATTGATCTTCTCCAATCCTCTGGCCACTGCTGAGTTTTCCAAACTTGTTGGCATATTGAGTGTAGCACCTTAACAGCCTCATCTTTTAGAATTTTAAGTAATTCAGCTGGAATATCACTTCCACTGGCCTTGTTGTTAGCAAGGCTTTCTAAAGCCCATTTGACTTCACTCTCCAGGATGTCTGGCTCAAGGTCAGCAACCACATTACCTGGGGTGTATGAGACCTCCATATCTTTCTGGTATAATTCCTCTGTGTATTCTTGCCACCTCTTCTTGATGTCTTCTGCTTCTGTTAGGTCCTTTCCACTTTTGTCTTTCCTTTACCCCTGCCTGATTTCCTTCTTTGACTAACAGTCTGTGAAAAGTATGGATGTGGAGGTGATTTGCAAGAGTAATTCCCAGTGGGGCAGAACTGCAGCAATATTGCAATTTACCTGGATGGGGCATGGAGGTGGTAAGCTTGGGACTTCATGAATGGACTCACAGAGCCATTCTGGCACTTCTGCTAGTGCATTATTCAATTATTATAGTAGAGGAGTGAGCTTGAGAGGAGATTAATTGGCTAAACCTATCCTACGAAACCTTCTTCTTCTTTGCCAATCACTCGTAGCCGAGTAAGATTGTCTTCCATAAACACGGTTTTAACAATGAGTCCGTAAGTGACTGTGGACGCCAGTTCTGGATCCACACATCCTTCCACAGTGTGGACATTGGTTTCCGGGCGGGAGTTGTTCACGGTGGGGATTTGCCAAATGTGCCTTTCTCTTACCACATTTCTCCCTTGCGTCCTGAGTTCAAGTGTCTTCAAAGCCCATGAGACCTTTGGTAAAGGCTGTTCTCCAACTGGAGCGCTGGCAGGCCAGTGTTTCCCAGTTGCCGGTGTTTATACTACATTTTTAAAGATTTGCCTTGAGACAGTCTTTAAACCTCTTTTGTTGACCACCAGCAATATGCCTTCCATTTTTAAGTTTGGAATAGAGTAGTTGCTTTGGAAGACGACCATCAGGCCTTCTGAATCCAGACTATTGTATCTGTAAGGCCTCATCAACATTGCATCTCCGTATCAAATGTAGGACAACATATATATGAACCTTCCCCTCTAGTTTTGAATTTGGGAAAACTGGAAAGCAGAAACAAGATAGCTGCAATGGCAACTATTTGAACCACTGTAGAAAGGAGCTAACTAATTTCCGATGAGGAAATGTTTGCACTTAATAGTGGACTTTGCATATGAACATCAGAGCTATTGTAAATGTCAGATCTATTAAGTTGCTGATATTTTGCCTAGAACCAAATCAGTGTGTGTGTGTGTGTGTGTACTGCTTTGTTTTTAGTGTGTTCCTTTTAGTTTTCAAATCCCAATTTTCTTATCTAATTGAAAATGGCATTACTGAGAACATTAAACAGTCAAGTCAGCACTTTGCAATATTTATTGGCCACATTATGAGGGCAGATATTGCATGTTCCAGGAGACATTTTCTGAAGCTGAGTTTTAGGATAAAGGAGGCAAATAGCTAGAATGCATACTAAATTCCCAAACTTCTCTTAAGAAGCCATCATGGTTTTTTATGTGTAATTTAAACCTGTACTTACAACTTTGTCTACTCTGTATGGAATGCTTGAGCAAGGGTTGCAAGCAATCTTAATGACTTCTAGGATGAAAAATGATAAAGTTTCGTAATCTGACCTGGCTACCTATGTGTATTGATTTTGCAAGTGCTTTGGTTCCATTAGGTGAATTGCTGCGGTGTTTCAAAACAGGTTGTAGCGATTCATTGCCAAGAAATGAAAATTCTCATGCAGCTTTGTTAACTGCTGATATGGGGTGAAGAAAGATAGCGGATATAAGATACTTTTTAGAAGGAGAAAGCTATTAAAGTGCATATCAAAGCATATCCAAAGTGGTTTTTCTTCTACAAGCTGCTTTTTAAGTTGTGCATTGCCCTGAAGACATAGTCTACTGAACCCTGGACACCTCCGTTTTTCTCGTACAAGTACGCATATAATTTCTTCCACCTACATGTAAACATTTGTGATTCCTGCATTTGAAAAAAAATGGCAAGTCATTTGCTATTACAAATGAAGCAAAATAAACAATATTTTTTCTTTTTCTTCCTGTGGCACCTTAAAGACCAACTAAGTTTGTTCTTGGTATGAGCTTTCGTGTGCATGCACACGAAAGCTCATACCAAGAACAAACTTAGTTGGTCTTTAAGGTGCTACTGGAAGAAGAAAAATATTATTTTTTTGCTTTGACTATGGCAGACCAACACGGCTTCCTACCTGTAACTGGAGCCATTACAGATGGTTTGTCAATAGCTTAACATTGTTTCTTAAAACCCTGCTCCTTTTACTTTGGACAAAATAAGTTCATAATATAGCCTGCAGTAAAATGGCTGTATTTGCAGGCCACTTTTTCTTTCTTTCTATATTGGGTTGTGCAAAGATTGAGGACAATGGGAATGTGAAAGTGAGGAGTGCTCCTCCATGCTTCCACCCACTGTTTAAAGTCTTATAATGTTCCAGAATGAGGCTGTAACATGATGTATTGTGGCTCTGGGGAACATTCTGGAGTAAAATGCTGGTCATTGCTGGCAGCAGTGCCAGATTTATGTATAAGCTAAACAAGCTATAGCTTAGGGCCCCACTCTCTTAGGAGCCTCCCCCCAAAAATAAAGGGGAAAAATGGATGTACATTTCCAAAATATGAGATAAAAACAAATAAAGTAAAGCCTACATATCGCAACTGTGTTTTGTGGGCTCCTATGATGTAGGTAGTGGGCCCTGCCTGCTAGCCTGCTCCCTAAAATATCACTGGTTCACTCATTTCTATATATAGGGTGCCTACATTCTGCATTTCTATATAAAGGGTGCCTACATTCTGCATTTCTATATAAAGGGTGCCTACATTCTGCTTTGGATGCCTATTAGGTCCATAAATTACCACATAGCATATATTCAACACACAAAAACAGCGACAATTTGTTGTTGACAAAGGACAGCTGGACATATAAAGGGCCCAATTACCTTCAGTAGCTTTGGGCCTCATCAAACCTAAATCCGGTCCTGTTCCACCCACTGTTTAAAGTCCTGTAATGTTCCAGAATGCTGGTCATTGCTGGCAGCCAGTTAAAATTGAGGCCACCAGCAGAGGACCCCATTTCTCCCCAGAATACCGCACGGAGTCATGCTACATGGTGATGAAGGATTATTCCAGGCCACTATGGGTATTTATTTGTTTTATTCAATAAATTTCTATACCACTCTCTATGTAGTGAACACATTAGGATGAAATACAAATTTGCAGAACCCCTTTAAATTCCATCATAGCCCTTTTGCCTCCAGATTTGATTCGTTTGAAAAATTCAGTATCAACACTCACAGTTCAATCCTGTGCATGTCTTCTCAGAAGTAAACCCTGACGCGTTTGGTGAGGCTTAATCCCAGATAAGTGGGTATAAGATTGCAGCCTCGATACTTCTTTTTTTCAAAAAAAATAAATCTTTATAGTTATTTTAAAAATTTACAAATAACACTAAAAGACAATTGACAAACATCAAGCAGCTCAGAACAAGACAAGATAACACAAAACAAATAACAGAAAAGAAGAAAAATCTACATATTATACATAACTTACAATCGGTTCCGCATCTTCACAAAAAATTAAAAAGAGACTTCCAATTAATCTCGCTGTATATAACTCTTTTTTCTACATTATGGCACATTTATTCAATTTTATTTTATTCTTTTTTATCTCTTAATTTACTCTATCTTGATTTTCCACCGGGTTCAGTCTAGATCTGCCATAAGGAAACTACCTATGCCATTATTTACCAAATACTCCTTAAATAATTTCCATTCTTTATGGACTTTTTGTCTCGTTTGTCCTCTTATTCTTCTGGTACTCTTCGCTAGTTGTAAATTTTCCACCATTAATATCTGCCAATCCAACATTTTTGGTAACTTTGTTTTTTCAATTTCTGGCTATTAATATCCTGGCAGCTGTTATGCCATACAAAAATTAATATCCTTTTTGGTTCTTTGAGTTCTATTGGCAGCCTCAATACTTCAAAAAGTAAGCATCAGGGGAAAAACTGACCTGGAGAAGTTCCCTTTTTCTAATCCAAGTTTGTTGTAATTATTACTAGAATAGACTGGTGTTTTGGTTGGTAATCCATAGTTTCAGTCCCTACACCAATAGTGAGTAAAAGAACAAATCCTATTTAGGTCTTTTTAAATGTATTTCATTCCTTTAATTGTTGTCCCTGTCATCCAGCTAACTTCGAAAAAGTGCCAATGGTATAATAACACATCTAATTTTTGTTTTTGTTTGGTTTCAATGTTCGGAGATCACAAATGCCATCTGCTTTAAACTGTTTTCTAAACCTTAAAATATTGATGAGTGCAATCCTATGCATGTCTACTCAGAAGCAAGGGTCTATGACTTCAGTGGGATTTACTTCCAGGTAACTGTGTATAGGATTGCACCCTAAATTAAAGGTTCATGTAAGGAGTATTTTATTTAAATAAATTTCTCTTTGATCATAACACCTTTGGGTTTCCTGCACTTTTTACTGGAATCTCATTTATTTGGCTACATTCATAGTATTTAAGAGCATCAGTTAAATGTATCTTCTAAAATCCTGGTGATGTTTCATGAATAGTTCTATTGCATTTATCAGAGAACTGTGGAATGGAGCCTTTTATATATTTGGACTGTGTGTGTGTGTGTGTGAGAGAGAGAGAGAGAGAGTTCTGAATTAATTTGATATTTGGGGTAAATTAATTTGGTATTTGGATGTGTATGGTTGGCTCCAGACCCACCTTTCCACAAATGAAATTACTTCTGCTGGTGGAAGAAGCTCTAACTGACTACTATCTCTTTGAGGAAGGAGGGGAGGCAATTTAACCAGTCAACTCTTTCTTACAATGCTTCAGAAGGTCCTATAATTTTCAGGAGAACTGGTTTAAAAAAAAAAACCTTCTTCCCTTCTGTTAGAGTGAAACCCTGGTCAAGGGATTGAACCCATAGAATTGTGAATTAATTTTATGCTGGAAATCTGCACGTTATATCAATTCATTTCAGATGATGAGAAGTTCTCATGCCCAAGATATGCAAAGAGGTGGTTCTACTGGAGAGTAAAGAGGTTTTTTTTTTTTTTTTTTTTTAAACAGATTACTCTGCATGGGAGCATCATTTAAACTGAAGCAATATACAGTAAACGCATCATTCCCTTTATGCAGGCCTCATCTTATGTTTTATTTTCTTTGCAGAGGTTACTATATAGTAATTGTGCCTTTGATAAAGAAGTCTGATGGGAAATTCATGAAACCACGAGAGAGCCCAGACGAAATGGAATTAGACGAGGTACCGTGTGCTTATTTTAGCTCTTTTTCCCCCTGTAAAATTGTTTGTGATAGAAGCAGCCTTAATGATTGTGTCCAATTAATGTACCCGTGTCAGCAAATTTGACTTTTTTAAAAAAATAAAATGAAAATGAAAATCTTATCATTTTGTATTGGAGTTCGCCTCTGGGGACAGAAACAAAAAGCTAATTACTTAAATTAAAAGACATTAAGTTGCAATGAGGCACACACACTGTCTGATCTTTGTTGGCATTAATATTTTATTCCTTGCCGATTATAAGACGTAATGCAGTAGGTGAAATGAGTTGTCAGCAAAAACTTAATCACCATTGATATGAACTCTAATAAAGGTCTGGTTCGTTTAATGGGGTGTTTGCCAAAGCTGAATCACATGCTAAGTTGCAATTTGCTCTGCAGTTTAACATTTGACCTACCTCTCAGTTCTCTTTACTTGATTCTCCTGTGCTGGTATATGTCTGTCTCAGGCTCTTTTCCCTCTATGCTCCAAGATTAGGCACAGTGAGTGAGAGACCTCACATATTCACCAAATAGCACTGTAATAACTGGGCTGTTAATTAACATATTTACCTGTCAGTTTCTATCTTGCTTGTGGGCAAATTACTCCATTAATTTCAAAACATCCCATTATTTTGACACATAGGGCATTTTGAGATGATTGGATTTTTTATTTTTTTAAACCCTTCTTCTCATTTAAGTGTATTAGTTAAACTCTATACTTGAAAATTGCAATCCCTGTCTGAAGATGTGTGCAGAAGTACTTTATATAACACACCTTCAGACTCAAAGCAGGTGGTCACAACTGAATTTGGAAATCCCCAATAATTTTGGGAACGACAAATTGTGATTCTCGAATTGCATTGTTACACGCTCTCAGACCTAAGATGAAATGACGTCTGTGTGAAAGGTGGACACCAGCAACACTAAACTACTTGCAAAGTAACCTTGGGTGAATTCCCTGTGGTGAACTTGCATAGCATGTTTGAGCGTTCATATTAATTCAGCACATTCCGATGCAGGGAGTGTGGGTCAGAAAGTGGAAGGAAGTGTCTTCAGCACATACTGGCCCCTTTCTGTTAACAGTGGCACTTGTTTGTTTGACGCAGAGAGCTTAATCTGCCTAGTAGAGTTTGCATTATCCATGCTGAAGTGTCTGAGGACATACCCACACATCTCTCTTAATGTATATAATATGTAGCTACATCTTTGGTTTTTCCTTAATTAATTAATTAGGTGGAGAGTGGAGTGTTCTCTGGCCACAGCAGGCAGGGAAGCTGCTCCCTCCCCAGCTGTGACCGAAGTGGAATTTAATCCCGTGCACAGCTAGAGGTCTTAGTAAAAGGTGAAAGGTTTCTAAGATCTGAGGAGAAGCCATTGTTCAAGCCTATATATAATAAAGAGGTACATAGGGACATAGCTGTTAATGATAAATTAACACGTGCTCTTAAGGTAAGACGGAATATGCAGGAGAAATGATTTTGAGGAGATAGGGAAGGTATTTATAGAATTTTTGCTGTTAAAATGGAAAGGGGTCAAACCATCGCAAGAGGTGTTGAAATTTTGGGAGGTTGGATAGGTACAATGGAATGGTCTCGGGGTGGGGTGCACATTTTTATTTTTCATTTATTTATTATTATTACTTTGTTAAAATAAAAAAGCCTATATACAACACTGGACAAATCACCCGTTACAGGACTGCAAACACTCTTTGGGGTGCTGCTACCTCAGCAGCATTCAAAGGAAGTCTTCACATTCTAGATATCTGTAGGGTCACAACATGGGCACCCACCCACCCATTCATCAAAATTATGAAGTGGATACGGTGGTTAAAATCTAGTAGTCACAGAATTCCCTTCCTTACTCCAATGTTCTAGTATATCCTGTTCCTTGAATGTTCTCCAGTCTATTCTTGCAAAAACAGAAATTGGTCATATCATGAATTTCTGTTTGAAGAGTGGACCGGAGGACCTGGGACCCACCCTGATTCTGCTTAGTACCTTTTGGGTTCAGGGGTGCAGCAGTCATTCTATAAAGCCTTAAATGGCCCTGGACCACAATACTTCAAGGACCGCCTCTTTCCATGTGAACCTACCTGGACCCTGAGATCATCTTCTGAGGCCCTTCTTTGTGTGCCTCCTCCTCAAGAGGTCCGGAGGGTGGCAACACGAGAACAGGGCCTTCTCTGCAGTGGCTCCCCATCTGTGATATGCTCTTCCCCCAGGGAAGTTCGCCTGGTGCCTTCACTATACACCTTTAGGCACCAGGCAAAAACATCCTATACCCTTTTTAAAAATGCTGGCTCTTTGGGTTTGTTTTTTTCAATTGGGTTGTTGGCTTTGTTTTGATTTTATGTGAACTGCCCTGAGACCTTTGGGTATAGGGAGGTATAGAAATTAAATAAATAATAATAATTAATAAATTCCTACTGAGGTCATCTCAGTTACCTGAAAATTCATTATCACATGTGAGGTGTTCTCATTCTGTGTTATAATACAGTATCTTCTTGTGTCTCTGTCCTTGTGGCATCATTTTTTGTATGTAGCATGGTTTATGGACGTCGCACGTATGAGGGATTGAGGGGGGGGGTCTCCTTAGTGCTGTCAGTATGATCTGTACAGCGGCATGGCCCCTCTCTGTGGAAGAGGAGGCAATATTTTTCAAAGCCTATACTTTGCCTATATACCCCCCCATGGGAGGAACCATCCTGTTAATTGATTGTCCTCCGGTCTACTCTTCAAATAGAAATTCATAGTAACATCAATTTCCATTTTTTTCACAAAACAACAACAACAAAACCCTAAGAAAGCTTCTTCTTGTTGTTGTTGTGCAGTCATTCAGTCATGTCCGACTCTTGGTGACCCCATGGGCCGGAGCACGCCAGGCACCCCTATCCTCCACTGCCTCCCACAGTTTGGCCAAACTCATGCCGGTCGCTTTGAGAACACTGTCGAACCATCTCATCCTCTGTCGTCCCCTTCTTGTGCCCTCCATCTTTAAGAAAGCTTCCTTTCTTTGAATTACCCTAACAAAAAATATAGTCCAGTCTCATTTCAGGCACAATGTCTACACAGATTTCCTCAGGACTCAATAGAACCCATTGGTCATTGTAATGAAGAATGGGAGGTCTGTGTGTATTTCTCATATTCTCATTCACAGCTTCCTCAGTGTGTGATACTCCTGAGTCACTTGTGATTCTGTTATATCCTGACATATGTTTGGTGCACATACTGAGGTGGGAAGAGGGGAAAGAGGGATTAACACTCCCACAGATTAACCTTGTGTTGTGCTCTTTGTTATTTATTTGGTATCATTGGTTATATCTCTCTTAAGCCATTAGCCAACTCCATGACTTTTGGCTGTGTGTTCCTTGTACTAACATTCAGTACAGTGGCACCTCGCAAGACGAATGCCTCGCGCAACGAAAAACTTGCTAGATGAAAGGGTTTGCGTTTTTTTAGGTGACTCGCAAGACGAATTTTTCTATGGCCGTGCTTCGCAAGACGAAAACGTTTTGTGATTTTTTTCTGCACAGTGCATTCCTATGGGAAACTGCACTTTGCATGACAAAACTTTCACAATACAAAATGACTCACGGAATGAATTAATTTAGTCTTGGGAGGCACCACTGTATGTGCAGACTGCTTGCTTTCATATGGTTTCTTCTTTTTAATGACCTGGAGTTGTCTAGAGAGGCAAAAAGCGGCTAAACTCAGTTTTAGTCGCCATCAAACACAGTGGAACAATTAAAAATTCAACAGTCCAGTAACGGGACCCAGACCATTTTTAACTTGCAAAGCTACACAGTCCATTTCAGTAAAATTAACAGATTCCAGGCTGAATTCTGTAGTTGACATTGACCTTTCTTGCCATTAAGTTCTTTGGGTCTGTGCTGCTGCTGCTGCTTTCCATAACAAAGGGTCATTTTAATCATCGTGCAAGTTGTGGTGCATTAATCTGTATAATAGTTTGATAAAGGACATTTATTAAATTCAGAAACATTTGGGGCAGGATGGGTTCGTTCCCATTTTTTACAGATACAATTGAGACCACATTGTAGAATTAATGGTGGAAGAAATAAGATATGCATTGACTGGAAAATGAAAATTGTTTCTGATCGAGAGCTGAAGCCCTTCATATATCTTTCAGAATTGCTTCCAATAGTAACTCGCGAGGGGACAGAAAACATCTCCAAAGTGGGCTACTCTTTATGCAGCGACTCTGAAGTTTCTGATACTTTGGATTAAAAAAATAAATAAATCTAAGAGAACTCCCTGTTTTAAGTTGCACATGTTAATACTGTGCTCATGGAATGCCAATACAAATATTATCAGTGCAGGTGTTCCAGCTTTGCAGCGGTGATACATTTATCCATAACAATTAAGTGTTGGGAAACGCAATGACTTCAGGGTTGTCTCTATAGGCAGAATTAGTCGTACGTTAGATTTTGGCCTCTGGAATTACCATGCATTGTTCAGTTACTTTTCATGGAGAATGCAGATTGTTTTATGGTCACATTGTCATAGTTCATTGCTTCCTGTGTTGTCCTGCTGCATTTTTTTCCAACCATGTTTTGTGATTTTTTTATCATCAGTATTTTTCAATAAAGCACAAATTGCAGCTCCATCCTGTCCTGTGTGTGAACACACAAAGGACTATCAACTCCTCAAATGGTCCTTGTACTTAAATGTTCTTCTTATTCTCAGTTCACACACTTTTTAATGCTTCTTGTTGGTTGCTGCTAGGAAATTAGTGATGAATAGCCTTTCTTAATTACCTGGGTGTCAGTTTCTGTATCCACAGAGGAGACGATCTTTGATCACTTGTTTCTTCTCATTTTTCTCTCAGTTGTTTATAGCACAACAATATAATTTTGCGGTTTTAAAGAAGTAAGAGGACACCAGTAATTAACGTGAACAAGCATTGGCAAAATTAAGAAGCTATTCATCATTAATCCCTACCTCCCCCGTTCGGCAGGAAGGAATTAGAGATCTTCAGGCAGGAAACATTTAGTTAACATTGGAAAGGGTATTTGCTGAATGGGACTTCTCACAGTTGTTGGCACTGATAAAAGTATCGATGACTGATATGTGAAAAGGACCTAGGGGTCTTGGTTGACCACAAGCTTAACATGAGTCAAGAGTGTTATGCAGCAGGAAAAAAGCTAGCGCTATTCTAGGCTGCATCAACAGAAGTTGAGTGTTCAGATAAAGGGAAGTAATAGTACCATTCTATTCTGCCTCTGTCAGACCACACCTGGAATACTGTGTCCAATTCTGGGCACCGTAATTTAAGAAGGATGTTGACAAGCTGGAACATGTGCAATGGTGCCTGTCACTTGAGAGGTCCCTGAGCGCAGCTCCAGCATGCTCCAGCTGGGGGGGGAAAAGCCCTGCCCACTGGTTATATAAAGGGTAAGGTGGTCTCTCAAGTAACCTTTAGGCATCTTCTAGCATATGCAGTGTCCGACATCCGCAACAGAGTATGGTGAAAGAAACTAAAAGAAAGTAACATGAGCCCAGATTGGCCAACGATAATGTAGCAAACCTCACACATAAATGCTATCTGCACATCTGAAGAGAAGCAACGCCCTCTCTGACCACTAACATTTTGCATTACGAAAGTCTGGATCTTGAGAACATACTTCCAGGGCGTACCTCCAACAGCTCCTTCCAAAAGCAGTGGGTGGTGATACCATTTACCCAACGAGGCCTAGAAAACTTAAGGAAGGGTGCCGATGAATCTGTAGTCAAAGCTTTAGAAGATGCTTAAGAATGTTTACATTTTTGCTCTATAAACCATAAACCAATTTCAATAGAGAGAGGGGGGTCTTTTCCTTTCATATGCTGTTCAAATCGAATTCACGAAGCACTGGAAGTCCCACCAACCCAGCCCAGTGCATTTTATTATTCTGTGAACTAACAGTGAAGATGATAATATTTCATGTAAGACTCTCAGCAGAGTCAACTAATGCCACTAACTTTTAAGCTAAATGCCTTTTATACATTTATTTTCTGCAATAGGGTGTGTGTGGCATCTAAATAATGCATTTTATGCCTTTTGTAAGTTGTGCCTAGCTTTATTTTCTAAGTACATTGCATTTAAACGTACTTCGGCTGAGATCCTAATATTAACATGAAAATGCCTTGCTAAATAATATTAAAATGCATTTCTAAATGTGAAATCTGCAAGAAGAATGTATTACAAGAATCTGTGAGAGTATTACAAAAAAAAAAATACGCAAGAATAAGAATATATTATGGACAGGATCTGGAAGGTATTTGGGAACAGATTTTGATGACTTCATTGCTTTTCAAATTAACCTTGATCGGGAGGGGGGGAAACCACCTCCAGGGATGCACATGATGTTAATGATATATGACAACAGCATCATCTATAACTAAAATATGAATGAAGGAAGGGGTGCACTTCAGGTCTATTCATTCATGTGATTTAGGTTGAAATCTTCTATATGCTATCTTCCTCCTCTCTTACTTACACTAGTGCAGAGACATACACATATAATCACAAATCTTGATTTCCAAATGAAAACTAATTTCTCAGTTCTTTTGGCACAGGCAAAAATAAATATTCTGTACAGTTGTCCCTTTACAAAATTTTACTCCTTTGGTTCATGCGACCAGACTTACCGGTATATGTAACTTCGGCTTCTGCAATTAAGGACAAATGTAAATGTCTTTTTTCTACAATACAGTTTTCTGTACTGTCCTGAACATAAGCATCCCCGGAGGCAAGTCCTGATAGTGCACACAGTCCCAAGGGCAACACCAGAGAGTAGTCAGATAGTCCAAACGGTCAAATACTGGTCCAGGCCTGATATAACAAGCAAGGTCCGACTCCCGCCTCCAGGGTTGGAACCTGGGGTCCGTCCCGAATTCACAGTCCAGTGGAGTTCCTGAAGCAGCCATGCTGTGCTCCATCAACAGAGAAAGTTGAGCAGACACAGAGCCTCTGCCTTGCTTCCCTTTTATCCTTCGCAAGCTTGATTGATGCACCTTGATTGATTGCTCCAGCTGAGTAGCTGTGTCTCTCCACTTAACAAAGCAGGTGGCACTCACCTGCCCTGAGCCTAATCTAGCTGAGGGACCACAACATCCTCCCTTGATCTCCACCTGGCCCACTAGTGAGCTGGGCTGTGTTCCCTTACCTGTCTCAGTCTCCTGGAGTGCACTTCCCCCTGTTCCCGACACCTCAGAGCCTTCCATGTCTGTGAAGATGGGGAAACCTCTGGTTCTGATGATGTATTCCCTCATCTGTCTCCCCTGAACTGTTGACTGCCCCCGCAATGTCCTCTGATGTCCCATGAGTATCTCCTAAGTCCCCAACCTCCCCTTCCCCATCTTCAGCTAGTCCTGGTGTGTACCAGTTGTGGCTACACCCCTTGCCAGGATCTTCTTCCCTTTCCTCTGTGTCATTGCCAATCCATGGCATGTTCTTAGAAGGTCATACACACTCCTCTTACTAGAAGCTTAGTAAAGGTAAAGGTAAAGGGACTCCTGACCATTAGGTCCAGTCGCAGACGACTCTGGGGTTGCGGCGCTCATCTAGCTTTACTGGCCGAGGGAGCCGGCGTACAGCTTCCAGGTCATATGGCCAGCATGACTAAGCCACTTCTGGCGAACCAGAGCAGCACACGGAAACGCCATTTACCTTCCCACCAGAGCGGTACCTATTTATCTACTTGTACTTTGGCGTGCTTTCGAACTGCTAGGTTGGCAGGAGCAGGGACCGAGCAACGGGAGCTCACCCCGTCGTGGGGATTCAAACTGCCGACCTTCTGATCGGCAAGCCCTAGGCTTTGTGGTTTAGCCCACAGTGCCACCCACATCCCTAGAAGCTTACTAGCATATCTTTTAAACATTTTTTTGTTGCTAATTGAATACTTATTTCATTCCTAAACCTGTTCACTGGTATTGACATTCTGCAGCATAGACATAATGTCATGATTTGTGGCATTAATAGTTAGCTAAATGCAATGCAATAATAAATTAGGACCTTTGCAGGCAGAATGCTTCCATTCCCTTAATTATGGTTATTATTATTTTTAATGACATTTTTACCCCAGCCACTTTCTACCCTTTCCTCCACACCCTGGGATGGTAGTTTAGGCTAGGACTCCAACTGTAATTTTCTGCATTTTATTTCTGAGTGCCTAGATCATTCCGTGAGTGTCATGGTTGGATACAGATTTAAATGGCGGCCTACCCAGATCCAGCTGGGATTCGCAAATGAATAGCTGGATTTCTTCCTCCCTTCCACCAACCCACGGTTTGCCACTTGTCACCCCTTACCATGGATTGTTATTTATTTCTGCATTGAGCTTAACTATGGTTGGTGCGAGCCAGGATGAGTATCTGTAGCTTCTTTGGGAGCCTGCAGACACTCATCTGTGCAATAAGCCAAGGTTTGGTTTAGCATGATGTGTTAAATGGGCACTATGCTAACTGCATAAATGGTGTCTTTTTTTAACAGTTAAAAACAGGTTTTTTTATTTAAAGAAGTTTTTGGGTGTGGGTTGGCTTGCAGTCTGTTGATGTCATAATGAGTTAAGTGCCGTAAATTGCTTACTTTTTTCTGTACTGACTAGCATTTCTAAAAATATTTTGCTTCAATTTTGCAATAAAAAATCATTAATTTGATACATTATGGAGAGAAGGGGGAGAGAGGTGGGTGGGGTGGGGAGATGGGTGGGGTAGGGTGACGATGTTTCTGTTTTACTCAAAAATGTTATATTGAAAAATACGAGAGAGACATTGCATTACCTTTGTAAATCAAGAAAATCTTTAATGAAAATATTTTTTAAAAAAATCATTACTTTGATGAAAAAAGTGCCTAATTGTTGACTGCCATTTGATATGTGATTGGGGGGGGGGAATGATAATACTCATATCTCAAATGCCTCATAGTCTTTATTTTTTGTGTGTTTTCATTTAAAAAGAATAAGTGGGGACAACAATATCAGTAACTAAAAAAATCATTTTTAAAAATCTGGCGCTGACGTCCTCTTCTTGCTAAGAATAAGCAGTGATGAGATTTACAAGTACTCTATGCATTTCGTATGGTACCTACTCCTAGCTAAGTGTAACAGATGTTTTTCCTGAGCTGAGAATGAGGCTGCAAGTTGTGTGGAGGCTTACTACTTAATATAAAAGTGCACAGTAAATGGCATTATTGTAATTTATAGCGCACTCCTGTGCATTTCTATTCTGAAGCAAGCCTCGTGGGACTTACTCCCGGATAACTGTAACTGAGGTTGTCATGAAATGACACTGAATTTTTATTTTTTTTGTAGTTCCTAGGACTTAATACATTTTTTAAAAAATAAAAAATCAGCCTGTCAATAAGTTACATTAATCTTGTTTACAGTTATCTTTCTGTTTTCTCCCTTTTCTCTCTCTTTTTCCTCTCCGACCCCAAAGCTACTTAAAGAGATAGCGCGGAAACGCCGAAGTATTCGTTTGGGGAGAGAAGCAGATTTAAAGCCATATATTGCTGCACACTTTGAAGTTCTTCCTACTGAGTTCACCCTGGGGGATAAGAAACAGTATGGTGGTTTTGAAAACAAGCAGCTCCAAAACGGCCAAGAATATGTCGTCTTTATTTTAGCTGTTATGGAACACTCGGAATCCGTAAGTTGACTGCAAGTTTTATGTCGTTCCTAAAAATGTATCTCTCTGATGCCTTTGTAGCATTCGAGCAAACGCTTGACATTTCTGTCCTTTCATAATATTAATTGCATACTTTGGGAAATGATGCTCTCCCTTCACCTATTTGAATGACTTCTCCAGTTTTGGATAGGTCTCTCTACATAAAAGTAAATATCCTTTTCACATACCCAGCAATGTGGATAAGTTCAGTGCACAAGGATGCAGCAAGTTTCCCCAGTGCCTAAATTGCCTTATGGACTGCCTTTATTCCAATATGCAAATGCCAGATATATGTGATTTCTCCCACCCCTCCTTGCACACATGCAGGGCGGGATTTAGGTTTGATGAAGCCCTAAGCTACTGAAGGTAATGGGGCCCTTTATATGTCCAGCTGTCATAGAATCATAGAATCCTAGAGTTGGAAGAGACCACAAGTGCCATCCAGTCCAACCCCCTGCCAAGCAGGAAACCCCATCAAAGCATTCCTGACAGATGGCTGTTAAGCCTCTGCTTAAAGACCTCCAAAGAAGGAGACTCCACCACACTCCTTGGCAGCAAATTCCACTGTCCAACAGCTCTTACTGTCAGGAAGTTCTTCCTAATGTTTAGGTGGAATCTTCTTTCTTGTAGTTTGAATCCATTGCTCCATGTCCGCTTCTCTGGAGCAGCAGAAAACAACCTTTGTCCTTTGTCAGCAGCAAACTGTCGCTGTTTTTGTGTGTTGAATATATGCTATATGGTAATTCATGGACCTAATAGGTATCTAAAGACATTTGGACATAGCAAAATAACCAGTCCATGCAAAATATAGGCACCCTATATAGAGAAATGAGCAAACCAGTGATATTTTAGGGAGCAGGCTAGCAGGCAAGGCCCATTACTTACATCATAGGAGCCTACACAACAGAAAACACTGTTGCTGTATGTATGTTTTGTTTTATTTGTTTGTTATCTTATATTTTGGAAATGTGCATCCAGTTATTTTTCCCTTTAAATTTTTTAGGGGCCCTCAAGAGAGTGGGGCCCTAAGCTTGTTTCGCTTATACGTAAATCTGGCACTGAACACATGCATGTAAAAGGTTAATGGTTATGCATTCACAGGGTGCATGCGTTGCCATATAGATATTATCAGGGGAGTCAACACGATTTTCTGGGTTCAGTAAACTGTCTGTGGACTGGACCTTCCGAAACACTTGCAAAAGGGGGTACACATCTGCATAAAATATGCATAGGCTCGTGTCTTATGCAAATTTCTGCCCTCTTTTGCAGATGTAGTGGGAGGGCCTCAAAACAACTGTTCAAGGCACAAGAAACCCCCCCCCCACACACACACAGTGCAAGTGCAAAACCACAGCCTAGGCTGAATAGAAGCACCATTAAACACAGAGAGACTTACTTCTGAGTAGCCGTGTTGGTCTGCCATAGTCAAAACAAAATCGAAAATTCTGTTTCAGTGTATCTGAAGAAGTGTGCATGCACACGAAAGCTCATACCAGGAACAAACTCAGTTGGTCTCTAAGGTGCTACTAGAAAGAATTTTCGATTTTGTTTTTACTTCTGAGTAGGCATGTATACCATTGTACTGTAAGTTAACTACACGGTGCGTTCTTATTGAGTGCCTGGTCTTTAGCTCCTGTGCAGCAAAAGGCACGTCTCAACTAGAAAATGAGGCAGAAGCAGGAAAACTGCACTAAAGGGAGGGCAAAAGAGCAGATCTTTAGAACCCCAGGGATTCTTATCACTTGTTTCCAAGCAACTCACTCATCAATCACAGCTCTGACTTCACTCATTAGTTAAACACACTGAGAGGCAGGAGAAGACATTACAGAAACTGCTTCGAATGGTAGCTGAGTGTTTTGTTTCATAACTTCCTTTCTAGGAGGGCTAGAGACTTAGGATTTTTTTTAAAAAAAATTAAAAGGGAAGCTCAGAGTGTGGGGACGCTGGTGGTTGTGTGCCGAGCACACGAGTATCACCTGTTCCAGGTGTCTATGACCCTGGCAGGTGCCTATAGTCCCAAACTCATGGAGGGTCCAAGGGGACCAAACTGCACATTGTCTTGGCTCACATTTCTGGGTGTGTTGGATCACTATCAACATCTTAAGCATCGCTGTTCATATCCTGTGCAAGTCATAAGGTTTGCTTCTTGAAATCTCTGATCGGTGTTACTGAGGCGTGGAGTCTTATCAGGCCTTTGAAAGAAGGCTTTTCTAGCCGCGAGACATATTGCTCAGTCAGTGGTGCTCATTGCCAAACATCTTTGGAAAAGAGGGAACTAATCAAGGACATGCACAGCTAGTTTCTTTAATTATAGTAATTTGCCACTGACTTTATCAGTGAAATGTAGCAGAGTTGGAAAATAATGTAACAAAAAGGAGAATTCCTGAGGTGATCTAAATAATGAGTTGTGCTTTCCCTCTTATGCAATCCATCTCTTTCTTATGTCCCTTTTATGCTTGAGTTGTCTTAACTGCATGTAATACAGTTTTAAAAAATAATTAAGCACAAATGGAAAGAGGATTGTGGGAAGGTGTAGCAGCAGACATTAACATTTTTACATACAAGTGTCTTCCTAATTGGCTCTTAAACCTGTCATGTGTGTGTGCTGGGCTGAGCCTATTGAGATTAATTAATTCTAGTCAAAGGCTTGTCTCCTGGTGGGGTTTTTTTCTGCGAGTTTTGTCTAAGTGTAAGAGGGGCTTTTGTTTATACAGTGCACTTATTTGGTTCCCTTTTCTACTTTTAACTTGAAACTGGCCCAAAGCTTTGAATAAAAGCTTTGAGTGTGAAATGGAGAAAGTGCAATACACCCAGCTTCAGTTCATAAGAAACCCGTTTCTTTTGTTCAGTCATTCAGTCGTGTCCGACTCTTCGTGACCCCATGGACCAGAGCACGCCAGGCACACCTATCCTTCACCGCCTCTCGCAGTTTGGCCAGACTCATGCTAGTAGCTTCAAGAACACTGTCCAGCCATCTCATCCTCTGTCGTCCCCTTCTCCTCATGCCCTCCATCTTTCCCAACATCAGGGTCTTCTCTAGGGAGTCTTCTCTTCTCATGAGGTGGCCAAAGTACTGGAGCCTCAACTTCAGGATCTGTCCTTCTAGTGAGCACTCAGGGCTGATTTCTTTAAGAATGGATAGGTTTGATCTTCTTGCAGTCCATGGGACTCTCAAGAGTCTCCTCCAGCACCATAATTCAAAAGCATCAATTCTTCGGCATTTCTTAGCGTATTAAAATAAATAAATAAATGGTACTGTACTGTTAAATATGAATCTTATTTCCCTCTAGACCATGTATGCAACCAGCCCATATTCTGAAACGGTAGTATCAGTGGATCTTAACCCTCAGCCAATTACAGATGAAGAAGAAGGCTTGATTTGGGTTGTCGGACCAGTTCTTGCAGTTGTGTTTATCATCTGTATTGTTATAGCTATACTCCTTTACAAAAGGTAAGTTTACAAAATAGTTTATAGACTTTAGATATGTTAGTCATTCCCGGGGTAGAAAGAAATGTGATTCCTTTTACAGATACCTTTCTCATCTGAGCCGTTATGTCTCAGATATGCAAAATCCTTCTATTACAAGCCTTGGTTTTTGAGGAGCATTTGGCTGCGTATAGACTTCTGAGAAGCCTGGAAGTCTTTCCCACATCTCTGTAGAGATGCAAAATAAAAATAGGAAGCACTAATTTCACAAAGTTGAGTTGCCCCATTGGCAGTGTAACCCTTCTGTTAGAATCAAGGGCTAGGTGAGAAAGTTTGGGGATTGTTTTCTTTCTGCCATGTCTACTGGAAACATGATACACCATCTTATCTGAGCAAAAGCTTCCATGCGCACACATTCAAGAGGTAGCAAGAACTAAAGTATTTCCTCAAATACAAAGAATGGAACCATACTATAAATAAATGGTAGTTTAATAAAACTCAACCAGTGGATACTGTCCAGTTCTAAGGAAACTTTACCCCCAAAGTCTAGGTTCGCAGCTAAATATGTACATTTCGAAAGAGTTTTATTTGCCATTCTGGGGATGAACTTAATTCCAAATACTGCGTCCTATTTTCCTAGTGACCTCCAAGTTGAGGGCAGCTGGTCTGACACATGTCTTGCTTCACAGCAACAATCCAATATCCTAATGCCCAGCCATAAACCACAATAAATAAATTCAGCAAAGATGCTAGGAAGATGACTGCATGCTAAATATGCTCAGTTACTGATGCAGAAAAAGAGTAGGAGTAGCTCCTCCTTTCAGAAGTCAGATCAGGCAAAGATGTATTCATCAGCTTTTTCACAAAAAGTAAACTTGTTATCAACTACCGTATTTTTCGCTCCATAGGACGCTCCGGACCATAGGGCGCACCTCATTTTTAGAGGAGGAAACAAGAAAAAAAAAATATTTTTCTGGTTTTCCTCCTCTAAAAGCCCTGTTTTGTTTTGTTTTTTGTTTTGTTTTTGAGGATCAGCTAAAAGTTTTGCAGCTTTTTTTGCAAAGGGAAAAGCCCTGGGGTTTTGGTTTTTTTTTTTTTGGAGGATCAGCTAAAGGTTTTGCTGCTGTTTTTGCAAAGGCAAAAGGCCTTTTTTGAGAATCAGCTAAAGGTTTTGCAGCTTTTTTTGCAAAGGGAAAAGCCCTAGGGGTTTTTTTTTGTTTTTGTTTTTGTTTTGAGGATCAGCTAAAGGTTTTGCAGCTTTTTTTGCAAAGGGGGAAAAGCAAAGCTCCTTTTGCAAAGGGGGAAAAGCAAAGAGGAAAAGCCCAGTTTTTATGGGGTTCAACTCACATTTCTGCAGCTTCTTAAGGAAAGGGAGCCATTTCTAAAGTTTCCAGACAGATAATCTAATCAGCCAGTGACATGTCACTGGGGAAACAAACAACCTCCCTCTGCAGCACATTCAACAATGGAGGTCTGGGCAAGAGGGCGGGGCTGAAAGGGAGCCGGGGACTCTTATCTCTCTCCCGATCTCCTGCTGATCAGCTGCTGAGCGGGGTCCTTTCAACACTCCCTTTTCTCTTTGTAAAATAAAAAGCACAATCTGCTTTTGGCCCCTGGGCAATTCAGCTCCAGGGACCACCATTCGCTCCATAAGACGCACAGGTATTTCCCCTTACTTTTTAGGAGGAAAAAACTGTGTCTTATGGAGCAAAAAATACGGTACTGCAGCAACTCTCCAGCCCCCAAGCCTGTCCTATTAGGCTCCACCCATAAGTTTGTTCTTCTCCTACCAGTTGGGCTTCAGAATCTTGCCACCCATATTCCAAAATCATCCAAAATTAATCCCAGCCCAGTATGCAATGATGTTGGAAAATGGAACGTTTTTATTTGTTGTTCTATTATGGATTTTTGCAAGCCACCCCAAAAGCTGGTGTTGAAAGGGGGCATATAAATGTTTTGATAATAATACTGATAAATTTGCAAAAATAGGTAAACAATTTCTTTCTCTAATACTTGTGCCTTGGCTGTAAGTACCACAAGTGCAATTCATCCATGCAAATCTAGTCCTTTGTAAGCCTACTTGGAAGTAAGTCACACTGGGTTCGGCGAAGCTTACTCCCATGTATAGATTTGTAGCCGCCTTGCACTGTACCTACATTTGAAAAATAGCTGCATCTAAATTGGCATCAAATATGCAGATAAAGTGGTCATGCATTCAATTCTGCAGGCCATGTTTGAGTCATACTACTAAGTGATTGCATTTTCCTAAGTGTTTCCACCAACCTCTCTCTTTGTCACTTAATGATGATTCAAGTGATAACCATACAATACCTTCACTTTAAAGCACTAAATGAACTTGAATGGTGGGAGCCTGGCAACATCCCCTGATCTTAGCTAAGCTGGCAGAAAGAAAATTCACCAAAGAGAAGGCAACAAGCTCCAGTGCTTCTGGCAAACAGCTGTTTATTGAGCTCAATGGTTTTTTTGTTTTTTGGAGAAGTCTCCTTCATCAGGAGCTATAGACAAAACACAATTAAAAGAACAATAATGCTTAAGGGGCAACATTGTTATTAATGCAACAAAAAATGCAAGACCAGCACAATTCTCCTCAGAAGGTAATTGTGCATTTTAACAAAAAGCGGGAAGCTTATGTGACTGGAGCATGCCTCCTTTGTGTTTTGCTTAGCTAGGCAACCACAGATAGGTTCCCCCCCCCCCCGCCCTGTGGGCGATGGTGTAAGGAGGATGGGACTACCTTCCTGTCAATCAGCTGATGTCTCCATGACATCAAGTGTAGCATATTGCGTTGCACATGTAGTTTGAAATCAGGCTGCAGTGACAAAAGCACAGGGCTCTGCAAAGCTAATCTTTGGTGCCTGTAAAGCCCTGTCTATTTGCCTGTGTGATTTGGTTTCAAACCACACAGGAGAAATGAGGGGGGAGTTGAGATCTTGGCCTAAAATTGCACGAGAGCAACCTGCCCTAAGTGGCTGCCCTACTCTTGCAGAGAAAAACTGTTTTTTTCGTGGCAGTTGATGGGTATGCTATTCTGAGGTGATTAGTGATTGTTTTGGAATCTTTGCTACCAAGAGATGTGAAAGCAGAATTAAAAAAATAAAAAGTGTAAAAGGCTGCATTTTTATAAATGCAGCTCAGATTTTATATATTTTTTTTTAATAATGCATTTGTTGGATGTCTATACACACACACACACACACACACACACACACAAAGATTCAGTTGTGTTTTCCCCAAAAGTAATATATTTCCAAGTAAGATATTTTAATGACTTGTATGTTTCAATAGATCATTGTTTTCAGTGATGATTTTTTTTCTGTTTTTAACTCTTTCTATTTTGTTTGTAAGCTGCCTTGAATCCCTGTCAGGGAAAAAGGCAAGATATAAATAAATATTATAATAACAGACTTTCAGTATCTCCTACCTCCTGATATGCTGTATATTGTGGCCTTGGTGTTTTTTCCCCAGAGATGCCTTAAGAAAAGAATGCCTTTGATACAACCTCTGTCTCAAGCAAAACTTATCCAAATGTTGCTTAGGTTTCTTCAGCCATGAAGTACTTCCTTTGAATGTACCCTGTGCCCTCATATTTTTCTATGATTAGAATTTTTTTTTCATGTTTTCATGGGCTCTTACATTCTGCATCCTAATTGCAAAAACACCGTTTTCTGTTGTCGTGGTAATTCTTTTGCCATTGGCCGACTAACATTTAACCTTTTCCCCTCCTTTTCTGCTGCATAATAATGGAGCAGTAAACCTGACAGGTGAGAAGTGAAGAACAATTGCTCTCCGACTGGGAAACCTAGAAAACCAATGTACATAAAATGTCTCAGTAGGACAGCGCAGGTTTTGCATTCAAAAGATCCTAGGTGCATTACCCAATCACCTTCTGATAGGGCTTTCTCATGCCTGAAACCCTGGAGAATTGGTGCCAGTCATTGTAGACAAAATACAAAGCTAGATAGGCATGGGAACATATGAAGCTGCCTCGTTGGTCCATCTAGCTCAGTACTATGATTGGCAGCAGCCCGCCAGGGGTTCAGGCAGAGTTCTCTCCCAGGCCTTCCTGGAGATGCCTGGAATTGAACTGAAGACCTTTTATATCCAACGCAGATGCTCTACCACTGAGCCACAACCCTTCTTAAATTATCTTATGCAGTATGATGTAGTTATATATTTTCCTAACCTGGTTGGTTTATTATACATAATGTTTGCCAGTCTAAATAAACATGGCAAGGTACATAAGAAGTGAAGATGCCTTAAAACAGCTTTCAAAATCGAATGTTTCCTTTTTTTAGGGATACTAGTGTCAATTCTTTTTAATATCTCATGCTGGCCTTCTCTATCATAGAATCAGTTATGCAAGAATACTTGGATTTCTTCCAAAATGGTGCTATTCAGGAAACACAGCTGCAGAGGAACCGGCCAGTTATTGACTATCAACCTCCATTAGTTTCACGTTTAGTTGGGAGATGCTACTGAAGAAGGAGCTCTTTCTTTTCTATAAATAATCCTAGGAAAACCCCAGTTTTACTTTGTTGTAATGACGACTTTAGGTACTACATGCATGGAGATTTACTACTTCATAAATCATATTAATTCCAAACAATACGGGCCAGATTCAGCTGACTAGTCCTGCCAGCAGAAGCCCTCGGAAGGAGACAAAGCTAGGGCAGTAGGGCTTCCCTGCATCTCCTCCTCTTTTACACCCCCTAATTGTCTCTGTGGGTGCCAAGAAAACCCCTATATAGTAGCATGCAGGGGAAGAAGAGGTCAGATCATTCCATCAGGCTAGCAGAAAATCCTTGCACTGATGGAGCGATCCGCTTAGCAGTCCATTGAACTCCTCCCTCAGTTTCTGTATGCAGTTTCCTCTCTTTAAAATGTTGCATTTTTAAATGAATCCCACAGAATGTAGTATTCGCACTGCTTTTTAAAATACGGAGCAGGGGGGAAGGACAGGAGGAAATATATCTCTTTGTAAATGGTGAATTTAACTTCTTAATGACTGTGCTCACTTTGTCCATGTAGGAAAAGGGCAGAGACGGACTCTAGAAAGAGCAGCATACCCAACAACAAGGAGATTCCTTCCCACCACCCCACAGATCCAGTAGAGCTACGGCGCCTTAATTTTCAGACTCCAGGTAAGACGCAAAACTTCCTCTCTCTCTTTTTGAGTTTCGAAAACTCAAAACTTTGTGGTCTGACAATTGTTGTAGGATAAAAATGAGATGGAGAATGCTTAATTAATTCAGAGGTCACCAACATGTTTAGACGGGTGCCACCCTCTGGCGATTTCTGTTCCCCTTCCACTGTATCAACGAGAGAGAGAGAGAGAGAGAGAGAGAGAGAGAGAGAGAGAGAGAGAGAGAGAGAGAGAGAGAGAGAGAATAAGAAGAAGTGTGCATGCATGCATATATTTCACTTCTTTTGGGATCTGGACATAAGTTGATTCTAGTAGAAAAGCACATCAAACCAAAGCAAGAAGTGGGAAAGAGAGAAGAGAGCCACTCTTCCAAATTCCTCCTTCAGCTCTATGTACTTTTCAATAGCATAAACCATAACTATCCTTACCATCTCATAGTCATGGGGGCATTGAGTGGAGTGGGGTTAGGGGGTGTGTCAGGCAGCCCCATGTTTCGCATTGCAGTAATCTAAACTAGAGCTTACCAGAGCATAGACAACAGAGGTTAGGCTTTTCGCTGTCTAGACATGGGTGCAACTGTGCCACCAGCTAAAGCCAATGGAAGGCACTGAGGCCACCTGAGCTTCAGGTGACAGCAATTGATCCAGAAGTATCCCCTAGTTTAAAATTCTCTTGATGTGTAAACCTGATTAGTTTTAGCCATGGTGTATGTCAGGGGTCCTGAAACTACGGCCCGCAGGCTGGATACGGCCCATGCGATCCAATTATCTGGCCCCTGACAAACCCTGCCACCCACTGCCACCGCCCACTCTTACCGGGGCGGCGTGGGATGGTGTAGCTACCCATCTCCGGGTCGGCGTGGCACCGGAAATAACTTTTGCACATGCGCAAGTGTCATTTCCAGTGCACTTCCGGGTCTGCAGAGGCCCGTGCGCACATGTACAAGCTATTTCCGGTGCCGTGCCGTGCCGTGCCATGCCAGAAGTGCGCCGGAAATGACGCGCATGCGCAAAAGCTATTTCCGGTGCCGCACCGTGCCAGGAAAAAGCGAGTGCGCACACATATGGGCGCACGCTCCCCCGACCTCTGGCCTGCCATGCAATCGGTGCTAGAGGAACCGGCCCGAGGCTAGGTAAGTTTCGGGACCCCTGGTGTATGTAGTGTCAACGAAACGTGTAATGCACAGGAGCAGCCAAAAATATTACAAAACATGGGAAGAGGAAATGGGTCGACAAAGTGTGTTTGATTAAGGCTGTTTGCCTTCGTTGGCCTCTGCATAGAAATACAGTGGTGCCTTGGTTTAAGAACAGCTTGGTTTATGAACAACTTGGATTAAGAATGCTGCAAACCCGGAAGTAGGTGTTTCGGTTTGTGAACTTTGCCTTGGAATAAGAACATGTTCTGCTTCCTGTTGAGTGTGTTCCATTTGTAAATTGAGTCCCCCGCTGCTATGGGAAAGCACGCCTTGGTTTAAGAATGCTTTGGTTTAAGAACGGACTTCTGGAGCAGATTAAGTTCTTAAAGCAAGGTACCACTTCTGACCACATATTGTAAGTAATGCCCCTGTACTTGCTGATCAATGTAAGATTTAAATCTATAACGCTTGTACAAGAAATCTGCTTTTACTTAGTTCTTTTTCTAAGGGTCAGTTCACTCATGCATGTTCCTCACTCCATGGTCGCAACGTTGAACGATAACTTGCCTGTGTGGAATGACAATAACAGCTCAAATCCCACAGGCAAGGCTTTCATGTCGCATTACATCAAATCAAACACTGTACTTCTGAATGGAAGCAGTTTCCATATTCAGTGGTGAGTCATTGAAGGAAGAGGAGTCCAGAGATTTACAGTCATGTGTGAATTCGCCATAAGAGTAATGGTTAAGAAGAAAGTCATGGGAATAATTTTACCTTTTGTGGCATCTTTGTTTAAGTAGTTCAGCGGCATTTTCAGAAGACCTATTGTCCTGCCTGTATGGTTTGCTTCTGTCTATCTCTGTGTTTCTTTTATTTGGCACCACCAAATAATTTCAGTGAAAAAAGGCAAAAAGACAGAGAAGTTAAAGGGCCTGATCCATTGTGTCTGTGGTAGCAGAAGGGCACACAATTATACAAGCGTGAGCATTCACATGCCACACACACACAAGATCACTCTAGGTTAAATAATTCAAATTTCTCTCCCTTCTCTTCTGATCTGTAGCTTACTAGCTTTCTTTAACACATTCCCCATCCATTGAGAGTATGAAAGAGCAGTGAAAACATGTCAAATGAAGAGCACAGAGGGAACAAGTCAAGATTGCAACACATTCTTCTCTAGAAAGTGTTGCAAGTTCCCAAGGAGATTTCAGAGGGGGGCAGGACTGACTACAGCTCTACGCTGTAGTAATTCTTTCACCCTCTCTCACCTTTATTCCTTTTACTACCACATGACGGTTTTCAAGGTAGCAGTGAACCTAACACAATAACTACACTTCTTCCCTTCTCCTCCTTACAAAGCCAACAGAATGAGCTGCGGTTCAGTGTCCCTGATTGCACAAAATGCTCGGCCCAAACTATGGCTTAACACAAAAGAGCAAACATGCAGGGTCCTGGTGTGAACATCATAGCTGCTGCTGCTGCTGCTGCTGCGCTTGTCTGAAGGAGAGGAAATGTACTATAAGCCAGTGTTTTTCAACCTTTTTTGGGCAAAGGCACACTTGTTTCATGAAAAAAATCACGAGGCACACCACCATTAGAAAATGTTAAAAAAATTAACTCTGTGCCTATATTGACTATATATAAAGTAATTTCCCACGGCACACCAGGCAACATCTCGCGGCACACTAGTGTGCCGCGGAACAGTGGTTGAAAAACACTGCTATAAGCCACTCTACTGCAGAGACACTTTTTCTTGGCTTCTCCTAGTCTTCCATAGTAGATCAAAATAGATCATAAATATGTTGCTGTACCAAATACGCAATGTAATCCCGTATATACTTGAAGACGAGACAAAACAATGGATACACTTAGAGAGGGACACTATTGAAAATATCTGCACCACAGCATACCCACTCCTCCCAAACAAACTAAGAAAAATCCCCACAACACTTAACAGGTACACACAAACCATGTTCAAAGCATGGAAAACAGAAACAGGCAAATTATCCCCAACCCCATCCCCACTAATTCCCCTGGTCCTACCACCCATTATTCCACCATGCAGCACAAATCCTCCAAATAAAAACCTGGCAAACCAAAGGCCTATATCGCCTAACAGACTTTTGTAAAAAAACAAAAAAAAAAACAAAAAAAACCCACCTTTGTCAACACAGGAAATGCAGGACAAACTAGAAGACACCCAAATGCCCTGGTTAGCACAACATAAATTGCATGCCCTCTTAAACAATCGAGGAGTAAAATCAGCAGCAACTAGACCCCTGACAGCCTTCGAAAACCTCATCCTAATGACAAAGGGACACGGCAGAGGGATGGTATCCGCAATATACGAAATACTACTCAAAAATCCCATGAACCCCCTAGACGCAATAAAAAAACAATGGGAGGAGGACATAGGATATGAAATCAACCCCACCCAATGGACTAGAATGTGGTCTAAACCCCCCTTTAAATCCATATCAATGAAAAGAAAAGAACTCGCCCTGAAACTAACCCACAGGTGGTACCTAACGCCAAGAAAATTAGCACTAATATGCCCAGGAATCTCACCTAACTGCTGGAGAGGGTGCACCTCCATAGGCACTTACCTCCACATGTGGTGGGAGTGCCCCAAAATCCAACGATTCTGGACAACAATCATACGAGAAATAGGCAAGATAACCAAGCAAGTGCTAGAAATCACCCCAGAATTGGTCTTACTAAACATCTTCCAATACAACAATGCCCACTTACAACACAAAGAACTCATAACCCACTTACTCTCAGCAGCCAGAAACATCATAACCAGACACTGGAGAGACCTGTCAGGAGTAAGCATGGACCAATGGTAACAAGTAGTATGGGAAATAGCCCTACTAGAAAAACTAACCAGTAAGCTGCAACTGACATGGGGACAAACAGAAGAAGACGCCTTCACCCCGGTATGGTTCCCCTTCATCACACACACAGCCCAAAAAGACAACGACAGCATACAAATCAATATGGCTAACCTGATCAAAAACATTCACCCACCCCACTCACACAGGAAACCAAAGACCACCACAGCCAACCACAAAAGAACAATCACACCCTACGCCAACCCCGACCTCTCTCACCACCAAAGGAGCACAAGCGAACAACAGAGAACCAGCACAAATGGCGCTGACACCAAACCCTACATATATTAAGTAAAGTAGAAACATCACCACCCCATCCCACCCCACCCATCTCTCCATCCCGCCCACCTCTCTCCCCCTCTCTTCCTAATGTCTCAACAAATGAAACTAATGTGTAAAAATGTTACATGGAAAAATACGAGAGAGACATTGCATATGCCTTTGTAAAACAAGAAAGTCCTTAATAAAAAATATCAATAAATATATATATATATAATATGTTGCTGTATTTCATTGTGTTCAAATTATGCCTATGTGGGTCTATTCATACCAGACAGCAAATAATGCAATATTTATAGGTTCCTAATCCCTGGGCTGATACCACATTTAAGTGTAAACTGATCACTGTCTTCAGAGCTGTGCTTTAAAAATAAGTATCACGGGAAACATCTTTTGTCTTTCGTCCTCACGGATGTTTGTTTGAAACTGGCATACATCATAATTACCCTAGTGTGGCTCTTGTATGAAAATGGCATTTAAGAGTTTAGGGAGGTGATTTAAAAAAAAATAAAAAATAAAAAGTTTCTTAACATGGAGACCTGAATATGCTTGTGCAGTGCTTTTTTTTTTCTAGAAAAAAAGTGGTTTGGCAATATTCACCATGAAGTTGCTAGAGTAAGTACCACCAGAAAAAGCATAACAACAACAACAGCAACAGCAAAATAATAATAATAATAATAATAATAATAATAATAATAATAATAATAACAACTGTATGCAGCACATAATAATAAAACAATGCCTGCCAGACATGATGGAGAAAAACAAGCTTTTGCAGTGGGAGGCATCTAAGCAGAGATGCTTCCTTCACCCCTCACCTCATTTAAACATTTGAATGCCTCCCCCCCCAAATGCTTATCAGAAAGGGGGTAGGAGGTTGCAACACACACACACACACACACACACACACACACACTTGCAAAGACTGTCTGTTTCTCTCCGCCCGCCCCATCCCCTTGTTGCTCCTCCAGTACCCATAGGTACTGGGCAGAACACAATCTCCTCAGATGAGAATTCTGCCACAAGGGTGCCCAGCAGAGACCCCCCCCCCAGGGGGATCTCTCCAGGAAGGGGTGGGTAGCAAAGGCAAGCTTGAGGCACCAGGCATGGTCCCCCGGCAGAAACAGGCACAAACCACCGACAGCCCTGTGTACCCTGCATGCACCTGCACAATACTCTCCGCTCCCTCCCTTCCTCGCTTCCCACCCCCAAGTGAGCTGAGCCTGGCAAATCCCCTCAGAGCCTGCCTTACCAGAATGGCTCCCTCCGCTTCTCCCTCACCCAGTGGAGAAATACATAGCCCCACAACAAGCGGGAAGGAGAAGGGAAGGGAGAGTATGTAGTCGTTTCCTAAGCTCGCCCTGTGATGTGCTCAGCTTTCCCTCTCTCTGTTCTTGTCACCCAGGTTCAGTTCCTCCGCCCTGAATATTCGGCAAATGCATCTATCAGTGCTTCCCCCCCCCCCCAGAAAATAAGGTGCCAGCACTGTGTACTAGCAGAAAAGAAAAAGAAAAAAGCACTGTGCTTGTGAGGCATTCTAAGCAAGGAATACAGTGGTACCTCGGTTGTCGAATGCAATCCGTTCCGGAAGACCGTTCTACTTCTGAAACATTCAACAACCGAGGCGCAATGGGCACTCGCCAAATTCGATTGAGAAAATGGAGAAATGCGCCCCGGAAGCCATTCGACTTCCGAGGCGAGTTTGAAAACAGAAGCATTCACTTCCAGGTTTCCGGCGCTCGGGTTCCGAATCATTCGGCTTCCGAGATGCTTGGAAACCGAGGTTCTGCTGTAGTCTCATCTTGAGCACATGCGAAGCTGTGCATTGACAACATTAAATGCACAAAAAAACACCTCATGCCGTTTCAGTTGCAAACCTTTAGCTAGTTGTTCTGTTAAAGTGAAATGTCTCCTGTGAGCAGAAATTAGATTATTATTTTTAAAAAAAGGCCTTAAAGGAAAATACACACATCCCCAAAACAAAATAAAATAAAAAATTCCTTCCAGTAGCACCTTAGAGACCAACTAAGTTTGTTCTTGGTGTGAGCTTTCGTGTGCATGCACACTTCTTCAGATACACTGAAACAGAAGTCCCAGTGTATTTCTAATCCCCAGTTAGAAATAAGTTTTCTGAAAGGGTCTGATTCCTGTTCAGTTTTACTGAGCTATAGCACTATAACAAATTTAACCCATATAACGCTCCATATTCGCGGTTGTCTTAGTCTGCCTTTCAAGGTGTGAATGTAAAGGCATGTGTTCATAAAACACAGAAGACCATGGTAGGGAGCTGTAGCAGATCAGAGCTTTCCCATGTGTGTGTTTACTTTAAAGTGTTTACCAGGAGATGTTGGTGTACTCTCAGCAAACACATCTGTAGTATAAAGTGTGAATCAGACTTTAGGATGTGTTTGCTCTCTTAGTTAAGTATCAGTGGGAGCTGAGCAAATGTGAATATTTAGCTCTCGGCACTGAGGTGCAGTAGATCTTTCATGCATCTCTCTGGGCTGAATTTTGCCAGCTTTCACTGCTGTGCCTTTGTACTGCTGTGTGTCGCATTGTTCCATTATATTCATTGTCAAATTGGCATGCTGTCAAGGGGGGGGGAGGGTGTGGAGAGAAGACCCGGTTTACTTTTTGTAGGGTTTGAATATCACTGTAATTTTTTTTTAATTATTTGACCTCTAAGCCTCCTTTCCAATATAAATATATTTTCAACGTGGCATGTGCAACATTTTGAAACACAATGTCAAAATTCTAATTCAAAATAGTAAAACTTGAAAGAGCGGCAAAACTGTTTCCTTTCAAGCCAGCCATCCCGTCCTAAAATTTAAAATTCTAATTCATAACCATGGAAGCAACCTGCAGGAACAAAAACATTGACCTACCTATCAGACTAAAATAAAAACAGCATCAGGGCCCTCTTAAAATGAATCTAATCATGTTTCAGGGGAGTAAGTTCCCTAGATAGGACCCACCACCGAGAAGGCCCAGTTTCTCATGCCTGCTGTCCTAACTTCACTTACAGATGATCATAAGCATAGGGCCTGTCTAATGGAACTTAATGCTGAAGTTGTTCCATATGGGTATAGGTAGTCTTTTAAGTAATTTGGTTCCAAGCATCTGAGGGTTCAAAGATCAGAACCAGTGCTACTTTGCTCAGAAGCAAATGGTTGCCAGTGCTTTGCTTTGCTTTGCTAGCATGTGGCAAATCTTCCCATCTGTTTTGTCTAATACAGGTTAACACAATATGCTTCTATGACATATATAATTATGGAAATTGCCCATTAAATAATCTTCTTTGTATATTGCACAGTATTTTGAGTTAACATGGTCTCTTGATGAATGGATAGACAGAGTGGAATTCAACTAAATTTTACTGAAAGTAAACCCATGGAAATTAATGAACATGACTAAATTCAATCCTTTCATTTCAGGAAGTGTACTCTGGGTAAAACATAGCTGAATACCACCCATAGACCATGACTGTCAGTTGAAAGCCCATCCATACGCCAATGACTGTCTTTGGCATTTATGTGTACCCATACCTTGTTGCCCTCCCCTCCCCTCCCCCCCCAAACCCTCCTATAAACTGAACAAATATCATCTGTGAGTATTAATGTGGGGGAATATCACCTGACAGCAGTAAAAGAAAACTTTTTTAAAAAAAACTTGCATGGTGATAATTATTTCCTTTTACGAGATTACTATGAAACATTATTGAAATGCAGTTAGTTTGCATTAGCCATAAAATCAAGAAAGCTATACTCTAGTAATAACCAGATGGTTAATTCTGGAAGTTGTTGGGTTTTATATCCCTTCTGTTTTAAAAAAGTGAAAGATTTTATGCCACCTTTTGATGAGCCTCAAATGTTTAACTGCAGAGGATGCTGATAAATATAAATGGCAGATCATAGCAGTATCTGTTGGAACGAGTGCTCCTCCTTTCAGCATAGATGCGTCAGTATGAACAGCTAAATCCAGCTGAAAAAAGGGGCTTGATAAGTTTAGGAGTCTTGATTTTAAAAAAATCTGATTTAAATAACACTTCCGTGCCATATGGAAAGCTGACCCACAGATTCATGTGTTAGAGTTGCCTTGTATTTTCTACCGATTCCTGCCGGTACTAAATGTCCACAGATAGATTGTGCATGTGAAATGATCCGTTTTGTCTTTGTGTAAACTGACTGATTATGATGGTCTTCTACTGCTACTAATTTCTTTCCCGTTTCCAACTGGCTTTACTTTTTACAGCTTTGAGCAGTAATTCAGTCCCCTACGCTTCCCTGATTGGCTCTGTGTCCTCCCTCTCTAGCCAAACTACCACTCAGTCCTTATATGATAATAACTCTCTCCCACGATTCGCTCGAAAAGGTCTAAACATCTTTGTCTCTATTATTTTCTCTGTTCAATCACTGTTTTAGATGTTCCATCATTCAACTTCCATTTCTGAACAAGCCTAGCATTTTCTTGTGCCTTCCCCCATATATATATATTTTCCCCCTCTTCCTTTTCATCCGGTTGCTCAATCTGGATCAAATAACTTTTGACGGCTACTTTAAAAAGAAAACCAGCTTAATTGTTGCATATGATGAAAATGGGAGATAGCAAATCAGATTCATATAAAGAAAAATATTAGAGCTTTATCTTCCAAAAAGTAGTTTCCTCAATTTATGGGGTCTTCTTCTGATTTACTTGACCTTAAAAGTATAAGCATGCAGACCACACATTGCAAAGAACTACTGTGTATGCAACTGCTTTGGCTATACAATTATTCAGTACTGTTCTCTATGCCACAAAACAAGATTTGAATGTTATGCTGCTGGTCCTTCCTATGGACTTTATTAAGCTAAGTAAAAAAATGTAGCAAAAAAAAAAAATCATTTTATCAATGATGTGTACTGTTATTTCCTGCTCGTGTCATGTAAAGCTGCTCTGCAGTGATTGCAAGCTAGCTTTGTTAAAGTACACCCTTCAAACAAGTGCCGGAAAACCCTGAAAACATGGCTTCCAGTTTGAGCTCCTCGCTTCAGTTATCATGGTTTTGTTCTATAATTTCAACACATCATGGGGTTTGCTAGTGTAACAATTTCTAGCCGACTATGTGTCTCCCTGCAACAAGCTTATTTTTTATTATTATTATTCTTGGCATGATTAAAATTAACATAAATAATAACTAAACACATTTTGGGTGGGTGGAAAACCATCCATATTAATGAACCGAAAAGAAATATCCACTGAGAGTGTGGATTTGCTAAAATCTTCAGCTGGCAGATCATGCTAGTTGACCCCACATTTCCTATCTCCTCTGTCTTTCCCTTCCACTGGTCCTATCCTTCCCTCTGTCTCTTTCCCATCCCTTCCCTAAACCTTGTCTGCATTCACTATTTTTCCATTGGTAGACAAAGATGTTTACACCTGAAGTAGATTGTAGGTAATTTCTGGGGGTTGATAAAGGGACTTGGGGTTGAGATCTTTTCTCAGATATACTAGGGTAAGCCAGATGTTTGCGTTCAGCTGAACTGACTCCCCACAACCCCTGCCTCTACAATCTGCTACTAGTGAAAACATTTTTGAAGCTCAAAATGTCTGATGTCTAATCTTGTCTTTATTGACTGTTGTCTGTAAGCAGCAGTGCATGGGACTCTGGCAATCCATAACTGCATGTGAATGTTCTAAACTTTACAAAATATTTTTCCAAAAAAATATATAAAAAAATCAATCATTAGATTTCCCCCTGTCTTATTTAGTCATGAGATTAAAACCATCATTTCCTAATGAGATCAAAACCATCAAACTATCCATTTATTTATTTTGTTATAAATAAATTCCCACTCCACCCCTTTATTTCCTTTTTTTTACTTTTGCAATTATTTTTTGGAGGATCAAGTGTCTCTGGTTACCCTGGTAACCTACATTCTTCATGTTAGTTTCCCTCATAAATCACTTTATTTTCTGTCAGTGCTATTCTTTCCGTTTAGGCTTCTTTGAATGGCTTTTCCCTCCCCCACCCCCCGCAGTTCACCTTTTGTTCACCTAAGTCCAGCACAGTTTCCATTTCATTCAGCACCAGGAAATGGGTTTGATATGACATTAAGAGTCATTACTCAAAGCAGAAGTCAGCTTCAGGTCTAACTGTCTCATTCCCCCCCCCCACCTAGCTAACCTCATTAAGTCTTGGCATAATAACTTTTTTTCTTTTCTTTTAACACTAGGAATGTTAGCTTTGGGAATATGCTTGGTGGGTTTTTATTTTAATTTTTTTAGTAATTTGGCTTCAAAGCTCATTTCTCCAGAGCATGTCTTGCTTTGAGTGACTTAACTACCTGCCTGCTTCTGTCACCTTACAACATCCTTACTTATTACACATTTATAGCCATTCTGAACTGCTGTATTTTCTAAGTCTGGGTTGCAAACCCTCTGTTTTATTGTGTGTGTGTGTGGTTTTTTTACATGCTGTTATCATTTCTTCTTTTCCTGAACAGGTATGGCTAGCCATCCACCAATACCTATTTCTGAACTTGCGGATCACATCGAAAGGCTGAAGGCTAATGACAACTTGAAGTTTTCCCAAGAATATGAGGTAATGCCCTAGTTCCCTAGAGGCAGGAACCATTTATCATTTGGATTAATAAACCAGCTTCACTGTATGTTGTCCGTGATAGTCATATTCCTAAACGCAGATGTTGAAAAGTAGCGTTATTGGAACATTTCCAAGCAAGTAAGGCTGCAGTCCTAAACAGGCTTACTGGGTTTGTTTGTTTGTTTGTTTAATATACCACCCTATACCCACAGTTCTCAGGGTGGTTACAACATAAAACCACAACATAAATGGTACGACAAGTATGTTTAGGACTGTAAAGGTAAAGGTAAAGGTAAAGGTAAAGGGACCCCTGACCATTAGGTCCAGTTGTGTCTGACTCTGGGGTTGTGGCGCTCATCTTGTGTTAATGGCCGAGGGAGCCGGCGTACAGCTTCCGGGTCATGTGGCCAGCATGACAAAGCCGCTTCTGGCGAACCAGAGCAGTGGCCGGAAACGCCGTTTACCTTCCTGCCGGAGCAGTACCTATTTATCTACTTGCACTTTGACGTGCTTTTGAACTGCTAGGTTGGCAGGAGCTGGGACCGAGCAATGGGAGCTCACCCTGTCGTGGGGATTCAAACTGCCGACCTTCTGATCAGCAAACCCTAGGCTCTGTGGTTTAACCCACAGCGCCACCTGCGTCCCACTGTTTAGGACTGTATGTTCCCTCATTTGTGTGGAATTTGGGAAATTCTAGATTCCTGATGCTTTTTAAAACAGTCTCGTAAGGAATTGAAATTCTCTTCCTATGGGAAAGTATTCTGCTTTAATATTTAAAGTGATTAAATGTATGCATGTTCCATTTGGTTAGGAAAGGAGTGTAAATATTTCCCTTTTGCCAAGATTCCTGTAGAAAGATCTACCTACCTATCTGTGCATTTCATTCTGGCAATGGAAAGGGAGATGGGAATAGCCAAGGGCAAAATGGGAGAAGGAGTAGTATCATAGGAAGTGAGGGCATAAAGGGAAGAGAAACAAGATTCTTGGGTGACCAAGATGTCCCAGTGTCTATTAATGCTTCACCGGGTATGCACTTGGTGGAGTTATTATTGCACACCTAAAAAACACGCGCAAGACACTTTAAACACTGTTACGTTTTGAATTGATAACCACCTTGTGCTACCACTTGGATGAAATATGAGGCAGAATTATGAAGAAACAAATGAAATACATAAAAAGACAGGCAACGCAAGATTATGTAGTTTTTGTCCTCTATACCCAGCGCATTGACTTTGATTTTGTGAATGAAATAGTAAATTCAGTAATTGAATACATAAAAAAAAATCTGTGCCGTTAAAATTTTGAGGCAGAACTATTGAAAAGAAAGCGGACACTTCTACATTTAATGATTTATGAAGCTTAAGTTTTGTGTCCAATTAATTAATGGTTTATGGAACTAACTAACTGAGATCTGTGCTTGTTTCATTACCTTATGTCAGAACAGTTTTAAAAGACATGTTGGTCCACTGAGTAAATTTTTCATAGATTAAGGATTTTGTTCAATGTTATTATAGGTTATAACAGCATCAAGCCATTATTACCTCTCCCATCAATAATTCATGAATTGTGGGTTTTAATAGTATCATAACAGGAACCAGTTATGAAATACCCTTTTAATAGTCCACAGATTACAACCCCCAAGATGTACATTGGCACAGAGATATGGCTCTCATGTCAATAATTTGTGAATGAATGGACTTGTACAAAATCCATTAAATGCCATAAACTAGTAGTGCTTCTTTCAAAGGACAATATGGTTTATCATGTAATTTTTTAATTATTTTTAAAAAAGGTATCCCAAATGTGCAAGGAAAACACACTCATATTATTTATGGCTATAGTGATCCATGAATTAAGGAGTTCTCGAGAAATCACTGGCATTGGACTCCATTTGTATTCAGTCATATATACGACTTCAACATTTCTCAGAACTCTTGGGCATAGTAGAACCTAATGACTATGAAGAAGCCAATTTCCTGAATCATCTCTGACTTCCTTCCTTCCTCCCCTCTCATCAACTTTCTCTAGTCTTTCTGGTCACCATATCATATATCATATTATAGGCATACTTAGTCTTTCAAGTGACAGTAGTTACTCTGGAAGTTACTTCAGTAGGTAAAATACTTCATTTCAATACTATCTACATAGCCATCTCATGTTACTCACCACTGAGATGGTGTCTTGGCAGTGTGGATGATGTATTTGTACCCCGGTAACTTTCTGACCAAACTGCGAGAGGCAGTGGAAGACAGGACTGCCTGGCGTGCTCTGGTCCATGGGGTCACAAAGAGTCGGACATGACTGAATGACTAAACAACAACTTTCAGATTAGATTACTATAGGAAACTCTTTGTTTGGCTACATTTGAAGACTGCTCAGAAACTTCACACTCATTTCAAAGTACAGCCCTGAAAGTTTTGGGATCAGAGAATCTTGAGAATTACTTTCCCTGCCCACATCAATATTAGTTTATCTAAGCACTGCATTTACACCTCTGAGGCCCTTTTCCAGGTATCCCCATCGTCATATGTACAGTGGTTTCATTCAGGAGATAAGGCATTTTCATTTGGGTTGCTCACAATTTGAAATATCCTCTGTGACAACTTGTTTAGATTATCTCATACTGCCTTTTTGTGTCACTAAGCACTTTCAAACCTAGACAGCATCTTAAAAAGCAGAGACATCACCTTGCCGACAAAGGTCCATATAGTTAAAGCTATGGTTTTCCCAGTAGTAATGTATGGAAGTGAGAGCTGGACCATAAAAAAAGACTGGTCGCCAAAGAATTGATGCTTTTGAATTATGGTGCTGGAGGAGACTCTTGAGAGTTCCATGGACTGCAAGAAGATCAAATATATCCATCCTTAAAGAAATCAGCCCTGAGTGCTCACTGGAAGGACAGATCCTGAAGTTGAGGCTCCAGTACTTTGGCCACCTCATGAGAAGAGAAGACTCCCTAGAAAAGACCCTGATGTTGGGAAAGATGGAGGGCACAAGGAGAAGGGGGCGACCGAGGACGAGATGGTTGGACAGTGTTCTCGAAGCGACTAGCCTGAGTTTGGCCAAACTGCGAGAGGCAGTGAAGGATAGGCGTGCCTGGCGTGCTCTGGTCCATGGGGTCACGAAGAGTTTCACACGATTGAATGACTGAACAACAACAAGCACTTTCATTATTTTACAGTGCTGCAATGAATAAATAAGTACAGTCAAACCTCGGTTGTTGAATGTAATCCATCCCGGAAGCCCGTTCGGCTTCCGAAATGTTCAACTGAGGCACGGCTTCCGAGGGGTTGCTTCCTGCACTCAAGCGGAAGCCACGTCGGATGTTCGACTTCCAAAATTTTTTCGAAAACTGGAGCATTTACTTCCAGGTTTTCGATGTTTGGGAGCCGAAACGTTCCAAAACGGAGGCATTCGGGATCTGAGGTTTGACTGTACATCTAGAGTAAAATAGTTCTGTTTGAGAGCATACCTATGAAAAGCACCAGTAAGGGGAAAAATGGGGTATGTATGACAATTGACACACATGGAATGGAAAGTCTTGTGCAGTTGGCTTCCCTGACTATTTAATAATGTGCTGCAATTGATTCAAAATTATCTGAACTCCTGAATCACAAAAGTAGTATAAAGTACAGGTAGTTTTACGGTTTAAGCTCCCATTTTTTTAAGCTTGCACATCATGTGTAAGCATTAGAGACAAATGACTCTGAGATTAAGTGTTCCCAATGACACTGACATTTCTAATATAACAGAGTATAGAGACCTTTAGGTGAATTAATACTATCACATTTTATTTGACAGTAAAGAGTGGATTGCTTATTTGTGGGGCGAACAGAATTTGCTAGTACCTTTAATAAATGTTACTTTAAAAAGTCGGTTTTGTATGACCTTTATACAAATAGAAGTTGCTGGAGACTATAAATATCCAGTATATATAAGTATCTTAGGCAGGAGAGTTTTAAATTGCATTTGAACATTTGCTGTTATAGGACAGAACTGCATATCATTTAAAGACGCAGTGTTGGAGAAGGCCTTAAGCCTGATCTAAAAAATAATCTCATTACTGTCAAAGAGAAAAATACAATCTCTAGCATTCACTAAAATGTGTTGACTTGAAGGGCACTTTAAGGTTCAGAGTCATACTTAACGCAAGTCAGGAGTGATTTTCTGTCAATTGCAGGTAATTATGCAGTGTTCACAGTCAAAGATCATGCTGTATAAACTGTGCGCACAAGCATTTCCTCTGTCATTTACAAACATTCTCCCCCCGCCCCATGTATAGTCAGTTGCAGAAACTTCACAATTGGCCTTCTGCACAGTAGAAGTTCCTAAAAATGTCATTATCACTTTGTCTTGGTTTCTACCTATATCCAGATGGCACCAACAAAACCACTGAGATCAAGCAGTAGTGTCTAAAGCAGGGGTCCCCAAACTAAGGCCCAGGAGCCGGATGCGGCCCAATCGCCTTCTCAATCCAGCCCGCAGACAGTCCGGGAATCAGCCTGTTTTTACATGAGTAGAATGTGTCCTTCTATTTAAAATGCATCTCTGGGTTATTTGTGGGGCATGGGAATTGTTCATATATATTTTTTTGAAAATATAGTCCGGCCCCCCACAAGGTCTGAGGGACAGTGGACTGTCCCCCTGCTGAAAAAGTTTGCTGACCCCTGGTCTAAAGAATATCATATAAGGGCACAATTGGTGGTGGGCACAGTTGCAACATCTGGCCAGCATAGAAAAACATTTTTTAATTTCTCCTTGCAAATGACACTTGTGCCATAACACAATCTTGTGTGCAGTGCCCCTTGGATGTATGATACAAGTTGCATGGTTCTTAAGATGCAGTCCACTATCTTATCTGATTAGTGGGTTGATTCATAAATAGAGTGCCTTTCTACAAATAAAATATAAACCCCCAAGAAAACAAGAAAAGTTGTACATAAAATGATGTAGTGTCCTCATTCTGAAATCTCCCACAGATAGGAGCAGCGACTTGTGAATAGTGTGCTCCTGGCTTCTGGTATAGAATGGTTGGGTATCTTCTCCATTCGTTCCTTCCTCAATATCTGTTCCTTTATTTCGTTTAATTTCCTGGCTTGCCGCTGAGTTGTAACACAGGAGGAATTCCCTGTTAGTTCTGTCTGAGACTCCTCTTTCTAAAGCTGTATACACATTACTGCTTTCTTCGCATCCCATGTGCTCCTACTGCTGTTTTTTGAAGCCATGCAACTTATCGAAAAAGACTGGTTTTTTTGGGGGGGGTAGGGGAATTGCAGGGAAACAAGTAATTTGCATCCGGTGAAGACATCCCCACCACCTCTCCAATGTGTACTGGGGACGCGGGTGGCGCTGTGGTCTAAACCACTGAGACTCTCAGGCTTGCTGATCGAAAGGTTGGCAGTTTGAATCATATGTTCCTAACATATCTAAGAGATTGCACTGGCACATAGGGACGGTGTTTATTTGATTGATTGTTTCTCTGAAAGACTCAGATACAAATCATGGTTGCTTGGTCTGAATACTTTTCAGAGCAGGGATATGGATAGGAGATTCAGGGGCCCAATCTTGCTACATTCCAACCAAAGTGTTTCAAGCAACTTGAACTGAAGCAGTCCCTTTATTTTCTAATGTGATCGACCAGAGCAAATTCTTCATCTGCTATGTTTGTTCTGAATTTCGTTCGCTGGGCATTTTGAAACAGTGCAAATATACAAATTTGACAGCCGTTAAACAGTAGGGTTTGTTCATTTTAAAATACGCTCTTTAGAATATACACAGAATTTTAAGTACAGTCGTACCTCGGCTCCCAAATGCCTTGGGAGTCAACGTCCCAGCTCCCAAACGATCGAAAACCGGAAGTGAGTGTTCCAGTTTTCAAATGCTCTTTTGGAAGCCGAACGTCCGATAGGGATTCCGCAGCTTCTGGTTGGCTGCAGAAACTTCCTGCAGCCAATCAGAAGCCGTGCTTTGGTGTCCAAATGTTTTGGAAGTCCAACGGACTTTCGGAACAGATTCCATTCGACTTCCGAGGTATGACTGCAATATACTGATAGGAAATGCGCCCATACATAACAGTCAGTGTGCCAAATATAAACCAAATCATATTTTCTCAATGACTGGTATTGAATCAAATACCTGCTTCGTTCTTAATTGCTGCTTGAGCATTTTCTTCCTAGCCCTTTAGTTTCATGATTTTAATTATTAGTTGTCTGACAGCTAACAGCCTGGGTGCTTTAAGATATCTGGCCTGGGCAGAAAATATTGTGAAAGTGTAGGCTTTTGTTTTCAGGTTGGGCACCTGCTGCAATCGCACAACGTTAAAAACAAATACTAATAATAGCATTTCCGTGTCAGTTCAAGTCAATGTCAGTTTGCTTGCATGACAGGCTATGCAAATGTGGCCATACTGTAGTAAAAGGGCAGGTCCCTTGGGGGTCTTCATAGACTGTCCTGTTCCCTGTGTTTAAGTCTTGTTTCGGTGTTAAATGGCTCCGTGTATATATACAGATATGCTGACAGCTGAGAGGGAGAGGCTAGTTCATGCACTCACCAGATCTCCACAGCGCGGATGACTGGAGATGCACATAAAGCGAGGTGTGATTTGTGTGTGTGGCCTCCTTGTGCAGGAGGTGTAATTCATGAAATTATGTCCCCTTTCAAAGCCTCGCATATGCCCATTTCCCCACAGGGAAAATAACGGGCGAGTGAGTGTACAATCTGGCCCAGAGAGGCAGCAGCACAAGGGGAAATGTGTGCATTAAGCTTAGCTTGCGCAACGGACTGTACATCATTTTAATGGTTCCTCTTATCAATGCTATACATTAAAGGCAGCCCTTTTCATTAACATTTAATACTGGCGAAGGTGAAGTCACGTTCTGCCTCTTTACCCAAACCAACGCTGGTCGATGTCCTGGATTTTGCCAGTGAATCATCGGATTTGTGATGGGAGGCATTAATAATTTACTAAAGTGAATTGTACGTTGAGGTTTCATTTTTAAGTACTAACACACACACCCTCCCCCCAAAAGTGCTTTTTACTCTAAGGTAATGGCTTAGGTCACACATCATAGCTTAGCACGAACACGACTCGGTATGAACCGTGAGCAAGCAGGTCATTTTCCTGCTGTGCCGCCCTGTGTTAAGCCACAATTTGTCTTAGTGTGTAGTTCGAACCCAGGGTCGTGGTTTGGCACTCTCCTGATTAATCACGAAGTTGTTACCAAGGTTTGTCCTATGGCTTGTAGCTCATGGTTCGTCTAGGAGGGCAGAATCATGAGCCCAGGCTAAAGACTCTTGATTCATAAATTTTTAATTCTCGTTTTTTACACTGCTCAGTTTTGTTTGTCGTGTGCAGCAATGCTCTTAACTTGCTTTCATCCAGTTTTCTTTTTAAATATCGAATGTTAGTTTGCCTTTATTGCAAGCTGCTTAGAGCTGCTTATTAAGTGGTGTAGAAATTTTATAAATAAGAAATAAGATCTGCTTTTTAATTTCTTACATTCGGGTTTCTAAAGTGGAAGGAAAATGCATTTCTCCTGGCAACTTGGCCGTGATGATGTATTAGTGTTCAGGTAGTTAGCATTCATGTTTTGCTAAAGCAATATGTAAATCTCATTCAATCGGCAAGTTTCCTGAATAACAAAATAGCATCTTATTATAGATTCATCTGAAATGTGAAACTCTCAAAGCAAAACCTGACACTGGTAAAAGAGGGTCAAATTTTTCATTCTCAGAGGTAGTTAATAATTCTCTAGCTCCACATCATCCATTTGCTTTGACATCTACCAGGGTGCTAACTTTATTGTTCTTTCCATAGTACAATTGCTATACACTGTGCTTGCTTACTTCAGAGAGACTTATTACTGAGCTACTACTTCACCAATGCTATTGGCTGCAGCCTTTGCATGTTCAGACCACTTAACCTCACCCAAAATAAATTCAGACAAGACTCAAATTTTGGTTTGGTTTTTGGCAGAATTTAGGCCACAGCTTTATCGATTACAGCAAGTGATTGGTTACATAGGCTCTGGTTCGACTAGCTCCCTGCAGGTAGCGCTGACCCAGGGTTCCAGCATAGGCCAGCCAAGGATGAACACCTGGATAACCGGAAAGCCGGGGACATGCTCTCTCCGCCACCCAAGTGTCCCCCTGGACTCAGGCACGGGCACAACCCCCTCTCAGGGGTAGACCAAACCATCAAGTCCCTGGCTTCCTTTAATGGAATAGCCTCCACATAGGGATGGTGAGAGCGTTCTCCCATCCCTATCACATGAGCTAGTGCCTATCCACAACCTTACAAGTTGTGACGATTTGCTACACGGCAGGCGAAACCCAAATGGCAACAGCCAATCAGCCAAGTGGGGGAAATTGCACAACAGAATTTCCACTCGCTCTCCGTCTGTTCCAGGGGTTGACCCAACTTCTGGAGCAGATTTGGAGAGAATGTGGGGCAGAAAGAGGGGGATTTCTATGGTGCAAGTAGAAATTCATGTGCTAGAACAAGCACTTTCTTTGATACCACTCTTAATTCTGCTCCAAGTTGATTTCAGCTTTACACATAATTTTTCACACTCGTAGAGCAGACTTCTGTCACTGGTTTTTTCATGTACTGTTCTTTTGAAAAAACAAAACCCAATTAGACTCTTGGGATACATGGGACCCTTTCCTTGTTTACTGTAAGCTCTATATTTCACCTGGGAAGAGTTTTTGGTTCCTCCCCAACCATTCTGTATCTGATAATGACAAAATAAATTTTCATTTAAAACTATTAAAGGGGAAAGACAGTTGAGGACAAGTTTCACAGCACTAGTTTCTTGGGATGGTAGTGATGCTTTCCTTTATCCTCAGACTTGCTGCTTTGGAAAAGTGCTTATTTTACTTCCTATTTCGACAATAGTTATGGACTTTTCCTCTTTCCCTGTATTATGTAGTATGTCTTATTTGTCACAGCTAGCTGGACTTCCTTCTCGAATGTGCAGTTTTAAGACCTGTGGGCACCTTCCTGGGTTAGTATGGTCAGTAGTTTCTAGGCAGCTGGGATAAACTCAGTCAGTAGAGAATGAGCCTCTTAATCTCACGGTCGTGGGTTCGAGCCTCACATTGGGCAAAAGATTCCTGCATTGCAGCGGGTTGGGTCAGAGGACCCTCTGGTCCCTTCCAGTTCTACAATTCTATGATTCTATGAACAAAGGATCCTATTTTAATGCACAGGTTTAACAAAGAGAGTCTTCCGAGGTGAACATGACAATTCATTGGTGCCATTGCCTCCTGACCCATTTGTCTCATGAATGGAATGTCACGGGTAAATGGCAGCCAGCATAAATCCAGACCTCCTTCCTACAGAGACTCACATTTTGGGTGAAAATATGCAAAACCTTAGTCAGGAGAGCATGCAGATACTACAGCTGCATTGCACATAGCACATACATTTTTTTTAAAAAAAAATGTTTCATCATGTTATACAGTAAAGGTAAAGGGACCCCTGACTGTTAGGTCCAGTTGCGGACGACTCTGGGATTTCGGCCCTCATCTCGCTCTATAGGCCGAGGGAGCTGGCGTTTGTCTGCAGACAGCTTCCGGGTCATGTGGCCAGCATGACTAAGCCACTTCTGGCGAACCAGAGCAGCGCACGAAAACGCTGTTTACCTTCCCGCCAGAGCAGTACCTGTTTATCTACTTGTACTTCGTGCTTTCGAACTACTAGGTGGGCAGGAGTAGGGACCGAGCAACGGGAGCTCACCCCGTTGCAGGGATTCGAACCGCCGACCTTCTGATCAGCAGAGCCACCCGTGTCCCTGATATTATACAGTACATGCATTTATTGTGAAGAAATCCAGTTCATCTTTTTATGGCAGCTTTGTTCAAGACAAACTGTCAGAATGAATCTACTAGGGATCCTCTTTAAGTGTCATCCATTAAACCATTAGAGCACTCATTAAAACTGTTAGCACAGACTTGTTATTCATGAGTTATTGGTCTTTCACACTTCTACAATGTTTCTGCCAATATCACTCTATTCTCTGTTCCAGCCTGGCTATTCAGACCTAGGAAATATAGATTAGATTTCTCTCTCCAGACAGGTCTTTGATGAAGTATGGTGAGGTTGAGAGTACCAAGCTAAGATTAGAATGTTTCCCTAGATTTCACAGAAATATTATTCTTTATTGATTTTATATACCACTCTATACCTGGAGGCCTCAGGGCGGTTCACAGAACAAAATAGTGGCAACTGGATTAAAATATATAATTAAATATAGATTCCTACATATTGTGGGGGGATATGATGTGAATTACCTCTTATGATGTGAATTACCTAATTTTGAAGACAAATATTACTCAGTATACAGTGGATATGACTTGGAACAATTTAAGAGTTCTTCCAACATGGACACTTTTTAAAATTTGATCAGGAGGGTATGCCCGCAGATCTGAAATCTTTAATTTGGTTCTTGATGATAGCTGAAAAGATAGTAAGGGCAACACAGTGGATATGCCAGCAAGCTTTGAACTGGCAGAAATGAATAAATTGACCAAACTGATTCACAGAGGGGGGGAGGCAGATTGTGGAAAGATTGATATATTTAATCAGTTATTGGAATACAAAGTGTGGAAATGCAAAGCTGGAAAGGAATCTTTTTTTTGTAATGATGGAAAGATGGATTAATTGCATCACAATAAAAAAGTGAAGGAAGGAAGGAAGGCCTGCTTTCTTTATGAAATCATTTTTATTGGTTTTACAAATACACGGTATAAATAAACACAAACTAGTAAAAACATATATGTATAAAGAGATTCTCCAATTCTCGCTACTTCCCCCATTCCTCCCCCATGGGGTATCATTTTAAACATCTACAACTGTATATTCATCCGTACTCCAATTTTTATATCAAACCATGTTGTCCATAATAATTTTTAAGTGGGTCAAAGTCCTGCTCTTGTTTCCATCTGCTTACCGTGGTCCCCTAAGTAACTTTTAAATTTTCCCCATTCTTTAATAAAGTATTTGTCCTCTTGGCTTCTGAGTTCTCCAGTCAGCTTTGCTATCTTGGCATAGTCCATCAGCTTGGTTTGCCATTCTTCTCTGGTGGGGACTTTGTCTTCTTTCCAATTTTGGGCTAATAACATCTGGGCGGCCATTGTTCCATACATAAAGAGTCTTTTCTGCTCCTTTGGTATGTCAGTACCTGTAATTCCTAGTAAAAAAGAAAAGAAAAAAAGCTTCTGGTTGGAAGGTCTGCTTTCTATACTCAGACTGAGCTGTCTCATTTGATCATGGCCAATGTACACAGCCAACTCGGTGATCCTCCATTCCCATGCTCCCCCTTGCATTCAAACAACTAATGATTTTTATTTGTTATAACAGGTAAGATTAATTGCAGCACCATAACTCTAGTATGCTTGCAGCCGCTCTGTTACACACCTTTGGGAGCGACACATGAAAAGGTGCCCTTCTGTTCTTTGCAGCACTGGGGACACCTTTTTGCCCACACATGGAGCTTTTTCTGGCTTTAATAAGAATGAGGAAGGCCCCCCCCATGCTCTGTGTGCACAATGGGACCCCAGGGAGCTTTAAATTGCTTCAATTACAGCTTATCTTTTTGGTGGTGTGCCAAGAGGCAACTGCTGTTATTAAGGTACAGCTGTACCTTACCTTTAATCTGCAGTGAATATCTGCTAGGTGTTAAATGCAGCCTATCTCCAGCATAATATGTGGCAGAAGGGACCTAGCCTGCAGTATCTTGTAAAAAAAACCCAAAAAGACGGACCGCCCGTGTGTAGGAAGGACGTTTTATGAAAGATTTCTGACTTGAGATGCTTGTGTTTGTCTTAACTGCGCCTATGCTAATTGAAAAGTGTGGGCTGGAAAAGCAGCCCTAGAAAACTGAATGCTTCATTTGTTTCTGGAGAACATGGAGATGCAGGAAAGAATAAACGGAGCAATTGCCGCACTGCCAGGTTTGAAGGAAGCAGGTCCTCAGGTGTGGAAGCAGTACATAAAAACTACAAGCAGCTGAAAATGACGCTCTTCGCTCAGTATGGGAAACAGAACTTTGTTGTTGATTTTGGTAAATCACTGAAGCTTCAGATAACATGAAGGGCTGCCATTTTCTATACTTTCTTCCTCTTGTTGTTGTTCAGTCGTTCAGTCGTGTCCGACTCTTTGTGACCCCATGGACCAGAGCACGCCAGGCACCCCATCCTCCACTGCCTCCCGCAGTTTAGCCAAACTCATGCTAGTCGTTTCGAGAACACTGTCCGACCATCTTATCCTCTTTCACCTCCTTCTCCTTGTGCCCTCCATCTTTCCCAACATCAGGGTCTTTTCCAGGGAGTCTTCTCTTCTCATGAGGTGGCCTCTTATTGCTAGTTAAAAATAAGATTGTAAGCTTTTGCTTCATAACATTGGCCACACATAACTGAGTCAGATGAGTAAAACAATCACAATATTCTATACTATACTGTACTGTACTATTTTACTTTATTCTCACTGTGTTACTGCCGCCCATAATCAATCCCTCAAAAATCAGCCAACTAACAACTCAATTTGTTGTCTTCGATATTCTCTTGGATATCCACCCAATTAAGTGTGGAGTATATACAGCATTTTCTCCTCTCCAGGGCGGGGGGCTCTTGCCTTTGTGTTCACAAGGAAAATAATATTTTTGAGTAAACAGCTATTTCACTGTTTAGTATAGTGGCATGTGGCACAGCACAATGTATTGCTTGCATTGCATTGCATTCCATTCCTATGGAGTCCTGTCTTACTAATATGAATCATAGCAAGAGACAGGGTAAAATATAACCAGAATTGGGGGGGGGGTGCAGAATGAAAGGGGACTAAAGGGGAAGCTACACGTTACAGCACAGCTGGGCATAGCATTACCCCCTGCTCTCCTTCAAAGCATCTTCAGGGTGATTTGCACTTTAAAGTGAACATGGGTCTGAATTAGTGCCAGAAGTCACCCCAAAGACCTTGGAAAATATGATTTTAACAGCTTTTCCTAAATTGCTTGCAAGCCATCCTGAATTAGATCAGCACCAGATTTAAGGGGGTGCGGGCAGTTCCCCCGCACAAGGCACAAAGCTGAGGGGGCGAATAATAATAATAATAATAATACAGTGGTGCCTCGCAAGACGAAATTAATTCGTTCTGCGAGTGCTGGCGTATAGCGAAAATTTCGTCTTGCGAAACACCAACAGGGAAGAGCAGTTTGACGGAATTTTTTAAAAAATAAAAATCGGCAATTTTTTCGTCTTGCGAGGCAAGCCCATTGACAAATTCGTCTTGCGAGACAGCCTTCCACTAGCGAATGCCTTTCGTCTAGCGAGTTTTTCGTCTAGCGAGGCATTCTTCTAGCCAGGCACCACTGTAATAATAATAATAATAACCAATATTGAGTGCTTTCTTCTGGGGGTACGCCGGGGTATGCATACCCCTAAACATTTTGTGACTCTTAAGTTTGGCCTCATTGAGGGGCAGTATTTCAATATGAGTAGAAAAATGAGAGTACCCCTAAAAAACTTTTATAAGAAAAAAAGCACTGCGTATATTTATATGGGTACCCACTGAAAAGATACATAAAAAGCAACTGTACCAAAATCTGGAATCTGAAGAAATGTGCATGCACATGAAAGCTCATACCAAAAACAAACTTCTTGTTGTTCAGTCGTTCAGTTGTGTCCGACTCTTCATGACCCCATGGACCAGAGCACGCCAGGCACGCCTATCCTTCACTGCCTCCCACAGTTTGGCCAAACTCATGCTAGTCGCTTTGAGAACACTGTCCAACCATCTCGTCCTCTGTCATCCCCTTCTCCTTGTGCCCTCCATCTTTCCCAACATCAGGGTCTTTTCCAGGGAGTCTTCTCTTCTCATGAGGTGAACAAACTTAGTTGGTCTCTAAGGTGCTACTGGACTGTGTGTGTGTGTGTGTGTGTGTGTATATATATATATATATATATATATATATATATATATATATATATATATAATGTCAGACCAACACAGCTACCTACCTTAATCTTGTACCAAAATGAGTTATTGTGAAAATGAGAAATATTTGGAGAGGGGCACCAAATTTTGTCCTCGCTCAGGGTACCACATTACCGCAGTCCACCCCGATTAGATCATTGTGATCCAGCAACGCTCAGCCTCCTCAGGGAAGTGTGTTCTACAGCTCAGTTGCTGGTATGGATGAGCTGCTTTCTGCATATGCTTAAACTGCACCGTGTACAAGCCAACCAGCTGTTTGGATGAGGTTGCTGCAGAAACGTCTTCACCTTGGCAGCATCAGGAATTTTAATTGAGGATCTTGGGTTAGATACTTTAGAGCCTACCCTCAGAACAAAGGGTTTCTGGCAGCACTGAAGGAAGTCTCTTCTCACTTGCAAGTGTACAGGGGCACAGGCATTCTATAGAGAAAATCCCCAGTTCTTTGGTTGCCATAGCTAAATCTACTTGAGCCTTCCGTTATTCTTTCTCCATTTTAGTATTATAACCTCTTCACTTCTCTCTCTCGCACAACAACAACAACAGAATAGGTTTTTCTCTTGTTTTGTGTAATAACAGATAGAGTATCTTTCAAGGCCAGGAGTTAAATGTCATTGTCAATAAGGGCTTACCCACAATTGCACTCATCCTGTGCTTTCTAAGCACAAGTTTTCCGCTTTCCCCCAGAGAAACCTGCTCTTTGAACATTGATCAGAGCAAACTGAGTCGGCATTCCGATTCTGCGGGTTTCTCCAAGGTAAAACAGCAGGACAAGCAGACATCCAGATGGGCCCTAAGTACCAGTATGACAAACAGCGGTGGAATAAGACCCAACAGTTAAGTCGTTTGAACTATGCAATACATGTGAACCTTTTATAAAAGGTAAGTACTTCCAGGATAAGATGGTTGGACAGTGTTCTCGAAGCTACTAACATGAATTTGGCCAAACTGCGAGAGGCAGTGAAGGATAAGCGTGCCTGGCGTGCTCTGGTCCATGGGGTCACGAAGAGTCAGACATGACTTAACGACTGAACAACAACAACAATGTACTTCCAAAATAAAAATAGTTCTTCAGCTAATAATAACTATCCCTTCTCTCCCTCTCTCTCTCTCTCTCTCTCTTAAGTCAATTGACCCAGGGCAGCAATTCACATGGGAACACTCTAACCTGGAAGTAAATAAACCAAAGAATAGATACGCGAATGTCATCGCTTACGACCATTCTCGAGTTCTCCAATCAGCAATAGAAGGTAAGGTGAAAATGGAACCAAGCAAACCTTCAAATGTTGTATATTAAAAGCAGTTCATCTTTTTTAAATATATATATATATATATATTCATTTTCCACAAATCAAAAAAACCATTACAACATACTTATATTGACAATATTGATATATCACATGTTACAACACACACACACAAACACACACACAAAAAAAATTTATAATCCTATCTTTCCTCACTTGTTTACTTGACTTCCTCAAATCCCTCTTTGTTGAATTTCATTATGATACTTCTTTAGCAGTTTTCCAAATTCATTATTAAACTTTAGAAATCCTAAAAAAATTAACCTCCTTTTTATCATCTTGTATTTTTACTACCATAATTTTTCATTTTTGCTTTTTTCATTATAAACCTAAGCCGGAACTTACTTCCAAAATCTTTCCATTTTTTAAATATTACAATATTTTTTTAAATATACTTTAAATTTACTCCAATCTTCCTCCACCGTCTCCTCCTTCTGTTCACGGACTCATCCAGTCATCTCAGCCAGTTCCATATAGTCCAACATCTTCATTTGCCATTCTTCTATCGTCCTGTAAAAGCAGTTCATCTTTCACAGGATAAAACTCAGCTAAAATTCAGAACTTTAAAATCCGCACTTCAGGTTACAGACTCCGCTAACCCATAAATAGTACCTTGGGCTAAGAACTTTGCTTCAGGATGAGAACAGAAATCATGCGGCAGCAGCGGGAGGCCCCATTAGCTAAAGTGGTATCTCAGGTTAAGAACAGTTTCAAGTTAAGAACGGACCTCCAGAACGAATTAAGTTCTTAACCCGAGCTACCACTATATTTCATTTTGGAGTGCTTAAACACATGAAAGAGTGCATTACTTAATATGCCATTAACATACATGGTGCATTGTTGTAGTTCTTTTACCCTGCAATAACAAAAAGAGCTAAGGGTAGGTGCAAATTTGTGGTGTGGGTGTCAGGGGTGTGTGTGTGTATGAGAGAGAGAGAGAGAGAGAGAGAGAGAGAAAGCAGACGCCTCGTGGAAGATTTCTTTTCCTTGCAGTGACAATGTGTGAACCAGAAAGAACAGTGTTTTGCTTTCTGATCTACCTCAGAGACACTGGGTCTTCCTAAAAGCATCACGTAACAAAATAAATTGAGCAAAAGTGTCTTGCAAGTTACTAATAGATACCACCTGAACTGCAGCTTTCCGTGTTATATTATGGGACGTAGTATGCTATAAACTGTTGTGCGGGTAGCGAGACGTATCTCTTGCGTTTGTAAAGTTTGCATGCATTCATGAAAGGCCATTGGACTGATCCCTTACATTTCCGGTTGGGGGACTAGGAATAAGATCTTGAAAGGCTGGCTTTGACCATGCTGGATAATCTGGATCACGGTTGACTTTGAAATAAATTGCTCTTTATACCCTTGGTTCCAGTAAAGGAAATCCAGAGATCATCTTTTGTGGTACATTTGTAGATCTGTGGCAGAGCACATTGTTTTAAGCGTGAGATTTGAGATCATATCCCCAATATTACTAGTTAAGGCATCTCAGGGAAGAGAGCGGGATGTTGAGCCACTATATACAACCTTGGAGGACTGGATTAAAAATCAGTTGGGCAGCTCTAGGTAGATCTACTGGGCAGCTCTTCAGAGAGACCTTGTTCACAGGTAGCGTAACTTGTGTGCGTGTGCCTTACTTGTGGGAATGCTTAGGAGTGTGGATGATGATATATTACTTTATATATCTCATCCCAGCTTGTGTTAACAAGCTCCAAACTTAGCAGAGTTCCATTCCCTTTCTAAAACACAGCAGAGACGGTTGCATAGGCTTGCTAAAGCCTCTAGAAGAAATATATATTCCTGGTATATCCCCCTTCTTCCCTCTTAAAAGTAAAGACACAACACAGTACTGTTTATAAGATATAAAAGAGTTTACTTACAGTCATCCTGAGTTACAAAACAAGCTCAGAGAGGCAGGCTACTTTAGATAAATGTATTTACACGTAGAAGCTAACTCCATAAGGGAGGAAAGCCTCTTTGTGTTCTCTTGGCTGGAGAAGCCAAGAGAGCATCTTGTCCTAAGATGTAGCTTGTTCAGAAGACGATGCAAAAGAGAAAGATGGGGTCTGCTTCCTGTGGTTTTGTGTAAACCTCCCCAGGTAAACCCATACCCATCTCTAGTTACATAGAGGAAGTTGTCTTAGTCCAGGTAAACAGGAAGTTAAGGCTGAAGGACTGAGACACCTTCATGTCCACTCTAGCAATGTTGTGTTTGACTGCTCTGTGTTTACATCTCACATTACTCCGGTTCATTAGCGAGGCCTTGTTCACACATAAGCAAGCATGTGGCTTCTCAGAATGAAAAATCACATCTGCTTCACTCATCCCCAGGTCTTCCTGCTGCCACAGTACCTGCAGCTAAGCCTAAAAAAAAGCCGAACCAAGAAAAAACTTGGGCGAGACAACCCATGAGCCCAGGTCCGTGTAGTTCAGCGGCAGGAGGACTAGGGGTGAAATGAATAATAATTCTTATTATTTGTACCCCATCCATCTGACTAGCTAGCCCCAGCCACTCTGGGTGGCTTCTAGCATATACCAAAACATAGTAAAACATTAAACATTAAAAACTTCCCTATACAGGGCTTACTTCAGATGTCTTCTAAATGAAGTAATAATAACGATTACAACAATAATAATTTTAATCTTTATACCCAGCCACTCTGGACGGCTCCCAGCAGAATATTAAAAACACAATAAAGCACCAAACATTAGAAACTTCCCTATACAGGGTTTCCTTCGGATGTCTTCTAAAAGTCAGATAGTTGTTTATTTCCTTGGCATCTGGTGGGAGGGTGTTCCACAGGGTGGGCACCACTACCGAGAAGGCCCTCTGCCTGGTTCCCTGTAACTTAACTTCTCACAGTGAGGGAACCGGCAGAAGACCCTCGGAGCTGGACCTCAGTGTCAGGGCAGAATGGTGAGCGTGGAGATGCTCCTTCAGGTATACTGGGCTGAGGCCGTTTCGGGCTTTAAAGGTCAGCACCAACACTTTGAATTGTGCTCGGAAATGTACTGGGAGCCAATGTACCTGTAGGTCTTTCAGGACCGGTGTTCTATGGTCTCGGCGGCCACTCCCAGCCATGAAGCAGCCATGTTTTCTGTTGGCACCCACACACTTGTTTGTTCTTGGCTTAGTGTTACGTGCGAACCAGGCCAACGTGCAGGTAGAAGCTAACAGTGTTTAAGTGTCTTGAAGTCATATTGAAACAAAACAAACAAACAAAAAGAACTTAAATGGATTTACTGCACATGGAGTATTTAATTCTTGTGGTGTGGTGGTAGTGTTGGTAACTGGTGACCTTCAATCACAGCTGAGTTTACAGAGGTCTTAATTGCTTTCATTTCTGTGCCAAGCACGACTTACATTTTAAATTGTCTAGAGGAGGCAGTCCTAATTATCAGAAAACACGACCATTTGGTGCATTAGAAATTGATCCATGGACGGATTCCTTCAAAGGCCACCCCACTATTAACTGCTTCCTCGGCTAAAAGATACTGCTTTTAGGCATAAGGAGATGTTTCTGTCAGGAGGTCCTACACACGAGTAGGAGTCTGGCATGTTCTCTCCCTCCTGGCCGTTCGGAAGATTCAAACTCTTTCTCCAGTGCAAACATCACAGCGACTGATACCTTAGAGGCATCAGCACACTTCAGAGTATAGGCAGACAGCGTACAGACTCAGTAGCGCAGCATTTGGCTAAACTAAGTTTATTTACATATACACAGCTCCTTCCTCTTCAGCATCAGACAGCAAAGTGAAAGAACAAAAGGACAAACGGCCTACATCACAGAAACACAGTCATACAAAGATCCTGTCTCCGTCACTTCCCACATTGTGGAATGAAAACATACACCGTCATGTGATAAAAACAATCCCATGATTGCAGCACAGGAAAAGAATCCTAACAGTTTCAACTAGTTTGGCTACTTGCACACAGGGGCGGGGCATGGGGCGGGCCGTCGAGGGGGTGACACTCGGGGCGGTGCCCTGCCCCCGCGATCGGCGCCACTGGCGCGCGGCAACTTTTAAGGCTGCAGCATGCGAATAGCAGCACACGCCCGCCATCTTGGGTGGACTGCACATGTCCGCACATGCGCAGTCCACCCGGGATGCTGCGCATGCGCCGTGACGTCAGGGCGCATGCGCTAGGGAGCGGCGCCCCGCCCCTAGGGGGTGCCCCCCCACGTTTGCCGCCCCAGCCGGCAAAGCGGCTCCCTACTCCCCTGCTTGCACAGGAGCTCATAGCTCCTTCCTCCCTCATATATTACATGCTAAATTGTATGGCACTTAATCTTTTCTTAGATAAGCAGCATCTCATACCCACAACAAGCAGTCGCGGGACGGAGCAATGACTGTGCTTATAAGTGTAATCAATTCTCCAGTGTGCCACGCAGAGCTAAGTGAATGCTTTCTGAAGGAAAACACAACCCCACTATTGAGCCTACATCTCTGCCTAATTTTTTGCAGCTGCATTTCGGAGGCTTTGATAGCAGACAGCTTTTTCCCAAATATATTAGAAAATTTAAATGATTGCCTTGGAAAAAAATTTGCATGTAATAATCTGCTTACATTTGTTCCACCTGTAAGGTAATTTACATGATATTGACTGCATTTTAGCTGTGTCAGTTATGTTCCCTCATATCAAGCTTCCCAGCCCAAATGTCACTTTGCATGTATATTAATTAGAGATTTGGATATCCAAAAAGGGGAGAGAGAACCCATTTTCTTGACAAAGTGTGTGGGCTTTGCGCTCTCATCCCCCTAAAAAGAAGTGGATTGTTTCCTTATTAGGGTAATTCGTGGGCATTGTTGAGCCTGTTCTGCTTTTCTTCTTCGATTTTGCTTCTCTGGAATAGAGATACAGGCCATACAAAGTAGGCCTACATCCCATGCTAAAGCAATCAATTTTATTTTATTTTTCTGGAAAGAGATCTGAGTAAGCAGTAAAGCCAAGTTTGAAAGGGCTACCGGATTCAGTGTGTGTGAACCAAGAACTTCTTTGGTAAAGAAACAAACAAACAAACAAACAAAACCCAAGCAACTTTTCTGTGCAAGAAACAAAGTTCAGTCAATGGTATGAGAAAGAGAAAATGTAGAGCTTTAATTTAATCAGAGCTCCTGTTACGGGTAAATGAAGTGCAATGTTTTGGTCTTTCCAGAGACCCAAACCAAAACTAGAAAAGAAATGTCATATTATTTTACAGTTACAGGTAGGTAGCCGTGTTGGTCTGCCATAGTCAAAACAAAATAAAATAAAAAATTCCTTCCAGTAGCACCTTAGAGACCAACTAAGTTTGTTCTTGGTATGAGCTTTTGTGTGTATTTGAAGAAGTGTGCATGCACACTAAAGCTCATATCAAGAACAAACTTAGTTGGTCTCTAAGGTGCTACTGGAAGGAATTTTTTATTTTATTTTGTTTTATATTATATTATTTTATTTTACTTTACTCCACTTGTAGAGGAGAAAATATGTATGTTAAAATTAAAATGCAGCCTAGTAAACATACAGGGGGTCATGACAGGGGTACAGGGCTGCATTCTTATTTCATCTGTGCACTGCCCAAGCTGCTAATTTGCTATATATATATTTGCTATATATATATATATATTTCAATGAAACCATATTGGGTTGATATATGAGACACACCTTTTAAATGCTTCGATGCACATTGAGACTGACATTAAAGCAAACTTTTTCAGCAGGGGGCCGGTCCACTGTCCCTCAGACCTTGTGGGGGGCCGGACTATATTTTGAAAGAAAAAATGAACGAAATCCTATGCCCCACAAATATCAGAGATGCATTTTAAATAAAAGCACACATTCTACTCATGTAAAAACACACTGATTCCCGGACTGTCTGTGGGCCGGATTGAGAAGGGGATTGAGCCGGATCCGGCCCCCGGGCCATAGTTTGCCTACCCATGCCATAGACTTAAGTTTTAAATGTGAATTGTGCCAGGAAGTTCTTAGTCAAGTTTTTTTTAAAAAAACAACAACGATTCTTCATTTTCTTTGAATATTGAAGAAAACTATATAAGAATTAGATTTGTTAACAGGCACTCTCAGCTTGTCCCATTGATTGAAAGTAGAGGTAGGGTGTGTTCATCATGCAGCAATTGCCACATCAGCTGATGAGAAACAGGCATCACAGATCAGAGAGAGTTTTCATGATTTGCGACCAGGGCCGGATTTAGGTTTAATGAAGCCCTAAGCTACTGAAGGTAATGGGGCCCTTTATATGTCCAGCTGCCCTTTGTCAACAACAAATTGTCGCTGTTTTTTGTTGTTGAATATATGCTATATGGTAACTTATGGACCTAATAGGTATCTAAAGCCATTTGCACATCCAGAATGTAGGCACCCTATATATAGAAATGATCAAACCAGTGATATTTTAGGGAGCAGGCTAGAGGGCGGGGCCCATTACTTACATCATAGGAGCCTACACAACACAAAACACTGTATGTAGGTTTTATTTTATTTGTTTTTTATCTTATATTTTGGAAATGTACATCCAGGTTTTTTTCCTTTCAATTTTTTTGGGGCCCCCAAGAGAGTGGGGCCCTAAGCTATAGCTTGTTTAGCTTATACGTAAATCTGGCACTGGTTGCGACATTGCATCCATCTCAGTACTTGTGTCACTGGAAACATTCGTCTGCCTGGCCTCAAATGTTGAACAACTAGGGATAAAATTGACGCAATCCATTTGGTTATTTCTCAGCCTTCTACCCGATTCTTTCTCCAAGATGTTCAGAGCAGCATAACCCATTTTATTTTCACAAGAAGAGTGTGTGACTGGCCCAAGTTCTCCCAGTGAGGTCCTTTTGCAGAGATTTGAACTCAGGTCTCCCTTTTTCAAATGTCTGGCTACTTTGCCCTACACGCTTTCAACCATGTTTTTAACTCTGGCTGAATTGATGTTGAGCCATATCCATTTTTGGCACTTGATTTCAGAAATAAATTTAGCTGCTTTTCATTTCGCTCCCCTTTTAGAGTACAGCTTTTGCAAGAGCGTTATTCAAGATATATCCGTCTTCTTGTATTTCTAAGAATTATAAAACAGTGGGTTGTAATGTCATATTTAAGTGGAATGTCTTTCCCAAGCTTAGAGACTTTATTGCCAGGCTCTAAAGAAACAGTAAACATTCCAAATATGAAAATAAAAATGCTGCCTAGCATTGCATTTATTCCACAGCTGCATTTGTTTTTGGGTTACTATAGAAACTGGTGCTTTGATGTTGTGATGAGATTTAGGTTTTTGTGTTGTTGTTTTCTTTAAAAAGGAACTTAGCCAAATATATTGAACTCCAGGATGCATATTTCCGTGCATTTATTTTATCCTTCCAAGGATTTTCCTTAAAAAAAAAAAAAAGCTATCCGTAAAATGCTTCATTAAAAAGCATTAGGAATTAGCTGGCTCTGAATGAACCCAATTTTATTCTGCTCCAGTGTGATAGAGTACAGGAGTAGCCAATTGGGTGCCCTTCAGAAGTTGTTGGGCTCCCAACTCCCATCAGCCCCAGCCAGTGTGGCCAATGGGCAGGAATTATGGGAGTTGTAGTCCAGTAGTATGAACTTGGCTACCCCTGATAGGGTGGGTAGGCTTAGGAGACCAAGGTGGCCTTGGACGGACTACTGTCCCTCATCCAAGCCTCCCTCTCACAGAATTGTTACAAGGTGAAAATGGGCAAACCCCATCAATGCCCCTGCTCTTTCTTCTTCTTCTTCTTCTTCTTCTTCTTCTTCTTCTTCTTCTTCTTCTTCTTCTTCTTCTTCTTCTTCTTCTTCTTCCAGGAAAGACGGGATACAGATGTGATAATTTTGAGTCTTTAGGGTGTGGAATGGTCCTATGAATTGCGTATTTAGACCTTTTAACCACCCCCTAAATAAACTCACACATGATGCAGATTTTTGGTTTCGTTTTTGGCAGAATTTAGGCCACAACTTTATTGATTACAGAAAAGTGAGTGGTTGCATAGGCTCTGGTTCGACTAGCTCCCTGCACCGTGGCAGGTAGCGCTGACCCAGGGCAGCAGCATAGGTCAGCCTGGGGTGAACACCTGGGGCAGCGGAAAGTGGGTTCAAGCTAGTCCACCACCCAGGTGTCCCTTGGACTCTGTCACAGACACAACCCCTTTCAGGCTTGACCAAACCAATGAGTCCCTGGATTCCTCTAACGGAATACTCTTCGCATAGGGATGGCTAGAGCGTTCTGCCACCCCTATCACCTGAACCAGAGCCTATCCGCAACCTTACAAGTTGTGACGATTTGCTACGCGGCAGGCGAAACCCAAATGGCACCAGCAAATCAGCCAAGTGGGGAAAATTCCTGCCGTGCCCCTGCCCCAACAACAGACGACACACGATGGCATAGCAAGGTCAAGTGCAAGCCCTAAATATAGGGAGAAGTGGGTGGGTGTTCCGATGCACTGGCCCAAAGAGGAAGCTCAGGGACACGTGCATGGGCTTATGTAGGTCCCTCGATAGTCGTAGCTAGCATTCCATTGGTCAAATTGCACCCAGCATCGAGGGATCTACCAATAGGGTGTTGTGGCTGTCCAAACATTCCCACCCACAACACAGGGCTTGGTTGCCAGGTCGCACCGCAACACGTGCCCCCTTTGAGGGAGGACACGATTTGCCTACTAACTGCCCACCTGTCCATTTCCTCCCCCCCCAAATGAATCCGGTTTTCCTTTGCAAAATCCCTTTCAACTTCATACTCTTCTCTTTCTAGTACTTAGTGATCATTAACTTGCACAACTCCCAGTGCATGCAATTCTTCAAATGCCTTTGTTTTGTTATTTAAAGGGCTTGCCATTGGCACAGTTTTTCTACTGAGTTGTTACTTGCAGTCGGGTTTTCTGATATGTGTGTGTATGCTTGCCATGGTGACTTTAAATTTTACTAATCTCCTTACCAGCATATATCTTGTTGCAAGCTTATTTTATACACAAAAAATCCTTTATATCTGCTTTAGTTCTCTTTACCACTTAGTAAACGCAACTTCATTGTTTCCCACCAAAACTACATCTTCATTCCTTTTGTTCATTATTCTGTTTTCTGAAGGTTATTGTTTACAAGCACTATGAAGCTTAATCCTATTACTTCAAACTCTCTTTTAAAATATTCTTTAATTGCACATTTCTTAGAAGAGCATCTCCCAAGCAAAGGTTTATGGTTTAATTTGTCTTAAATAGGGAGATTGTGCGGTACTTAGCCTTTGTCAAGGCTTGAAACAATTTCACGATGCGATTTCAGTCTGCAAATAAAGTGTGAAGTCTAATTAAAGCTTTTTAAGATGACAAGTTTCCTCACTGAATCAAAGGAAGAATGCTGAGGTCTGCATCACCAGCCTTGTTGCGTAGCTCTTGTTTCATTTACCTTTGTACATACAGAACGTTCAGCTTGTTTTAGTGCCTCTTTTGTACTGCTCATGAAAGCGCCCTCGAAGTAAATCAGAAATAACAGCAAGAGAGTTTTTTTACACCCCCAATCCCTTGCAAAGAACTGGTACTAAGGAATCATTCTGTTGCATGTTTTTCATTAACAGTTGAGTGTGTCTCTGTCTGCATACATAGACTGTAGAATCATAGAATCATAGAATCCTAGAGTTGGAAGAGACCACAAGGGCCATCCAGTCCAACCCCCTGCCAAGCAGGAAACACCATCAAAGCATTCCTGACAGATGGCTGTCAAGCCTGCGCTTAAAGACCTCCAAAGAAGGAGACTCCACCACACTCCTTGGCAGCAAATTCCACTGTCGGACAGTTATTACTGTTAGGAAGTTCTTCCTAATGTTTAGGTGGAATCTTCTTTCTTGTAGTTTGAATCCATTGCCCCGTGTCCGCTTCTCTGGAGCAGCAGAAAACAACCTTTCACCCTCCTCTATATGACATCCTTTGATATATTTGAACATCGCTATCATATCACCCCTTAACCTGTAGCTGGAGGATGGTTGGAAAGGATAAGAGAGAGGGGCATACACAACGTTTGTGTTTGTCTAAATATTGTTGCACACAACCCCAATCTCTCAGTGTTGAGAGACTCTCCTCCTCGCCCACGTTCCAGCAGCTGCTATGAGCTACCCAAGTGAGGAGCCTGGCAGCGGCGGCCATGAAGAGACATTGGGATGCTCCTTAACCGCCACATCTGTCACCATCACCATCTCTTGGACAAGCGCCGGCTCATCCTCCTCCCAGAGGTGGGGGTGGGGGTGGCCACTGACAAGGGAAATAGGAACATTCCAGGATCAAATCAGAAGCCGGGATGTCTTTTGTAATTCCAGGACTGTCCTGGAAAACTGGGGCACTTGGAGGGCATGGGAATGAGATACTAAGTAGAAGAAAGCAGGTGGCAGAGGGCCTTCTTGGTAGTGGCACCCGCCCTGTGGAACTCCCTCTCATCAGATCTCAAGGAAATAAACAAATATCTGACTTTTAGAAGACATTCGAAGACTGCCCTGTATAGGGAAGTTTTAATGTGTGATGTTTACTGTGTTTGATCTTTTAATTTGCTGGAAGCTGCCCTGAGTGGCTGGGGCAACCCAGTCAGATGGGTGGCATATAAATTAATATTATTGTTATTATTAATATTATTATTAATTTTCAAACAGCCGCAAGAGTTTAAGCAGTAAGAGCACACACTGACTGTTTAGGGACCTCTGAGAGGGAAAAGATGTCACACCCAGGCATTCCTTGTCTACATACATCTAGGCTCTGGGAGCATAGCTTTCAACTTTTCCCTTTTCTTGTGAGGAATCCTATTCGGAATAAGGGGATTTCCCTTAAAAAAGGGGAAAAGTTGACAGCTATGTCTGGGAGTTGCTAGAGTTTTCTGTCTCTCTCACATAAAAGCAGAGCCCCTAGGGGAAATTAATCTGGATCTGCCTGAAGCCAGTTGGTAGCAAATGTGTGTGTTTGTTGTGTAGTTAAACACCTCCCTGAGAACAAAGGCCTAATATTCTTTTGATTCCATTCCATGATCCAGAAAAGAATTATATGATGTTTGAATGGTTCCTTACAATGGCATTCTGTTACGCTACTAGATGTTTATTCTTTAAATTATTTCACAGCCAAATATGGGACATTGTTCATTGGCACACACTCTGTGCACAAGATGCTGAGCAAAGCTCAAGGTCTGGTTTCACTAATGCTGTACATAGAGACTTATTTGGTTCTTGTTAGTGTGAACTCGAGAGCAAATTTGGCCCATTGTCCCTTTTCTGACCCGTGCTTTAAAAAAAAAAAAAAAAGCTGGCTGCTGAAATGACTGGCATCTCTGACTGTTCTACACAAATTTAAATAATGATGGCAGTTGTTGCTGTGCTTGTGGGTAAAAACGCCTCAAGCTATGGAGCTAACAAAGATTTGCAGAATTTCAATAAATTGCCTGAACTCTTTGATTGTTTTTGTACTATTAGTTGTGACACGGTATTGCCAGGGGCTTTTTCCTCCCACCCCCAAGCATGGCAAGAGGACCCTAAGAAGCAATCCCACATTTATATTTATTCTCAAGCAGCCGTCATTTCATTTCTCTCTCTGTTTGCCTGCTATTGCCAGAGTACATTGCAGAGATTTTAAATGACAAGGGTTTTCCATGAGCACCCTAATCCCATCCCCAAGAACATAGATTATAAATGTCTTTAGTGTATATGTGTGTTGTTAAAATGCACACATACTAAGCTTCCGCAAGTTTGCTTCATCATGTGGCTTGAAGGCATTCCAATATTATGGTGGCTTACTGGACAAATGCACCATCTCTACTAATGCTGCACTAGCAACAAACTACACGGGCTCCATAAGAACAGCTACTCTAGAAGTCAGTCTCCAACAGAGGCCAACAGTAGGTCTAGCCCCAAGGGCCTTCTGGCGGTTCTCTCACTGTGAGAAGTGAGGTTACAGGGAACCAGGCAGAGGGCCTTCTTGGTAGTGGCACCCGAACTGTGGAACACCCTCCTGTCAGATGTCAAGGAAATAAACAACTAGCTGGCTTTTAGAAGACATCTGAAGGCAGCCCTATTTGTTTTATCGTGTTTTTAATAATCTGCTGGGAGCTGCCCAGAGTGGCTGGGGAGGCCCGGCCAGATGGGCGGGATATAAGTAATAAATTGTTGTTGTTGTTATGTGGGTCATGGATGAAAAGATGGGGCGTGGAAAGGGAAGTAGCTAAAGCAAAGGATTACTCCATCAACAGGGGCAAAATATCTGATGAGACCAGCCAATGACCAAGGTGTAGTTACTTAATAGAATTATCAAATTGTAGAGTTCATCTAGTCCAACTCCCTGCAGTGCAGGAATATTTTGCCCAAACCCACAACCCTGAGATTAAGAGTCTTATGTTCTACCAACTGAACTCTGGAGTGAACGAAGGCGTCCTGACACCTGGGGCGGGGCGTCGGCACATAGCGCGCATGTGCGACAGCACTACGTATGATGCATGTGTCGTACATAGCAACGCTGCGCATGCACTGTACATAGCGGTTTGCCAGCGGCGCCACTCGAGCGCCATACGGACGGTCCGGGATCCTCTGCTCACGGCTGCAGCCGCGAACAGAAGATCTTCTACATGCAGCTGCGGCAGCGCAATTGCTGCTCCCGCCACCATGGCGGGGCGCCTTCTTATCACCCCCGCAGATGTGGCACTGGGAGCGCACTGCCTCCCCCCCCCCATTGCGATGCCACTGAATGAGCTATCTCTTTGGAAATCAAAGATTTGGAAATTTTCAGATTATCTTTGGATCAGGGAAATCTAAATTAAGAGGGGGGAATGTGTGAGATCCTAGTTCTTTGCAGCGGAAGTCTTCTGGTTATGCAGAATTAATGAGAGCACAAGCAAATTTGAATCTGAGTTGTTATACTCTGATGCTAGACAAGCCTGTGATATAATGGAAGCTAAAAGCTTGCGAGGTCTTGTCATCATCATATTCAGCATGTAAAAACATCTGTTGTCCTTGTATTGAGAAGCTATTCAGCTCGAGGATTATGGTTTTGGTTTACTAGCCCTAAACCTGTTGAATGATTTGCTGAATCGAGGAAAGGCTGTGACTGATTTTTGACTCCAACCTTGATTAAAATAATATGAGAATATGAGGCTGATCTTAGATGTAGCATTGTCAGTGTGCTCCCTTGCTGATAATGCTGGGAAATCGGTTCTTGTGGCTAGAAACCACCCTTCCCAGAAGATCTAGTGGCACAATTGTGCACAGAAAGGTGGGAGTGGGATTCCACCCCCTTGTTGTTGTTGTTTTGTGTGTTGTTCTTTGTTTTATTTTCAGGGCTTTTCTTTGTGAAATAATATGTGCTTTGCAGAACAATACCAGACATTTGTAAATGTTGTTCTAGTTTATGCAGGGAAATGTTTCTATTATACATACCCAGTCCACATCTTTCAGATATAATACCCACTAGGTATAGATTTCTCATGTTGGCCTCATTTCCCTTCTCATCTCCTTTGTGCAGAAGTGTTTTATCATCTTTGATAAATAGAGGGTGTGTGGCATTGTGCCCAGCTGGTGTTATTTTCTGAATCATTAACTCATACTTCCACATTCAGGGAATTCATGAAAACCTTCTCATTTAACCAGAAATGTTGTGAACCCCAAATTCTCCACTTTATAATAAACTGTTCCTCTATCAGGCATAGTGTAGAGCTTACAAATTAAACTGAATAACTACTATGTTTTCATGGTACCTCTAAACTGAATAACTATCATGTTTTCAGTTTATGATCCTCAAGGTAGTTTGTAGCAGAAATACTATATCATCACTTTCGCCAGATCTGTGGGGCTTAGCTCAGCTCAGCAGAAGCACTTTCTTAAGCTTCAGGAGCTGTTCTTTGGGTTGCATTGTGGAGTGGCTTCAATAAAACATAGTGAACCCGAGCAGCGATGGACTTAGAAATGCACTTTGTTTCGTTCAGCTTCTGGTGTGAGACCAAAATGGCAGTTCAGTATCTGTAGCTAACATAGTGAGGCTTGCAATCAAAGACTTGAGTCCCCACTGAAATCAAGCGGGCTGCAGCGTTTATGATGTGCAGCCCTGAGTAAATTGGCACGCAGGAGACAGCGCTGCTTGTCTTCTGTATACCGAGGTCTATTTCACATGACGTTTCCCCCTCATAAATGAAAAATTACAACCATCATTCCATCCACTTCTAAAGAAACGAGAGAGAGAGAGAGAGAGAGAGAGAGAGAGAGAGAAAGTCTATGACCTGGAGCTAGTAGTCTTCCCTTTCCCCCTGGTGCTAAAAGCTGTCCAAATTCTGGTTGCAGTTTGCTCCTGCCTATACAGATTTTAAGAAGTCTTTATAGTTGTTCAGGGTCAGAAAAGATGATACCGCAGGTCAAAGCAAACTTCATAAATAATCCATACAATTTTAAAATCATTTCCAAACTGTATTGAAATTTAAATAGGGTCACAACAGGTCATCACACTTCTTCAAAGATAATTGAGTGGTAGAATGAAGTATTAGGCTATACATAAGGGTGTGTGTGTGTGTGTGTGTGTGTGTGTGTGTGAAAAAGGAAAGTTCTCTTAATGATATTATTCAATTACTAAGAGCCGCTGCTTGCATTGTTTGCCAGCCCTCCCTACCCCTCTTGACAACTCCCCTCCCTGATCCCCCCATAGCTCACCCCAATCCCAAGATCCCGCTGCCACCGCCACTTCCAGAAGAAAAGAAGGAAAAAAGAGAACAAAGTCTTTCTCCCCATGCTGCTACCGCCTGAAGGAACTATGCATTTTGAAATGCACACTTCACTTCCTCCCGGCAGCGGCTGATGAAGAGGAGAAAGTGATGGTAGCACAGAAGAAACTCCTAGGACAGGCATAGGTGAACCCGGCCCTCCAGATGTTTTGGGACTACAACTCCCATGATCCCTAGCTAACAGGACCAATGGTCAGGGATGATGGGAATTGTAGTCCCAAAACATCTGGAGGGCTGAGTTTACCTATGCCTGTCCTAGGAACTGAGGTCCATTCGACACCCCCTCCCTATAAAATGTTTGAGGGGTTGATGGGCGTTGCTATTCAAATGGTGTGCATGCACCAAATCTTGTAATCAATTATATGGGGTGGGGCCAACCTGCCCCCCCTATTTTATTCAAGTTGACACCCCTGGGTAGTAAGGAGTTTGTGAAGGCCTAGCTGCCTGACTTCCTGATCACCTGCTTTCACTGGACCACCTGTCTCTTTGCTCACTCGCTCGCTAATCGGGGCTGCCGACTCGCTCAGACCCCGGTCTTCTCTCACCCCTGCTGTGTGTGCATGCAAGTAAGCAGGCTACTGGCAGCCACACAAACTGAAGTGCAATGGCTTTTTCTTGCAAGAAATGTAGTACAAGGTGCTTTCAGGTCTTTTACTTATTTTGAACCGCTCATTTGTTGAGCCAACCGCTGGCCCGTGGTGGGACAGCAATATAGGGCACACTTGCGCAACATACTAGTGAAGCATCATAACAGAAGGTGGGTGGGGAAGATTAAAAAATGGTGCACTCTTCAGGGTTATTCCAGTTCTCTCAACTTAATCACCAAACTTAAAACCATGGAGAAACCTGGTCTGAACAAAGACATTGGATTCTTATCTCATTATACATAACAAAGCTATCTTTAGCCATCTCACCCCTTGCCTTTCCCTGCAAGACTAATTACAGCCGTTAAGAGTCGTCAACAGGTTTTCCACACCTATGAGCTGATCACCCATTCCCACCACCCTTCTGAGTAATACCCCTCCCCACTCCTCATTACATTTAAGGATATGGTGACTTCTGTTTCAGTGTATCTGAAGAAGTGTGCGTTCACACGAAAGCTCATACCAAGAACAAACTCAGTTGGTCTCTAAGGTGCTACTGGAAAGAATTTTCTATTTTGTTTCAACTATGGCAGACCAGCACGGCTACCCACCTGTAACTCTCAACTTCTGTCACTGAGGTTATCAATGTTCAGAGTAGGGACACATATTTTCTTTCTTTATTTCATAAAATGTCTGTACTCTTTGATTGTAGAAAAGACCTCAAAGCTGTTTTGCCTTCCTTCCTCCTCCCTGCCTATGATCCCAACTGTTTCCCCCTTGATTTCTCCCAAAAAGGTTTAATGGCTCCAGTTAAAATAAACAGAACAAATAAAAAAGGTTCTTTGCCTTCATGCCGTGCTTCGGTGATGCCAGAGATTTCTTGATAGCCATCAGTTTGCCGAACCAGTTGGACCTTCCACTGGTGTAGCAGAACTTTTCATAAAATCACATCTCTGCTTAATAATGTGAAAAGTCTTGGGATTTCTTTGTTTTTTAAAAAAATTGCATGTGTTGGATGTCAAGTGGCAATGTTATAATGCCATTCTTTGAATAGAGAGCTTTAATGACATTGTGACACAGGATTTATTTTTTTAATGGAAGGGGAGTTATAATATCACAACAGGTTATGTGTAGATTGAGAAACAGTTGGAGCCAAAATCACACTTAATCAGGAATGGAAGAAAGTATTTTTACAGCAGCAACCCAAGTCCAGATCTTGATATATTCCTAGTATTTTTAAAGCAATGGTGTTGGTCACTTATTAATATAAATTTTTTAATAATAATAATAATAATAGACCAGTGACAGAAGAGCTTTCCCAATTCTTTAAGGTAAAATAGTTAATTTCTTCATTGATCATTGATATTAACAGAAAGTTCTTTGGACATAGTTCTAGAGAGCAGCACAAAAAAGGAAAAGAGGATGGACTGTTAGGAAACCTTGATTAGGTGAGAATTTGATTTTGTGGAAAAGTTGGTTGGAACTAGAGCTTAAGGCTTGAATTTAATGCTCACCTTTTTTTTTAACCAAATAACATTGCGAAAATTAAGGTGTGCATTAGATTCGATGGCACATTTAAATTCGCCAGCAAATACTTTTTTTGGTTTCAAGGTTCTGGAAATTGAGGTGCGCATTAGATTCGATGGTGCATTAGACTTGAGTCAATGCGGTAAAATGTTTAATTTCAAAGCCAGATTTTGTGGATCACATAGGATTGATGAATGCAATAAACTGCATTATAATGAAAGATAATTTAGCAGACAGTTATAATTTATTTGATTCATCAGGGATTACATGGCAACCTTCTAGAGTGAAATAGGTAAATATTTCATGGTAAATGCAAAGAACAAGCATCTTAAGATACTAAGAAAAACAAAGAAAGATGTATTAATAAGTTGGAAAGTACTGAAATGTCATTTTGTTTCTTAATCAAAAAAAAATTAAAATGAAACAATGTGAACTCTCAAGGCCATGGTCACATTTTGCTTTCTAGGCATCCCAGGGAGTGATTATATAAATGCTAACTACATAGATGGCTACAGAAAACAGAATGCCTATATAGCAACTCAAGGAGCTCTTCCTGAAACTTTTGGAGATTTCTGGAGAATGATCTGGGAACAAAGGGGCGCAACGGTTGTCATGATGACCAAACTGGAAGAGAGGTCCAGGGTAAGGCAACTTTATATTTCTTTATATTTATATTTGGCTAACCTTTCATGAATATTTTATCCATTAAACTGACTTTCAAATGTGAAGGGGGGTCCTGTCATTTCCCAAAATGTCTGTAATGGATTCTTCATTCATTTCAGCTCCTTTATTTGAGCTACACTGCATTAAAAGACATCCAAACTACAGAAATTGGTCTTTGTCTTTAATGCAAAATCTTTTCTCCTTTGCTCCACACCTTGGTATATATGGAAATCTTCAGGGACATTCCCTTGAATGTCTCCAAAACTTCTATTTATTTCACTGGGTTATGTGTGTGAGGGAAAGATTAAATTTGTACATTAAAGTCTTGGAGCTTTTGTATTTGCGATATCAATCCAGCATGACATTGATCTTTAAATGCATACTGCATGTTGTTTTACTTTTTTTTGCATTTGGAGTCCAGGGATGTAACTCACACAACTCTGTTCATGTGATAGCACTTTCCAGTTTTCCTAGTGATAAACTGCAAGTTTCGTTGACATGGCTGGTGTGATACCGTTATCACGTTTCAAAGAGCACATCGGTCTTTGTTATCACATTGCCTTATTACCTTACACAGGGAGGCAGGCTGGGATGTGATGTGAAAAGACAATCTGTGATAACAGATCTGGGTTGATGACTTAACACAAGCACTTGATATCTACAATGAGAAAACTTTTAAATGCTGTCTTCAGAACCAATTGCATTAACCAAATGCATTTTAAAGTACTGCACTATTCCAGGTTTTCTTAATGATTTGTCGCTTATTAAAAATGTTACGTGGATACATTTAGCAATCTCAAGCCCATAGTCATTACAGTGCACTGAAAATATTATTGCTCGCCTGAGTATTCAACCTGTATTAATATTATTACTTACAAATATATGTTGATAATGAGGATCCCATTGTACAATATATTTTTTTCATCAGCCTACTCTATATTTTATCTCGGTGCAGCAGGCTTTCAGTGGACCTCAATGTAGAAGGATGTTTTGAGTTAGGCAAATGAAATTTTGCCTCTTTCTCATTATCTGCTTCTAATAATAAAGTTAACTTCTAAATAATATTCAGTGCTGCTACCAGTGTGAGGGAACAAACACTCCTTTGCCGAAGACTTTGTTACTTAAATGCCCACAGTTTATCATAACACTGCAGGCCACAGCTAGGCTATTCACATAAACATGTTTTGCAGTAACCAAATGAAATTTTGCTCAATCCACTTATTAATTGCTTTTTGCAATTTCTAGTTAACTCTGCTGTCTGTTTTATTATTCTCTCAAAAGTGCCGGTCAGAATAATAATGCTCTTACCATATAGTTTTATTTGATGGCAGCAGATGCTGTGAATCTTGGGAGTCCAGTTGCATTAGAACCTATAGATTGTAGCCTATATCTTTCATTTAAGGTATTGTTTTTTAGTGGTTAGTAAAATCTAGGAATTTAACCCATGCTATCTGATCAGCGATAACCCATATGTTTAAACCACCGTGGCCTATTTCAGAGCAGTTTCCTGCAAAGGCAGTAAAAGTTACGGCTCTTTCCTGATTTCCCTGAAGGCAAGGACTCCATAGGTTGTGACCCAGCAAGCAAAATGCAGCCCACCAAGGTCTCCAGAAATATGTGGTTCCCCCCCCCCTGCATGACTAGGACTGCAAAATCTGCAAGCTATAATAATGGCTGATGGGGTGCATTCAACTTGAAATTGTGCAGGCAGGCCTGCTAAGTATCTGTTTTGGTGAGTGAACTGTAGGAACCTTGTAAGTAAGTGTCTACTTAGGCAGGCAGAGGCATCTCGCTTCTTGCCCTGAAAAAGGTTGAATCACTGTGTCCATTCAAAGAGAACACTCGCAATGCCTCAAGAGTGCTCAGAATGTGCCTGAGACTGATTCCAGCACCGGCCCTTGCCCCAAATCAAAGAAATGCCTTATGGCAGAAGAAAAGAGTGGCGGTGGACAACCCAAGCCACCGGTGGAGCATCTTAGGAGCTGGTACTGATGGTAGAATATTGTTATGACTTGGGGGACAGGCTGTATGCCTGAGACTCTTCCTAATTCCTGGATCCAGCACAGATTCAATTGCTAAAATAGCCAGGCTAGCTTCCTGTTGAGTTAATAGTCCTCTAAGTATCCATCCTTAAAGAAATCAGCCCTGAGTCCTCACTGGGAGGACAGATCCTGAAGTTGAGGCTCCAGTACTTTGGCCACCTCATGAGAAGAGAAGACTCCCTAGAAAAGACCCTGATGTTGGGAAAGATGGAGGGCACAAGGAGAAGGGGACGACAGAGGACGAGATGGTTGGACAGTGTTCTCGAAGCAACTAGCATGAGTTTGGCCAAACTGCGGGAGGTAGGGAAAGATAGGGGTGCCTGGCGTGCTCTGGTCCATGGGGTCATGAAGAGTCAGACACAACTGAACAACTGAACAACTGAACAACAACAACAAGTGCCAGATGGCAAACAGATGGTCTCCCCTCTCTCAGCTCACTGGTAGTTAGAAAGACAAAGGCCAGAGTTGGGAAAGGTGCGTGTAAGCTGGAAGCAAAGCTGTAGGCTGAAGCCTGTAAGACAAAGCCATGCCTGATTTCTGCAGGAATCCAAGACAAGCAAGACCCTCTTGGTGTGAGCCCCTCCATTGTAGGCTCAGGTTGGAGATGTGTAAATAAACCATATATCTTGAAGACACCGCAGGCTCCACTGTCCCTCATTCCAAGGAAAACAAACTCGGGGTTAAAGCCCGGAACCCTGGAATGTCACTTGCAACAATATAATGCCTGTGCAGTTTGTGACTGAACACAACCGCTAACCATACATTGTGGTTCAACAGATGCCCTGTTTTTATTGCCTGGCAGGATAAAGAAATACAGGGAGAGGTGGCAAAATTATCTGGTGAGCTGTGTTCAGCTTTCTGGGTCTAAGATTGTGGGGGGTTGGTAACGAAGATACAATAACATTTATTGCTCTTTTAATGCCATAAAATAGATTAATGTAGCCCAAATGAGATGAAAATACACTACAGTATTATTATTATTATTTTTAAAAAAAACAGCTGAGATACTAGTTGTGTTGTTATTCTTTGGTTTCTGTATTTTATGGTGCTTGTGAGACGGAGAGCAAGAGAGTGAATAATTTTTCCTCCTGTGCTGTGGCAGACTTGATAATTATTTTATCTGGAAGGCAAGAGCATTCTGCTGTGGGACCTCATCTCCTTCCTACCTTCCATCCTATTTTTGTTTACCTGCTTTCCTGTTGCTTAGTCCTGCAGCTGTGCTTTAGCGTTTCTAACCTGCTCTGCATAGATAAAGGGATTTTTCCTTTTTCTTTTTAAGGGGAGGGAGGGAAGGACCAGCAGAAGCAAACTTAGTTGGTTCATTAGCATGTGTTAGATGTCTGACTAACCTCAGCTTTGAGAACTTACATATTCAACAGCTGAGTACATTGAATGAAGATGTTACAGTGAATTAGTTATTCATTTGTTTGCCTTGGGGGAAGCTGCAGGGCAAAGGAGCTCTTTCATTTCTAACCCTTCACACTTTATTGTTTTCACTTTAAATGTCATCTCCCGAATCTCACCTGACCTAATCCAGACCTCAGAAGAGAAAGTCAGTCCTATTACTTTGCTATCACGCACATAATATATATCAAAAAGGATTATGCACACTGTGGTGCATGGAAGAATGTTGATAACATATTTATTACATGCATGAGTTTCGTTTGTATGAAACGAAAGGAAAATCTTAAGCGGTGGAAACCAGAGATTAGAAATAGCAGCTGGCAGTTACAGACAGGAATACATAAAGCAATTCAAAGCAATATTTGACTTGAGGTAGGATTCATTTCTACAGAATTTCCATGTGTAGTGTTACATCCTTTTTTGGTTCATTTCTTTCAACTTGCAAACCCGTTGTGGTTTCAGATTGTTTCCATGCTGCATTATTTAGACAATCTAAAATTTAAATTGCTCTGGGCAGCCAGCAAAGGGTGGAGGGAGTTTGGAATAAAGCTAAGATGTTATTCTTCAAAAATAGCATTTTTGTATTCCACTAAATAAAAAAAAAATTGAGGAAGATATGTCGCGGCTTTGTAACTAGTAAATTATTGGCTTTCAACAGAGTCATTCTGTTCTTGAATCTTATTTTTATGCGGCAAAGGCATTATTAATATATATTCTCAATTACAGTCATTCACCAAGTTTTCTTATGCCATTGATACTGTGCTTAAAGCCAAACTCCTCAATCCAGTTGGGAGCAAGGTTCAAAGAATCAGACTTTTGACATCATATCTGGCCTGGATAAGGCATTGAACTTTCTGATCTCCAGGAGGAGAAATGTGAGGCTGGGATAATTCTGTACAATCCTTTCCCACCAACCAGCTGATTGGTGGGATTCTAGCTTATTGTATTCAGCTGTGTGCATGCAACCCTGGCTGGGGCGGACATGGTTCTGTTGGATTAGAATCTTCAAATGCAAAATCTTTTCATGAATCGGAAGCAGACGTGTGCCAATATCTCCTTCAGTGACAAGGAGTAGCTCCTACACAGAATAGAAACCGTTTATTCATTGAAACCTGTTATTACATATCACAGCAGAAAACACATTGCCTTAGATCCAGGGCTGGTTGCATTGTTTTGTTGGTCTACGGACATCAAGGGGTCCCTAGGCTAAGGTTACCAGATTTTTTTCCCAATGAATACGGTACACTTTTCAACTTCAATGGATTTTGTATGGGGACTGAGTTGTAAATCTGGGGACTGTCCCCGGGAAACGGGGACATCTGGTAACCTTACCCTAGGCCCTCTCCCGTCCCCATCACAGCCCCTTCCTGTCCACCATCCTAGCTTTGCCAAAGGGGTTGGAACCCAATACGCTCACCATCTTTTCAGCCCAGGTGGTGGCAGTGGTACTAAAAGGAACACGAAAAAGATGCTAACCTCCTGCAAATGCTCCTACCCTCAGGAATGGAAGATTACTCAAAGGTCCCTGTGATGCCATAGAACTTGTTCTGTATTCTTCTATTTCCTATGGAATGGGTGCTTGAAAGCAATGGAGCCTGACTGGGTTCCTCTTTGTGATCTTGACAGTGCTTACAAAGACGGGCTTTTTGAATATCAGGCGCTGTGGGTTAAACCACAGAGCCTAGGGCTTGCTGATCAGAAGGCTGGCTGTTCGAATCCCTGCGATGGGGTGAACTCCTGTTGCTTGGTCCAAGCTCCTGCCCACCTAGCAGTTCAAAAGCACGTCAAAAGTGCAAGTAGATAAATAGGTACCGCTCTGGCAGGAAGGTAAACGGCATTTCCATGCGCGGCTCTGGTTCGCCAGAAGTGGCTTTGTCATGCTGGCCACATGACCTGGAAGCTGTACGCCGTCTCCCTTGGCCAGTAATGTGAGATGAGTGCCGCAACCCCAGAGTCGGACACAACTGGACCTAATGGTCAGGGGTCCCTTTACCTTTACCTTTATACTGACAACAAAAATCTGTAACATGTAGACCAGGAAAGTAGCCTTGTGCTAGCTCAGTTTTCCTTATTTCTTTGAACAGCTGACTGTAAATGCCTCCACCTCAGCTGTCATTTACCACAAACAGGCTTACTTGTTTATTTAAGTATGCACTGCTTACCCAAAAAAGACCTCTGAGTGGTTTACAAAGGACAAGCTAAGATAGTAAACTGAAAATACAGATCGAAGCAAACATGTTAACATGTTAAAAATATATATTAAAAATACCAGCAATTTTAAAAAAGCAACTATTAAACAGTGAAATCTTGTGCGAGAATTGCACATTCAAAAAGTATTTTTTTTTAAACAGAATTTATTAGCATTTTCATAATATAACACAAACCCAACCCCACACCTACTGATACAAAAACAAATACAAATACACATAATGTCAGGATTCTTCTTCTTATTTATATACCTTACAAAAAAAAATTTCTAGTTCTAAATCTTGATGTTTGACTTCCCCCGCCTATTCACCTTCGGTTTTAAATCAATATACTATTTCCTTAACAACTTTTCTCTATAAAAAAATTTAACTTTACTTAAAAAAAAAGATAACATACTTATCTTAATCTTTGCATTATAACCTAAATCATAACCAAATATTCTTGTAGCTAAACTTATTTCTTCTATCCTTTATCATGCTGCTTTTAACTTAAAATTCAATATCTCCTTACTTATTTAAAATAAACTTGTAATTAACAGACTTCACACTCCAATTTCAGATACCATGGCAGACCATTTGGATTATACATTTAGTACTTCAACCCACTCCCCCTCTGTCCATTGTCTTTTTCTGTCTTTCACCGGAACCAAATCTCCAATTGTCTTCCTCTGAGTGTCCACAGGTCCAGGCAACATCCACAACAAACCCCGCATCAAGCCTCAGGGTCTTCATCACTTCCATGGGCTCCTCCATTTCTTTTTCTTCTTCTTCTTGTAGAAATCTCAATTCCATGTCCCTTGCCCCCGAGCTGCCACCTCGGAGTCTGGATATTGTAAATTTTCCCGTTCCAGGGCTGCCACCCCCAGAAATCGGCTCCTCCTCCTTTCGGAGTTGCCCAACCATTTCAAACCATCCTTCCAGCGCCCCTCCCAGCTCTTTGCCAAGGTTTGATTCCGTTGTGTAAAACTTTTGAAAAGCCTCCTCTGTGGAAAATAAGTCCTTTTTGTTTATAATTCCACTCAAAACTTGTAGTTTTCGATTAAGCAGTTCCAGCTGCAAGACAGTGAGCATTTCCTCATCCTTTAAGCTAGAGTTCGATACCAGTGCGAGCACAAAGTCCAGCATTTTAGGAGAGAGGGTGAGTATCAGATTTCAATTCCTGTCTCTTCCTTCCTTTGTTTCAGTTTTTTCCCACGACAAACCAAGTCGTCGCCATTTCTCCAAAGCCGGAGTATAAAGACCAAAACTTCAAATGGAGATATTTTTTCCCCAGTTAACCCCCGAGGGGAAATCTCAACAGTCTCAGTTTTCAAATTCCAAATACTTTCTATCGATTGTTGTAGCAGCAGTCACTTAAAGAGTTAATTTCTTTCACCACCCGAAGGGAGGGAGGCGGGCTGCCTTTCTTCTTTCCCCCAGATCGTTCCAGGAATTACAAAGAGTCAATCAATTACTCACAGCCTCTGGGTTCTTATCAGCTCCTTAAAGACAGGTAGAACTTAGACGCTCATCACAGGCTTTGTCGCCGCATTTACATCCCGGTTGGGGCATGTCCCCTATAGCCCGGCTCCGTCGTCCCTTCACCCCCACTCCCCCTTTACAGGGGGAGCGGGGGAAGGGTTCGGAGCCACAGCGGGCACAGCCGGGGAGCCCAGGGTGCGGGACGCTCTTCCCGCACCCCAACCGGAGCCCCGCTATGCGGCTGCAGGGCTCCTAACCCCCGGGATGAACTGGGTGCTTCGCAGCCGAAGCATCCCACGACCACCCGTAATGGCGTCAGCCGCCGGAAGTCCTGCACATTCAAAAAGTATGCCTAGGTAGGCGTGTCGAAACAAAGAAGGTTTTAGCAGGCGCTGAAAACAATACAGCAAAGGAGTCTTTGAAAATTCTTTCCATTCCAAAAGTAGTTTGTCATGTGACATCAGATACTGTTGGGAATTTATGTTTAAATGGGAATTTATGCTTTTTTCCCCTTTCCACTTACATTCTCATTGATGGAAACCAGCTAGAAGACGAAACTGGACCCACGTGGACCTGATGGTCTGGGGTCCCTTTACGCTGTGGGTTAAACCACAGAGTCTAGGGCTTGCCGATCAGAAGGTCGGTGGTTCGAATCCCTGCCACCGGGTGAGCTCCCATTGCTCGGTCCCAGCTCCTGCCCACCTAGCAGTTCGAAAGCACAACAAAGTGCAAGTAGATAAATAGGTACCGCTCCGGCAGGAAGGTAAATGGCATTTCCGTGCGCTGCTCTGGTTCACCAGAAGCGGCTTAGTCATGCTGGCCACATGACCCAGAAGCTGTCTGCGGACAAACGCTGGCTCCCTCGCCCTATATAGCAAAATGAACGCCGCAACCCCAAAGTCGGACATGACTGGACCTGATGGTCTGGGGTCCCTTTACCTTTACCTAGAAGATGAAACTAGAGGACATGCATTTTGGGTTGGCTCTTACTGTTGAAGTCATAGGAAATGCTACCCAGATATGGAATTGCAACTACCCAGAGAGTTAGAATATTGAAAACTAATTATCTTAATTATTCATGTAACTTTCAAAGCAGCCATTATTTCAAGTGTCCCTTAGATTCCTCCCAAGTTGTTATTATTTCTTTCACTGGTATTTTCTTCTATTTTCTTTGTGGGAATACTGCCTTTCACTTGTGACTTTGCCCAAATCAAAGAATGCTTTAAAATCAAAATTATATTATGAGTATCATTTCAAGAAATTCAGACCGCATCACTGAATCATAGAATTGTAGAGTTGGAAGGGACCGTGAGGATCATCTAGTCCAGCCCTCTACAATGCAGGACTATTTTGTCCAATGAGAGGCTTGAACTGAAATTAAGAGGCACATGCTGTACCAACTGAGCTATCCCAGGCATTGTAACAGATCGATCAGTATACTGCATTATTGTTCCTAAATCTGCAAATCTCCTATATTCGGCTCATGGGTGTCTGCAAGTTTATGTCTAATCTAGCGGCAATGAGGCAAGTTGACCATTTGGCACTCTACATGAATGCCATTACAAACAGCAGCAAAATTATTGCTGTGCAGCCCAGTTGGCAGTCAAGATGGTGCAATTGTTTTTAACCTGACACCTACCATGTCCTGCTGTTACGCTAAATAATTCTGTAGGTTAATTTTCTACTCCCATTTCTGTACTGGTAGGACAATCATGCCATTAATTAATAAGCATGCACGGAAAAGTCCATCAAGCAGAATCTTCAAAATAAATGCCATGCTAAATGCCAAATACGTCAGCACAAATTAAAACTACAGGGTAGGAGATCAGTATTTTACCCTTACAAATTTGGCATTGCTTCTGAACCAGGTTCACAGTTTGAAAATACGCTCAAGCAGTTCTGGAAGGGAGGAAAGAGCATCTTAGTCCCCATACTGCTAGGGGGCTCTCCAAGGTCCTGAAGAAAAGAAACCAAATAATAATATCTGAAGAAGTGTGCATGCACACGAAAGCTCATACCAAGAACAAACTTAGTTGGTCTCTAAGGTGCTACTGGAAGGAATTTTTTATTTTATTTAAACCAAATAAAGACTCGCTTCTTCCTTACTATCCCACTGTTCTTAAGCAAGACTAGACCTTTTTACAGCAAAATTTTCTCTCTACACTTCACTATCAAGTATCATATTCATTGATTTTATTGGATTAATATATATATATATATATATGGAAATTTGCCTCCTTTAGTATCACTTATAAAAGGTGGGACAGTGTTTTTTCACACCTGTGATTTGCTGGAGTGTGAAGGTTCATGAATATTACTTGGTAATAGATGTTGATTTTTAAACTCACCAGGTTTGAAATGGTGTCCGCCTCCATTCTTAGTGGGAAAGAAGTCATTCAGTGTTCACTAGCCCTACAGCTTTCATTTCAGCCAGTGGAATGTGTCATTTCTGCATTTGGAAGTCTTCTATTCTGTCTTGTATAAAAAGGAAACCATGAGACTGTACCTTTTATGCCTTTCATGCTTTGCAACCTTTGACCTCAGCCTTACAGCTGCCTTGTTAAAATGATCTGCTGTTACTCTGGCGTAGTTGATACTGCTTCTAGCTGAATTTCATAGGATGTTGTTAAGCATTGCTTCTGGATTATCCGCACTATTGTCTTTTAAAATGAGGTGGTGAAACTTCCTACCAATGGTAGACAGCCAAGGCACTTAGTCCTCCCATCTAAGGCTCTTTCAGCACAGTTTTATTTCTTCCACCAACAACCAGCTACTCAGAACACTTCTCAGATATTTCTTATCTTTAAAATGTGCCTGTTTGTTACTGGGCTCTAACCCCTTTGGAAACAAAAATACTAAGTAATAATGCCAACTTCAGTCTGTCCTAATACCAGATGGCTGGATGATTTCCGTTGGAGCTCAAGAACAAAATTTGACTGGAAATTTGGTTGGTTGGCACCCATCTGTCTCACGAGACAATGGAAAAGTGCACCTTCTGCCGTGAAGTCAAACCATTGCAGAGTTACAGTGCCTGCTGTGGCTGTAGAGACCAATATGAGAGAGACATGTTTTGTTGCAGCTGGGGCAGATGAAAACATCCTGTTGTGTTGATGCAGGTGTACCACGGCATTTCTTTCTACGCGCCTCCCATCAGTCAAAACTATTTACAAAATCAGTAGTTTTGAGATAGATATGTGTAAATTGAAACCCACAAATCCCAACACACAATCCAACACATTAGCCATGTAATGTGGCCCACTATGGGCTTAGGGGGTGGCGCGGGTGGCGCTGTGGGTTAAACCACAGAGCCTGGGGCTTGCTGATCAGAAGGTTGGCAGTTCGAATTCCAGCGACGGGGTGAGCTCCCGTTGCTCGGTCCCAGCTCCTGCCCACCTAACAGTTTGAAAGCATGTCAAAGTGCAAGTAGATAAATCGGTACCGCTCCGGCGGGAAGGTAAATGGCATTTCCGTGTGCTGCTCTGGTTTGCCAGAAGTGGCTTAGTCATGCTGGCCATGTGACCCAGAAGCTGTACGCCGGCTCCCTCAGCCAGTAATGCGAGATGAGCGCGGCAACCCCAGAGTCGGACACGACTGGACCTAATGGTCAGGGGTCGCTTTACGTTTACCTATGGGCTTAGTAAACTCCTGGGTTTTCCTATTACCAGAAAGCAGTTGTCAGGTGATTCCCAGAGTTGCTTACAGTAAAATAATAAAAGCATAAATTTAAAAAAGAATTAATAATGAAGAAACAAACAAGACATAGCAGAGCAGTAAAATAAGATAGAACACCAGCATACATTCTTAAATAATTACAAAGCCTGGGCAGATAGAAAGTGTGACCTCCAGCACAAGCCATGTCCCTAGAGGTCACTGGATAAGCCAAAGTGAAGCCTAGAAGAGTCTAGAAGTCAAGCCAAGTCACTTGGTCCAAGCTCACCACAAACTTATCTGATGTCAAACACTGCAGTAAAGAGTAATTAAGCTCACCTTAACTATGCTTGACTGTGCAGATAATGGCAAGAATGTGAAGTGAGATATATATTACCCTGGAATCCACCCAAACCAGAAGACTTCAAGTATTTGAACCATATGTTTGGGAAACATAAGAACTAGGAATTTGCATTATTTCAGTAAAGAGTGGGAAATAATGTTTCTACCTAATAAACTGGCCCGACATGTTTGTCACTCCTTTACCACCAGCGTTTTAAACCAGATCTTTTCCAGCTGACACCTGTAACTCAACATCTCCTCATCGGACAATCCCCACCTGTCACTCACCCTGGCTCCACCACCTTTGCACCTCAATCTTGCACTGTCTTCTTTCTCTCACTCATTTTTTTCTGTTACACTAAGACACGGAGCGCCCTTTAAAATCTGATAAATAATCTCTTTCCGTGAAGTCTTACAGTTCAAAGACTTGGGAATCTAAAGCCACGACAAGTTTCATTAAAGAAAGAAAAAACCTCAAAACAAAATTACGTTTTTGTGTAGTTTCTGGCATAGTTCATTCTAAACATCCCCGGATCAAAGAAATCCAGTCTCACTGCACTGCTTTTCTATTTGTAGGAAAGCTTAAATTTTTCAAACCGCTTACTTCGGAAACCAATGTTTATGTTTGGTTTCATCTGATATATTCTGCAGCACCATGAAAAAAATGTGAGTGGGTGCAACATAAGACCTGGATTTGAAATTGTAAATTGCAAGTGGCACTTGCTGCTGGTTCAAACCACATCATGAGACACGGCATCTATAGGGCCTCAGCATGCCTTGCCCCACCCTCCAACCCTAGGAGTCCTCATAAGGGAGCTTTTCTTGAAGGAAGAACTGTGGGGGGAGAGACTCCATCAGGCAAGGCCTCCTTCCACCTGCCTTGCCCCACCCTCCGACCCTAGGAGTCCTCATAAGGGAGCTGTTCCTGGGGGAAGAACTGTGGGGGGAGAGACTCCATCAGGCAGGGCCTCCTTCCACCTGCCTTGCCCCACCCTCCAGTCTCTGTTTCTCAATTTGCATTGTATTATTTTATGCACTGTGCCTTGCCGTTGTTTTATTGATTTGTAGTTTAGAAATTATTTATTGTAAAATTGTTAAGAGTGGGTTTCTGTTTCATTTTTATATGCTGATATTATTATTCTATACTACTCTAATGATTGTTGAATGTTACTTCATTTGATGTAGATTGCTTATTTTAAAGCTATGTTTTATTATCACATTTTTGTATTGCATTAGATTGTTATAAGGTGTATATTCTTTGTCTCTTCAGCTTGTAAACCGCCTTGAGTATCGTAAGATAGTAAGGCGGTATTCAAATTAAAAGTGAGGATGATGATGATGATGCCTATAGAGGCCACTGGGTCAGGCAGCCACTGTAAGCAGAGGCATTGTGAGGTACATAAAGGACTGAGGGCACAGGCCCATGACACAAATTTGCACATGTTAATTTATATCTAAACATACCTCAGTGCAAATTAAAATGGCCAGTACAGTCGTATCTTGGATCCCGAACGCCTTGGTACTCAGACGTTTTGGCTCCCGAACGCCGCAAACCCAGAAGTGAGTGTCCCGGTTTGCAAACGTTCTTTGGAACCTGAACGTCTGACAGGGCTTCCGTGGCTTTGGGTTGGCTGCAGGAGCTTCTTGCAGCCAATCAGAAGCTGCACTTTGGTTTCGAAACGTTTTGGAAGTCGAACAGACTTCTGGAATGGATTCCGTTTGACTTCCAAGGTATGGCTGTAGTTGGATCTCACCAGCACCAGGTTTTGGTTGTGCACCTAGTCACTTTGTGAGCAGCAGAAAATAATAATAATTAAAAATGTGAGGGAAAGAGAACAGAAGGTCCGGGAACCATTGCAAAATTCAAAAACTCCAGTGCCGTCACTGGCCAGGCCCAACAATGCCCCATTCTGCTATGGAGTCCTTCCTTCTCGTCCTTCCTTGAGCCATGCTGACCACATGGAGAGAGCAACCACTTGTACTGCCTTCTCCCTACCATTACTGCACTTGCTTCAGTTGGCAGAGGTGAAAAGGAAGTCATGCCCAGCTATTTCCCTTCTTTGCCTTCATTTACACGTCTGCCCCCAGATACCTGAGAAAAAAGGACAGAAAAGAGCATCTCTTGTTCTGGAACTGGAGAAAAGCAGGTCACTTAAAGATCAGTTCCATCCCAATGGAAAAAACATGCAGCCCTCTTGTCATATTATTGAATAATTCCTCATTTTTACTGTGTGTACATACCAAGCTGAGGATGAGAGAGGTGGAACAGGAAGCAGTTTCTTTTATCTGACAACACAGTTTCATGAATCCTCTTCCTGACTCGATCTATTTTGTAGCTGTGCTGATGCACACCATCTGGTCCACCGAGCTGCACACATCAAGCATTACTGATGACGCTACTTTTCCGTGAAACACCCCCTATAAAATCTGCAGCATAAAGGCTCAAGGTCCCATTGTCCCATTCGGCATGCTGAGTGCTCAGGAAGCCTGTTTATATTGTGTTCCCCAAGTGCACCATCATCTTGTCGTCCTTCTGGATGATCTGGATCATTTCCACAGCAACTAGACCACATGCTGTTGGGGTGTCTCCTATCCCAACATAGTAATATTCTTGTCAGCCTGTTTCCATTAGTTTTCAGCTGTGAGCAACGCGATTCATGCCATTTAAAAAGTGAATATATTTCTGCCTAAAATGCTTTTTGCAGGTGAAATGTGATCAGTATTGGCCGAGCAGAGGAACCGAAACATATGGACTGATCCAGGTGACCTTGTTGGACACTGTAGAATTGGCAACATACTGTGTTAGAACATTTGCACTTTACAAGGTAATTCTTTGTTGTGTATGCATCAGATATTTTTGGGGTCATGGTTGTTTATAACAATATAACTGGATTACATGGGGCCATACAGTCTCATTCCTTGCAACAGCAAGATTCCCTAGAATTAAATGCTCACCCAGTTTCCTATCCAAAGCCTGCGGAGTGCTGGGGGAGGGGGGGACCATAAAATTCCTAGCCATTATCAAACATCTTTACAACTATAAAACATTTATTGACATTCAACCCATATCAGAACTCTGAAATCTTTTACACATTGTCTTTCTTCCCTCTATGGCCCTAGTAAACAGTTCCTCTTCCTTTCTACGTTAAACTTTTAATTATTTGAAAATTTGTTTTCTAATCTAATTTACAGCCAGTTCCTTTAGTTTAAGTCAGTGGTTTTCAACCAGTGTGCCGTGGCACCCTGTGGTGCCTTGAATGGTGGTCAGGGGTGCTGTGGGCAACATTGGCCTCTGTCCCTCTTTTCTTTCCTTGCTCCTCTGATTCCCTCTCACGTCACTGCCTGCTAAAGGCTTGCACAGCTGTTCACTGCAGTAGCCCTGGCTACAAGCTCAGCAGGCAAATGCGGCCTCTGGGGCTGGGCATTGGGTGCAGGCTACCAGTAGCTGAGGCAGCCTCAGAGTAAAGCAAGCAAGCGGGCAAGGGAGCCCAGCCACCCAGTCCGGCAGCCCTTGCTCTTGGGAATGGACAGAGAAGTCCCAGGCCCCTGTGGGGCAGTGTGAGGAGGCACCTCTCTTTGGGGTGGGGGGCAGCTCAGAGACCAGGGGTGGCAGCAGCGGTTGCCCAGAGGACTCCCAAGGAGAAAGGAGAGGAGAGGCGGCTGAGGGAACACTCCACAAGGGAGAGTGTTTGGAAAAGGGTGAGAGGCTGCCAGCTCTGCAGGCAAGGGGTGACCTAACTGGGCTCCCGAGCCCCACAGGGGTGCCGCAGAAATAACGTAGTTGGCCAAGGGATTCGTGGACTCAAAAAGGTTGAAAGCCTCTGGCTTAAGTCATGCATTCTCAATGTTGGGCTGGCTACACAATAGCTCCCATACTGCTTAGCTGCAGTAGTAGTGAATAACAGTGTTGTGTCTGCACTTTCCAGCACCATCACTGAGAAGTTTGTTACTGTGATAAATCCAATACAGGCTCACTATTAAATACGTGCCACGGTTCTAGAGTAGCCACAGACTCAGCTTGCGAGATGATATCGTATTCTGCTTTTAAATGGAACTTTATTTAAGACTCATGGTGATGTGCCAGATATGCCCAGAGCTGTCAATCTTCCTTTTTTTGCGCTGGGAAACAGCCATTTTTGCAATGGGAAACGGCGCTGGAATAAGGGAATTTCCCGCAAAAAAGGGGAAAGTTGACAGCTATGAGTATGCCTTTGCTCCATTCCGGAGCACTGTTGTGACATTGAGCAGTCATTCCAACCAACATTCTTCTCTGGCAGAATGGATCAAGTGAGAAGAGAGAAGTGAGGCAGTTTCAGTTCACTGCCTGGCCTGACCATGGAGTTCCAGAACACCCGACGCCATTCCTAGCTTTCTTACGACGAGTCAAAACCTGTAATCCTCCCGATGCCGGGCCAATGCTTGTTCACTGCAGGTAAGTGCAGGCTTCGCTGTAACAAACGCTTGCAAGTGACATGTTAATGCCGAAAGCCAATGGCTCATAATTTGGTATTCTACATATTGGTACATAGCGTTTCATTTGCATTTACCACATTCTTTGGGAGTTCTGATTAACTGAATACATGTAGTCTAAACAGCATTGAAACTAGCTCCGCAAGCTGAAAAGGAGCTTTAGAACACAGTGGTGGTTGTTTCTGAGCAATAGCCCCTTATGCTACATGGTGAACTATTTTTAAAGCTTAGGGGAGGTTCTTTAAAAAATTGTGTTAATGCAAATGGGGCTTGTTTGAAGGAAAATGTACCAAAATAAATAAATAAACAAACATCCAAGTAGGCTACCCCAGGATGCAGCCACATGCACACTTATTCCTGAGAGGTGCACTTAGAACATGGGTAGGCAAACCGAGGCCCGGGGGCCGGATTCAGCCCAATCGCCTTCTAAATCTGGCCCGCGGACGGTCCAGGAATCAGCGTGTTTTTACACGAGTAGAATGTGTCCTTTTATTTAAAATGCATCTCTGAGTTACTTGTGGGGCCTGCCTGGTGTTTTTACATGAGTAGAATGTGTGTTTTTATTTCAAATGCATCTCTGGGTTATTTGTGGGGCATAGGAATTTGTTCATATTTCCCCCCAAGAAAATATAGTCCGGCCCCCCACAAGGTCTGAGGGACAGTGGACTGGCCCCCTGCTGAAAAAGTTTGCTGACTTAGAACTGTGGATACAGAATCCACCCAAGCAGAATTTACATATACATACTCAAGTATATTTGTAATCCTTCTTATAGGGACCTCCAAGTGTGGTTTACTTGCATGTTTCCCCCAATTCCAGTTGCCAGTTTCAGGGGCGTTCTTGAGCTCTCATGAGTCCAGCACCAAAAGTGCACAGAGGCTCTTCTCATACTAGGTATAATATTATGCAATAATATTTATTGGTTGGGTTGAGGTAGTTTGGGAACATTTATGGGAAAGATGGTGTGTGCCTGGACCTTGCAATCACTAGCATTTTGCTCGACGTCCAGCTCAAATAGCTGAATCTCCAAAGGCAGAAAAACCTGATTGTTCAAAACGTTGGATACCCACCAAGTTGAAAAGTTATACCTGAAAAGCACGAAACGGCATCTGTTCTGGTGATCTTGCAAATCCATTGATTTCGTTTGTGAAAGGAAGTTTCTTATCACCCATTTACATATTCTACACTTCAAGTAATTTCAATTTATATCCCTAATTTGTTTTACCTGAAATGTGAGGCAACCGGTTAAGCAATTTTGAACAGTTCTAAATAGAAAGAATCTGCTGATAATTTGTTTATTTAAAAAAAAAACCAGAAATTTCTGCCCCGTGCTTCCAGTTCCTATGCACTACTCAAGGCAATTTACAACGATTTAAAACTGCAATATCATATAAATAGAAATGCATTAAAAATCCAACACAGGCAGGTACCACAGATAAAACGTAGCATTTAAATAAAATGAATTATTATTATTATTATTATAAAAAATGTCTTCACCAACAAGCAAAAGGCAAACTTCAAGGAGCAAAGTGACCCACACCATACTGAGAAAGCCTTATAGTTTCTTGCTGTCAACCTTGTGTAGGACACAGAGAAGGACATCTCCTTTTGATATTTGGGAGCAGGCAAGGTGGCATTAGAGGAGACAGTCTTTCTGTTGGGCTGGCCAGGTCAGGATGATGCAGATGGAAGATTGGCCAAGGTCCTTGGGGAGGGTTCCATCAGAATGTGGGAGCCTCTGCTGGGAGTGGGAAAATTTGCTGGCAAGGATCCTGGGGAGGGAGCTTCCTCAGCCTGCTCTCTTGTCTCATCCATCCCCACGACAATAGCTGCAGGCCCCACCTCCTTCTCTGTTCCTGCCTTACTCTGACACTTCCACGGTGCATGTTGTACCTCCCACCCTGGCACCATCAGATACTGGGAGTACCTTAGGAACTCCACTCCAGATTTGGGTAGGATTTGCTCCTTAGCCGTTGCTTCTCTCGAAGATATCCCGCAAGGCAGCGGAGGTTTAGGACCAGAGTTTTCCCTTCTCCTGGATGGGCTACCTTACCAGGTGGGCAAGCCCCACCTACCCCTCACTTCCCTCTACAGCACATGCAGAAACTGTCTTCTTGACCAGTGGGCCAGTGGTATCGTCTACTCAACCCTCCAAAGCCTGTCTTCACATGCAGGGGAAGTCCCTAACTTTCTGAGGGTTTGAGACCTATCGGCAACCCTCACCTGGTTTAGCCGGCCAGTCGAAGCCGTTCCCTGTGTCTGCCCACTGTTGCATGCTGACAGCTTCTAGGAGCCGTAGATGAGAGCTGAGTGCAGGGTGGGGACCAAAGGTAGACAAGCTAACCCAGAAGAAAAACGAAATGTCCCCCACCAGAGATACTATACCCATCCCTGAGCACTCCATATATTGTTGTTGTTGTTCAGTCGTTCAGTCGTGTCCAACTCTTCGTGACCCTATGGACCAGAGCATGCCAGGCACGCCTATTTTTCACTGCCTCCCGCAGTTTGGCCAAACTCATGCTAGTCGCTTCAAGAACACTGTCCAACCATCTCATCCTTATTCATCCCCTTCTCCTTGTGCCCTCCATCTTTCCCAACATCAGGGTCTTTTCTAGGGAGTCTTCTCTGCTCATGAGGTGGCCCAAATACTGGAGCCTCAACTTCAGGATCTGTCCTGCCAGTGAGCACTCAGGGCTAATTTCTTTAAGGATGGATAAATGTGATCTTTCTGCAGTCCATGGGACTCTCAAGAGTCTCCTCCAGGACCATAATTCAAAAGCATCAATTCTTCGGCGATCAGTCTTCTTTATGGTCCAGCTCTCACTTCCATACATTACTACTCCATATATACAGGATAGCAAAGGGGTGTGACAGTGTCGGATCAATGTCCAAAGCTTTGGAAGTTGGAGCGCTTGCCTTAGCTGTCTCTGTATTTTGGATTAGCCGTGTGTATTGCCTGAAATGCCTTCAGGCAACAATTTGCATACCCACCACAGTATCCTAAGCATTGAAGCCTCTGGAAAGAACTCTTTGCGTGGCAAATGACCCGCCCTCCCCGTGGGAAATAATCGACACGTGACACGTAATATAAGGTTAAATGGGCAGAAAAGGCCACAACTTTATTGGTTATAGATGTTGAATGGTATTGGCTTAGGCATTGGACCCTAACCGACTATATCCGACCCCAGCCTGTGTGCTGGAAGTCTGTGAAGGGTTAACCACCAGTAAGGAGCCCTCATGATGCGTATTGACTAGGAACTCGCCCTGGGGCCACCGATAGGGGCGAGCCTTAGGCCCTAACCTCCTTAGGCTTTGGACAGGGCGGCGCCCCCGGAAACCTTTCACGGAATACCCTTCGAATTGCAGGGCAGGTGATGGCGCAACCTCCCCTCCACCCTTCTACAGAGATATTCCAATGCCTAACCGCCAAACCGGAAGTTGTGATGAGTTGCTACGAGGTAGGCGAAAAACCACATGACCGGTGCCAATTTTCCAAGTGGAAAAAATTCCTACCAGGCCCCTCAACGGTGACCAACCGTGGTCCATAGCAAGGTCAAGAGAAAACCTAAAGGGCAGGTGGGCGGGAAAAACCAATGCAGCTGGGGGAGCGGGAACAAAGAGGCAGGTTCCTGGCCGCGTTCCAGCTGGCCACGCCCCCGGGTCAACCGGATTGGTCAGTCTGGCGGTGATGCAGCCAGGAATCCTCCCATTATCCTGGGGCTGGGATCCCAGCCCCTGTAGGCGTGGAAGGGGCGTGATGCCCACAAGTCCACCTCCTCTTTATGCGGAAGTGGGTTTGTCAACTCTTTGTTCTTCAGCAACTGGGAGACAGGACAAAGGAAGCCCTGGATTTTATTTTACAGTATTTTCACTTTTTCTGCCCCACTGTCCTTTAAGCCCACAGAATTTGACCACTGTGCTTTTTAGTTCTCACTTTGTTCTTTCTTGGGGTGCAATCCAATGCATATATACCTCAGTCAGTCTCAGTGAACACAGCAGAACTTTCTTCTGAGGGAAACAATGAGTTCTGTTCTCTTGTTCCTCGTTTCTCTAATCACTGAAATGAGTTTGTTTTATGGAGACCTCCTCCATGTTTCCTTCTTTTTTGTGTTTTTGTTTCCAGAGCTGAGCAAATGGTGTTGATGGTAGATTTATGCAAAACATAATCATAAACATCTCTCAAATAAGTTTTCCTGTATGAATTTAAGAGCTGCAACCGAAAGACATGATGTGAAAACTGGATGTAATTTTCATGAGTGCCAAAAAAGCTTTTATACAGTGCAGCTAAAAAAAAAAGGATAAAAATAAACAGTTCTGTTAAGCAACAGTGATAAAGTACTGGGTGAATTGTTTCCTTAACTGACAATGTAGGCAATTAAGTTTCCACTGAGAGCATGTGATTGGCCCTCCATAATCTATTCCCTTGAAATTTTCTATAGACTGTGTACTTCAATTATATATTATGGCAGCAGTCCAAAGAGGTGCACTTAAGCCCTATTTAAATCAATGGGATGTGTTAGTTGTGATTGTCTTCCCCCCATTGATTTCAATAGGACTTGAGAACATAACCAACTTCCTCTTGATTGTGACCTACCAGATTCAGCATGCCAAACTCCTAGGAACAAAAGCAAAAGCAGCTTGGAACTACGTAGCTAGCAGTCATCTGCAGGGAAACAAAATGAAAACAATGCCTTTAATTGCACAGTTGCATTTAAACGGTTTTAACCCTTAGCCTGCAATCCATGCATCTTCTCTTGGCAGCTCAGATGTGCTGGGCCTGCAAAAAAAGAAATGAGAAAATCTCAAAGCAATTTTTGCAGTACCCATAAATGGCAGAGGTCTTACTGCTAACAAATAATGCATGCATACTCAAGGATTTGGGGTTTTGCTTTGAATTTCTAAGAATCAGAACTCTAGTTTAACTGTGGAATACCACAGAATGCAGATTGGTGCAGGCCATTGGTGCAGGAGCCTGTTTTTGTCATTCCACAGAGCACTACGTATGCTGATAGCGCTTTAATCATCATAATGGCAGTAACATTCAGCTTTCCAGCTGGCACTTACTTATACCTCCTAGAAGTGGAATGTCATGGCCATTGGTCCCATTTGCCAGACAGCAGAGCTGGTTCTAATGAATAACTTATAAGTGCCTCATTTAGTTACCCATTTCTACCTCTGCATAATATTCTGCCTATTCCAGAGCAATTTAGCAATATCACAGTCCAACCATTGCCTCCATGCTGATCTGCTTTAATTTGTAAAATTAAATATCCTTTTAATGAGCACTTATTGTTTGAAATTCAGGCTTTAATTCTATGAATCTGCAACAGACAGAGTGTAACATGTGGTCTATTGATAGCAGGAAAAGCACACGGTTGCGTTTGAAGTTGGATTATTGCTGGCAAACAGGTGCTCATCAGATCATAGCCGAATAGCACCAGAGGGCATCTGGAAGCCTTTTTGTTTTGTTTTGAGAACTTCACAGAAGTCTTAGCAATTGCTGCAGTAATGTTACCCAGAAGCTTTGTATAGAAACATGGGCCTTTATCCTCTGTGTTTCTGCAACAGAGCGCCAGTGGGCAATCCTTGAAGAGGCATGTAGTTTAATGAAGTGTTCAGATACGTTGCTAACGTCCACAAAATGAGTAACAGAAAGAAGACAGGTGGGCAGCTTTGAAAAACATGAATTATGGATTTAAGGAACGTGCTCTCACCTACAGATATGCTAAAGATGAATTTCAGCCAGCTACGAGATATTCACATTCTATACAAATGCTTTCCATTGTTACAACATGACATACATAATTACGTCATATGGTTCTGAAGTTATTTCTAGAAGTTCGCTCCCCCCTACACACACACTTTGATGCCACTTCATTCATTTGCTCACCTGGCCAGGGCCGGTGCTAGGGTTTTTTGTGCCCTAGGCGAGATCACCTTCTGGCGCCCCCCTCCCCCAGCCAATTGAAGGAAGGAAGGAAGGAAGGAAGGAAGGTTGAGAGAGAGAGAGAGAGAGAGAGAAGGAAGGAAGGGTGAGAGAGAGAGAGAGGGAAGGAGGGAAGGAGGGAAGGAAGGGAGGGAGGGAGGGAGGGAGGGAGGGAGAAAGAAGGAAGGAAGGAAGGAAGGGTGAGAGAGAAGGAAGGAAGGAAGGAAGGAAGGAAGGGTGAGAGAGAGAGAAGGAAGGAAGGGAGGGTGAGAGAGAGAAGGAAGGAAGGAAGGAAGGAAGGGTGAGAGAGAGAGAAGGAAGGAAGGGAGGGTGAGAGAGAGAAGGAAGGAAGGAAGGGAGAGAGAGAGAGAAGGAAGGAAGGAAGGAAGGGGTGAGTGAGTGAGTGAGTGAGTGAGACAAGGAAGGAAGGAAGGGGTGAAAGAGAGGGAGGGAGGGAAGAGAGGAGGAAGGGGTGAGAGGGAAAGAAAGAGAGAGGGGGAAGGGGGAGAAAGAAGAAAGAGAGACAAGGAAGGGGTGAAAGAGAGGGAGGAGTGAGGGAAGGAGGGAGGGAAAAGAGAGGGGGGAAGGAGGCCTGCTCCTGCTCCAGCGCCCCCTCCATTTTGGCGCCCTAGGCAATTGCCTAGTTCGCCTAAATGGACGCGCCGGCCCTGCACCTGGCACTCCTCTTCACATGTAAAAGCTTACAGTAATTAAAACATACATAGAGCCTCACTTTACTTTTTTAAACATCAAATCCCATAGTTTGAACAAGACAGTATGCACACAATACTGTAAATACTGAATAATACAAGAAAATTTATTCGATCAGGTTTCCTGGCAAATAACATGGAAGTGAAGGTTTAATTTTTCCAATTTTTATGCAATATGTACAGTGGGGGATCTGAGATATTTAAGTGCATGAACAACATGTAAGCGCATTAATGTAAAGACATTGAACATGGGTGTATTGTGAGATATAAACTTCAGAAGTCATTCTAAACGTTAACCATGACTTGTCTTCTCGTGTCAAGTTATTTTGTTGTCATTATTTATTAGATTCATATATCACACTTCATCACAGGATCTCAGGGCAGATGTACAGAATAACATACAGGATAAAAACAAGTAAATAATTAAAACAAAACAGCAAAACAATAACCCCGCAGACTTATTTAAAAGGCTGCCAAACATTAATCAGCCAAAGGCCTGGTTGAAGTTTTAAATGTTTTATTGAAGTCCTAATTCAAGTAAGGTGGGGCTAACATCCCCATATACTTATTAAAAAGAGCATACTTCAGATGCAGAACTCAAATGTTTCAATCCCCACATAAGATTTGTCCCTGCCAGAAAGGGAGGTTTCCAGTGTCCTCATCTCTTCTTTCTTTTAGCTTAATCTTTATGGTGTTCTTCTTCTCAAGGTTGCAATCTTGCTGCTGTTTTACATTCCGTTTTATCTCCGTCTTCTCACACCTGCACTCATATTTCTGTTCCTTCTTTCTAATACTCTGAGGTTTGTTCCTACCTTTCCCTAGATTGACCCTAAAACCAAGAGTCGGTCCTCTCTTATTTCTCAGCATGAATATTGTAATGTTCTTCTGGTTGGCCATCCTTTATCTCCATTCTAGTGTTTCTATTAGGAATGTTTACTTTCCTGTTCCTTCCACTTTGATCATGTCGCTCTTTATGGACTTCTGTTCATGTTCCATTTTATATTTAATTTTTTTATCTCTCATCTTTAAATCACTTAATTCAATTTGTACCTTCTTATCTCACATCTCTTTGACTATAATGTATTCTCTTTCCTTCAGGTATGTGCCACCTCACTTCTGCTGTTTCTCCTACTTGTCCTTTCTCTGTTATTATTTCTTATCTTTGGAATTCTCTTCCCACTGATAGTTGTCTTACTTCACTGTGTTCAAACAACCTTCTAAGACTTGTCTTTGTCCCCACTCCAAGCTTTCCGGTCCGATTGCTTTGCTTTTATTGCTGATCTCCCTTTGCTGAGTTTTTTCCCCCAAATCCACCTGCTCCTTTTCCCTAAACGTGTCACATCATTTATACTGTAACCTTTGTTGGGACACTTTGTGGTCATTTCTAGGGATCTGGTTGTGGGTGCGGTATAAATACAACAAGAAACCTTAGGGTGCTGTTGCTGTTTTCAGGTGGGATTCAGTCACTTGCTGGCAAACCAGTTAAAGCTGATTTGGCACTCTTGAGCTACAAATCATTCCTCCCACTGCCCCAAAATCCAACTTTTTGCTATAAGGAAAGTGATGGAGAAATGCACTAGGGACCGTAGGATAGTGATTACTTGATGCAATGTCATATACCCTCCAGCCAAAAAGTCAGAATGAATGCTCAATAAATAGACAACAACTTTAAATCAAATGTTTCACATTGGTTTGTTTGTTCCTTCTAGAAAATGGGATATTATATTTTTCCTCTATTATGCCTAATGGGGTCCCCCCCCCAACATTTAATTCCACAGCTGTCTTCTCACCATTTGTTTTCAAATACTGTGTGCATCAGTATGCCTGTTCATGTCCTCTAAGGTCCTGACGTTAGATCACAGTTTGAAATTCTAATTCTACACAGAATTAGTAACTGTGACTGCGAAACTAAGAAATAAGGATGAGTCACGGATAAAAGATGAGTGGAAGTGTTTTGAAGAGTATCTCAGAGGATATAATAGTCAGTTATCTTGCAAGTAGGAATGAGCACATGAGCAGCAGGTAACATTAAATAAAGGAAGATTTGAGATGAAAATGGGTGGAATAATAGATTATGCAGCCAACAAAAGACTACCTAGAATGCCATGGAGAGATGGACTGGGAAGTCCGAGGATAAGAGATAAGGATGAATATTGTATGGTGTAAAAAGTTGTAAAAGTGCATTAAAAATAAATAAACATGCTGACCAGGAAATGAGTCCCATTGAATTTAATGGCACTTACCTCTGAGTGATGTTTAGTATTGGTCTGAACACTCCGTCCTCTTTACCACAGCTAATGCAAGCTCTGAATCAAAACTGACCATATCCGATTACTTGAGGGAATACTTATTGATGAGCAGATGATAAAATTCTGTGAGCTTTAGTAGTAGGATGAGTATTATAGCACCCTATTCCCGCAGGTCTAAGGGCGGTTCACAAGGTCCCATTGCTCTGTCCCAGCTTCTGCCAACCTAGCAGTTTGAAAGCATGCCAGTGAAAGTAGATAAACAGGTAAATGGCATTTCCGTGCTCTCTGGCTTCTGTCACGGTGTCCTGTTGCGCCAGAAGCGGTTTAGTCCTGCTGGCCACATGACCCAGAAAGCCCTGCTGGCCACATGACCCAGAAAGCCGTCTGTGGACAGACGCCAGCTCCCCTGGCCTGAAAGCGAGATGAGCGCCGCAACCCCATAGTCGCTTTTGACTGGACTTAACTGTCCAGGGGTCCTTTACCTTACCTTACCTGTACCGGTCAGCAAAGTCAAATGTCTGTTCTCATAGGGAGAGTCAGTATTTCTGTGCATTGCGTTTCAGCATTGCTCCCTTATCAGTAAGGCTAATACTGTTGGAGAAAAGAGATATACTCTGCCTAGATCTTCTCCCATCACTGCCAGAGCAATGTAGATGGAGCAGGCACTGCAAAGGGTTCCCCGCCACAAAGGGAAAATACAGAAAGGGCCTTTCCCTAAAACTGCTGTCATGTAGAGTTTTACTCGATTATCACGTGTCCACTTCTGAAAATGGGATGTCACAGCAATAACGGATTAATTGTTGTATAATACATGTTAAGATGCTAACATACGGAAGTTTCAGTTCACTGTTCTCAAATACCTTTACAGTGGTACCTCAGGTTACAGACGCTTCAGGTTACAGACGCTTCAGGTTACAGACTCCACTTTCCCAGAAATAGTACCTCGGGTTAAGAACTTTGCTTCAGGATGAGAACAGAAATCGTGTGGCGGTGGCGCGGTGGCAGAGGGAGGCCCCATTAGCTAAAGTGGTACCTCAGGTTAAGAACAGTTTCAGGTTAAGAACGGACCTCCAGAACGAATTAAGTTCTTAACCCGAGGTACCGCTATACTTTCCTACCCATTGAAGGGAGCTTCAGGCAAGGACCATTTGCAGTTTCTGCTTGTTCTGCTGTATATCTCCTGTTACTTTGACCTGTGCTGTGTTTTGAAGCATCCTTTCAAGTAGGAAGTGCACTGCAGAGGCGCTTGCTTGGCAGGCTGTGCCAATTGTTGAAGCACAGTACTGGTGTTCCCCAACAAAAGTGGCTAACCTTTGCTTTTTCAGTGCATGATGGCAGCTTACTTGCATTTCGGGGAGACACTCTGTAGTCATAAGTATTTGGATCCTCTGCACATCTGCTATCTATTTTCCCGGAAAAGAATGGATTAGGTGCAAGGATCCTGCTAGCAGGCACTGTCTTCCTGTGTAAATACCTTTCTGCTGAATACAGTATGTTCCTGGTGGATTGATGATGCTTCAGTTTGTTAAACTGACCACTTACAAAAATACAGTCTTGCGTGTATTTCTTGAAATAGAAGTGCCACTTATATAGACTTATCACTAATTAGTTAGCAGTGATCCTTATTTCCTGATATTATCATGTCCTGTGAGTCTTGCAATTTTCTTTGACCTGTGCTGTGGTTTGAAACATTATTTGATCAGTATTCTCAATGAGTCATTTTATCCACATGTATTTAGTTAATTTTTTTCCTGCCTGTGTTTATATATACTCTATAAGGGAAAGGAAGCCTGACTGCTCACAGCTGAGTCTGGTAAAAGAGCAATTAGTTTCTATCAGAGCCAACAGCTGTCTGTAATGAATTCTGAATTAAAATTACGAGCAAAGAAAAGAATCTAGCCATCTGCAGGAAATGTGAAAATATTTTTATAACCCTAATAGCTGAGATCTGGACAAGGGGTATTTGTGAGATTTCCCAGCTGTACCTACAGTGAATTCTCGAATAGCCTCAGACACAGAGCACACCAGAATGCATAGCATCAATTTTGGCTGCTTAACCTCTTTGGCTGCACTTGAAGCAGCCTGTATTTGATCTAAAGTAGTCAGCATGCAAGCCTTCCTTTGTCAAAAAGCATTTTCCGTGCCTCCACAACGAAAATGTAGCCGTAAAAATAGTCCTGTTATCTTTGCACAGAGTCCTTCCAATCAGTGTTCCATTACTAAAATACCACCCCTCAAAATGATATGCATAACTGACTTGATTTTCCCCTGTCCTAAATTGTTCCTTTCAACAGAATATTGAGTTGCAGTATTGGTTTACATGTGGCATTTTGATTGTATTACCATTTCACATGTTGTAATTCAGTGCATAACCCTCCTGATTCCCACAACCCTTCCATTCCCACCACCCTTCTGAGTCATACCCCTCCCCACCCTCTCACTATATAAGGGTCTGGTGACTTCTGTTGCAGTGCACACGAAAGCTCATACCAAGACAACTTAGTTGGTATTCTAAGGTGCTACTGGAAGGGATTCCTTTTATTTTTTATTTTATTTTGACTATGGCAGACCAACACGGCTACCTACCTGCCTCCTGTTCTGTTTCCAATGTTCCTTTAATGTATGTTTTGGCCCTTCAAACAGCAGCATATCTCAAAATTATGGTTTGCTGAAAGGTGAAATGATATGGATATAGAAGCCACAGTTTAGAAATAAACCAATATGCCAGCTTCAGGCACTAGCATCTTCAGGTACAAGATGGGAGGTAGTGGGATGGGTGTCCAGCAGCTGCCTTAATAATCTGGTAAGTGGGTGAATAAATGAACTGAGCTAGTTGGATTCAATTGCTCCAGTTTGGTAGAATAGAGTAGTCATGAAATTCTACATCATTATTGATCCAGAGCAGATTCCAACATATAGTTAGCAGAGTATAAACTTAAACACGTTGCGGGATTCCCCCCCAAAATAGACCAAAGGCAATTAATATTTCATCCAGCAGAACTTTAGTGCAACTGAAGGCAAATGAGCATAATGGTCACAAATCCTTTCGGGCCTTACTTTTATAGTCAGCATGAGCTTGACAGAGAGAGATAAGAGAACCAGTTTAAGCCAGTTGTACTCAGCTTCTCTGAAGGAATAACCCAAACATTGTGAACCTTCTGCTTGTTTCTTTCACACAGAGAAGCTTCCAGAACCCTCTTGAATTAAGTAGAATAGGAAAGAGCTCTACACATCAGATCAGTACTTTCTGTACTAAGAAATGCAAACTGACAGATAGTTCATAAGAAGCCCCTTGGGTTTGTGAAGTAGAAGACATTGTGATGAGCTGTGTATGAAACAGAAGAAACGATTTTTTTCATTCCAGTTTTATCTTGCCCTTCCTTGGGGCAGAATCCACGCTCGCGTCCCATCAGCGGCTTTGCATCCTTTGCCACACCAGCCCAGCTCTTGCTGCTGCCACTGGGCAGGCATGGGGCACAGAAGGTTCACAGTGCCGTGCTATGCCTCCTGCCCACCCACGCGGGGGCTGGCCAACTGACGCAGCTCTTGGCAGGTGCATCCCCCCAACACTGGCTAGGTGGCCATTCAGCAAGGGGGCCAGGGACACAGCGACAAGGCCAGGCCGGGCTCCAGGGCCCAAAGACCCCCAGCGGCAGGAAGGGTGGAATGGGGATCCTTGCATGGGGGCACCTGGTTCACGCCCTTTCAAAATCATGCACCTGGGGCATGACCATCCCATCTCCCTGCATAATAACTCAATGAGGTAGATTAGCCTTGACTCAAAGCCATCCAATAAGCTTAATGGCTGAGCAGGGATTTGAACTAGGTTCAGAACTATTGATAGTATCACATTGTCTCTCACTGATGACTTACGATAACTCAGTGGGCAGAAGGAATGGTGTAGTACTTAATCTCCAACTATTAGCTACTAACAAATATGGATTCGTCCTCTAAATCTTCCCTTAAATGCCAGAAGGTTCTGTAATAGCCTGGCTATTGCCCGAGTCCTAGTGACGGACATCAGAACATGTTTCCTTGCTGCAGTCATTGTACAGAAGGGTAAATGTGGCTCCACCAAGCTCCGCATGCGTTATTTTTCAGCAAGTTTAAAGGTGTCTTACAATGGAGATATGACTGTTCCCTCTGCCTGCTGGTCAAACCCGTTTTTGTCACTCCTGCACATGGTCCCCAAAAGAGATGATGTGTTGTGTATGTTTGTTCTGTATCACAGTTGCTGACAGTGAAGGTGGTTCAGCAAACCAGTTGGTAAGGATTAAATGTCAGTTTCAGACAAAGACCAAGTTACAAAATGGTGGGTATGCAGCTTGTCTTGATATGAGCGCAATACATATGAAGAGGAAAGGGACAGGGTTTGCCATGTTCCTTGCTGGTCGGTCGCAAGGTTTTTTATCCTAATTTATGCATGCATTGCATAAATTCACAAAGACCATAATGGGAATTGAATACATTGTGAAGAAGTCCATTCCATATACAGCGTGCAAAATTAAGTGCCATTAAGATAAGGAGATTTTGCCACTAAATTCAGTTGCATTTTTTTGGCATCTTAGTCTTTCCCCTCAAAACACCTGATTCAAATTCAGCCATTGAGTTTGAGCCACAGTTTCCCTGTTTAATTGCTACACATGCATGCATAGACACAGGTTAAATGATATTATAAAGCGGTGTTTCACAGATATCTGTGCTATTGAGGTTTGTTGTTTCCTTGGGTAATAATCTCCACTTTTAATTTCATAATGTTCTAATTAGCTATGCATCATCATTGGCTTCTAAACTAGAATAATGTCTCTTTCTGCTCCCTTTTTAACCCTCTAAATAGCTTCTAATGATAATCTCTTACTTAGAGAAGATTGTGCCTCTCTGATGCTTAGTCCCTTTGTTGATTAGAGCTGAAATGTAGATTTAGGATCCCTACAAATTATCATCTTTTCCATATAAATACAGTTTTATTCAGTGATCCTTACAACCATTTACTTGCAATTTTATATAGCACATTCAGTGTATGGTAGGCCTCTATTATTCTTTTTTTCTCCTTTCCTTTTGGAGAATTAAAGCAGAACTATAGAGTCAATCGATGGGGCTCATAAGTTCACAAGGCCAACCCATGAAATTGGCATCTGAGGAGGGATTTGAAGTCAAGTCTGATTCAGGTATAGCATTCTGTCTGCTGGGTACATCTACTCTCAACAGAAAAATCCTCATATTTGTAAAGGGCATCATTTGTCAGGACATACATGGATCTGTGCCTCTTCCTCCCCTATAGCCCTGTTGGAAGTAAACACAGCAAGGCAGAAGAGAGGCATTGCAGCTCAGAAATAAGAACTGCAGCAGTGGGAATTTGTCACTCAGACATCACAAAATGTGCCTCGTGGCTCACACGGTAATATGCCATCTGTTGATATCGCAAATTGCCGTGGTCTTAAAAAATATTCTAGGAAGGATAGATGACTTTGTTTCTTGAGCATTAATCGCTCATTCATTTGTTTCTGCTCTCACTGAAGCCAAGAGAGCCAGTGTGGTGTAGTGGTTAAGAGCGGTAGACTCGTAATCTGGGGAACCGGGTTCGCATCTCCGCTCCTCCACATGCAGCTGCTGGGTGACCTTGGGCTAGTCACACTTCTCTGAAGACTCTCAGCCCCACTCACCTCACAGAGTGTTTGTTGTGGGGGGAAGGGAAAGGAGAATTTAGCCGCTTTGAGACTCCTTCGGGTAGTGATAAAGCGGGATATCAAATCCAAACTCCTACTCCTCCTCCTCCTCCTCTTCTTCTTCTTCTTCTTCTTCTCTTCTTCTTCTTCTTCTTCTTCTTCTTCCACAGCCTTTCTTAAGATGGGTGCTTAAGCCCACTTTACATGCCGCCTTGGTAACATGACTGCCACTGTAACCTAAACTGTGGCTGCATGCATAGATACCCATGTGGTTCAGGCTGATTAGAACCACACTTGAGAAGTGCCTCGAAATGAAAAGTTGCCCAGGAGTCATCATACCTTTTGATCCCAAACCTTTTGATCATCCTACAAGCAACGTAAATGCATGGAGAGACTGTTCACTAGATGTGTAATCAGTGGTCTAAACCACTGAGCCTCTTGGGCTTCCCGATCAGAAGGTCGGCGGTTCGATTCCCCGTGACGGGGTGAGCTCCCATTCCTCTGTCCCAGCTCCTGCCAACCTAGCAGTTCCAAAGCACACCAGTGCAAGTAGATAAATAGGTACCACTCTGGCAGGAAGGTAAACAGCGTTTCCGCGCACTCTGGTTTCCATCACAGTGTTCCTTTGCACCAGAAGCACTTTAGTCCTGCTGGCCACATGACACAGAAAGCTATCTGTGGACAAACACCAGCTCCCTCGGCCTGAAAGCGAGTTGAGCACCGCAACCCATAGTTGCCTTTGACTGGACTTAACTGTCCAGGGGTCCTTTACCTTTTTATTTTAATCAGTAAATTGGGCCTCAATCTCTCCATGAATGGAACCACAGAGATGGAAGGCAATAAGTAGTATAATCTAATTCAACTCCACATTCACGTCTCCTTCTTTTTTCCAGTGGAAATCTCGTAACCTTAAATGGCTGTGATTAAGCCTGCTGTGTATAGTACTTGCTTCTTGTATTAGGTACAATTAGTTCCCACTGATTTGTCTAATATAAATTACCTTGTAAGCATTATCTTACCTTCCTGCAGGTATTGTGTGGAGGAAAGAGATAAGTGCTGTAAAGTACACAGCACTCTGCAACAGATACTTACATTATTCCCACTGATTTGAACAAAACAGCTATTGTTGCATTGCACAACTTACCCTACAGTACAGAAGCTTTCCCTCTCACGTGACATGCATCTACTTTGTCCTATTCTTGCTGCTTTATTCTTAAACTTCTTACTGTTTGTTGGCTTGGGTACCGCTATGCACAGGGATTCCTCAGTGCCAACAATTAGCTGATCATCAGCTTGAGGAATGAAATCCATGAAAGAGAAATTTTTACCATGTCCTATGAAAGTGCTTCTGATGTTACATTTTGATTCTGAAGCAGTAGATACGTGTGACTTATATGACATCAAATTTTTACAATCTTCCTCCCCATGTTCGGAAAGATTAGAAATTCATTTGATCCAATTCAGCACATTAAAGTGTTTGTACCAACCTAAGATATGCCTGTGTCATCCAAATGTACATGCTGTGTGCCTGGATGAAGCAAAACACTGAGATGCACAAAGCCTACCCCTTTGGTTCCGCAGATACTTCTGCCTTCCTGCATGCTGGCCTTGCACATTGCAAAATGCATATTCAAACCACTGTTGCCGATTGTATGCATATTGTTATCTGCAATTGCTTTAATTGCACACTGTGTTCCCACCTGAAAAGCATGGACCAACTCTCTAAGCGGTATAACACAGATCTGAATAACTGTTGTACCTAACAGCCAATATAAGTTAATCACACTTAAGCCCATTGATTTCACCGATGTGAATCAAAAAGCACTCCTCTCAGTAATCATCAGGAGAATTTTCTTTAGCCATTAAGCTTCCTTATTCGGTGGAATGACAAAACAGCATTGGGCAATAAAGTAGCAGCGCCACTTGACAGCTTCTTTTTTTAATGCTAAGAATCTATGTCAACCATAACGCTGCCAGTCTACCAGTCCTTCCCTCCACCATCAAACCTCCATCTATGTGTCGTTCCTGTTATTTTGGTCTGAGGGCAACATGTTGCAACCACCTTGCGAAGCTAAGCAGTGTCTGGACAGGAGACCGCCTAGGAATCTCATGTATGCCACGTTGAGTTTAATAATGATGGTGGTGATAATGATAATATTTATATCCCGCCCATCTGGCTGGATTTCCCCAGCCACTCTGGGCGGCTTCCCACAGAATATTAAAAACATGATAAAACATCAAACATTAAAAACTTCCCTAAATAGGGTTGCCTTCAGATATCTTTTAAAAGTCAGATAGTTGTTTATTTCCTTGACATCTGATGGAGAGTGTTCCACAGGGCAGGCAACCACCAGCGAGAAGGCCCTCTGCCTGGTTCCCCTGTAACCTCGCTTCTCGCAGGGAGTGGAACCGCCAGAAGGCCTTCGGAGCCGGTCCTCAGTGTCCGGATAGATTGATGGGGGTGGAGACTGTGCCCGGGTCCAGACGGGCACAACAATTTGCCTCACCAACCCCATCTTCCTACCCTAACTGGCAGGGTGTGGCAGGATTGCAGTCAGGATAGGTATATGTCCTTAGTTCATCATGTGTTCAGATCATTGACAAGACGTTTCACATGGAGGGCGCCACTACAAAGAAGGCCCTCTACCTGGTTCCCTGTAGCCTCACTTCTCACAGTGAGGGAACCGCCAGAAGGTCCTTGGAGCTGGACCTCAGTGTCCAGGCTGAATGATGGGGGTGGGACACTCCTTCAGGTATACTGGGCCGAGGCTGTTTAGGGCTTTAAAGGTGAGTACCACTGAATATGTTGTAATAAAAGCATGCTTTGTGATGGTAATTACCAGGACAGAGTACTGATGCCTTTCTTGTGTGTGTGTCCATGGCAGCCATTTTGTACTAGCACCCACAGAGCTTCATTCTTAAAAAAGCATTGGATATAAGTATACTAAATATGAACATAAATACTTATATGCGGTGCTATTTTTCTAGAAAAAAGAAGTGCCGGAACTCACCATGAATAATGGCAATGGCACCCACCTGAGAGGTGCCAGAAACTGAGTTCCAGTGAGTTCAGGCGGGGGGGGGAAAGCCCTGCTTGTATCCCCCCCCTTTTTTCAATAAGGTCCGGGTAGCTTATGGTGCAGGTTAGGTAACATTGTTACTTAATTTGAATGAATATCCCTATAAAACTCAAATACTTTGAGTTGCACAGCAAGGAGCTACGGTGAGTACGCTGCTTTGTGTAAAAATGGTGCAGTTTGTTTTCTGATCACAATAATCTTCCTAGCAAAATTGCTGCTGTTTTTGTTTTTTGGCACTGCCGTTTAATTTACCATATAACTTCTCCATAAACTCTGTACCTTTCCATCAGCTTTTTTCCCTTTGTTTCGTTCTGTTTTTATCACAGTTGCTTTATGTACTCAAACCTCATAAATGGCAGTCTCTATATATTCCAAAGCCGCAAAATTCATCGGATTATCCCCTGATATATGTCAGATATGTCCTAAATGATTTTTTGGCCCATATTTTAATATCTTTGTTCTTCCAAATAAATGGCCTGTGAAATCTCGTAATTACAATGGCTTCCCTTGCCAGATCACTGAAATATCAGTTAAGGGTCCAGCACTGCAATAGCAACAAATTAATCAGAAAAGCCAATCTCCAAGCACAGCCACACAATGCCTTCAGTGTGAATGGCCCCCGAATGCCTCTTAAGTTCCCTTTTCTTGCATACTGTAGCTGTATCACATCATGGGACATTAGAGCATATTTCAACCACAGGACTGACTCAGTTGTGTTTGCAGATATTGAAAACAAATGTTGGAACTGGATGAATGATAGCACTGAAGCAATAACAATTTCCTAGTAGCATGCTTGTTTAATGGATTGCATAGTCTTTTGGCTTGTAAACACTGCAATTTCTGTTGCTAACTGAAATAAAAAGATCACACACACACACACACTGTTAGAGTTTGGTAGCAGCCTTATTGAGTAAAGTGAATGAAAGGAAGATCTTACAAGAAGTAGGGCAACCAAAGAAGAGGGGCAACCAAAATGGTCAAAGGCCTGGAAACGATGCCTTATGAGGAACGGCTTAGGGAGCTGGTATGTTTAGCCTGAGAAGAGAAGGTTAAGGGGTGATATGATAGCCATGTTCAAATATATAAAAGGAGGTCATATAGAGGAGGGAGAAAGGTTGTTTTCTGATGCTCCAGAGAAGCTGACACGGGGCAATGGATTCAAACTACAAGAAAGAAGATTCCAACTAAACATTAGAAGAACTTCCTGACAGTGAGAGCTGTTTGGCAGTGGAATTTGCTACCAAGGAGTGTGGTGGAGTCTCCTTCTTTGGAGGTCTTTAAGCAGAGGCTTGACAGCCATCTGTCAGGAATGCTTGATGGTGTTTCCTGCTTGGGCAGGGGGTTGGACTGGATGGCCCTTGTGGTCTCTTCCAACTCTATGATTCTATGATTCTAGAATAACTGTTTGGCTGCAGCTGCAATGGTATATTCACATTCGTAGGGCTTTGCTATATTGAACACAGTGGAACTTACTTCCGAGTAGACGTGCTGCTAACATTCATGACCTAAGCCTCCATCCTGAAAACAGGCTTGTCTCCATTCAAACAATATGCTTCAGGAATTACCACGTTCGAACTTTCCCCCTTCAAATTGCCAGATTAATTTCCAGAAGTGATGCAAAAAACCTGTGGGGTAGAGGCATGCAAACTTTTGAGCTTCATAGAACTCTTCACCAGACAGAACGAAGAGTCCTGTGAAGCTCTGAATACTTCAGAGAAAGCTGATCAAATGAACTTTTTGTTCCTATCCTATAGAACAATGGTAGGGAACCTTTTTGGATCTGTGGACCAGAAACTTATCAGCTTGTCCTCGCAGTCTCCTGATATCAGGTGAATGGGGGCATCAAAGTCCTAATGCTGGGACTTCAAAGCACCTCACTAAAACACACACACAGAAAATATGTGATTTTACAGGGGTTTAAATGGCAGATCCCATCCAGGTTACAAGGGGTTTGCATGGAACCCCCTGCTAAGATGAAGTTCCTCCCTTCATTTTAGCAAGGAGTTGAATGCAAATCCCTTTCATGTATCAGGTTCCCCATCCCTGCTATAGGCCAATACATAAGCAAAAAACAATGTACACACACACACACACACCACCACACACAAAACACCAAACATCCAGAGCGTAAGTAATTTATTAATATTTTACTAAAGGATTATAACTGCTTGTGCACACGCAAAACACATTCTGACAGCTCTTGAAAATTGGGAATCAGCATGTCTTTAAAATTTAGACCACAGAACATTGGTACCCATTTGGACTACACCTCCCATTATCCTTGACCATTCACCATGCTGGATGGGGCCGATGGGAGTTGAGTGCCTGAACATTTGGAGGTCCCGTACATAGGCTACCCGATCTGTAGAGTTTAGCATTTGGTGAGGCAGATCTCCCCCTGCCCTCTCTTTGCTCTAAGATTTTCCGGCTAAACGTAATAAACTTAACTGCTTTGGGCTTAGTTTGTTCCTTTTGAAGGAACAGTGCCTGGCAACTCAGACAAGGAAAGGCTTAGATAACCCAGAGATTCCTTATCAGCTTGTACTGTTCATGCTATGTTTGGGACTCGCGCTATAGAAATGAGTTAGGGAGGGAAGCAAAATGCACATCAGTTATTATCACCATGCCACCAAGCTCAGGTCCGCAAGATCAAAGAGACTTCCCTACTCTTTAAGAATTCTAATCCTTCAGTTTAAGTCATGCACACCACAACAGTGATGGTTGTGGGGGGGGGGGGGGAACCAATAACAAGCATTTAATAATAGAATCCTAGAATAATGAGCTAGATAAGAGAAATGTGGGTTGCTTAGTTTGACCTTGGTGGTTCTGACAAAAATGTATACGCAACAATTTCACATACAAATCAAAAGACAAATTAATTCCTTTATCTAATTTAGTTAACAAAGCAATACCGCGGACTGATCACTCTTGATTGGACTAAAATGTCAGTGGGCTTTGTTGTGTATAGTTAGGAGAAAAATCTTCCTTTTTTAAAAGTCATTAACAAAAGGGACATCGATATTTTTGTCTTTTGCAGGTTTAGCTGGTTTAAGGGATGTTATTATCAATGATACAAAAGACTTTTTCCCTACTTTAATAAAACACACCTTAATTGTGGGGTTTTAATTGGCCGCTTTGAAGAAAATTATAATAAAACCACATTCCTGTGTCATGGATTTCAGCCTCAAGCATGTTGCAGGGAAGTCAACTAACAAGGGTGATTGGAGAGCCCCTGGGAGTATCATGCTCATGTGATCCTGGGGTCAGCTCTCGCCTGGTGATGTTGTGTTTCTATGTAAGTCTTTTCAGAGAATGAAAAAAAGCCCTTTACCTCTGCATTTCCCCCAGTCCTCTCAAACACATATTTATTTTCACCCCTTGTCAAGATTTCATGGAACTAAATCTCATGAAAGATTCAAAAATGTCCAGTGCTCAGGGCACCAATACAGGCCCTGAGCTCAGGAAGCATTGTTGCCATGTCAGACAACAGCATAGTGTGAAATCAAAATATTTCAGTCTCTTTAGGTTTATTTAGTTAATTGGAGTAAAGCCTACAATGTGTGGTAAGGTGGAAAATACACTCAGTGATAACCATTAGTGTAAAACTAAATCCTTAGTGGGATGGAAACAATATTAACTTGGATAATAGCTTCACTGAGCCACAGGAAACTGAGGTGGTGCTCCAGAAACCTGCTAAAGGGCAGGAAACTGCAAGAAGAAGCAGCTGGAGGGAATGACTCATGGTTTCAGTTGTCTCTGAGCCAGTGTGGTGCAATGGTTAAGAGCGGTGGACTTGTAATGTGGGGAACTGGGTTCACGTCCCTGCTCCTCCACATGCAGCTGCTGGGTGACCTTGGGCTAGTCACACTTCTCTGAAGTCTCTCAGCCTCACTCACCTCACAGAGTGTTTGTTGTGGGAGAGGAAGGGAAGGAGAATGTTAGCTGCTTTGAGACTCCCTCAGGTAGTGATAAAGCAGGATATCAAATCCAAACTCTTCTTCCTCTTCTTCTTCTTCTTCTTCTTCTTCTTCTTCTTCTTCTTCTTCTTCTGTACTCATGCACAGAGTATGGGAAACAAGCAAGACTAATGTAAGCTCTTAATATAGGGTAGCAAATAGGACCTAATAGACTATACTGAAACCTAACTGGATGAGACTCCTGACTGGACTGTAGAAATAGAGGGGAATAATCTGTTAAAAAGGAGTTGACCAAACAGGAAGGGAACGGGAGTTGCATTATATGTAAAGGATGTGTACACTTGTGAAGAAATCCACTACATGGAGCATGAAAGGCAGATTGAGAGTATATGGGTAAAAAAATGTAGGAGAGAGACCTTACTGTAAGTGTCTGCTATAAACCCCCCAAGCCTGGCTGAAGACTTGGATGATGCCTTCCTACAGCAAATTACCAAACACTCAAAAAAGGAGAGATAAAGTAATCATGGGAGACTTCAACTACCACAATATCTGTTGGAACTCAAACTCTGCCAAGAATGAAAGTTCCAGCAAACTCCTCCATTGCCTTGCTGACAATTTCATTTTGCAGAAGGTGGAAGAAGCAACAAGGGCACTTGGTCCTCACCAACAGGGAGAAACTGATTGACCAAGAAGTATTGAGACCCTTGGGAGGAAGTGATATTGTCCTCTTGGGTTTCTTGATACAAAGGCAATGGAAAGCTGAGTGTAGTCAGACATGCACTCTACATTTTAGGAAGGCCAGTTTCCGAAAGCTCAAGGAACTACTGGGTGAGATCGCATGGTCAGAAATACTCAAAGAGAATGGAGTCCAAGGTGGATGGGAGTTCCTTAAAGGTGAAATATTGAAGGCACAAATGCTTAAGGGGCTTACAGATGAGCTGTGGTTTATGTATAAGAAATGGAAAACAGGAATTCACAAGGGAATAGTATACACAAGTAGCCAACAGTTGCAGGGTGAATGTCAGGTGGGCTACAGCTCAGAATGAGCTCAGGCTTGCAAGAGAGGTTAAAAACAATTTTTAAAAAGGTTCCTTCAACTATGTTTGAAGCAAGAAGAAGAAGAAGAACAAGCAAGTAAGAGGTCCTCTGCATGGAGAAGATGGAGAAATGCTATTGGGTGACAGAAGGTGGAACTGCTCAACACCTACTTTGCCTCTGTCTTCACCCAAAAGTACAGCAGTGCCCAACCTGGTGATGAAAGAATAAATGATAAAAGGAGGGAGCTGCAGCCCAATACATTCATCCCTCATGTTACGGCCGCTGCAGGTTACGTCTTTTCAGGTTGCGTTCCGCACCAAACCAGAAGTACTGGAATGGTTTACTTCCGGTTTCAGCACTCACGCATGCGCAAAAGCACTAAATCGTGCTTCGCGCATGCGTAGAAGCACCGGATTACGTCACGCACGTCCGCAGACGCGGTGCTGCTTGATACGAATGCTGTGGGTTGTGGACGTGCTTCCATCATGGATTACGTCCGCAACCCGAGCATCCACTGTATAGGAAAAAGGGTGGTAAGGGAATACCTAGCTACTTTAAATGAATTCAAATCTCCAGGGCTTGATGAGCTTCACTGGAGAGTACTAAAGGAGTTATGGATCTCAGAGGCTCTGTCTATAATCTTTGAGAATGCTTGGAGAACACAGGAGGTCCCTGCAAACTAGAGGTTGTCCGCATCTTCAAAAGGGGGGGGGGGGTAGAGAAGTCCCAGGTAACTACCAACCAGTCAGCTTGACATCAATACCAAGAAAGGTCATCGAGCAAGTTAGCTAAACAGTTGGTCTTTAAGCACTTAGAAAAGGATGCTGTGACTCCTAAGACCCAGCATGAGTTTCTCAAAACAAGTCATGCCAGGCAAATCTCTCTCTCTCCTCTCTCTCCTCTCTCTCTCTCTGTGTGTGTGTGTGTGTCTATGACAGTGTTACAATGGGAATGCTGTGGACATAGTTAGTGTATCTTGATCTCAGTACGGCTTTTGACAAAGTCCCCCATGATATTCTTGCAGAGAAGCTGGTAAAATGTGGGCTGCATGAGATTACTGTTAGAATAATAATAATAATAATAATAATAATAATAATAATAATAATAATAATAATAATTTATTATTTGTACCCCGCCCATCTGGCTGGGTCTCCCCAGCCACTCTGGGTGGCTTCCATCAAATATTAAAATACAGTTAGGTGTATTTGTAGTTGCTTGACTGACCAAATGCATAGAGTGCTTACTGCTGGTTCCTCTTCATCCTGGAAAAATTCTACAGCATTCTGCATCCTTCCAATTCTGCAGTTCTGTGATTCTGTGACTCGTTGTCACTTGCCAGCAAAGCTCTTTTCCCCATAGTACTTCCATAGTGTTGGGAGCTGCTTCTTTGTGACACGATTTCTTTCCCCCCCTTTTTTTGTTTATACTGAAAAAGACACTGGAAACCAGGATCAATTGCAATGATGTATGTTGCCATGACAGTATGTCAAGAAGTGTTGTACCGTAATGTTTCTATCGCTTACACGTATCTTGTGTTTTGTTTTTCTTCCCCCTAGTGCCGGAGTTGGCAGGACCGGCTGTTTCATTGTAATAGATGCCATGCTAGAGAGAATAAAGCATGAAAAGACTGTAGATATTTATGGCCATGTAACACTAATGAGAGCCCAGAGGAATTACATGGTTCAAACAGAGGACCAATACATCTTTATCCACGATGCACTGCTTGAAGCAGTGACATGTGGAAATACCGAAGTGCCAGCCAGAAACCTGTATGCATATATCCAGAAGCTGACACAGATAGAAGCAGGAGAGAATGTCACAGGGATGGAACTGGAATTTAAGGTACTTTGTATAACGGGGGTTTCCCCGCTGGGTTTTACAGTGAAAACTGTTACACTGGGGGGTTGGGGGAAGTTATACTTGATTCCAAATGGGTCTAGGGTGAGTTCATGTGCTTTGGTAGATTTCCCTATGAAGGATTAGCAACAGAGTCTAGTCGTTCTGCTAGGGGGTATGCAAAATATACCTTTGTAAGTTTGTTTTCTAAAGAGTTAGTGTTGCATTAAAGCAGGGTTTTGAAACATGCGTATTTTATTTTATTTTTTGCATATGAGATTCAACAAACAATTGGACAAGGACACAAGAATGCCCCCCCCCCCCCAAAGGATCAGAGCAAAGGCCTGGCTAGCGTGGAGCAAACGCCTGAGAGCCAGTGTGGTGTAGTGGTTAAGAGCGGTAGACTCGTAATCTGGGGAACCGGGTTCGCTTCCCCGCTCCTCCACATGCAGCTGTTGGATGACCTTGGGCTAGTCACACTTCTCTGAAGTCTCTCAGCCCCACTCACCTCACAGAGTGTTTGTTGTGGGGGAGGAAGGGAAAGGAGAATGTTAGCCACTTTGAGACTCCTTCGGATAGTGATAAAGTGGGATATCAAATCCAAACTCTTCTTCTTCTTCTAGTCCAGCTTTCTGTTCTCACAATGGCTAACCACATTGCTGTTTGAAGCCCACAGGTTGCAATAGCCCCCTCTCACTCCCCAACCCTAGCAAAGGCTTTTCGGGAGCATACCTCCTGAAGCTAGTACATATCCACATTGGCTAGTAGCGTTTGGCATTGCCTTGTTCTCCATTCATTTCTCTAACCCCCTTTCAAAGCCTTCCAAGTCAGGAACACCGCACTATCTTATGATAGCATGTTCCATAGTTTAAAAATGTGCCGTGTGAAGAAGTGATAGGAAATTATCTGTATAAGAAGGTTTGGTCTGATTAAATTGCAAAATTATGCTCTTTCTCTCTTTCCACAGCGGCTAGCCAGCTCTAAAGCTCACACTTCAAGATTCATCAGTGCCAATCTTCCATGTAATAAATTTAAAAATCGCCTTGTTAATATTATGCCATATGAATCCACAAGGATATGTTTGCAGCCTATTCGAGGGGTAGAAGGGTCTGATTATATCAATGCCAGCTTTATCGATGGATACAGGTACTAAAACGCAGGGTTTTTCTGTGTGGTAAAAAAAAAAAAAAAGATTCCTCTTTACAAATTCAGTAAGTTTTTATCGACCGACAGAAGTGGGTCAGTTTCAGTGGGTCTGCTCTAACACAGTTGGACACAACCCAATGCACTGTGCAGCTGTTTCTTCTTGCTATTGTGGCAGTCGCTGTAGTACCACAGTTTTTTCCTGTACCAGTAGAGGGACACGGATGGCGCTGTGGTCTAAACCACTGAGCCTCTTGGGCTTGCCGATCCAAAGGTCAGCGGTTCGAATCCATGAAACAGAGTGAGCTCCCGTTGCTCTGTCCCAGCTCCTGCCAACTTAGCAGTTTGAAAGCATGGCAGTGCAAGTAGATAAATGTGGCAGGAAGGTAAACGGTGTTTCCATGCACTCTGCTTTCTGTCATGGTGTTCCATTGCACCAGAAGCGGTTTAGTCATACTGGCCCCACCTGAAAAGTGGTCTGTGGACAAATGCCGGCTCCCTCTGCCTGAAAGCGAGATGAGCGCCACAACCCCATAGTCGTTTTTGACTGGACTTAACCAACCAGGGGTCATTTACCGTACCAGTCACATGTCTGTTCTCATAGGGAGAGTCTGTATTTCTGTGCATTGCATTTCAGCACCGCTCCCTTATCAGTAAGGCTAATGCTGTTGGAGAAAAAAGATATGCTCTGCCTAGATCTTCTCCCATCACTGCCAGAGCAATGTAGACAGAGCAGGCACTGAAAAGGGTTCCCCGTCACGAAGGGAAAATACCGAAAGGGCCTTTCCCCAAAATGCTGTGATGTAGAGTTTTTCTCGATTATCACATGTCCACTTCTGCAAATGGGAAGTCACAGCAATAACAGATTGATTTTCCTATAATACATGTTAAGATACTAACATATGGAAGTTTCAGTTCACTGTTCTCAAATGCTGGCAGTAAAGCAGCAAACAGATGGTACAGAAATGCAGCACAGTTACAAACAGTAGGACTCCAGCAGCTGGTTATTTAAGATACTATGCAGATACTAAATGTGTGGACTGAGGCTCTGTGGGCGAATAGAAGATTTCTACTTGTAGAAGGGGAAAGTGTGGCCATGTTTCTTGGCAGCTTTAAGAAAATGAACTAGCCTGCCACATTCCCACCTCTTTTCATGACCTCAAAACTTTTCCCCGATACTTTTGCGTCATTAGAAGAGTTAACAAAACAAAAACGTGCTTTGGGGCCATAAGTCATAAGCTCAATAGACTGTATGACAGCCAGCCTTGAATGCAAAAATGGAGCTTTACCACTAAGTGTTTCCTAAGTGCTTTTTGCAACTCACAAAATTGAGCTATTAGAGCTGCATTAAAATTTAAATAAGATAAAGCCATAAATCACAATATTAACAGTGCCATTTCTTCCACAAACTTCCAAAAAAACAAAACAATGCTATTGTTTGATTAAACAACCTTTAATATGTTTTTAATGTGCTTATGATCAATAATTTACAGCTGTACATGGCTTAGAGTTGATGGTTCAGCATAATGTTTACATTCAACAAGAGAGTCTTTTGACTTCCTTGGATTGGTAAATGTTTGCCCTTATATTTTAAACTTAGGCAACAAAAAGCCTATATCGCTACACAGGGACCTTTGGCAGAAACAACAGAAGATTTCTGGAGAATGCTTTGGGAGCACAATTCAACCATCGTAGTCATGCTTACTAAACTACGAGAAATGGGCAGAGTAAGTATGTGGCACATTTCCAGACAGTCAATGTCAAAAAATTGGTTTGGCATAGGATGCGCATCAAGAGCAAGTGACTCAAAAGAGCGGTTACTTACACTGGACCAACTATTATTGGTATACAGTGGTACCCCGGGTTACGCACACCCCATGTTGCAGACGTTAAAGTTGCAAACGCCCACAACCCGGAAGTGTTTTCGGAGTGTGCGTGACCCCCGGATGCACAGAAGCGTTCTGTGCACTTTGTGCATGTGCAGAAGTGCTCAAATCGCACATCTTCCGGGTTTTTTGGGTTTTTTTGTGTGTTCGTGATACATACGCCCACGTTACATACCGCGACCCAGAAAGATTGCGTACGTAACCCGGGGTACCACTGTTTAGGCAATCATCTTCACTAGGCACAATGGAAAGGAAGCTAATCCTCAAGGACGCACATAATAAAAATGTACAAATATACCGTATTTTTCGGTCCATAAGGCGCTCCGGACCACAAGACGCACTTGTTTTTTAAAGGGGAAAAACCAGGAAAAAAATATTTTCCTGGTTTTCCTCCTCTAAAAAACACGGAGGGGAGCGCTGGAGGGGAAGCCCCTTCTCCCTTCACAGCGGCTCATCCCCACTTCCTTAAAGGGACATGGGGACGAGGGGAGAAAGTTTCTCCCCTCCTCCCCATGTCCCTTTAAAGCAACAGGGGATAAGCCTGCTTTTGGCATCGGGGCGCAGGGTGGTGGAGAAAGCAGCAGCATCCCCGCTGTTTCCTCCACCATCCCATGCCGCACCGATCCCAAAAGCCTGCTTTTGGGATTGGCGGGCAGCGCGTGGGGTGGTGGAGGAAATCCTCTACCAACCTCCCTGCCACCCACCGATCCCAAAAGCAGGTATCGCAGCTGCCTCCCCCCACCTCCCGCCGAATACGGCGGGACGTGGGGGGAGGCAGCAGAGATGTTGGTGGATCGTGCTAGCAGCTCCGTTCACGGAGCTGCTGGCACAATCCACCAACATCCCCTTCGCTCCCCGCCGCCTCCCCCCATCCCTCGCCGCGTTTGGCGGGACGTGGGGGGAGGCGGCGGAGGTGTTGGTGGATCGTGCTAGCAGCTCCGTGAACGGAGCTGCTGGCACGATCCACCAACATCCCCTTTGCTCCCCGCCGCCTCCCCACATCCCCCGTCGCGTTCAGCGGGACGTGGGGGGAGGCGGCGGAGGTGTTGGTGGATCGTGCTAGCAGCTCCGTTCACGGAGCTGCTGGCACGATCCACCAACATCCCCTTCGCTCCCCGCCGCCTCCCCCCCATCCCTCGTCGCGTTCGGCGGGACGTGGGGGGAGGCGGCGGAGGTGTTGGTGGATCGTGCTAGCAGCTCCGTTCACGGAGCTGCTGGCACGATCCACCAACATCCCCTTCGCTCCCCGCCGCCTCCCCCCATCCCCCGTCGCGTTCGGCGGGACGTGGGGGGAGGCGGCGGAGGTGTTGGTGGATCGTGCTAGCAGCTCCGCTCGCCGAAAGAAGCTTCTTTCGGTGAACGGAGGTGCTGGCATGATCCAGCAACATCGCTGCTGCCTCCCCCCACCTTCCGCCGAACACGACGGGGGATGGGGGGAGGCAGTGGGAGCGAAGCCTTCGCTCCATAAGATGCACAGCGATTTTCCCTTCCATTTTAGGAGGGAAAAAGTGCCTCTTATGGAGCATAAAATACGGTATATAACTAGCATGTCTTCATATACATACAACATCAACATATGATCTGGAGAGCGGCATTTCCTGTAGCTCCCAATCATGTCAAGAATATAGGCTAAGGTTTATAGAGAGCGTTAGTTCTTAAACATTGTTTCCAGGTTACTCAATGAAAATAATAATAATGGAGGGTGACTTCCCTTGAAAAACACCTAGCCAGTGACTATAGAGCTTCTCCTGCAATATAACTACAGGGGGTTGTTGGATATGTTCTGAAGTGTAGAGTCAACCCATAGGGTCAACTAGTCCAAGCCCATATGGCTTAGTTCTTGCAAACATCAGAAGAGGTGCCTGTCTTTTGTCTTAACTGCATCGCTTCTTTGGTGTGCAGGCCAAGGCTCACATCATTGAATGCTTCCCCGTGAACATTCATGTATTCCTAAAACTAGCACATAGCTGTCAACTTTCCCTTTTTTTGTGGGAAATTCCCTTATTCCAGCGCCGTTTCCCACTGCAAAAAAGGGAAAGTTGACAGCTATGGCCGTTTCCCAATGCAAGAAAAAGGAAGGTTGATAGCTATGCTAGCGTGGCAGGGGAAAGTCTAAGGTGGAACATTTCTGTGTGCAGGTCAGTTTGAAAAAAAAATGAAGGAGTATTCTGTCTTAGAAGTGGTGCAATCCAGACAAAGAATATATGCCATAACCATCACAATTATAACAAACAAAGGCTTGACATATTTCGCTTTGCATGTCACAAGTCTATCTCGTATATTAAACTCCAGTAGCTAATGAAAAGGATTGCTTACGTAAATGGACTTTTCCACGATATTCTAATTTTTTGAGTTTCACCTGTAGATGGATGATAACTTTTAAGCCAGTCTTGTAATAATTTAATTTTACGTCTTTTTTTTTTTTTTTTAAATTGCCCAGTACCTATTTTCCTATCTCTTGCAGTTCTGGCAATTTGTTCACAGCCTTAAACTGTATTTTGATGATCGTGTTGCTTCCTCAGACATTTGCCAGACGAATGAATCGATTATCAAAAAGAGCAATATTACCCACTCATAAAACATGCACATTGCTATTTGGACACACCCAAAATCCTATGGGCTCTCCAGACTTTCGCAACTGGAGTCCACGCAAGAACCACGAGCTTCTCTGCATTTTACAAAAGCACTGCATTTCTGGCCTTCGAGGTTGTTGTTAAAAAGTTAGCTCCTTAAGAGCTGACCCTAATGGGTGTTAAAGTTGGGATGGGAGCAGTAGGGAAATCCGAGTGCTTCACATACATAAAGCATTTGTTAGTTTTAGCGTACAACACAATCAGGAGGGAAGAGTCTTTGAGACAAGTGGGGAAAGAATTTAGATGCATGCAGTCATAGGGCAATGGTGTTCAAGAGCTATCAGAGGAGACAAGAGAAAAGAGGAAGGTAGCTGTGAACATGAAGAACAAAATGGGCAGCAGCTAGAAAGAATCGTTTCAGGCAAACCCAGTAAAGGCAGAATGAGGGTGAGAAGTGAAGATACATAGGCTGGTGCAGTTCAAGTACTTGAGCTTGTTAATTAATGGCAGAACTGTGACTGGCGGCAGCTTTGAGGGACAAGGAAGAACTGGGAGCAGATGCTGGATGAAGAGAGTGAGGAGGGTGGGCTTTTGCTTATTTGTCCTGGCACCAGTGGCGGAGGAAGGGGGTGCGGTAAGGGCAGCCCACCCCATGTGTCACCACTGAGGGGGGTGACAAAATGGCGTGCAGCACTCACCGCGGGACCTGCAGCGCACCCGAGACACGTGTCTCTGCTGGGAGAGACGCGGTGGCTCCGGCGCATGCAGCCTCCGTGCTGCCCAAACGGTCCACCCGCCCCCCAGCTGTAGGGCGGCTGAGTGGGAGGAGGCAGGCAGACTCCCGAGGCTCCGCACCCAAGCGGCTTCCTCCGCCACTGCCTGGCACATTTCACTGTGCAAGCCTGTGCATGTCTACTCATAAGCAAGTCCTCTCGTTTTCAAGGGGGGCTAACTCCCCGGTAAATGCTCAACCTTCAATAGCTTTTTTCATGTATAACATTTCCCCTATTTGGGGGGACTTCAAATTAAGAAAATGGGGGGAGGGTGGCCCATAGCTGTTGAGCTTTTTTAAGGGGGGGGTGAAGGAAATCGCTCACCCAATGAACTACGCTGCCACTCGCATGCGTCGCTAAAGCCACTTATCGTGCGTCCCCTCACCGCCAGAAGCCGGCAATAGCCCACCCTATTGCCGCAGTGACACCCAATCATCAACAGCCACCGATAACATGCCGACAAGCCGCTGAGAATCTCAGGCTCGCGACACAAACCTATCACAAGTCCAGCCCCCAATGCACTATCCGTGTATAAGACGACCCCCAATTTTTAACATTGTTTTTTAATTTTTTAAAAAACCCTGCTCTTATACATGGAAAAGTACAGCAAGTGTGATTTTTTCAACCTCCTTGGAAGATAAGAGTGGCATAGAAATCTAAACAAACGAATTGTCTTATTCCCCCCCCCCCCCCTTTTGCAGGAAAAATGCCACCAGTATTGGCCAGCAGAGCGCTCAGCCAGGTATCAGTACTTTGTGGTGGATCCCATGGCAGAGTACAACATGCCGCAGTACATCCTAAGGGAGTTCAAGGTCACAGATGCCAGGGTAAGTTCAACAGAACTAGGTCCAGTTGCCTGATACTTCAGTGTGATACACCTTTGCATCTCCCACCCTTCCAGCCACATGCCAGCGCTTAGGTGGACTCGTAATCTGGTGAACCGGGTTCGCGTCCCCGCTCCTCCACATGCAGCTGCTGGGTGACCTTAGGCTAGTCACACATCTCTCTGAAGTCTCTCAGCCCCACTCACCTCACAGAGTGTTTGCTGTGGGGGAGGAAGGGAAAGGAGATTGTTAGCCGCTTTGAGACTCCTTTTGTTGTTGTTTACCGTAGTTGTCTTAGTCATGTTCGACTCTCCATGACCCCATGAACCAGAGCACGCCTTGGAAACGCTCACTTTCTTCTCAAAGCTTCTCCTTTTTTATGTCCATGGAGTTTTCTTGGCAAAATACTGGAGTGGTTTGCCAGTTCCTTCTCCAGGTGGATCACATTTAGTCTAAACTCTCGGCTATGTCCTGTCTGTCTTGGGTGGCCCTGCACGGCATAGCTCATAGCTTCTTGGAGTTATCCAAGCTCCTTCGCCAGGACAAGGCAGTGATCCATGAAGGGGTGAGTCTCCTTAGGGTAGTGATAAAGCGGGATATAAAATCCAAACTCCTCCTCCTCCTCCTCCTCCTCCTCCTCCTCTTCTTCTTCTTCTTCTTCTTCTTCTTCTGGTTGTTTTCAACATCATACTAACTTACTATAACCACTCAGACATCACAAGGCATTTTGCTTGCACAACGTAACTTTCCCTCCTCCCCCTCTGTGTCCCCCAATTTATTCTAGGGTTTTCTCCACACCCACACCCTGAGCAGTTTTTAGGGGGAGGGGGACAGAGGAAGGAGAAGGGTAAAGTCCAATTGAGCTAACAGTAATCCTTGCACTGAAAGGACAGTTTGCTTGCATACTGCCCTTGGTTTCCTGATGTACCCAGCAACCAAACTGTGCCTTGGTCCGAGACCTGCTAGCTTCCCATGGGAACAGAGGCCTCCTTGTTGTATTTTCCATCTATATCAGGCTTCCTCAACCTTGGCCCTCCAGATGTTTTTGGCCTACAACTCCCATGGTCCCTAGATAGCAGGACAAGTGTTCAGGGATGATGGGAATTGTAGTCTCAAAACAATTGGAGGGCCGAGGTTGAGGAAGCCTAATCTATATCGACCTTGGTAATTCTATTTTCAAGCCAACAGTGGATCCCAAATAACTGTGTATCTCTTGGTAATGAAAGTTTCATAATAATAATAATAAGAAGAAGAAGAAGAAGAAGAAGAAGAAGAAGAAGAAGAAGAAGAAGAAGAAGAAGAATTTTTTATTTATACCCCGCCCTTCCCAGCCAAAAACCGGGCTCAGGGCGGCTAACACTAATACAATCACAGCAAAAAACATAAAAACAATCAATTTAAAATACAGATTAAAATACAAAATTAAAAATTAAAACTGCAGTCTCACTTTCATAAGTGAATAAGTATTTCATTTTGTGCAAAAAGGGGAGGGGGGGCAGATCTGGATGGTTATGTATACCCCATTTAAAACACATTTTTTTCTGCCAAAGAATCCTAGGAACTGTAGTTTACCCTTCACAGAGCTCCAATTCCCAACACCTTAACTAATTTAAGTTACAGACATAAATTACCGGTTCTATTGATTTGAGTGGATCTATTTTAAGTATGACTAAGTCTGGATCCAACCAATGATTTTTTGTAATGGAGCACAGTTAACTGATCAGAAGACCAAAATGCTATTCACCTTTTCCCTTACTCAATCCGTCGTCTCCCAATACTTTTTAAAGGAATTGTCTCCACTTAAGTCTTTAAAGATGTTGTTGTTTTGGAACAGCCCTTTAGGTTTTGTGAGCTGGAAGGTTAATGTGGTGTGATTTAAAAACTGCAGAGCAAATGGCATTCTTAAGGGAGGCTTGACAAGATTTACACATTATAATTTGATTCCTGGCATAGCTTATTCCTCGGCGTTCTAATCTGTCTGCAGAGAAGAGCTACACGGCCGTGACCCTGACGGGCTAATTTTCATTTTGCATTCCTTATCTGAACAGCTGAGTCGGAGGTTCGGTGCTGATATAAGATTAACTGTATATAAACATTTTTATAGGCCTGGCTCAAGCCATTTTCAAGCTGTGATTTGTAACACTTCACACTCAATGGCAGGATAAACCCCCTACTCGTCTCCATTTTTGGAAGCCCTGTAGCAATAACGTTGATTAGAGAAACCTAACAGACTGTTGCGCGTACAAGGGGCAAAATGTCTCTCCGTTAAAAACTCTAGCTCAGCTTCCTAAAACTCTGAGCCTTCCCTCAGCTCAAAAGGATTGCTGCTTTTTGCTGCTGCTATTGAAAAGTTCTCCTACCCACCTAGCAGTTCGAAAGCATGTCAAAATGTAAGCAGATAAATAGGTACCGCTCCAGCGGGAAGGTAAATTGTGTTTCCGTGCGCTGCTCTGGTTCGCCAGAAGTGGCTTAGTCATGCTGGCCACATGATCCGGAAGCTGTACTCCTGCTCCCTCGGCCAGTAACGCGAGATGAGCACCGCAACCCCAGTGTCGTCTGCAACTGGACCTAATGGTCAGGGGTCCCTTTACCTTTACCTTTACCGTGGTACCCCGGGTTGCGTACGTAATTGGTTCAGGGTTACAGTTCGTAACCCGAGAAGGACGCAACCCGAACAAAAAGCCCGGAAGTAGCGGTTTGCACATGTGCAAACTGCGCAGAACGCCTCTGCGCATCTGCACGTTGTGCGCGCTCCGGGTTGCAGTTCCAGGTTACCAGAGTTTGTAACCCGAAAAGTACCTAACCCAGAGCGTACATAACCCTAGGTACTACTGTATTAAAAAGTTGGCTCAAAGAAGATATACTGTGGGGACGCAGGGAATGCAGCCACATGGGAGAGTTCCTAAACCCAGCTGTTAAATCATAGGAAACTCGAGTCTGAAAGTGCAAAATCTAATATAGTAGTTGTCATTGCGCTTGCTGTAGCCAGAGTTAGGCTCTTTTGCTTCCAACAGGACAGACTTACGGCTGTCATTCAGGTTGAACCAGTACCATGCCTGCCTTTAACTTCAAATTGCAAAATGCAGCTATCCAGATAGTGGCAGGCACCAGGCAATTACAACACAGTACACCTATATCTACCAGTTACACTAGTTGGTGGTGTATTTTGGTGCTGGCATCGACCTTTAAAGCCCTAAATCATTTTGGACTTGGTTACTTGAAGTTCACCACGACGCAGGATACCGAATCCCTACTCCAACCGCTGGAAATTCTTTTCCATCCCATTCTGGCTTTGGGCAGGGGGTGGGTCCCAGCAGACATTGCCTGAGAAGTTTCAAGCTTGATTCTTTAAAAAAAAATTGTCCTTGACTTGAATTCTGCAGATCGTATATATAAAACAGGAGGTGGCAGCCTATTTGGACCACTGGGAAATTTGGAATTTTGATGAAGCGACACGGGTGCCAGTTAAAACATGGCTGCTATGGTGTTGTGGCATACCACAAAAATGGCTGCCACGTTTAAAAGATAATAAAAAGAGAAGCAACCACAAAATGGAGTGGGCATGTCTCCCATCAATGAGGGGGAAAGACACAAAAATCAGCCACCGCCATGCTCTTGCTCTCGCTCTCTCTCCTCTGTTCAGAACAGAAGGGAGGATAGAGGTCCAGTTCTGGTATCCAATAAAATGTGGACATGTTTTAGGTGGAAATGTGTAATGTAGGAGAGGCCAAACCCATGCAGACAGGAACTGAGCATAAACAGTGTTTCAAACTCCCATTGTTCTACGCGCATTTGGCGACAGGGAATTCCATGAAGACGAGCAGTTTTTGAGCTCTGGGCGCAGTACTGCGCCCAAGATTTCAGATTAAAACTGCAGAGTGGAAGGAAAGGAGGACCTTTTTCTGCCCCCCCCTTACTTCCAGCTACTCTCTGAAAACTGGAGAAGAGACCTTCTTAAAAATATTAGGGAGGTGGGCAGGGGAAGGTCTAGACCAGTGTTTTTCAACCACTGTTCCGCGGCACACTAGTGTGCCACGAGATGTTGCCTGGTGTGCCGTGGGAAAAATTGAAAAATTACTTTATGTATAGTCAATATAGGCACAGTTAAATTTTTTAACATTTTCTAATGGTGGTGTGCCTCATGATTTTTTTCATGAAACAAGTGTGCCTTTGCCCAAAAAAGGTTGAAAAACACTGGTCTAGACCATGTGAAAAATGAACATGATATTTTAGCTGCAGTTCATTCATTTTCAGCTTTATATTCTTGTTACCAAAAAAAAAAGCGCACCTAGACATGCCATTGTTGCACCCATAACCTAGGTTTAAGGTGCCATTTATCTCCTAGCTTTGATATCTCGGTTTCTAACACTGAGTATGAAGAGGAAACAGACATTTGTGTACTGTGGATCCCTGAAGGGTTATTTACTGAGCTCTTTTGCAGTTGCTATAGGAGTTACTGGTGAAAGTAATAATAATAATAATAATAATAATAATAATAATAATAATAATAATTTATTTGTACCCTGCCCATCTGGCTGGGTCTCCCCAGCCACTCTGGGCGGCTTCCATCAAATATTAAAGTACATTTAAAATATCACAGATTAAAAACTTCCCTAAACAGGTGCAATGGCACCTGTGAGCACCACATGACAGTATATGCACAGATCTATAGGGACAAGATGTGCACACCTATAGGAACAGGATTCCCATCTCTCAACTTATAAAAAGGAAAATCAATACTTCTTATTATGGCTGTGTTCACTACTTTTTTGCACACATCAAAAATGGCAGCAACAATGTAATGTTGTGAGCCGTAAACAATAACTGAAGAATCTAGATTGGTGAAAGTAGCTCTGTGTTATTCCCACCTTCCAGTATGAATTACAGTGTGAAGTGTCACATAATTACTTCCCGCTTTCTGCTTTGCACTTGCATCCTGTGTTAACGATCAGGGTCGACAAAAGGGGGCTGTTGCACACAGCACTTCTGTAGCAATGATATCTGTGAGAAACACTTTCTATACTGTGCAGAACTGTTTTCAAAGGCATCTGATTTTATCTATGGAGAGATAGAAACCCAGATGGTCACCTAGTTCTTAGATTGAGAATGGACTCAATTAACTGTTTTAATCAGACAGCTGCCCAAAGGTGTGTGTTTGCGTGCAATGAAAATAGCAATATTTCGTTGTTGCTTTGCCTTCCAGCGAAGACGTAACTAAAAAGCCTGAACTACTTCGTAGCTGCAGAGGATACAATCCAAAGGTGTTAATAGATTCTTGGCATTCCTTTAGTGACTGCCATAAATGAGCAACTCGTTAAATTTCAGGACAGACTGTTCGTCATGCCAGTAGTGTAGGAGCAGAGTCGATTTCTAGGCAGTTTTGGGGCAGTCTTTTTGGTGTCAGCCTTAAATAATATGTAAGTTATTAAAGCAAGATAGAAATGTCTTTTATAGATATTTGTTCTGGCCTTTCATGACATGCAGTGCTGGGATTTCTCAAAAGCCAGTAGGCACTAAGTTATTAACCCAAAATACCTTGAGAAGAGAGACATATCCCATAGATCTTTTTAGCTGACAAATATTAGTACACCGTGACGCTAAGCGTTTGTGCTGGCACAGTTGCTTGCAGTGAAAGTGTGACGTTAGAATGGGATTGCGATTTGTGAAGTAACTTGCTGGCATTGCAGGTTTCACAAGCTTTGCTTCACGTCCGCTTCAAGTAAATTGCTGGCATTTCCTCTTAAGTAAAAGGCACTTTTAACGAAGCAAAAGCGCTCCTTGGTTCAAGACCATCTCAGCAGAATGCTACAAACTGAATAATGGCTCCGGTGTCTTTTGACAATTATCCACATGACTGTAGTACTTAGCCACCGAGTGCTTTAATCAGGCAAAAGAGAAGTCTCTGCTATTTAAAATATTTAAGATGAACAAGATGAGTTATAGGTCTGCGTCAAGCCTATAATTTTTCATTGGGCTTTGCTGATTTCCAGTGATTGTAAACGCCGCCTCCTCCTGCAGACATCATTGCTGAAGGATGTACCTGTGGAATTTGACGGAAAATGAAAGCCTACTCGAGGAATAGCATCAACTAAGTTATCATTTTGTTTGGGTTTATTATTTTAAGCAACCTATATTCACCTCTATGTCAAGGCAATCATAGCTGAATGCTTTGGTTGGTGTGTAATTATTCCCCACCCCCCACCCCCCTTGCCCTCAGCTTCCAAGCTGCTGTATCGGAATTCCCATAATCATTGAGGTTATTCATTGGTTTCATTCTGCAAAAAAAGGTGCCGTTTTAAGAGATTGGCATCTGGCAATAGCTTCCCGTCTCCTCCTCCTCCTCCTCCCCTGTACAGTTATAGCTCACAGGCAGAGTGACATGGCATCTGCTGTGTTTCTCTTACCATGGCGGGAAAGCAGAGACGTTCAGGAAGTCTGAGGTATCCGGGAGGCATGAAGGTTAACAGCAATAGCTCAATTTGTGTCACTTCTATTAAATGTCGCAGCTTACACAGATTGACAACGTGCGAAAACGAGGAAGCGCAGCAATTGTGATCAGATCCTTCGGTGATGTGCCGCATTGTGCTCTGCGCATACTTAAGCCAGCAATGTCAAACGAGACACTAAACACAAAAAATAGGCAGTCTGAATCCGGCACTGAGGCCTGTTTTGTGCTGCATGCAAAATAGTTTATTCTCTTTATTTTCTATAATTTTTATTATAAATTTTCTGTTTTACATTTTAGAATATTCATTTAAACAAACTTAAAATATCAATGATTTCCCTTCTTCTCTTCCCATGGCTCATTTTGCATAAAACAAATCCCAGCATATTTTACATAAACTAAACCATTCAGCATTCCGTTATTACGTCCGTCAAAACTTATTTACACCATATAATTTATCTGAATGCTGCCAACTACGAATTTAACAGTTTAATGGCACAAGGGGGGGGGAACTGTTCCTGTGCCTGGCTGTTTTTGTGTATAAAGTCCTGTAGCGACGAACAGATGGAAGTAAATCAAACAGATGATGACCGGGATGCAAAGGATCTGCGGCAATTCCCTCTGCTCTCTTCCTAACTCAGGTAGCATAGAGTGTCTCTATTGAAGGCAAGCTAGCACCAATTACCCTTTCTGCAATTCTTACTGCTCGTTGGAGCCTTTTCTTGTCCATCTTGGAGGCTGTGCCGTACCAAGCAGTAATAGAATTACAGAGAACAATTTCAAAGGGAAAGTCCCACTTAACTGGCTCACAGTTTCCTTGTCCCTTAAAGACTCTGTTTTTCCAGGATTTAAATGTCAGAGAAGATCCTTTCCAATGCAGGGAGCAATTTGAGCATCACTGTGGTCAATGAAATTGAATTCTTATGTCAGTGTGGTTTTACCAACTGTAAAACGACAAGAGAAACACATGCCTTGTCAGCATTGTCTCAGAAGTGTCTTCACTCCTTTTGCTCATTGTGGGTTATTTTTCCCTTTGCTAGTCCCCCCCCCCTCAAAAAACAACCTTGTTTTCTGCCTTACTGTGCTGCATATCCTATGTGTGTATATTTCATTCAAGGACGGCCAGTCTCGGACGGTGAGGCAGTTCCAGTTCACCGATTGGCCTGAGCAAGGAGTGCCAAAGTCAGGAGAAGGGTTTATTGATTTCATAGGCCAAGTTCATAAAACAAAAGAGCAGTTTGGGCAAGATGGGCCAATCTCGGTTCACTGTAGGTAAGTAATAACCACCGTCAAGATACCATTGATGAGATGAAAACTGATGAAACGGCTTGACAGAATGTTAATTTGGGGGCGGGGAGCAAATGAGAGTGGAAGTTGTATAGTGCTGTGATCCAGGAGGTCCTTAGTTCAAATCTCACCATGTTCTCCTATCTGTTTCAGGAAGTTGTTAATGTTTGATGTTTTTATTGTTTTTAATATTCTATTGGGAGCCGCCCAGAGTGGCTGGGGAAACTGAGCCAGATAGGCAGGGTATGTATGTATGTATGTATGTATGTATGAATAAATATCATCATCAAAAATAGGGGGCGATAATCATACTGACCTGCTTTTCATAATAGGATTTCCGCCTCCTGCAATAAAAGCCATCCCAGAGATTTTTATGTATACTAAATGCTTTCCTAGATTGTACAAGAGAAATGAAGTAGAAGGAGCATCCATTTCTCAATTTATCACCATGTGTTTCAGTCATTACAAGCTACTTTCATTCGCCATCATTACAATTTTCTACAGCAAGCCAGGCCATTCCCCCAATCTGGCAGCCAGGAAGGGCTGTTTCTCTGTGGCATAAACTTGCGGTCTGCAAACAATAACACCAATATTTTAACCGATACAAGAAAAGGTGCCCTTGCCAGATGATCCCAATCCTTATTGCCTTGATTCTTTGGACTTTGCCATATCCATGAAAATAATTTTCTCCCGCTATTGCAATTGGACTAACAAGCTTGCTTTTTTTGTTTGTTGGAAAAAACACGTTTGGAACAAACATTTATAAGTGTTGTGGTTTCTATTTATAATGGCCATTCTGTATATGGTTAAAAAACTAAGAATCCCTTCAAATCATTCCACAGTATCCAACACTTCACTTCCAAATCCATTTCAGCTTGTCAAATAATGATCACCTTGCAATCTACAGTTGCCGTGTAAAGATATTTATGGAGCGTCAAAGGTCTGTGTGCATATGACATACTGTTTCTGCAGCTCAGCAGTCAGCCAAATTATTCACTTTCCTTTTTTCCTTCTTCAGTGCCGGTGTTGGAAGGACCGGAGTGTTCATAACCCTGAGCATTGTGTTGGAAAGAATGAGATACGAAGGTGTTGTAGATATCTTCCAGACTGTCAAAATGTTAAGGACACAACGGCCAGCCATGGTACAGACAGAGGTAAGAATAACTTGTCATTCTTCCACTTATTATACACACACACACACACACACACACACACACACACAGTGGTACCTTGGTTTAAGAACAGCTTAGTTTATGAACAACTTGGATTAAGAACACTGCAAACCCAGAAGTAGATGTTTTGGTTTGTGAACTTTGCCTTGGAAGCAGAACATGTTCCGATTCCTGTTGAGTCTGTTCCATTTGTAAATTGAGTCCCTCGCTGCTTTGGGTTTCGCTGCCTTGGTTTAAGAACAGACTTCCGGAACTGATTAAGTTCGTAAACCAAGGTACCACTGTATAGGGGGGCTGGGATAGCTCAAGGTTTTGTGTTTGTCTTTAGTAGGAATTTATTGGATATTCAAAATAAAAGTACACAAAATACAAACGCTACACAAACTACACAAAATACACACAAACAAAACAATTAGTTCCTCATCCTTATCTTCTTTATAATCCTAAACTTGGGACTTCCTCGCATCCTTTCTTTTGCGTTTATTTCTAATCTTCTTTAGTAACTTTGTAACATTGTAAAATCTACTTTCTGACATCTAATCTTAATCTTATAATTATAATCAATATATCTTAAACCTTAAATCTTATTCTTATCAACATATCTCAAATCTATAATCTTATTTTTATCAAATAAAACATCGAATTACACCTCTCAACCTCTTTTATCCTCTCTTCACTTAACTTTGTTATGCTGTGGCCTATATTTCTTCTGGTTCCAATTTCAAATATATAAAAAACAACACATTTTAACAAGTACAATATTTCTTCCATTCTCATAGTCCGTTTTCCCTCTGGTGTCGGAGTACCATGGTCAGCCTTTCATTCCCTAATAATTCATACTTTACCCCACCCCTCTCCTGTCCATCATCACCCTTCCCTTTGTCTTTCCCATCCCCCACTGGTCTCTCCCCCCCCCCAACATTCCACCAGTCCAGGTTCTCAAGGTTGTGTGTTTGAGCCCCACCTTGGGCAAAAGATTTCCTGCGTTGCAAGGGGTTGGACTAGATGGCCCTCATGGTCCTTTCCAACTCTACAGTTCTAAGATTCTATGACACACACACACACACATTGGTAGCTATAGAATAAGTGAAATAATGAGAAATGGTCAAAACTATGTTTCATTTCTTTGTTTGTTGTTGGCTGCATTTCACTGTCCCTTAATTTTTTATTGAACTGAATGTTTTTTTGTGGCAGAGTGAAGCCTTGCCACAAATGGGGGGGGGGCATCAGGCAAGAAGTACAGTGGGGAGAAAGATGTGTTATACCTTGTAGAATACTCTCCCCAGGAAGGCTTACCTGGTCCCGTCATTACATATATTCAGGTGCTAGGCAAAAATATTCCTTTTAACCAAGCCGTTGGTTATAACTACCCAGGATGTGTTTTTCATGGATGAGCTGTTTTAATCTAGTAGGAGCTTCCCTCTCCCCCCCCCTTTTTTGCTGGTTTTAATGTATGCATATTTTTGTTTCTTTGTTTTTCTTAACATGTTGTAAGTCACTTTGAGTTGCCATGGCAGAAAAGCCTAATCAATTGAACGAATAATTATTAGTAGGAATGAATTACTTTCCACACAAGCATCTCAAGGAGATGTACAGTAAAAAATAGCAAAACACACACACACACACACACACACACACACACACAAATTGACATCCATTGCAGAGACCCATTCACCCAGCTGGAAATGCATTTGCTTGCAGTCCAGTGACTGGTTGTAGTAGCAGAAGATTGTTGGTTGTTTTTCTGAGTGTGAGAAAGAGAGTTTTTTTAAAAAAATCCTCTTGATATTCTCTTACTGCTCTCCCATAAACCTCCCCATTTATTCAGCCCCTGATAAAAAAAAGCCATTGCCGGCTCCTCTCCCTTTCTCAGCCACAGAAAGAGAGAAAGAATGGAACGGACAATCAAATGTCCTGCCAAGCAGCTATTGCCTTTCTTCAGGAGAACTCATTTGACCCTGGAACTGGAGCTGGAAAAGAGGGAGCGAGAGGAGGAACCTGGAAGACACTCTGAGAGTGTGTGTATATGTTCCTTGGGTTCAGGTCTGGCACTGCAAATAAGATTGCTGGACAGAGCCCCACAAGTATGACCTTGGGTTTGAAGAGGAGTGAAATATACTCGGAGTCAAGTGTGAATTTCATGCTCTTTATTCAGCTTATAGTAGTGAGGAATGCAGTTCCCCCAAAACGTTTGCTTTATATACACTATTTACACAATGGGCCCCAGGTGATTGGCTAATTCCGGGATACTCCTGTATGCCAATCGGAGTGCGGATTCACTTCCACCTGGAGCTGGATTGGGTGGCTCCTGTGGACCAATCAGACTGCTGCAATCTCAATCCTATTGTTCTGGGACCAATCAGACTGCTGCAATCTGAATCCTATTGTTCTGGGACCAGTCAGACTGATGCAATCTCAAGCCTATTGTTCTAGGACCAATCAGACTGCTGCATTTTGGATCCTATTCAACTCAGTACATAACAAGGAGCCTGCCCATTTTGGCAAAGAGGATGGAGGAAGACGGTTGTGGAAAATGATGCACTTTGCAGGGCAGTTGTTAGAAAGAGGGTGGGAAGGAAATCTGGTGAGACCCAATTTTACAGGGCAAAAGCACTGAGATTGGTGCTGTTCGAGGTCTGCGCAGATTAACTGGGAATGCAGACAGCTGCAAACACACAGTAAACTCCAGTGTGGGCGAGCACACAGTGCCAGATTTACATATGAACTAAACAAGCTATAGCTTAGGGCCCCACTCTCTTAGAGGGCCCCCCCCCCAAAAAAAAAATTAAAGGAAAAAAATCAGGATGTACATTTCCAAAATATAAGATAAAAAACAAATAAAATAAAACCTACATACAGCCACAGTGTTTTGTGTTGTGTGGGCTCCTATGATGTAGGTAATGGGCCCCGCCTGCTAGCCTGCTCCCTAAAATATCTCTGGTTTGCTCATTTCTATATATAGGGTGCCTACATTCTGCATGTGCAAATGGCTTTAGATACCTATCAGGTCCATAAATTACCATATAGCATATATTCAACACAAAAAAGTGGCAATTTGTTGTTGACAAAGGAAAGCTGGACATATAAAGGGCCCCATTACCTTCAGTAGCTGAGGGCCTCATCAAACCTAAATCCGGCCCTGGCAAGCACACATGCAGCAATTTGAACACCAGAGAGAAAAGGAGGCGAAGAGGAAGCACGCCACTTCCCAGGGACGAGAGAAGCTCTGACAATGTAGGATGGATGGATTTGGGAGTCTGCGGGCCAGGTGTAAGCACAGGGCGCTGGGTTTTAAACATTGATGAGGACATCGCTCCTAAATCTTTTACTGCAGGCTTGTAGTCCAACACTACAGTTTTAACAACTTTTAAAACAAAGTTATTTAGAGTGGAATTGGGCCATTTCCCCTCTCACTGATCCTAATAACTCAGACAAAACTGAAGAGTAAAATCCATTTATTTTCTATTACTAGTATTATTGCAGATGAAAAATGTCTTTATGTCCCATTAGTTCCTAGAAACAAATACTTACACACACATATAAAATAAAATTTGCAAGTTTGCATTTTGGATGATTTGATGTTCCTTCTCTTAAACTGTTTATTAGTAAAAAAATATATACATTTTTCTTCTTTTGCCTCATTATGGATGTACTTTGACCTTCATATATAAAAACTTGTGAAACAGTTATGTACCACAGCATTCAGCACAGCTCATAGCAAGCATTGGAATAAAGTACACATTTAAGACAGACCTAAGGCCTGATTTGCACATTTTCCAAAGCAACATGGATATAATAACCCCATAGCAAAGCAGTCCTGGTATTACAGTGTGCAAGAAATTACTGCTCCTACTCTTTGAACAAGGCACGGGCAAATTCGGCCCTACAGATGTTTTGGGACTACAACTCCCATCATCCCTAGCTAACAGGACCAGTGGTCAGGGATGATGGGAGTTGTAGTCCCAAAACATCTGGAGGGCCGAGTTTGCCTGTGCCTGCTTTAAACCTTTGTTAGATTTACTGTGGATTTTTATTTTTTGGGAGGAGCTTGCATTTCAAGAATTGCTCTTGGTGCACGAGGAGTCATTGCTCCCCACTTCCATGGGAACGGAAACTGGTACACGGGGTTTCTTCTAAGCACCCAAGTAGCAATAATTGATTTAGGAAACAGTAACAATTTATTAAGTGCACTTATTGCCCTCCCTGCACTAAAATACCCTGGGTGGATTACATAATCATAAAGTAATATAATGCAATAAATAATAATAATAATAATAATAATAATAATAATAATAATAATAATAATAATAATAATATTTATACCCCGCCCTTCCCAGCCAGAAAACCGGGCTCAGGGCGGCTAACATCAATTAAAATCACAGCAAAAAAACCATAAAAACGATCAATTTAAAATAACAGATTAAAATACAAATTTAAAAATTCAATTAAAACTGCAGGTCTCAATTTCAAAATAACCCACCAATAAAAGATGAAGCATAAACAGATTAAACAGAAACCAACCCAAAGGCCAGGTGGAACAGCTCCGTCTTGCAGGCCCTGCGGAAAGATGCCAAATCCCGCAGGGCCCTGGTCTCTTGTGATAGACTGTTCCACCACGTCGGGGCCAATATTGAGATCAAACAACTACAACTACTATTAATATCAAACAACTACAATGACAGCACAACCAGTAAAATCAGTAACTGTAGCGTGAACAGTCACCACATTTCTGAAAGCTTGGGCAAAAAGCTGTGCCTCTGCATATCTTCTGGATATGCCCAAAGTTGGGGCTAGGTGGGCATCTGAAAGCAAGGTATTCCAAAGTCCAGGGTCCACAGAAGATAATGTCATTTCACATGCCGTCAGTCTGTTCTAAAGAAGCCAGAATTACCAAGACCTCCCTGGCAAAGTCATACAGTAAGATACCTGAATCTTTTATTTGCAGGAAACGAAAGGTCTTGAGCTTCCTGGTGTTTTGCTCATTTTCTCTTATTCATACAAGCCACAACAGAAATTGTAGAAATATTATTGCACAGGTACACATGCCAAGGATCCCAGGTTTGGAAAATTAATGAAGATACAAAACAATACTAAGAGGGAAAAGATACAAATGGAATATGAGCACATTATTTAGCATTGTTATATATACAAGTAAATTACTTAACAATATAAGATAATGTAGGTAGAAAAAAATTGGAAGGAGAGGTTCTACAATATGGGACTAAGTTGATAACATGAGACAGATGACAAATGTAATAAAGAAGTATATATCCGTGGAAATAGGTGACAAAAGAAAACAGAAGAAGAACGGGGGGGAGCAGTTCCTTTTTTTTCCTTTTTTTCTTTTTTTTTACAAACTGTATAAGCTATGTATATGATATAAGCATAAGAGTATTTTTTTCATTGATACAAACCTTTGTATACATACATAATTAATAAATGTTGTACATTCTTGTTTAAATTATAATTATGAGAAAACTTAATAAAAATTATGTTGGGGGGGGGGAAGGATCCCAGGTTTGCCAGGGAAGCACAGCTGGTGCCAAACCCTGGTTAAGGTGTAGGTGTTCTGGTTAGTAAATGTGTAGAAGTTACATGAAACCATGGTTAAATGGAGCAAAGAACTTCTCCTAGAAGGGAGAGCAGCACGGCTCACGACCATCTCCAGTTCTGTTAACCATTCAAGGGTAAGAAATTGGCGGTGTTATAACCAGAAAGCAGCAAATGGATTTATCTTAACTTCTCTCTCTCTCTCTCTCTTTCCCCCCTTAAGGATCAATATCAGTTCTGCTACCGCGCCGCACTAGAATACCTGGGCAGCTTTGATCACTATGCAACGTAAAACAGAATCCCTGACCATCCTGGATTTTTAACTGCAGGCCCTTTAAGATCCAGAGAGCCTCTTCTGAGCCATACAGTGTGCTTGAGAAGTACTTCTGAACTCCTAACTAAAGACCAATTAGTGGGAAAATATTAAAAGGAAAACAAACAAACAAACAAACAAAAACTGTTCCGGGTGGACCAACAAATTCACAGTTCAATAAACCTTACCAGAAACATGATAAAAGAATCCAGACTGGTTGAGGCATCTGAAGGATTTCATTTTACAGATACCTCAAGGATTCAGCTTTGGTTGAAGTCAAAGGGGAGAGCAAATTCTGCAAAGAACCATCATCTTGTTCAGGATTGCATGACAGTTAACAACGTGGAATTTGGGAGTCCTGCAATTCAGTGCGAGATGTTTGTCGAAGGGCCAGTAGCTGGCTGCTCTGGAAAAAAAAGACGAACTCTTTGCTTCAGCATCTCCCCTTCCTACCATATTGCTCATAAATAACACTTTGGGGGGGGTGGGAGGGGAAAGGGCGAATGTTTAAAAAGAAAGTCCTTGATTTAGTTTTTTAGTATTGTAAAGATACTGCTGACCTGTGCTTCATTTTTAACTGTGTAAACTTTTTTCCTTTTTTTTTAAACAAAAGTTTATCATTCAATGAAGTGAATTTGGAGAGAAAAAAAGTTGCATAACTGTTCATTTTGTTTTGTTTTGTTTCAGAATTGTAGTTTTTTTAATGCTGTAGAACTGTTACCTGTAATATCTCGCTGTAGAAATGTTAAATAATTTGAAAATTTGCACATTTTTGTGCAGCCCTATATTTATCTCCAGGACCACATTCTCATTTAGATAATTGCTTTTACACTTTGATTTATTATTATTATTATTATTATTATTATTATTATTATTATTATTATTATTAAATATGAAATATAAATCAGTTAATATACATATGGAAGGTTTTGGTTTTTGTTTCTTTTGGAATCAACAGGGAAGCGCAAAGTATAAAGCTGCTATTAAACACACACACACCTTTCTCTTTATATCTATAAATATATGTGTATCTCTTATTATTGTCTCTCTATCAATCTACAATTATGCACGTAGATAGATAGACAGAAATGCATATATCGCATATCAGTTCTTCCATGACTTGGAGTTATTGAAGCAGTGGAGGAAGGGAGGGGAATCCAAAATGCTATATTCAGTCCATACAATAGTGGTGAACATGTCCGCATTTCATTGTTTTGCTTTGAGGGCTTTTGTTTCATTGTCTGTTTTCCAGGGGAAATGAGGAATGCACATCAGTGATACTTGAAACTCAGTCCTAACCCCCCCCCCAAAAAAAAGGAAAAAAAGGATGGAAATCATATGTACACGCATCTCACACATACGAAAACACCTTAGCGTAACACCTTAGTGCAATAAACTAACCATACTAAATATAGGAAGTGTGCATGTGGGAAAAAGGTCAGTGCATATTCCCTTAGGAGGGGAGAATGTTGTAATATAATAGTTGTCGAGATGTTTTAAAAATGTATTCACTTGTATAATTGTCTATAGTATACGGTAGGACATGTGCATTGACGATGTATAATGGGGCAAAGCCAAACTCATGTTGCTCTGTTGAATCGGAACTCTCTTTGTGGCGTACAGCATTAATGGAAAATGCTGGGGTTTTGTTTTTTTAAATTTTAATTTTTACATTTAGAGTGCCTTATATTTGATGCCTATTTTGATAGCATTTCTTCGGGTTTCGTTTCGTCTGTATTTGCATTAGTTGAACTCATATTTCTCTGTGTCACTCTTCCCACCCACCCCCCCTTTCTTCGATTAAAAAGCATTAGCTTTTCAACACATGTACAAAGAGGTCTTTTAAGAATATGCATTCCTGGTGTTAAATATTAACCCGTGTTTATCCCAAGCAGTTGGGTAGTCAGGGGCTGTTTATCCGGGTGCAAGTCCTCCCAATTTGCTTTCATAACAGAAGCCAGGAGCACCGTGCGGAAAAGAGAAGGTAGCTTACCCCTGAGTAGACTCCGGAGCAGCGACTAGAATGGGTCTCGATTCATATCCATGCACACGAATTTTCACTGGAGGCCAAAGCATGTTCACTTCACTCAGGCTAAAAAGGCCTCCTGAGATTAGCTGGGTCAGGCAAGCGGACAACAGGCATAAACGTAAGGAAGATTATATGTGACCCCCTCCCCCCCACCATTGTGGACGGTACAAAACATTTCGAGGCACTATAATGGAAGCCATTCGCTCTCGCATTGGTGTGGGTTCAGCCTAGCACCATGTTGGAACATAAATATCAAAAGAATTATTTTAAATGTGGTTTTTTTTATTTTTTAAAAATAGGATCACCAAGGAAGTGATTAGTTGATCTTGACTTACAATTCTTTCTCTTTTTCCATGTTTCCCATCACTACCAGAAATAAATATATTAAAAGACCAAACACTAGAAAGCATTCTATTTGAGCACTTTTATATATAAAAATGCAAAAACGGGGAGGGGGGGGATTAACATATATATGTATAATAATAATAATAATAATAATAATAATAATAATAATAATAATGTATTATAGAAGGCTACCTCAGAATGAGATTCTCTAACTTACATCAGAATCAGAGAAGAATGTGCACTATATGTTTCCTTCGGTTTTTTTTATTTGTTTCTGTCGAAATAGTATTTTTTAAAGTGCCAGATTATGCAGCGAACTCATGCTTTTAGCCAAAAGTACCCATTTTCAGACACTCACAGTGGGGGGGGGGGAAATGCTACATTTTAGAAGCATAGAGGAAAGGCATGTCTGCACAGGAACTTTCTGTGTCCTGGACTTGTAAGCGCAAGATTGGAAGTGCGTGGCAGAATGCCGCCGCCATTTTGCACGGGGTTCGAGTGCGTCCTTGCCCTGTATAGAAATCTGCAGTGGTTACTGCAGGCTGCGCATGGGGGTCATGTGGCTTGTGAGGTCAGGATGTACACAGAAGAGCATTAAAAAAAAAAAATCCATGTGCAGACATACACTAGGCAGGCCGATTGCTCGTGAAAACAATTGGCCTTTTCCCTGCAAAACAAAAAAGAGATCATTTGATTTGTTTGAGAAAAGCGTTGTTTGAAATCACTAGTGAGTGAGGGGTGGATGTTTTCATGCGACAAGGAAGAGGAAGAAATAGCCGCACATATTCCCGTCAAAACTGCTATTCAGGAGTTGCTTCTAATGAGGAACTCTCTCCGAATCATTGATGTGCATTCCATTTTCTGTATCTTTGCTGTGCAGTGATTTCTCTCTCTCTCTCTCTCTAATTAGTAGGTGTCATTATCTTCCATTTACCAAGCTCAGAATTTCAGTTTCATCAGCATAACCAGTACGGTGCTATTATTTACCTATGTATGTGTAGTTATGTATAATTTTGTAATTAGTTAACAATGGAGAAATACGCAAAATATATACAAAAAATTATTTGTACAGAACTTTTATTTTAGCTCTTTTTTTAATAAAGAAAAAAAGAAAGAAAAAAAAAACCTGGTTTGCATGGTTAGACGTTGGCAAGGATGGCTGGGGGAAGGAAGGGGGTTACTCTAGGGAGATTTGCACTTTCTATACCTTTGTACTATGCACTGCCCTATTGATTCTACACCCAATAGTATTATTACTTGAACCCATCTGTAAGGAAACTGCTTATGAAAATCCACTTGTGTGTATGTAAATAACACAAAACATGTTTAAAGGGGGGGGGAGGGCGTTTGCAGGGGCAACAAGATGATGCAAGTTCCCTCCTCCTCCTCCTTATTATTTTTCCCTCCCCTGCTCCTTTTCTGGTTTTTTGTGATCTCTCTTTCCGTTTTCGTTCTCGAGTGCCCTGATACTCCAACAGAATATCAGAAGGCTGCAGCTCCCGTCATCCATCTTGTTACGTGGCTTTGCCATTCAAGCTTGGAGTGTCTTTACAAAGATAATACAAGTTGTGTTCTTTGCTCTCGTTTTGGATGCCTAGACTGAAAACAAAAAATAAACACACACAAAAAAATCAAAATAAAAAATTACCTTGTAAAATGGCTTGTTAAAAAAATACAATTACCTCTAATTAGTAGTACGCGGTAAATGTTTTACAGAATGAAAGGCGTGCTTTTTATTTTCTTACTTCGTTACATTGGTGGCGAAAGAAAGTCTGTATGAAAATCAGTTATTTGCTGACACAAGTTCCATTTGTTACAAAAGAATTCTAATAAAAATGTCAGTGTTATGCAGCCCCTGGTTGTCTTTTCTTAAGCCTTGCTTTCTGAAATAACAATAAAAACACATTTCTTTTTAGCCTTTTAAGTCTCTCCTTCTGTCAGATGGGGGGAGGGGAATCCCACACCAGGACCATACTGGTTGCACTAGAAAACCAAGTACGTTTGTGTGTGGAATTATTTTGAAAACGTCTAGAGGTCCGTGCTGGATCTCTTCCTCTCTGTGCAGAGTCCTGCATTCAGTCTCCAAACAGGGCAGGTAAGAGCTCCCTGCCCAAAAATGAAGACACAGTAACACGGGATTTTAGTTTTAAATTATTGGGCAAAATTTAGGCCACAACTTTATTGAATACAGAATGTGAGTGGTATTGACTTAGGCATTGGAATCATCCAAACTATATCAGACTCCCACCTGCATTGCGGGGAATCTGATAAAAGGGTGAAACACCGCCAGAGGGAGCCCCGCCATTGCGGACCGACTTGAGCTCCCCATGGTGCCCCCGTGGGGTCCTGGTATGGCCCTAGTCCCTGCTGCGGGGTTTTGAACAAGACCCAGACCAACCCCTGATTCCTTTAACGGAATACCCTTGAGCTGGGAGGGGCAGGTGATGGCCGCACCTCCCTTCCCCACCATTGCCTAACCGCCAAACCTTTCAAAGTTGTGACGATTGCTATGCGGTAGGCGAAAACCAAATGGCTCTGCCAATCGGCCAGATGGAAACATTCCTACCAGGCCCCCATTGTAAAACAGGCAACCATAGCAAGGCTAACACACCAGATAAAGGGGGTGGGGTATCCGCTGCGCGAAGGCAAAGAGAACCAGCAAACAACGCACAGGGCTTAAATATTGTATCACAGCCACACACACCCCAAGCCAAGCGATTGGCTTTAGGGTCCGAGTGACTGTGAAATGACCAACTGGAGTGGAGCAAGGAATAGCTGTGCCCACACCGGGAGGTGGGGGGTGTTAGAGATCCAATCGCAACGCGATGAAGAGGAATCGATTTATTATTATTTATTATTTATTCAACTTATACACCACTCTATACCCAGAGGACTTCGGTTGGTTCCCAGGGGATACCCAAATACCCTGGATGACCCACCACCAAATACATGCCTCCTTAAACAACCCAGTAACAAAACAGCGGCCATCGGGTCACTTACTAACTTTGAAAAAACTCCTAGCAGAGACACAGCAAAGGGGTGGCATCACTACAACCCCCCTCACCACAATTAAAGACCAATGGGAACATGACAAAGGATACGAAACAAACTCCACAGCTGCCATCTCTTGCAGGAAATTCAGGAGAAAACATGACTGCCTGCTTCTCAAGTATCAAAAACTTACGGATGGGAGAATGCAAATATACTGCATTGTTCTGTCCTGAGCGAATAAACATTGTGATGTTTGTTCTGTCTTGAGTGGATAAACATTGTGCTGTTTACTTCACAGCTGCACCAAATAGTTGATTTAACTTTTCATACAAAAGTAAGGGTGGACACCAAACTCAACATGGCACTTGTATATATTATTATTATTATTATTATTATTATTATTATTATCAACAACTACTCAGAAACCAGGGACGCTGATTGCCATTCACCTGTACAGATACGCTACCCTTTTTGTGTATTGCAACACTCCTTTTGTTCACACAGGAGGGTTGCTAAAAATGCACGAAATTATTCCCAGTACACTAAACATTATGACTGTGTTTCATCATTATGAGTGCTGGGATTTTATTTTGGTAAGCTGAATTCATTGATCTCGAGTAATAGTGTGGTTTTCTAAAAATGAAAAAAAGTTTCAAACATTGTCTATTAAGATCCCACTCAAGCTTGCATTCCCCTGCCCGGCAAATGCTAAACTTTGCCTCCGTATCTCTTGCAATGGCCAATGCAAGCAATTGACAGAAGCAAACTCAATGTCTAATACCAATGACTGAAGATGTGCGTTCAGATCTCTGCTGTCTGGCTTTTGCAGATGAGCCTGATTAAAACACCCTGCAAAATGGGGCAGTGTAATGAACGGTGATCGTTTTGCATCAGGCCTGTAAACAGGATGCTTTTAAAACTCTCCTCTGCCCGCTGAATGTATGCAACTGGCCTGGTGTCAGCAGAATATAATTTAAAAGCCCTGCCATTATTATAGCAGAAACAGCAACAGGGTCCCTCGCCAATAACAACAGCGCAGAATACATTCAACGATGTCAGTGAATCTGGAAGGTAAATCTTTAAGTTCGTTTGCAAGGCTACCGTTTACCCAAACCATTAAGACTCTTTTTATTTAAAAAACGATCTATGTCGGAATAATCAATCTGCAAAGTGCTTTACCCAGTTTATATCTCAATGAAAGCTCACAAGGGACCGCCTCTCCTGGTATGTCCCATGTAGGACCTTAAGGTCCTCAAGTGATAATCTTTTGGAGGTCCCGAGCAACAAAGACGTTAGGTTGGCCTCAACTAGGGCCAGGGCCTTCTCAATATTGGCCCCGACTTGGTGGAACAGCCTATCACGGGAGACCAGGGCCCTGCGGGATTTGGCATCTTCCGCAGGGCCTGCAAAACGGAGCTGTTCCACCTGCCTTTGGGTTGGTTTCTATTTAATATTTATGCTTCATCTTTATTGGTGGGTTATTTTGAAATTGAGACCTGCAGTTTTAATTGAATTTAAATTTGTATTTTAATCTGTTATTTTAAATTGATCGTTTTATGTTTTTTGTTGTGATTTTAATTGATGTTAGCCGCCCTGAGCCCGGTTCTCTGGCTGGGAAGGGCGGGGTATAAATAAAATTATTATTATTATTATTATTATTATTATTATTATTATTATTATTATTACAACCAATAGGTATGGTGGGCACCTTTTGGCGCCATATTGCAGATGCAGAATGGGTAGAGCAATCCTATGGAGGGAAAGGGAATCACAGAATTGTAAAGATAGAAGGGAACACACACACACACCCAAAAAGCAGGGAGATTCCATGGAATCCCCACATCCAAAGCCCTGTGATCACTGCAGGGTTGAAATGTTTTAAAGAGCAGACATTTGCTAACTTCATTCACTATGATGACTCTACCCATTGTCAAGGCTTCAGGGAACCCTATCCCTTCCACAGTGGGATGCCAAGAAGCCGATAAACCAGAAGATTTCTTACCAAGTACAGTAGTTTATTCAATATTCACACAGAGAGATGAAGGAATGTGGTCTCTCTTAGAGAATGGCTTTGCTCAGGTAAAGTACCACCCTCTCAGTCCCTCCTATTCTATGTCACCCCTGCGTCGATGGATCTGTGCTTTCTGCCTCTGAGCTTTCTGTTCTACTACTCTCAAGGCACACATTGTTCTGGGAGGGGGGGGTCAGGAAGGCTTTCAAGAGACACTGAATCTGTTAGCCATCTCTCACTTTCTTCTTCTTCTTCTTCTTCTTCTTCTTCTTCTTCTTCTTCTTCTTCTTCTTCTTGCTCTCCCAATATTTCCCAGCTTCTCCTCTCTGCAGCCTCCGAACTATGGCCTTCTGCAAACCACTGTTCTAAATCTATACTCTCCTCCTCTTCTCGGGAAGGTGCAGGAAGAGGGGAGGGCAGTTTCCAACATTCCTCCTCAGTCCAGCCCCTGACACCCATGAAAAAGAGGACGTGTCCTGGAAAAAGAGGACATATGGCAACCAGTGGCCCCTTGTACAGGTTCAGGCCCAGTATGTATAGATAGACAGAAAGACAGATCATCAGAGAATACTGGCTTTTACAGTTCAATCTGAAGACTACTGTATATAATGATATATAAATACCCAAATTTCAACCTCATTTCCGTTATCTACTTTGTGCTAACATTTACCATGCCCCAGGTGAAGCCGCATGACTTAATCCTTCCTGACAAATTGTTTCCTCATCATGGAGGGCACATGTTGTGGTCAGATAACCCAGACTGGCTCACCGTTTGTGGGGTGGGATCGTTTGGATAGCCACAACAACCCAATTGGGTCCCTCAGTTGCTGAGGTAATTCTGGCCAATGGGGTTTAGAGAATTTGCAGCCAAGGGACTTATTTATGCCGCTGCACGTTGCGTCGAGCTTCCTCTTAGCGCCTCGTACATCAGATCACCCACCCCCTCCCTATATTTAGGGTCTTGCTATGACCTTGCTATGCCGTCGTGGGTCATCTGCTTTTGGGACAGGGGCCTGGTAGGGATTTTCCCATTTGGCTGATTGTCTGGTGCTACTTGGGTTTCGCTTGCCGCATAGCAAATCGTCACAACTTTGTAAGGTTTGGCGGTTAGGCATGGGTTCAAGGTGTGGTGGAGGGGACATTGTCACACCTGCCCCTCCCAATGTGTGGTAGGGTATTCCGTTAAAGGAATCCAGGGGCTTGCCATGCTTTTCTCTGATCCCCTTCCATGCCAGAGCACCTGGGAGTATTTTGGGGTGAGGTTGTGTCTGTGGTAGGACCAATGCTCCCCCAGTATGTTCAATCTTACTGACTTCTGCTGGAGTCCAGTTGTCAGCGCTGCCCTGCCGGAGGTGTAGTGTTGGTGCAGGCTAGTTGAACCAATGCCTAAGCAAACCACTCACATTCTGTAATCAATAAAGTTGTGGCCAAAATTATGCCAATAACCTTAAACTAATATTGGTGTCAACTGTGTCTTTCTTGGGAGGTCTTGGGGGTCTTCACACACAATTACTGGTACCGGTATATCTCAAGACCCACCAATTGCTTTTGATGAAAAAATGAATTACCCAATCTCAGCATTATCTCCATCATTCACTGGGTTATATTGACAGGACAGTCTCTTCTATGAGAGAAAAAAATTGAGTACAGCTTTGGAAGACCCCAAGGCAATATAGGCAAACTTATTTTCTGTCCTTCCACTGGGCGCCTTTTCTAGGGACTCCAAGGAGGAGGAGACAATACTTCTCAGTGTACAGAGAAGTAATGACGTGTCCCACCCTTATATCCTGGTGGTAACATTTTTTCATTCGCTCGTTCACAGTTCCCGCTTGCCTGTCACAATGGTGACCACCTTGTAAATATTCGGTAAAGAGGACTAAAGACTCCCAACCCCCCAAACACAACCTATTTCTTCTGTTTTAATGTTATTATTTTAACTCTTACGTCAAAAATCTGCTCTTTCGATAATGCAGTAGGAATTCGTTGCCAAGCTGCTCTCTCGATATGGAGACGAGTTGTGTGTTTTTGTGACTCCCTCCTCTTCCCCTTGTGCCTTTCTTTCTTTCTTTTGTGTTCTAGGGGCTTGACGAGTGGATGGGAAATTGATATTTTATCTCTGAAGCTCTTTGGCAACTGTCTGGCTCTCTGCCTGTATTGCTAAGAGGAAAAATTGATTGCAATTTCCTTAGAGAGAGAGAGGTGTGTGTGTGTGTTTTGCTTTGTTAGAAGGGCCCATAGGTTTTTTTTTTATTCGCCGGAGATGAATCCATGCCAGAGGCCAAAATCAACCCTAATACAAGCTGAAGTCTTACACTGGCTAATTAAAGTATCTGCGCGGTTCTCTCTCGCTGTGGAATGTTTCTGACAAACAAGGATCGAGAAGAATCTGGTAGGTGTGGTATCTGTAGGCCTTGGCTAATTTAATGCTTAGGAGGCCTGCCGGACTCATTCTTTTTAGGAGATTTCAGTCGTCTTCCAACAGCCGCCTTTGCCAGATGACAAAAGGGGAATCAAACTACTGGGAGCTCATTTGTGAAACTTTGTCCTCCCTGCGTTGTTGGCGGCAGAGTTTTGGAAGGAGGGAGGACGGCATACTCTGATCATTGCTCCCCTCAGAAAGCTCAACGACTTTGGGCACTCCTTCCCCCAAAAAAGCTCAACAACCCTTGGCAATGACAATGGATAGATCACTGCCAGTTTTATTAAAGATCGCAGTCTCCATTATTATTATTATTATTATTATTATTATTATTATTATTATTATTATTTGCCTGTTGGATCCGGCCAATGGCCCATCTAGTCCAGCATCTTCTTCTCACAGTGGCCAACCAGATGCCGGTGGGAAACTTTCAAGCAGGATTCAAGCACAAGAACCCTCTCCTCTCCTGTGGTTTCCAGCAACTGGTATTCAGAAGCATTCCTGCCTCCAGTTGTGGAGGCAGAGCATAGCCGTCATGGCTGCTTGCCATTGATAGTCTTCTCCTCTATGAATTTTTCAAGACCTCTTTAATCCTGTTCCCACTGTATGTATGTGCTGTTACATACCACCCAAATTTCCAAATGGTGTGAGATTCCAGGGGTACCAGGCATGCTGACCAGGGTCTGTGTTTCCTTTTGGACAACGCGGCACAGCAGAGACGGTGGCATCTTATGGCTTATTTACAAAACATATGCAGGACACCACATTGAGGAAGGCTGGTATATGCTTTCAGGTTCATATGCACATAGGTCTCACAGGATAAAACCACGATATATAACTCAGAATACATAATCAAAATTAAAACCATAACAACCCAAGAACCACCACCCCTCTTCTTCTCCATCCTTCAAGTCAGAGATAGGGGATGTGTGGCTTCTAGGCCTTTGAGTACATTCCCATCATTCCCAGCCATTGTTGCCAGTGGTCTCAGGTATGATGAGGAATGTAGTCAAACAACTTCTGGAGAGCCACAGATTCAACATTCCTGTTTCAGCTAATTCATAAAGCACACCCAGACTAACTTGATGTTTGAGTCTCTCCACAGCGGCAAAGCAAGCCAATCGGGCATCTGGGGCAGCGCTCATGCCCTGTGCCCAGGGGTGGGGCCAGCTGCCCATGGGGCAGGGCAAGCCAGGGCAGGATGCTCTGCGGGGCCTCCGAGAAGTCTGCCTGCCTCCTCCCACTCAGCTGCCCTACAGCTGGGGGGGGGGAGACAGCGGGCAGACTGTTTGGAGCTGTGCGGAGCCAATGCATCAGTAGCAGGAGAGATGCACAGCTCGGGCGCACTGCAGGCCCCGTGGTGAGTGCATGTGGTTTCATAAACAATTGCAGACAATGTCAAACATGGGTGTCTTTCCAGACCTGTAACTCCCTCACTTAACCACCTCTCAGCTATTTACTTGTTTTCTATTCTCCTAACGGGTCTTGACTCAGTTTTCCTGTTACACTAACTTCACCTACCCTCACTCTTTCCCAACTCACTCCCACTCCAACCAACCTCTCAATTCCAACCCACTCCCACAACTCACTCCCTCTCTCCCTCAACTGCCAGCTAACTGTCACTCTGACTCCACGCCCTTTGGGTTCTGATTGGTAGCCTGGTTTAACTATTTCACCTCCAGCACCTCCATGTTACCGTCACAGTGCCGCCCGGCATTTTGTCACCCTGCTCAGTGATGACACCCGGGGCGAACCGCCCCCACTGTCCCCCCTTCCTCCACCCCTGTATCTCCACCCCTAAGAAGCCTGTAGCAGGGAATATTGCAGGGCAGGTTAGAAATGTAGACTTGGGTTTGTATTGTTACAAGCAGCTCTTTGAGCTAATGAGAAAGTGTAAGGAAGGGAGCAAGGAGCGCATTCCTGCCCCAACATACTTCTCCTCTCATCCTGGGATATGGGTTAAATCCACCACCCAAACATATACTAACAACCCCATCTTAGGCCACTTACACTACAAATTGCTAAGGAGGATAAACCAGGTCTGGGTTTCTTAAACATTTTGTGAGACCCACTGGATTCTCATAGAAACGCACCATTATATGGTCAGTTCAAATGGGAGAGTGCCAAGGTTTACCAGTTTAAGCCTTGTGGTTGTTGTGTTGTGCTAGTGTAGGAAACTGTGGATCCAAAATAAATAAAAGAAATAACTAAATATAAACAGGCTACAAGTCTGAATGATAGCTAATCATTTTTCCTGGGGCAATAGGCTCCCCTTAGTGAAAGAAATTGCAAATAACTATTAGTTCATAAGGCAGAAAATTGCAAAATTCTAAAGCAAATAAATATGTTCTGCCATTGCTGGAGCTTACAATTGACTATAAAGTAGGAGGGCAGAGTTCTAATAGGAGACTATCAAATAGAACATACAAGTTAAATTATATAATCAATTAAACATTCTTGGCTGACAAAGAAATCTATTCACTCACAGCCTCTGCTTCTAAGCCTTCGATAACTTCTCATGCGAGTACGTGGAGCTTTTCTTTATGAACAATAAATTAATGGCTATGAGGCTGTGCATTAATTTCTGCTAGTGAAACATCTGGATAAAAAGAGAGCATATCATTGCACAGAGGCAGCAATGGCAACTAGCTGGCTGGGGCAAAGGTGCAAGGATGAGTGCTGTTCTGACGTTTTGTGATGTGAACAATGGGTTTTGAAAGGGTGTGAAAATCCCCCTGAAATGCTCCTAAATTTGCATGGCCTTTCATGTCATCATTCTCCCCCCCCCAAAAAAAATGTATTTTTAGCCCTGCTACACTGCTGCTTTGACACTACTATGTGTGCATCTTGCTTCTTCATGTCATGATCCGAACGAATCAGAGATCCTGTAGTGAACATATTGGTGTCATATTGCCAGTTAGCCAATCACATTTCTTTACATGATTATGTCACTGAAGGCAAATGAAAAATTATCCGTGGCCTTCACTCTGCACGAGAAGGTTAAAAAAGGAACCATTTTCCTATGTGCGTTAGAACAGAAAAATAGTGAGCCTTGTGTATGTTTAAGATAGATCCATGTGTGTAGTTGACCTATGTAACTAGACGCTTCTAATTATATAATTACTATTTGTGAAAGCTAAGTATGCTGGGCAAAACTCCTAAATTGTGTATTAAGTACTACTTAATCTTAGGAAATCAACATAAACTGAAAGGAAATGGAGTCAGCAAAATTTCCTTTGAGGTAATGGCCTGGGAATCTTCTTTCTTCTTTGGTGATCACTCATAGCCGAGTAAGATTATCTTCCATGAACACAGTCTTAACAGTGTGTCCGTAAGTGACTTTGGAGGCCAATCCTGGATCCACACGTCCTTTCACAGTGTGGACACAGGTTTCCAGACAGGAGTTGATCATGGTGAGGGCATGCCAAACGTGCCTTCCTCTTAGCCGCTTTGAGACTCCTTCGGGTAGTGATAAAGTGGGATATCAAATCCAAATCCTCCTCCTCCTCCTCCTCCTCCCTCCTCCTCCTCCTCCTCCTCCCCTTTAGTCCTGAGTTCGAGAGTCTTCAATGCCCATGACCAGTGGCGGAGCTTCATGTTCCGGCACTGGGGGGGCGGAGAGCAGGCAAGCAGGCTGGCGCGCGTCCCAGTAGCGTGGCACAAGTCCTGGGGGCGTGGCAAACTGCCTGCAGAGGGCATGGCGCCCAGTGCGGGGGGGGGCAGCCGCGATGGCACCCCACCGGGATTGTGCTGCCGGGGGCAATGCATTCTCCCCGCACATCTGTTCCTCTGCCAGTGCCCATGACACCTTTGTTAAATGCTGTTTTCCAACTGGAGCGCTCACAGGCCACGTTTTTAAATATTTGCTTTAGATCTGCATCTTCCAAAAACCCATCCCAAAGTTTTAAACTACAACTTTCACCAGACCATGGCTGAGTGTCAGGGATGATGGAAGCTACAGTCCAAAAATCAAAAGAGCACCACAATGGGAAAGGCTGAAATGAAGCCCTGTTTATCTAACGGGCTGTCATGTGAAGGGTGGAGCAATGGATTCAAGTTACAAGAAAGAAAATTATGACTAAAATCATGAAGATGTTTCCGACAGCAAAAGCTGTTCAACAGTGGAACAGACTCATACAAGAGGTGGTGGAATCTCCTTCCATGGAGGTTTTTAAGCAGAGTTATGACAGTCATCAAGGGACCCAGGTGGCGCTGTGAGTTAAACCACAGAGCCTAGGGCTTGCTGATTAGAAGGTCGGCGGTTCGAATCCCTGCGATGGGGTGAGCTCCCATTGCTCGGTCCAAGCTCCTGCAGACCTAGCAGTTCGAAAGCACGTCAAAAGTGCAAGTAGATAAATAGGTACCGCTCCGGTGGGAAGGTAAACTGCATTTCCGTGCGCTGCTCTGGTTCACCAGAAGCGGCTTTGTCATGCTGGCCACATGACCCTGAAGCTGTACGCCGGTTCCCTTGGCCAGTAATGCGAGATGAGCGCCGCAACCCCAGAGTCGGACACGACTGGACCTAATGGTCAGGGGTCCCATTACCATTACCATATGACAGTGATCTGTCATGGAAACTTTAGTTGAGATTCCTGCATTGCAGAGGGTTGGACTGGATGACCCTCAGGGTCCCTTCCAGTTTTAATTCTATGATTCTTTCATTATACCCATGTGCTACCTTTCCAAAGGTACAGTCTTCATTCTCTCAGTCATACCAGCTATAGTTGATCATGTTAAACACAATGAGTATAATACAGTATGAGAATATTCACAACATTTCCAGCCTCATTTTGCAAAACAATACTTGACTTAATGTGGTGCCTGATAACATACAACTGTCTGAACTGTATCAGTAATCCAGACTGATGTACCACTAACCTTATTGGGTTCAACTCTGTGCAAACTGGGTTCATATGTGAGCTCCAGCAGTGAAGATTAATAATACAGTAATACAATAACACAATCCCAGAAGACCATGTCAAAACATTCCCATCTGTCAACAGTTCTTGAAGCAGGAGCTAACTGATTTATAGAGAATATGGAGGATTAAGACCATCAAAGCTCACCTTTATTTCAAGCAGAGCAAACTGGATCTCGTTCTTTGTTTTCATTTACACACACACATACACAGACTTGGTCCTGTAGAAAAGATGGATATGCCTGCACAAACTGCACTCTCCGTTGCCTCATTGTATATTGGAAATGAACAGCCGTTTGTGAATGATTGAATGCTTTGGTGTGTAATCAGCCACAGCAGCCATTCATCGCTCTCATATATTATGGTGTGACAATCCCTGCTTATAAAATATACGCTGGAAAATAAACCAGGAATCCTTGTGTGGGGGAACCGCTGCAAAACTTTTAAAAGCAGTTTGCTCCCTTCAGAATTCTAATTTCATTAAGCAACCAACCACACAAAGGTCTTTTTTGTTGTTGTTATTAATTTCCCTGGTTCTAGCAGAAACCTAAAAAAAATCCTTATCTCTGTTGCACATGGCTTCTTGGAAATGATTTTCAGGGAGGTGGAAGGCACACTAAGTTGATGCCTTTCCATTAACACCTGCCCTCCATCTGCCCACGTATATTTAAACACTAAGAGATTCCACCCCCCACCCACCTACACCTAAACAATGAAGGCTAGGAAACAGCTGGCTAATGTGGTGCTGGGCAATTTCTGGATTTCATCTAGATGACTCTTTTGTCAGACTGAGAAGGGACAAAAAAAAAGTTATGCCAAATATAGCATGCATAGGCCGTTCCTCACCCCCCGAATCACGGCTAGAGGTTGCTTCAAGTCTCTAAGCAGGCAAGTTTGACTAACTTCCCACAGTAGTTAAGCCTAAGGGTAGGAACCTTCATGCGCTTGTGTATGTGCACGAGTGCAAGGTAAAAAGGTAAAGGACCTCTGGACGGTTACTGTAAGTCCAGTCAAAGGCAACTATGGGGTGCGGTGCTCATCTCGCTTTCAGGCTGAGGGAGCCGGCGTTTGTCCGCAGACAGCTTTCTGGGTCATGTGGCCAGCATGACTAAACCGCTTATGGCGCAACGGGACACCGTGACGTAAGCCAGAGCGCACGGAAACGTCGTTTACCTTCCCGCCGCAGCGGTACCTATTTATCTACTTGCACTGGTGTGCTTTTGAACTGCTAGGTTGGCAGGAGCTGGGACAGAGCAACGGGAGCTCACCCCGTCGCGGGGATTTGAACTGCTGACCTTCTGATCGGCAAGCCCAAGTGGCTCAGTGGTTTAGATCGCAAGATGTACTAACGTGACACATGGTAACGTAAGTATCACATAGTTGGAAAGTATCACACACCTAGTTCAACCCCTGCTGCTCAACGCAAGGCTCCTCAGTGTAGGATGCAACCTGTGGGTTTTTTTCCCACCAGAGTGCATGGGGAAGGGCTTTAGCTTTGTGGCACAGCATCTCCTTTAGATGCAGGAGGCCCCAGTTTCAATTCCCAGCCTCTCCAGGCAGGGCTGAGAGAGACTTTTGATTGACACATTGGAAAGCCGCTGCCAGACAGCGCAGCCAATACTGAGCTGGATGGACTAGTGGTCTGACTCACTATAATAGTAATAATAGCAATAATAGTAGTAGCAATACCTCAAGGACAGCCTCTCTCCATATGAACCTACCCGGACCCCAAGATCATTTTCTGAGGCCCTTCTTCATGTGCCTCCTCCACGAGATGTCCGGAGGGTGGCAATACGAGACCAGGCCTTCTCTGCAGTGGCTCCCCATTTGTAGAATGCTCTCCTCAAGGAGGCTCGCCTGACACCTTCGTTATACACCTTCAGGTGTCAGGCAGAAACACAACTCTTTAACTAGGCCTTGACATCTGATGCCCTTTTAAAATGTGTTGGGGTGGTAGTGATTAATTGGGTTGTCTTGTTCCTATTTTTATTACGTATTTTGTGTTTTTTATATCCTGCTTTTTGTTGTGAACCGCCCTGAGACCTGTGGCAATTTGGGTGGCATGCACATTTTAAGTCTAAAATAATAATAATAATAATAATAATAATAATAATATAATCAGTAGTAGTAGTAATAACAACAAGAAGAGAAACAGTCTACTATCGTAAGAATGGGGCGAATTCAGACATTGGGGGTTTATCTTAAATCCATTAGGAACAGAAAATCTTAATTTATCCTGTTGTGTGTGTTTTTTTTTAAAAAAAAACCTCATTAGCCCTCCATCTAATTACTCATTTGACCCACTTTTGATGATCTAATCCATCACAAAAAAACAAAATAATGCAACCCATGTCTTTGAATGTAACTCTTTCCCATATGACAACAGTTCACATCCAGTCATCTGTAGAAGATGCATTAGTTTTGCCATCCATCGCTTCTCCACTACGTAGTACTAGCAGGGAAACCGCTATTCTGGACAACTAAACCCTAACCTACAGGCACGTGTTTGTCATTCAAGATATATACCACATTCCAACAGTACAACGAAGGCTGCATTGTGCTACCTCACAATCACCGTTCTCAGCAAACCCATATCACAGTATTTAAATTGGCTGGCCTGTTTAACTCTCATTCATCATTATACCTGCAATGGAGAGGTGTGTTTCCCCCCAAAGCTCTTTCCAAGTGGAAGAAAAACTGTAATCACCTGACTGTATTAAATCCTGTGAGGAGATTCTAGCTTTCTCTGCCTGCCTGAACGCAGCTTTTCTGCTTCTCATATGCTGGCTATGGGTGTCACTTATCCCCTTGTCTCCCGTTTCTGACAGTATGGACATTTTATCACATATTTCCCCCTCCTCTGCCCCCCAAAGTGTGGTATCTTTCTCCTTGCCACTTGGCAGGATGATACAGCGATGGATCAGTTACCTAAAGATGGTGAGAAGGTGTGGAGAGAGAGAGAGAGAGAGAGAGAGAGAGAGAGAGAGAGAGAGAGAGAGAGAGAGAAGAAGAAGAAGAAGAAGAAGAAAGAAGAAGAGAAGAAGAAGAAGAAAGAAGAAAGAAGAAGAAGAAGAAGAGAAGAGAAGAAGAAGAAGAAGAAAAGAGAAGAAGAAAAGAGAGGAGGGGTAGTTTGGATTTGATATCCTGCTTTTCACTACCCAAAGTAGTCTCAAAGCAGCTACATTCTCCTTTCATTTCCACCCCCACAACAAACACTCTGTGAGGTGAGTGGGGCTGAGAGACTTCAGAGAAGTGTGACTAGCCCAAGGTCACCCAGCAGCTGCATGTGGAGGAGCAGAGACGCGAACCCGGTTCCCAGATTACAGTCTACCGCTCTTAACCACTACACCACACTGGCTCTCTTACTGAGAGCTCATCCCAGTAAGTTTTGTCACATGTGTGGGTTAGACACTAACTCCTTATTGCTTGGAGCAGTTCCTCAGATTGGAGAATGAGTTTAATTCATAGGGGCTATTTCAACAAGCAGCCTGGTTTGAAAGCAGCACTGGCTCAAACTGTGATGATTCCTATGCCCCTACCTGGCAAGAAAGGCAACTGAGATAGTTGGGGACAGCCTACTATTCCCTGTAAATAATCACCATTATTTTTGCTGCCCTGGTTTTCTACCTTGAAAGTCTTCAGCTCTACATCACAACTCACAGGAAAAAATACCTCACAGTCTACATTGATCTGTGTGGGGTCCCATTTCACATTATTTTTTTCCATCAAATTCTGGGAAGGGAACAAGTTTCATTTAAAAAAAACCATTTCATTTAACCTGCTTTGGGATATTTGTATACTTCAAATCCACATCTAAAAAAAGTACATATGCTGTGGTTTTCAACTGTGTTGCACTCCTCCATAAATCAAAAATGGCATTAATTTCGTAATTACATTTTCCAAGCCAATGGCCCATACTGTAGATTTTGCCCTTGGGTGTTGTATCACATATGAGAATTTATTCCTATAGATTGTGATTCTACTAAAAGGAATTGGTGACATTTAAACAAGGAGGAGACCCAACTGAGTATTTTACTCCTGAGGTAAACTGACTTCTAAAAACTGCTTAAAAGCAGTTCAGCTGAGCTGGAGTGGGCAGACTGCTGGTCTCGGACCTCAGGGAGATAGGTTCGAATCGTTGCTTGATCATAGGGTAATTTGAATCTCTGCCAGTCATGGGACCGATCCAGAACTGACCACCAAATATGGGGTGTCTGTTTTATTCGGTCCCCTTTCTACAATGTGGCTGAAATGGGTTTAAAAATATCTCCTTAAACCCATACTGAGGCTATCTGTGCTACCTTTCCACTACTGAACTGGAATCAAGGGTGGCAAAAGAGACCATGGAAAGTGCTGGGTTCTTGGTTCAGGAGATGGGGCTGGACATCACAAAACTGCACTTTCAACATCATGCTTAACCACCCAGAACTTGAATGAACCAAGATTAAGGCTTTCTGCCAGTTTGGAGAGCTTTTTGCTGCTACCTGTATGGTAGACAAGCAAAGTAGAAATAGAGATTCATAAGCACCATCTGTGCTGTACCACTGAATCAGGGGTGGGGAATTGTGACCTTCCAGTTGTTGTTGGACTCCAACCCTCACGAGCTCCAGGCATCATGGCTAATGACCAGGAATGATGATGATGATGATGATACGGTAATAATAATAATTTATTTATACCATGCCCATCTGGCTGGGTTTCCCCAGCAACTCTGGGCGGCTTCCAACAAAATATTAAAATACAGTAGTTCATCGAACATTAAAAGCAGGGCTGCTTTCAGGTGTCTCCTAAAAGTCTGGTAGTTGTTGTTCTCTTTGACGTCTGGTGGGAGGGCGTTCCACAGGGCAGATGCCACTACCAAGAAGGCCCTCTGCCTGGTTCCCTGTAACTTGGCTACTCGCAGTGAGGGAACCACCAGAAGGTCCTCGGCGCTTGATCTCAGTGTCTGGGCTGAATGATGGGGGAGGAGATGCTCCTTCAAGTATACTGGGCCGAGGCCGTTTGAGCTTGGAAACATACTGGAAGCCAATGTAGGTCTTTCAAGACTAATGTTATGTGGTCTCAGTGGCCTCTCCCAGTCACCAGTCTAGCTGCCGCATTCTGGATTTGTTGTAGTTTCCGGGTCACCTTCAAAGGTAGCCCCACGTAGAGCTCATTGCAGTAGTCCAAGCAAGAGATAACCACTCTGGCAAGACAGTCCACGGGCAGATAGGGTCTCAGCCTGCGTACCAGATGGAGCTGGTAGACAGCTGCCCTGGACACAGAATTGACCTGCGCCTCCGCAGACAGCTGCGATGGATGATGGGTGCTGTGCCCTACAATAGTCATAAGTCTCTGAATATGGAGTTTCAGTTTAGCTGTCATCTCTTCCCGACCCTGACACTTTCACTATTTTGAACTTAAGTGATTGTAACAAGCCTAGCTTGGGTGATAACATGGTATGCATTCATTCATTCATTCATTCATTTAAACAACTTATATACTATGAAAGGGCAGATGGGACTTGTCAACATGAGAAGGTAGCTCATCTAACCTCCACTGCCTCATGGGATATCTTTGGGAGAAAAAGAAGAATAAGGAGTAAACCCTACACAAATCCAGAGTGGAGTCTCTAATACAGTTGGACGGTGCCTTGTACACCTCCCTCTAGCAACTCCTGGTTTCACTTCACCCCCAGAGGTGTATGCCATTGTTTCTTGAGCTGGACAGAAGTCAATAACAAATATATCTATCCCACCCTGCACTCAAATCTCACCTGTGGCTCTTAGAAGCTGTCAGCATAGCCTCGACTGGCTAGCTAAACCAGGTGAAGGTTGTCAGTGGGTGTCAAACGCTCAGTGAGTTAGGGACTTCCCCTGCATGCAAAGACAGGTTCTGGTAGATTGAGCAGAAAAGACTAATAGTGGCACCAATGATCAAGAATGAGGTTTCTGTACGTGCTGCAGAGGGAAATGCAAATGGGGCAGATGGGGCTCGTCCACCTGGGAGGGTAGTCTATCTCAGCAAAGGAAAACTCGGATCTTAAGCCTCTGCTGTCTTACTGGATATCCTCAGAAGAAGGAGGAAGGAGGAGGAGTTTGGATTTGATATCTCGCTTTATCACTACCTGAAGGAGTCTCAAAGCGGCTAACATTCTCCTTTCCCTTCCTCCCCCACAACAAACACTCTGTGAGGTGAGTGGGGCTGAGAGACTTCCGAGTAGTGTGACTCACCCAAGGTCACCCAGCAGCTGCATGTGGAGGAGTGGAGATGCGAACACGGTTCCCCAGATTACGAGTCCACCGCTCTTAACCACTACACCAAACTGGCTAAAAAGAAAAGGCTAAAAAGTAAAGCCTACACAAATCCAGAGTAGAATCTCTTAGACGGCTGGATGGAACTCCTTCTGGCAACTCCTGCAGCCAAGCTGGTGCCAAACGTATTGCTCTGCTTTCCTTTGCACCACATCAGCGAAGCTCAGAGGAGGGTCCTGTCATCTGGGCAGCCCAGGACCTCCGTACACATTGCCCAGGCTTGCGCCCTTCGGTGTTGCTAACATGGTGGTTTAACTTCAACCCCGGAAGCACACTGGATTACTAAAATGTAGATCTCTCCCTGCCTCCCAAAGGAGACCTGTGTGGGATGTAAACACAGAGCAGTCAAACACAACATTGCTAGAGTGGACATGAAGGTGTCTCAGTCCTCCAGCCTTAACTTCCTGTTTACCTGGACTGAGACAACTTCCTCTATGTAAGTGGAGATGGGTGTGGTTTCACCTGGGAGGTTTACACAAAACCACAGGAAGCAGACCCCATCTCTCTCTTTTGCATCGTCTTTTGAACAAGCAACATCTTATGAGATGCTCTCAACCAAGAGAGCACAAAGAGGCTTTCCGCCCTTATGGAGTTAGCTTCTACATGTAAATACATTTATCTAAGCCTGCCTGCCTGCCTTTCTGAGACTTTCAGGATGCCTGTAAGTAAACTCTTTTATATCTTATAAACAGTACTGTGTTGTGTCTTTACTTTTAAGAGGGAAGAAGGGGAATATACCAGTATATAATTTCTTATAGAGGCTTTAGCAAGCCTATGCAACCGTTTTCTGCTGTGTTTTAAAAGGGAATGTAACTCTGCTAAGTTTGGAGCTTGTTAATACAAGCTGGGATGAGATATATAAAGTAATATATCATCATCCACACTCCTAAGCATTCCCACAACCTGGACAATGAACTCATTGATGAGAAAGCATTTAAAACATCTAAAACCAACTCCAATACAGAAGCAAACTGGGAAACACCGGGGAAACTGAGGAAACATCTTCCAACGGCTCGTTGGAAACCTTTTAGCAGCAGAGTTACAATTCTAGGCAGTGGGTCTAAAAGTGTATCTACTTTTATACTACTGTATTGCCATTGAGTGCTATTTACTCAGCAGAGACTTATAGCCTATCTCTGCTCCCCCAATGAGCATACTTGAATGACACACTGTTTTTCACATACCTACTGGCTGCATTCAGCCTGACATTTCTGGGTGTTGCACTGGAGCATTCAGTGCATGGTAAGATAAGTGGTAACTGACTCAGTGAAGAGTAGCTCCAACTCTTTGGTGCGGATCCCAAAATATTGCAACTCTTCTTAAGAGTCCCTGGGCAGAAGCTTCAGGTGAGAGATTTCCAGATGCTCAGGTTGGACTTGTCTATAATAGGCAACTCCAGATTCCCTAGCTGAGCTAGGACCTGATAGCATCCCTTGAGGCTGGAAGCAGCTTCCAGGTTACAATGCTGCAAGCTGGTTAAGGGTACTGCAAGTTGCTAGGAGGCCCCACACAGAGCAACAGTTCCCAGCACCCTTAACAAACTACAATTCCCAGGATTCTTTGGGGGGACAGCCATGACGGTTAAAATGGTGTAAGAGTCCTTTAAATGTATGGTGTGTGTGTGATATGAAATTAAGAAATAGACTCATTTGTACAATTTACCATAAATCACCCGTGTGCAGCAATAAATACCGTACTATTCTGTGTATAAGACTAGGTTTTTTTAATTTAAAAATTATGTGAAGCAAAGGGGGGGTCAACTTATACATGGGGCAATTTCTCCCCATTTTCTTAATTTGGAGTCCCCCAAAATAGGGGCTGTCTTATACACAGGGGAGCATGTTATACACAAAAAAATATGGTAGTTTCCTCATGATTTTAAGCAATGGCTTTTCAGATGTTGAGCTAAAACTCTCGCCATCCTTAACCACTGAGCATACTGGGTACTAGGAGCCCAACAATATCTGTAGGGCTACATGTTAGCCTTCACTGATTCAAAGGGCGGGCATTTGAGAAGCCATACCTGTGGTTTTCCCTAGTAATGTACGGAAGTGAGAGCTGGACCATAAAGAAGGCTGATCGCCGAAGAATTGATAATAATAATAATAATAATTTTATTTATACCCCACCCTTCCCAGCCAGAGAACCGGGCTCAGGGCGGCTAACATCAATTAAAATCACAACAAAAAACATAAAAACGATCAATTTAAAATAACAGATTAAAATACAAATTTAAAATTCAATTAAAACTGCAGGTCTCAATTTCAAAATAACCCACCAATAAAAGATGAAGCATAAATATTAAACAGAAACCAACCCAAAGGCCAGGTGGAACAGCTCCGTCTTGCGGAGGGATGCCAAATCCCGCAGGGCCCTGGTCTCCCGTGATAGGCTGTTCCACCAAGTCGGGGCCAATATTGAGAAGGCCCTGGCCCTAGTTGAGGCCAACCTAACGTCTTTGTTGCTCGGGACCTCCAAAAGATTATCACTTGAGGACCTTAAGGTCCTACATGGGACATACCAGGAGAGGCGGTCCCTTAAATACGAGGGTCCCAAACCGCATAGGGCTTTAAAGGTCAAAACCAGCACCTTAAACCTGATCCTGTACTCCACCGGGAGCCAGTGCAGCTGGTAAAGCACTGGATGAATGTGGTCCCGGCAAAGACCCGGTAAGGAGCCTCGCCGCGGCATTCTGCACCCGCTGGAGTTTCTGGGGCAAGCTTTAGGGGCAGCCCCGCGTAGAGCGAGTTACAATAGTCAAGTCTGGAGGTGACCGTCGCATGGATCACTGTGGCCAGATCAGGGCGAGAGAGGTAGGGGCCAACTGCTTAATACGGCGGAGATGGAAAAATGCCACCTTTGCTGTGATTGCAACCTGTGCCTCCATAGAAAGAGAGGCATCAAAGGTTACGCCCAAACTCTTGACGGAAGGCGCTGGCACTAGTTGGGCCCCCGCAAGAGATGGAGTTGGCCTCCCAAACCCATGTCCGTCCCGACCCAGCCAGAGGACCTCTGTCTTCGAAGGGTTTAACTTCAACCGGCTCCCACGCATCCATGCAGCCACAGCCTCCAAGCACCTTTTGAATTATGATGCTTTTGAATTATGGTGCTGGAGGAGACTCTTGAGAGTCCCATGGACTGCAAGAAGATCAAACCTATCCATTCTTAAAGAAATCAGCCCTGAGTGCTCACTAGAAGGACAGATCCTGAAGTTGAGGCTTCAGTACTTGGCCACCTCATGAGAAGAGAAGACTCCCTAGAAAAGAACCTGATGTTGGGAAAGATGGAGGGCACAAGGAGAAGGGGACGACAGAGGATGAGATGGTTGGACAGTGTTCTCGAAGCTACTAACATGAGTTGGCCAAACTGCGAGAGGCAGTGAAGGATAGGCGTGCCTGGCGTGCTCTGGTCCATGGGGTCACGAAGAGTCGGACACGACTGAACAACTGAACAACAACAACAACCTGTGGAAGCCAATGGCAAGGGCACTCGGTAAAATGTGGCTTGTGAAGGAGCCTCTTTGTTGCATTGAAATCAGGGGGATTTTGATTACTATCAGGTCTGTAGGATCAGGGTGTTAGCTGAATTAAAATGGCAAATGTGGTGTAAATGAATCCCTTGCCTAGAAACCACGAACCCCACATGCTTGCTGTCAGTTGCTATAGTGCAGGAGATTAGCTTCTTTCAAAATCTGAATGCTTACAGGAGAGACGCTGAACAATGTAGTATATCTTGGCTTTAGCACTTCTGTGCATGCAAGCGCTGACAAAGGTTCATTTCCTGCCAATCGCTGATCCCCACATGGGATAATGGCACAAGTTAATTACTACTGATACAGCTCCTCAGCCTTTCATGTCACGAGGGACAAAGGAATGGCTGCCCAACGACTTATCTCCAGATCTAGTAACGGTGATGGAGTATAATCATGTTATCATCATGCTATACCTGTGAGAAGGAGAAACGTGTCGAGCCTAATCTTATCTCATATCTGACATAATCCCCGCTAAGAAATAAATTAAAACCATTGGCACTGGCAGAGGGAAAACCCTGCAACGTATTTTAATTTTTTAAAAAAGGACTCATCCTCAACCTTCATCTAGCCTGAAGGTAGATGTAAAGAACAAAGCAAAGCAAATATGGGATTGTGGTCTGTTCCTTAATTGCCTCATTGTACTGGGCCCTCTGGAAAGAAAAATGGACCATGCTAATTCTTGCAGTGACCCCTAATCAGAAAGGTTGGTTCTCAGTAATTGATAACCACGAAACTGGATTTCTATAAGGTGTTCTATGTGGGATTGCCATTGGGGCTGGTCCATAATACAGTGGCTAGACTGCAGATGGGAAGGTCGGTGGCTGACAGCATGCAACACATCTGCTAAAACATCTGCGCTGGCTCCCCATATGCTATCAGGCCATGTTCAAAGCGATTGTGTTGACATTGTTACAAAAGTTGGCCACCTCCCACTCTCTGCGGAGCAGCAGAAAGATTCCAGGCGGTCATGATGGGTCTGTGTTCCTTTGAGAACCAAGACGTGGCAGAAAAATATGATTTGTTCACATATTTACACCTGAGTTTAAGATGGAGGGGAAGCCCAGTTCTCACAGCATGGTTATCCTCTACACCAGGAACATCCAACTCCCAAGAGACTGCGATCTACTCCCACTATAAAAACAACAACTGGCACTGATCTACCCATTGGATTGACCAAAGTTCTTGAGCTTTTTGGGGGGAGGCTTCACCAAAGCTGTTGAGCTTTTCGGGGGGGGGGGTCGCTAGGCTGACCACAGTATAATGATCCATAGCATTCTCCTTGGAAGCTGCCTTACTTATAGCAGGTCAGATTATTTGTTCCTCCCCGAATGGCAGGGTCTCAGATAAAGGAATTGATATCACCTGCTACCTCTCCTTTGGTTTTCATTTTAAACTGGAGAAGCCAGGGGTGGAACCCAGGGCCCTTTGCATGCAGGGCACAGAATCACAGAGCTGGAAGGGACCCTGAGGGTCATCTTGCCCAACCCACTGCAATGCAGGAATATGCAACTTTCCCATATGGGAATCAAACCTGCAACCTTGGCGCTATCAGTACAGGCTCTAACCAACTGAGCTACCCAGGCAGGGGCTCTGCCACTGAACTAAAGCTCCTCTCCTAAAAGCAGAAATGTTTGACCTTAATCCCTATGCTCATAGATTGTATGAATCTCCACCCTACCCCCACCCCAAATTATTAGGTCTACAGTACTGGGTGTGGGGCAGAGAGTCACATACAGCTAGTTGAATAATGTGCTAAATATTTTTTTCGCCTCTTCTCATCTCGCTGAGTACACCTGAGCAGTGCAGAGTGCTCTCTGCCTCTCGCCGCCTAATGGGGTCTACAATTACCCAAGTCAAATACTAGATTTCACACACACACACACACACACACACAAACCAAATCCATTTTGTTTCATTAGATGTTTTATCAATCATGATGTGCAGAAATGGAGGTCGCAACCACAGTTTCCCATCTCACAGGCAGAGGAATTGCCAGCTTCAGCTGACAGCGGGGAGAATTTGGGCGAGTAGTCTAGTTTTACTGCCAGGGAGTGGGAGAGAAACCTGTGAAGTTTTCTGCCTCAGGAGTCAAAATAACTTGCGCATCGTGGGTCTTGACCCGAGGGGGAAGAAGCCATTTGCCACTCTGCCTCAAATGACAAAATGTCTTGGTCCAGCCTCACGAAAGCTGCAGCACAGTGACCCAAGCGGCAAGTCTACCCACCTCATTGCATAATATGAAAGGACAGGGCTTTGTGCTGGGAGGCAAAGAATGGTTCTGTTTGTCCTGAAACAGTAGCTGCTCCTTTTCCTGCAGAAATTGCTAACTGAATAGCAATCAGGTCAGCTCAGGAACTGGGCCTGGTTACAGCCGAGCGGCACCTCTTGACAGACGTATCGCCAGCCTGGCGTTCCTGTTGGATCGCTGTCACTGCTTTAAACAAAATGGCGACTAATTCTAATCTGCCATAGTAATCGTCAGTTGGGCAGGGGTATATTGCCCTACTGAACTAAATAAAGGAGAGCAACGAAGGTTTGATATTTTGTCTGCGCAACTTTGGAGATAAAGCACTCCTTCTCAACAGAGGAAGAACTTATCACACAGTGTTATTAGCTGTGGTATTAATTGGCCAAATTAAAATTCAGCCAAGTAGACTGCATATTTAAAATGGCTGGCTGAATATAGCGATCATTTGTCAATGTCCTCTGCTGAATTGTTAGTGAGACAGGCCTGAACGCATTATTCGAGACAGCAAATGAATAGTTCCAGTTGCTATGGATACAGCTCTGGTGCGGGGTAAATGTTCGCCTCTTGGCTCTCCTCCCTACTCTGTTTTTCCCCCCTTTTCTCTTTCTTTTTTTTACGTTCAGATTTGGAACATTGCAGAATGCAGAGGACAGCACTGCAATGAAGCTCTGAAAAGTCATTTTGTAACTTGACTGATTAACAGGTGTATTAGGATTGATCAACAATTATCTGACCTGAAGTAGTGGCCGTATGATGTCTGCTCATTAACTCTCCCTTTTCCCCATGGTTCAACCAATGGGATCAAACTGACATAACTTAGGAATACTGAGACTTTAATGACTAGCCTTTAATGGCTATAGGTGCACCTCCTTCAAGCACAACCTCGATAGGAATACGCAATGAACTTGTGCCTAAAAGCTTCACACAAACATACCCCTGTGAGCTAGGACAGACTGCAAGATGCTCTGTTACTTGGTCCGGGGTGGCCATCACCTGCATTTGTAACCTTTGGCCTAACGCACGCAAAATTCAGGTCTACGGTTTGCATTTGTGGAAACCAGGGTTACATGAGCACCAAGAAGTTTAGGCAGAGATTTAGGCTCAACTCCAGGGTTCCAATCAAGTACATTCAAGACAGAGAAACTCAGATATTGGACCCTGCTCCCCCAAAGAAAATAAAAGCACAGAATTAAGTTGTTGTTGTTGTTGTTGTTGTTGTTGTTGTTGTTGTTGTTGTTGTTCAGTCGTTCAGTTGTGTCCGACTCATCGTGACCCCATGGACCAGAACATGCCAGGCAAGCCTATCTTTCACTGCCTCCCGCAGTTTGGCCAAACTCATGCTAGTCGCTTCGAGAACACTGTCCAACCATCTCATCCTCTGTCGTCCCCTTCTCCTTCTCCTTGAATTAAGTAGGTCACCTTAACTGGTCAGGAAACTTACAAAAAAACAAACAAACCTCAAACACAACTACTTACATCCCAAAGTGGATGTCACGCAAACTACTGGAGGGCAGCCTGGGTTTTCATGGTTGCAGATTCTGGTCTTGACTCTCATGAAGAACAAAGGGAATTGGAGAGGGAGGGTGGAATTAAAATGCTCCAATCATATAGCCCACCGTATTTTTCTGTGTATAACACACACACACACACACACACACACACACACACACACACACAATGTATAAGATGCCCCCTATTTTGGGGGACTCTAAATTAAGAAAATAAGTCCTGTCTTCAGGTTGGTTCAGCATCAGTCTTAATTAATAATCATGGCAGAGGAGATGGAGCCCTGTTTGGATGCAGAATGGTACAGTGGAACCTTGGTTTTTGAACGTAACCCGTTCCGGAAGACTGCTCAACTTCTGAAAAGTTGAAAAACTGAAAGCGGAAGCCTCAATACAATAGGGAAACCCAAAACGGAAGCTGCGTCACACCTTCAGCTTCTGAAAATCATTCGAAAACCGAAGCAGTTGCTTCTGGGTTTTCGGTGTTTGAAAGCCAAAATGTTTGACTTCTGAGATACTCAAAAACTGCTCAGGTCAATGAGCCTAGTCTAGACCATGAGCTCTAGAATCTTCATTTTCTACTGGAAAGTGTTGGCTCATATGATCTGTGGTTTGCATGAAGGACCTCAGAAGCTGTACAGAGTTTTTAAACTAACGAAAGTGGATCATTGACTGCTAAGCAATTGTGCTGGGACGTCTTCCGTACTTAAAAAACGCAGATACGCATTTTTAAGACTGGGATTTTCTTATACTCTAGTACTTTCATATTGCATGGGGGGATTCTCCTTGAAAAAGAGCATCCTGGCAGTGGATCGATGGGGAAAGTATACTATATTTCACTAGTGAGTACTTTATCAACTATAAATATGTTAACAAGTTTTAGACGGGAATTACTTCACCACTGATAAAAATGACATCAAAAATGATAAAATGGCTGCTTTCTCTTTCTCTTTCTGCCAAAAAAACATCTGCTGCTGTTGTTGTAATAGATCCAAGGAATCTCCATCTTTTAAAAATCTGATTAATGTAATTAATTGTTGAACTCTTTTATTCAGGAGTCCTTCCATCAAATACATTCTTGATTTAAATTGTTAGGGGCCATTTGGGCATAATTAGTTCAGTCAATGACAGTTAGGAGTTTATTTATTTCCATTTCTACCCTGCCACACACATGTTGTAAACAGGGCCTCGGGGAAGCTCACAAATGAGTAAAAAATGCATTCAGACAATTTGCAGAAATCAATAAAACATAACAATTAATTAAAGTACCTGACTCGAACGGCTAAGCTCCACAGAGCAGAAAAACAATAATAATTTATATTTAAAGAGGAAATGCCTTTTGAAATAAGAACATACATGTTTCCAGAGGCTGAGATAAGCAGGCAGGCTTCTCTTGAGAGCAACTTCCATAGAGTGGGTGTTACCACTGAGAAGGCCCTGCTCTTTTTTTCTCTCTTAGCAGCACCCACTTTGCTAAGAAACCAGAGCCTCCAAGTGTCCCTATTTCCCAGGGTTGTCCCTGATTTAAGGAATCTGTCCTGGTTTCTGTTTTGATCCCAGAATGTCCCACTTTTCCTTAGGATGTCCTTATTTTCATCGGAGATATGTTGGAAGGTAAGGTATGGAGGTATCCGACCCCCGAGCCGTCTGAAGGCAATCCTGTATTGGGAAGGATTTTTAATGTTTAATGTTTAACATGTGTTTATGTATGTTAGAAGCTGCCCAGAGTGGCTGGGGCAACCCAGCAAGATGTGACGGTTAAAAATAGCAAAACTACAGTATCATTCTGGAATGGGACGTCCCTATTTTCGTTGGAGAAATGTTGGAGGATATGAGAAACCACCCCACCCCCCTGCATCATTGCACCAGCTGTGGCAGAGGAGGAAAGAAAAGGTATGTAGGGGCATTTCATCAGTGCGGCTGAGGAATAGCAACTTTTGGTGCCTCTTCTCCTTTCAATCCCACTTGGTCATTAAAGGTAAAGGGACCCCTGACCATTAGGTCCAGTCACAGACGACTCTGGGGTTGCGGCACCCATCTCGCTTTATTGGCCGAGGAAGCTAGCATACAGCTTCCGGGTCATGTGGCCAGCATGACTAAGCCGCTTCTGGTGAACCAGAACAGCGCACAGAAATGCCGTTTACATTCCCGCTAGAGCGGTACCTTTTTATCTACTTGCACTTTGATGTGCTTTCGAACTGCTAGGTTGGCAGGAGCTGGGACCGAGCAACGGGAGCTCACCTCGTCGCAGGGATTCGAACCACCAGCCTTCTGATCAGCAAGCCCTAGGCTCTGTGGTTTAACCTACAGCGCCACCCGCGTCCCCAGTTGGTAATTAGAACATCTTATTCTTTTAATTCTAATGTGAACCTGAGTTAGCTTATTCCCTCCTCCCTCCCAATTCTGTTTCCTTTTGTGGTGTTTTTCGAGTATAAGTCGAAGGACAGGAACTGTGTATATATATTTTTTCACAAGATTATTTGTAAGAGCCTGGGGAGTCTTTATTTTGATTTTATTTTTGGCTGAAATATGGGTGTTAAAAAAACGTAAATAAAATAAATGTAGAAGACAACCATTAACCACGGGGAAGAGGGAGAAGCAGCCAGAACACAAAAAGTGATGTGTAGACAAATGCGTACTTTTCATGTCCATTGTGGGTACAGGATCAGGCTGATTGTGGTCCCGTTCTTACTTTTCAACCATAATGTTTAACAACGGTGGTGAAGAAGAGGTAATAAATCAAATAAACTGAACTTAAATGTTTATTTTAAATGAAAATTCTAATTGTTCGCGCAAATCGTGGAAAGCCATCTTATTATCTTTCAAAATACCTGAAGGAATAAATAGGAATGATCTAGGAAGGAGGTAGGAATGTCCCTACCTCTGCCTGTACTTTAAGCCTAGCGGGGGGTGGGGGGGAGGAATGGGGATATACTTTACAATTACTCCAATTACTGAGGACTTTTGAAATTTGTAAAACCAGATGAGGATAGTTTTGTGTTTATAGCGCAGAGGTTTCTCAAAGAGATGTGCTCCAAAGCTGCTAGATAGAAGCTGGAGCTCAGGTGAGGGATATGTGTTCTTAGTGATGTTCAACTGCTTCTTAAGCAATAATTGGATAATCTCAAAATACTCTGCTATCGCTCAGGAAAGGAAATGCTGGTATAAAATTAATACCTTGATTAAGTAGTTTTAACGGGGAATCATTCCTTCATGAAAGCCTTTTGGATTTGGTCTCTTCATCTGTGCTACAGCCCATTAAAGGCCTGGTCTAATATACATTCATTTGGAACTAAGGACCCTGCATTCAACGATATCTGCATCCTAACAGTCCAGGTCCTTGTCAACTTAGAAGTAAGTCTCAGTGAGTTCCAGGAGGTAAATGCTCGTCTGGTGTGCACAGAATTGCAAGTTTACAGTAAAGAAGGGTGGTTTCCTTGGATTACAGGTGTTATGTATTGAAGTTCTCACCCTAGGCCACTAGGAACGTGTGTATATAGTTCATTCTGCTGCAGTTCTCACTCAGGTCTGCACATGCAAATGAGGGATTGAAAGTGACGTTCAGGGATTGGGTAATTACAGAAAGTTGTTACTGTTGCTTGTAGCTGAGTTCTATATAAGCAGGCTGCTGAGCTCTTCAGTTCAGTTCTGTTCCAGCCTGAGAATAAACAGAGCTGCTTGGAGAATCACTGTGTCGTCTGCTATGTCCACCCACTATTTAATAACAGGGTTCTTCTACCACTTTGTGCAATCAAATCTTTCTCGAACCTTCTGCAGCTCATAAATTTTCATGGTGGAGAAGCACAAACGTGGCTGAAAGCAACACACACAAACATAAGAAACATTCTGCTCCAACGGTACCTTTACATTCTCCAGGTTAATCTTCAGCTTATTCACCATCATCTTTGCAAAAATTGTCACTATATATACTGGTTTAGAAGTGAGAAACATCATAGTGTTGTTATTATTATTATTTTAAAAAATAACATTTAATTCCTTTATTCATTGGAGACTTTTGGCAGAACATCATGAAACCAAATAATTCGGATATTTTCGTGTCTTCTGTTTTCAAAAGTCAAGAGCAGGATGAGCGGGCACAACATGAATTTTTAAAAAATGCCCCTTTTATACTGTTTTAGAATTACAATTTAGAATTGGTCTTTGTTGTTAGACCAAAGGCAGGATTTGAGGGCAATAACCCATAGTTGTTCCACCCTGTATTCAGAGTCTTTGATCCTGGAGGTAATATACAGTCAGCCATTACTACTAACTGTTTACAGTCTTATCCTCCTTGACTTCATCTAATACAGTGGTTATCAATTGGTGGTCCGCAGATCCCAGGGGGGCCGATGTAACCAACTCAGGGGCTCTGTGACATGTACCCATCAACTGTCCCGGACCTTCCATTTGGGGGAGGGGGGCATGCCCTCAGGCAAAAATGTGCAGGGAGCATGGCTTGGAAGATGCACGGCCTGGTTTTGTGCTAGGACATGTTGGAAGGTTTGGTGGCACCATTCACATAACAAAACCTACCACAGAGATACCAACATTTTCAAAAGTAGGGAGTCCATGGCTTGGCTTTTGAAAAACAGGAGATCTGCAGTACTTAGCTCATTTGGAACCACTGATCTAATACCTTTATAAAGTCATCTAAATTGAAAGTCACCATCATAACCTGACGCGGGTGGCGCTGTGGGTTAAACCACAGAGCCTAGGGCTTGCCGATCAGAAGGTCAGCGGTTCGAATCCCCGCGACGGGGTGAGCTCCCGTTGCTCGGTCCCTGCTCCTGTCAACTTCGCAGTTCGAAAGCACGTCAAAGTGCAAATAGAGAAATAGGTACCGCTCCGGCGGGAAGGTAAACGGTGTTTCCGTGCGCTGCTCTGGTTTGCCAGAAGCGGCTTAGTCATGCTGGCCACATGACCTGGAAGCTGTACGCCGGCTCCCTCGGTCAATAAAGCGAGATGAGTGCTGCAACCCCAGAGTCGTCCGCGACTGGACCTAATGGTCAGGGGTCCTTTTACCTTTATCATAACTTGTAGTACTTTTATAGTTTTAACTACATGTGTTGTGATATAGTGCTTCTTTTGTCTGTCCTGTATCCCTCATTGGGAGTTTCCTGGATTGTATTATTATGAGACTTGGGATGGGGGGGGAGAGGTCTCTCCATTTACTCCACAATATGTACAACTTCATACTTCTCTATCATGTCCCCCTTGGCTCGTCTTACTTTTTTCAGACTAAGAAACCCTTTCAGCACTGTCACTATTCCTTGCAGAGAAGCTGTAGCAGCACCGTGATAATTTTGGTTGCCAAATTGTGGTTGTGGTTGTTGCTTGCCTCAGGAGTCCTTTTGCATTAAGAGCACTTTAAGCAGAAGGTGACGGTCTTTGCTGCTTGCCCCTTGCTTACGTAATGGTCACAGCTGTGCTGGTGAAAATTATATCAGAACGGAGATGAATTTATGGAGGAAGAGAGGCTAGAACAGTAAGTCCTACAAAGTTGCTCTGTGTAGTGTAAGGAAGCTGTGAGCAACTTTCATGTAATAGATCTGTTTGAGATGGCCTCTCTGCTTTGAGAAACACCCCGTTCTTCCTTTTCCTCCAGACCTCTGTAGCTAAGTGTGAAATAAAATGGGTCTTTTTCAAAGGCTAGAAAATGTTGTAATCATTTCCTGGTTCTGGCCAAGATCAAGAACCAGAGATTCCAGAATACCAGCGAGTGATGCTACACTTAGCAGTGTCACCAGCTGGGACCTTAAAGAGAATGCCAGAAACCCCATGAAAGAACATATTCTCATTAGATTCCTAGCCAAGTTTTACAGATGCTTTAATACTGTGTGAAGAACTGGAAAAACAGCATTTTCTCAATAATGTCCTGCACTCAGTATAAACCATGTACCGAACCCTGGGATTTTTCCTAAACATTTGTTTCAAATTAAAGGCTTGTTGGGAATGGGTTTGGGATTATGGGTTGTCCATATGCCTTTCCCATTGTCTTTTAAATAATGTGAATGCCTTTGAACCAAAATGTGCATTTTAGCACTATCACACGTCATGGCTCTTTTCAGAATGTGCCAGTTTATATTCCAAGAGGGTGTGTGAGAGAGATTGCATGGTTAAATCCCTAGGATTTTTATTCCTGGTATCATAACTTTCTCCAGGAAGGATGTTTTTCATGTGTTCAGCTACACAACCTCCCACCTGCGGTATGAAGTTGTATAAACTTGGAACAACTGTCAATATAATAGCTTGGCACATGTAACCCAGCTTTTTTTTGTCTTAGGAAATATTTGCACCGGTCTTTTGGGACAGTTGGGTGCACATCTGATTTTTCTGTTTGCTATTGTGTTCAGTTTGCCAAATAGGAGTAAGGACTGTGTGTGTGTGTGTGTGTGTGTGTGTGCATACAAACACACCCCAATACAGATCTTTTGGACAGAAGATCATATTCTGGCATTCCCATTTATAGCAGTAAAAATACAAGTGTCAGAAATTCCTCAGTGTAGTCAAGAGCACCCTTAAGCATGTTAGCAATAGCAGATGGACAAAAAAATCTTGGTGTTATTTGCGTGTTTGGACCTGTTAACCTCACCCCAAATAAATTCAGACAAGACTCAAATTTTGCTTTGGTTTTTGGTGGAATTTAGGCCACAACTTTATTGATTACAGCAAGTGATTGGTTGCATAGGCTCTGGTTCAACTAGCTACCTGCTCAGCAGGTAGCGCTGACCCAGGGTTCCAGAATAGGTCAGCCAAGGGTGAACACCTGGATAAGCGGAAAGCCGGGGACATGCTCTCTCCGCCACCCAAATGTCCTGCTGGACTCAGGCACAGGCACAACTCCCTCTCAGGGATTGACCAAACCATCGAGTCCCTGGATTCCTTTAATGGAATACCCTTCACATAGGGATGGCGAGAGGATTCTCCCATCCCTATCACCTGAACCAGAGCCTATCTGCAACCTTACAAGTTGTGATGATCTGCTACACGGCAGGCAAAAACCCAAATGACAACAGCCAATCAGCCAAGTGGGGAAAATTCCTGCCATGCCCCTGTCCCAACGACAGATGACACACGATGGCATAGCAAGGTCAAACATACAAGCCCTAAAAGTAGGGAGAGGTGGGCGGATGTTCTGATGCACATGCCGAAAGAGGAAGCTCTGGGTCATGTGCATGGGTATATATAGGTCCCTCGATCCATTTAGCTTGCGTCCCATTGGCCTGATTGAACCCTGCATTGAGGGACCTACTGATTGGGTGTTATGGCTGTCAATCATACCCACCCACAAAACAGGGCTTGGTTGCCAGCGATTTAACATTTACTCAGAACAGACCTATTGGAATTGGTGGACCTAACATAGTCCTGTTCGTTAATTTCCATGAGTCTACTTTGAGTAAAGTTTAGCTGAATTTTGACTAAAGTTTAGCTATATTTCTGGACTGTGCCATTCCCCCCTGCCATTTTCATCATCATCATCATCATCATCATCATCTTGAATCATCATCATCATTTTATTTGTATGCCGCCTTTCCATAGTTGAAACTATGCTCAAGGCGACTTACAACATGACAAGATTTACATAATTACAGACATAACAGAAGCCATAAACAATAAATAAAACACATCAAAAAGTACACAACCTAATGGAAACAATTTCCACATAAATCATAAGATCTAAAACTAAAGATACAACAACAATATCAATTAACAGCAACAGCTCTCTTAGCCCTCTGTAAACAATACTCCAGCCCAAGAATCTGTTCAACAGCCTCAGCTTTTGTAGCTGGAGTCAGTCTGCACTCCATTCTCCCAGGCCAGATGGGAAAGGGCTGCTAAGGCAGGGTGCAGGTCTTCCAGGGCTCACAGCAAAGATGGTCTCATTTAAAACAACACAGATAAAAATAAAAAACAATTTAAAAGAGGAGCCCTCTCTGTTGAGCAGCAGCTGTGGTCCTTGTGAAGCCTGTCAAGCCCAAAGCCAGGTGGAAAGGGGCAAGGGCAGGGTCCTTCAGGCCCTCAGCAGGCAGTCCTCCATTTCCCTGTGTTTATCCACAAGTCCATTCTGTTTCCAAGTTCATTTGTGATTTTAAAAATAAAACCACCACAGATTCCATTTGTATCATAGAATCGTGGCGGTGGAAGGGACCCTGACGGTCATCTAGTCCAGGTGGCCCATATGGGGACTGAACCCATGACCTTGGCATTATTAGCACCATGCTCAGTCTAACCAACCGAGCTAACATATATTTCTAAGCTACTTTTTCCTCAAAATATGCATTCCTAAACAAGATTTCAACTGAAAACATGTTTTTAAAGAGCATTTTGTTAGAAGTGCGAAATCTGGTGGATATTTATGGTTCTATCCAGATCTCCTATCAGGTCCATCCAAATCAGAATCTGCAAAGATCGGATTCTTCAAGCATCCCCACTTACAAAAGTAGGTGGCTACTAAACTGGTATGTTGCATATTTCTAAACCAAGAGCTGGTTACTCACTTAATTCCTCGCCTTGATCTCTGTTGGTCTGTTGTGGAATATCATAATAGCCAGTATTCACGATCATTTCTATCAGGCAGTTGCTCCGGAGGCGGTGAGGGTGACTACTACACTTCCCTTGAAAAAATAAATAAAGTTGAAGGAATAAGTCGAAAGAGTAGCCCATTTCCCACTTCCTCTTTTAGTTTCTTTGTGCTTTCCAAGACCCAGATTAATTCGACCCAATGTTTTACCCTAATTCAGGGGTGGCCAACTTCCAAGAGACTGCGATCTACTCACAGAGTTAAAAATTGGCAGTGATCTACCCTCTTTTTTTTGGGGGGGGGGTTTTCAGGTCAAAGTTTTTTTTTTTTAATAAAGATTTTATTCTTTTTCCATATATAAACAAAAGAAAATACAGAAATACATAATAAGCAACAAACAATAAACAACAACAATAACAACAACAATAACAATAAACATAAGAAAAAACGCAAATACATAACTAAACATACACCTAGCTCAATCTTCTTCTTGGTTCTATCTTCTTTGCATACTTTCAGACTTCCCCCGTTCCCCCTCCTGCATTCAAAACTGATATAAAATTTGGGTAGCTTTGTATCTTTTTCCATAAATCTTAACCTTATCTCTCAATAAACTTTAAGTTTATTAAACAAATATATTTTCTGACTTAAACTCAATATCTTTGACAACCCTTAAGCATTTGTAACATTCACATCTCAACTTCTTCTGCACTGTTCTACCTAACATATACATGCTAAAGCCAGTTCTGCTAGCTAATTCTGCTCAAATATTCAATTTTGCATATTTAACTAAATAGTCCTTGAATTTCTTCCAATCCTGCGACACCTTCTCCTCCCTCTGGTCTCGGATTCTCGCGGTCAGTTCGGCGAGTTCCATAAAATCCATTAGCTTCATCTGCCATTCTTCCACTGTCGGAATCTCTTCACCTTTCCAGTTTCTTGCCAATAAAATTCTAGCCGCTGTTGTGGCATACATAAAAAATACTCTATCTTGACTGGGTATCTCTTCATTGGTCATGCTCAAAAGGAATGCCTCTGGTTTCTTACTAAAGGTAATTTTCATTACCTTCTTTAATTCGTTATAAATCTTGTCCCAGAAGGCATTTACCCCTGGGCATGGGGTTCAGGTCAAAGTTGTTGAGCTTTTTTTTAGGAAGGAAAGCCCCTTTTTTTTAGGGGTTCACGTAAAAGTTGTTGAGCTTCTTTAGGGAGGAGGAAAGCACCATTGAGCTTTTTTTTTTTAGGAAGGAAAGCCCTGTTTTTGGTGGTTCAGGTCTTTTTAGGGGTGCAGGGCAAAGACGTTGAGGTTTTTTTTAGGTGAGCCAAAGTTTTTTTGCTTCTTTGGGGGGAGCCACTGATCTACCGGTGATCTACCACAGACGTCCAGTGATCTACCGGTAGATCACGATCTACCTGTTGGACATGGCTGCTAATTCATTGGAAAAGTGAAGTGTGTGTACACATGCTTTCTTTCTGTCTCCCTGGGGGTTGGGTGAGGCTCATCTAGGGGAGTGGGGAAGACAAGTAACTCAGGGGTGATACCCATGACACTCACTGCAAAACAAATGTTTCCATGCACAGCGGCAGACTTTGGTCTTTCAAATTTAAGTGGCGCCCAGGGCGGGGCTGAATTTTGGCACCCTCCTACCTTCCATTCTGCGCATGTGCTATGTCATAGTTGTGCCACCCCCCTTCGCTTGGCACCCAGTGCAGGGCAACTGGTCATGGTGCCCTAAATCTGCCTTTGCCGTGTACCTAAAAAGATGAGTGAACCCTGATTGATATAATTATATTGATTATCATGTATATATACATTCATTTCTCATAAATGATGATACTCCCAGTTGGACAATACTCATGTCCCATGTGCACTATGCAAGGTACTGACTGGGGTGGGGAGATCCCATAAAAGTGAAACCTAAGTGTTATGTACTTCACCCTCAGGCAGGGCCGCCGCATCCATTTAGGCAAACTAGGCAGTTGCCTAAGGCGCCAAAATGGAGGGGGCGCTGGCCAGCCTGCCCCCTGCCACCACCTGGTGCCACTCTGCCAGTGGCAGAGTGGCAGCGAGGGGGGAGCAGCCCAAAATTGGGCTTCTCCGCCCCCTCCGACAGCGGCAGAGTGGCGGGGAGGGGGGAGCAGCCTGAAATCGGGCTTCTCCACAGGGCCGGTGCTAGGGATTGGCCGGGGGGCACCAGAAGGTGATCTCACCTAGGGTGCAAAAAACCCTAGCACCAGCCCTGCCCTCAGGGCAACTGTGCTTCTTTGTTGTCCTCTTCCAGGTTCCCAGAGTCTAGGGTCAAATTACAATCCAGGTTTCAAGTAGCTAAATGTCATTCATACTCTGTGGTTCGGTTTTATTTCTAGTCCAATAAGTTCCTTTCCTCTACAGGAAAGGAGGGGAGGAATTCTTGCAGGAGAGGAGCACCTGGAAAATTATATTCACTTTCCTGGCATTCTGAATACAGTGGTACCTCTGGATGCAAATGGGATCCGTTCCGGAGCCCCGTTCACATCATGAGCAGTCCGTATCATGAAGTGCCACATCTGCGCATGTGCGCGATGCAATTCGGCACTTCTGCACATGCACATGATGTCATTTGACGCGCCTGCGCATGTGCGAACCGTCAAACCCGGAAGTAACCCATTCCGGTACTTCCGGGTTCGGCTCATTCGTAACCTGCGCTGAACGTAACCTGCAGCGGTCGTAACACAAGGTATGACTGTAGGCTACAATATATTCACTGCAGGCAGTGAAATGTTCAAATGAAGAGCTTCTTCTTTAAATGTTATGCCTCTAGTAGCAGGTAAGGGGGGGTGGAATTGTGGATGTAGATTACAATGGCCTTATTTTTGAAAAGACTAATGACATAATTCATTGAGTTTGAGTAAAGGAAGCCACGGAAGTCAAACTGGATGGCTTCCCTTTAAGGATCGCTGTGAAAAGGATATTCTTATTTTTCTACTCGAGGATCTGGAATGCTCAGACTCTTGAAATTCTCACGGTCTTCCTTCCCAAGGGCCTACTTCCACTGCAGCGGTGTGATGGCTGTGTCACCGAAGCTGATGAAGTAGCTTGTCAAGGAAAGAATGGCTTCACAGCTCTGCCAACTTGCTGTTAAAAACTCCTAAAATCTATTTACATCTTTCCAAAACATTGAATAGCTATCAAGATGCATCTTCAGAGAATACTGCAGGCCCTACCTTAGTTAGTTCTGCAGGAGGCTGGAGACAGGCAACAGCTTTTAAGTGAGCTGAAGGTTGCATTGTTGCTTGTGATTTGGATAGACACTTGTTATGCCTAGGGATTGGTGTCAGGTTTTGGGAAACTCTTGGGCAAGATTCCCTCAAAGGGACTGGCTCCCTGGTTAGACCTCCTCCTTGCTCTAAGACTCCTCACCAGGGCGAATCTACAATAATGTTAAGGAACAGTTGAGGAATGATTTCCATAATGTAATAGGCACATTATGTTCTGCTTGTAAGGTTAATAATGTGACACCAAAGGGTGCTGAAAAGCAATCAGGACCCAGCAATAGGGAAACTTTGTTGTTAAAGGCAAGGAAAGTTTTAAATTTACCAGTATTCCCTGTGACGTTTTGGAACGATATATCTAATGTCGTTCTAATAACGTTTAAAAGGTCAGTGTAGATCCAGCCAAGGTGCCCAAAAAAGCCAATCCCTACAAGTTATATTCTATCTGATTAAACAAGCTTTGAATGCAATGAACATTTCACCCAGATTCCTAAAGACATCTTAAAAAACCACCAACCATGGGTTTGGGGGCAGTGTTGTCGTGGAGCAGGAACATTTGGGAATGCAATTTCAATAATTTTTCACTACTGGAGCTATCACTGCTAGTTTTTACAGTTATGTGGTATACAAATTCTGTAATGTACAGTGGTACCTCTGGTTACAAACTTTATTCTTTCCGGAGGTCTGTTCTTAACCTGAAACCCTTCTTAACCTGAGGGACCACTTTAGCTAATGGGGCCTCCCGCTGCCGCTGTGCCACCACCACGCGATTTCTGTTCTCATCCTGAAGTAAAGTTCTTAACCCGAGGTACTACTTCCAGGTTAGCGGAGTCTGTAACCCGAAGTGTTTGTAACCCAAGGTACCACTGTAAATAAAATAAACAAATCATCCTCTGGGGTGCTATTTGTCAGTGGTGTGATATTGGGTGGGATTTTGGAGGACAGATCCTGTTGGCACATGATCTGTTTGTTTGACAGGCTAGGCTCAGACAGTGACTGAACGAAGGTCACCCAGTGAACTTCATGGCTGATCCGTGAAGAGAACCCAACTCTCCTCAACCAAAGTCCAGCATGCTAACAACTACACTGCCCTTTGCCAGCTCACAAATTATTATTATTATTATTATTATTACTCTTGTTGAGGATGTGACTGTGGACACCCTCAGGGGATGGCTATCTGGGGCCTGTCTTTATGACCTCTTTGCGTTCCAAACTTTCCCACAACACAAGTGGTGTATCAGTGAGGGGACAAATCAGTCAACTAGACCCACCAATTGTAGACTTGACTGACACTTCCATTTTCACGTGGAAGGCAATACGGAGAAATAATTTAACATGCCATTTGCTCAGTACCCTAAAATTAAACAACACAAGATTTCATGAAGCATTTCATACGTAAAGGGTACAAATGGATCAGTAGAAATCTTCTAATAGCTCTTCCCTGTTTGAAAACAAAGTCCTCTGGTCCCTGCATCTGACCCACAGCCAACGCCTTCTATTGTGGATGAAAGCTATGACTCTCTGAAAGGCACATTCCAAAATAATAAAAAATTGTTATCTCTGAAGAGGGATTAAACATTTCCTCCAGACAGAGAAATCGATAGATTTGCATGCACACACCAGAGTAATAAAAGTTAACGGATATGCAATGCATCAACAGTACATCACTGAGCAACCCAGGAACTTAGCCACAAGCTATGATATTGCAATGTGCCGTCTGCTCATCAGTCTCCAGTGATTCAGATGATTTATTGGCCAACAGCTGCCTCCATTTCCACCAGGACATATAGACTATTTCCCCAAGGTGTTGGCAATGGAAGGACTAGAGCTCTTTGAGAAGGTCTTTCAGTTTATGAGATTGCATTCTCAGCTGGTGGAAGTTGTTGATTTCAGGGAAGATACGCTGGGTTTTGTTTTTTTTAATAGCAGAAATAGTTCAGAGCTGTTGGGTAAAGTGATGCAAATAGCTAATTCATAAATGTTGTGTAACAGAATGGACAAGGGTCCCTTCCCCATTAGCGTTGAGATGTTTGAACCACTGAACGCCATGTGAGAAGCCCTGTACCACAGGGAAGGAAATCATACTGCTGCTGCAGCTGCTACTCTCCTTGACAACATTGCTCTAGTCCAGGAGGGGAGAGACTTGGACCCTCCAGATGTTGCTGAACTACAACTCCCATGATCCCTGGACATTGGCCATGCTGGCTGAGGCTGATGGTAGTTGTAGTTCAGCAACATCTGGAGGACCAATGGTTACCCACACCTGCTCTAGCTTCTGCCACGTGACGCAGGAAATTCTAAAATTATATTTTGGTCCAAGATGAAGGCCACACTCCCATGCTGCAAAGATAGTAAGAGAAGGGCCCCAAGGGTAGTATTGGATGGGAGGAGTGGTCAGAGACAAGAAGAAGAACACTGTGCAAATTGGTGCTTGGGTTGGGGGAGAGAGATGGACTATTACAAAGCCATGCATGGCACATGTTGATATCTCCAATCCTCAACCATATTGGGCATACTCGGTCAGTAGTGATGGCTGCAGGAGCTGGTGAATGCCCATGGCACCACCCCTGACCTGGATGGGAAGTATCTCTTACAATGAAAAATTGGTGGAACAACACACTGGTGATACCCAGTTCTATGTATCCTTCTTATTCAACCCTCCATTTTCAGTTTTATTCTTTACTCATTGTCTCACTATACACAGGCATGAATTGTATAAAAACAACGATGTGGAATCCAAACTGAATTGACATAATTATGGTCAGTGCAGCGGACCTTACAGCCCAGGAGAGACAAGGAGGATGTCAGGAATGAGCCAGCTCTAAAAGTTTTTTTATTTGTTTCAATGAAAACTCTGCTTAAATAATTCCTGCTGCGCGTCAGAGGGCATTCCACAGGGTGGGTGCCATTACCGAGAAGGCCCTCTGCCTGGTTCCCTGTAACTTGGCATCTCGTAGCGAGGGAACTGCCAGAAGGTCCTTGGCACTGGACCTCTGTGCCTGGGTGGAACGATGGGTGTGGAGACACTCCTTCAGGTATACTGGACCGAGGCCGTTTAGGGCTTTAAAGGTCAGCACCAACACTTTGAATTGTGCTCAGAAATGTACTGGGAGCCAATGTAGGTCTTTCAAGACCAATGTTATGTGGTCTTGGTAGCCGCTCCTAGTCACCAGTCTAGCTGCCGCATTCTGGATTAGTTGTAATTTCCGAGTCACCTTCAAAGGTAGCCCCACATAAAGCGCATTGCAGTAATCCAAGCGAGAGATAACTAGAGCATGCACCACTCCGGCAAGACAGCTGCCCTGGACACAGAATTAACCTGTGCCTCCATGGACAGCTGTGAGTCCAAAATTATTCCCAGACTGCGCACCTGGTCCTTCAGGGGCACAGTTACCCCATTCAGGACCAGGGAGTCCCCCACACCTGCCCGCCCCCTGTCCCCCCCAAAAAACAGTACTTCTGTCTTGTCAGGATTCAACCTCAATCTGTTAGCCGCCATCCATCCTCCAACCACCTCCCGACACTCACACAGGACCTTCACTGGTTCTGATTTAAAAGATAGGTAGAGCTGGGTATCATCTGCAATAAGTCCTAGGAGCTGGCAAATGGGAGGGTTGCTAGATAGGAAGCAAAACAAGTGGCATATGGGTTGTAAGTTCAATATCTGCTGAAGACACCGGAAGAAGTCTTCAGAAGGGTCGTCTTGAGTAATGATACCGGAGGCTTTGTTAGAGCCGTCCAGAGCTATCTGTTTGTTTTTACAATAGATCCTCCTTTTCAATTAGCTACACTTACTGTGTTATCAAGCTGGGAACCTGGACTCCTGACAGAAGAACACCCATGTGATGGGATTAAGCCTCCCCTGACCTCTAAAGTCCACAGCCTTGTAGATCCATCACTATGCCTTCAGACTTTAATGGAAAACATTGGCAATTTTACCCCAAGAGAAGAGTGACTTCTCTTACTGAGATTCATTTCTGAACATAATAATCTTCGATTCATGGCTCTGAGGCTTCACTGAAACCAACTCTATATAAGGCTGCCCCTGAGGACTATTCAACACCCTCTACCAGCTGTAACGGGTGTGGGATATGCTCTGGCTTCAAGACCCTAACCACTCCCCATGCTTGACAGGCGTGCAGTCACCAGCTAACAGTCACGTAATCCTAACTTTTGCATTCTGAAAAGAAAAAAAGAAAGACGTATCCAGACAAGCAACGTACTTACAAGTGGCTTTGTGATGCTGGAGAAAGCAAAGACTGTAGCTCTGATATTGAAAAAGAGACTACCTGGAGATTTAAATGTGAAGCTAAATTGTTTGTAGCTCTGTGCCTGTACTTATAAATCCTGATGATAGACATAAATCAATGTACAATGCAGTTCAGGTATAATGGATGTAAAAACCCCTTGACGATGTATTGATGTCCTAAGCTGTCAGTACTTGACCACTCAAAGTGGAATGCATAGACCTGGCTTGTTAATCTGAAATGCAAATACACTGAACTGACAGGCTGTGTTTTGTGCATTTATTTCAGCTGGGAAGCACTGCGAGGCATCATAAGCCTCCCTACTTTGTATAATTTATGCAAATGCTTTGAAAACCCTATTCTGTTCTCAAAAATCTACTGATAACATGGCATGTTCGCCGGGTTTTTAACCAGTGGGTTGGCTGATATTTCCTTCTGCTATTAAGAGATTAGCTTTAGCAGTGGTTGGACCCTCCTCTTTGAAATTTGATCACTGATCTCATGGAGTTTCCCGAGAAGATAGGCCTTAATTCCGTGAAATCTAAGCTTCTTCTCAAGGGACAATTTTACAGGTCAAAAACAAGCTCCGATTAATTTGTTAGGCCCATGCAGAATTAATCATCAGAAAAAATAACAAACAACTGGGAGAAGTGTGTGAAGGAACAACCCCTCCCCAAAGCATATTTATTCACTCAGATATTTGCAACAGGGGCTGTGCCGTCCCAAGACATTTTGGCACCTGAGGCAAACCACAAAATGGCACATGCGCCCGCGCACACACAAACCTACCAGGAAAACAGAGGTAAGTGAAGATCTACACTAGGAACACGGCGAGAATAAAGGGCTACAGCGGAAGCAAGGGTGGGAGGAGATCAGCAGCGCCTCCTGTTGACCAAGAGGGAGAAATGGAGATGGCATGGAGGGTGGGCTGCAGAAGAGGCAGCAGATATAGCCTGCAAGGAGCACAACACAGCTGTTGCTATCATTGCGGCAGTGGGCAACACATTCCTTGGAGACTTGATCTGCTGCCCTGCCACCCAAGGCGCCACCCTCACCTTGCCTCATGGGTGGGCCAGGGGACCTTTCAAGATACAGGCTGCATTACTGCCCAAAATGCGTTGCTTGGGTTTCCTTCATTTCCTTTCAGTTGCTTCTCTAGCTGAATTACCGGTACTTATACAGTCATACCTCGTGTTGCGTATGCTCCATGTTGCGTACGTTCGGGTTACGCACCCCCATGACCCGGAAGTCCTCCGGGTTTTTCCTTTTTCTTTTTGTTCGTTCGTGTTAAGTATGCCCAGGTTACGTGTACGTAACACGGGGTACCACTGTACTAGTAGAATTGATGTTGTGTAGATGGATAACTTTTCTTTCTAATTGCATTTTATGTGCAATGCACAACAAAGCCTGGTTTGGATCAATACCTTAAAAAAAACCCAACTCTCTTCTGCAATTTTTCATCTCATGCTCCGATGCTGTTGGACAGCGTGCCAAGCTTTTGTTGATATTGTTTCCTATTTCTTTACGGTAGGCTAGATAATGATGAAAATCCAGTATTGTGTATGTGTGTGTTTTAAAGATAATCTGTTTTGTTTGACAAAGTCTGGTTCCCCATGCCAGTTGCTCCTAGGGATGGAAGAATGCAGCTATTTCTGTTCCAATCTGCATTTGTTACAATCAGCGCTGTTTCCATTCTGCTGCAGTTCAGCTTCTGTCTATTACTAGATTATTCAACATGCTGTCTTCTATAGTCGAATTATTGACATCATTAATGACATCATTAACAGAGTAATTAATTAGTTAATGATTTCATTAAAGACATCAAAATAATCTAGAAAATCCGATAAGAAATGCTGGTGATCCACCTTACTGGTGAGCTGCTCAATTGATCTACATAATGGAATATAGAAGTGGAGGACAAACAGATGACTTGACATTGATTATATATACCGTATATATTAGTAACTTTGTATTAATGTAACAGTTTTATATGTAACTATGTATTTTTGTAATATTTTTTGTTCAAGTTGTCTGTTGTTGCTTCAGTTTTTTGTACATCGCTTTGAGATATTTTAAATATATTAAGCGGTATAGAAATTGAATAATCATAATCATAAATTGAGTCATTCCACACCATTTACTTCAAAGGATATATTGGGATCTTTATTTTTTTTGGGGGGGGTGTCATTCATTCTGTATTGTTTGCCGACTAAAAACAACAATATTTAATTCATATTCTCTTGTCTGATTTCTATTCCTGACCATATATGAACAGGAATTAAACAAACTCCCACTCCTGTATTGGAAGGAAGGGCAATGACTTATGACAGTTTTATTAGAATTATGGAATTGTAGAGTTGGAAGGGACCACCGGGGTCATCTAGTCCTAACCCATGCAATGCAGGGATTTTTGGCCCGCTGTGGGGCTCGAACTCATGATTCTGAGATCTCAAGATCTACCAACTGAGCTATTCCAAACCCAGTCAGCCTTATCCTTATGCCTCGTTTACAATAATTCTTCCTTGAGCTGATTCTTTCAGATTCTTTCAGATTAAAAAAAAAAAAAACAGAGTGTTATCTCTAAACATTGTTGTTGTCGGCATTGGTCTGTCTTGGGAGACAACGGAAGAGTGCGCCTTCGGAAGTGAAGTCAAACAGTTGCCGAGTTATAGCACCTGCTGTGGCTGTAGAGACTGATACGGGAGAGACATGTTTCATTGCAGCTCGGGCAGATGTAGGCATCCAGTGTTTATTTTCTCTGCTCTCGTCCCAGTGGTTATTCCTCCTCTGGTTAAGCCAAGTGCAATTCTGACTCCCACAGCCTTAAAAAGTAAATTCATATGTTGCGATTCGTGTTGTTCTAGGGTTGGGGTGATGTCCTGGGGGGGGGGTCTCTTCCAGTCCTGTGGTTTTACAGCTGTAAGGTTTGAGCCATAGCCATACTGATTGATTCATTAATTACTAAAGAGTTAAAACTCTACCTGCCTTTCATATTTCTAACTCAGGCCAGGGAGTCCAACCAGTAGATCACGATCTACTGGTAGATCCCTGTCTGATCCTAGTAGATCATGGGATCCTTATCAGGACACTGTTTCTGGTTCTACCCAGCTTTTATCTTTACAACAAACCTCTGAGGTAGGTCAGTTTGCGAGCTCCAGTTTGCAGGTGGTGGGGCAAGGAAAAAGTGGAAGATACTGATGGTTTTATATAAATAAAACATAATTACTTATAAAATGCTTTCATACTAACATAGACAGAGCTGCCGGGGGCGGGGGGGGGGGAGAGATTGCTGGAAAAAAGGGCGATGAAGGAAAGGAAAATGCAGTTTCATTAATAAGAACTGTTCAGGGTCAGCTTGAACTTGTGTCCCGACCATTAATATTGATTTTTTGTTTTTTAATAACTAGCGTGCTATTCAATAGACAGGAGTAATGACTTGTAGAGCAATCCCCATCTCGCATCACAACACACTGCTCAACTTGACCATGCCAGCATAGATTCTCCTTCCCTCCCTCCTTCCCCCGTCCTCCCCACTCACACACCAGCTATAAATAGGACCTGCTGCTCTTTCCCTCAAGTTGTAAAATGAGATTCTGTGTTATAAACGGGCTCTGTAAAAATGCCATTGTCTCCCGGCTGCTGGCCCTACCAAACCTGCTTTTTAAATGCTACAGTCAATCTGCGCTCTTTCTGGTTCCTGTATTATTCCCATGACCAAAGAGTCAGCGGGTCAAATTGCAAATAATATCAAATGTAGCATTCATATCAATCCTCAAGCGACTGCCATCCATTTATGTTGTGAATCAGTTCTTGCAGATGAACCGTTGTGTGTGTGTGTGTGTGTGTGTGTGTGTGTGAGAGAGAGAGAGAGAGAGAGAGAGAGAGAGAGAGAGAGAGAGAGAGAGAGAACAAACACAGAAGGTGTGTTTCTGCAGCAACAAAAGGTCCCACAAAAGAACAAACCTAGGGTTACCAAATTTCAAAAAGTAAATTGTTAAGTTTTGGGGGGAACAACCCCAAATTGTTGAGCTTTTCTGGGGAAACCTAACCCCAAAATAGTGATTTTAAGCATTTGGAGCTGCTTATTCCATCACAATGTCATACATCTGGGTTTGGCCCGACATGTTGCTGATTTGGCAAAATTCCCCCCTGACTCCATTTTTACACCCTGACATATGTCAAGCCTAACAAACCCAGAAACACAGAATAGATTCTGCTCCTGGTGAAAGGTTTTCTCGAACATATAGGGTGCTTCATTCATTCCTGAATATATCATGCTTGCATATCCTCCATCATTTCTCCAATGAAAATAAGGATGTCCTATATTATTATTATTATTATTATTATTATTATTATTATTATTATTATTATTATTACTGAATTATCCTCCCATCTGACTAGAATACCCCAGCCACTCTGAGCGACTTCCAAGAAATAATACCGCAAATCATTTTTTAAAACTTTCTTATACAGGGACTGCCTTCAGATGTCTCCTAAAGGTCGTATTGTTTTTTATCTCCTTGGCTAAGGGGGTCGCATAATTCTATTCTTTCCAAGGGGAAAGTGGGACATTCTGGGATCAAGCCAGAAACTGGGATGTCTTCTGTAAATCCGGGACTGTCCCTGGAAAACATGACACATGGAGGGTCTGTTTGTAATGTTTGTTGATTGTCTGTGTGGGTGAGAGCAGGGCCTTTTTGAGCAGCAAATGGTGGCCCCTTCTGAGTGAAAGTGCATGATACCAAAAGTCAGCCAAGTTATTTCGGCACATTGGGCAGAAACTTTTGTAAGGATCTTGAGGGTGGACGAATCTGACAATTTTGGTTTCTCATTCTTGGTTTGCTTTGTTTTTGCTAAAATTATATCCTCACAAGAATTCATCATACCTCTCCTAATATACTCATTTCTTGTGTGGAATGCTGCCTAACAGGCACATTTTCCCAAGCAATTTTCCTCACTACACTGCATTATTATTATTATTATTATTATTATTATTATTATTATTATTATTTTACAACGTATGCATTTTCTTGCATTCTTCCCTGTTATAGGCACATTTTTGTACCCTTGGGATGGTGAAAGAACTGCAACACAAAGCCCAGAGAAGTGTGATTTTTCAAAGGCTGCCTTCCTTCAGGTTTGCCTATTATTATGGGAAGTGCAAATGATGTAGTTTCGCAATAAAATGTGAATCGGATGAGTCTCTAACCCTCACTGGCAGTGCAAGAATCATAAATCAAATAACGATTGGCTCCCTTTTCATGATACCCAGAAGGAGCTGCCTAAGATATCCATGTCACTAGGCCAAACTGGATGTCATCCCTGCTGTACCTGCATTAAAAATAAACTTCATTGTGGCCGTGTGTGTGAAGATGCTCGTAGGCAGGACCAACAATTGCTCTTAGCATCTTCTAATGACAGGTGGGTAGCCGTGTTGGTCTGCCATAGTCGAAACAAAATAGAAAATTCTTTCCAGTAGCACCTTAGAGACCAACTGAGTTTGTTCTTGGTATGAGCTTTCATGTGCATGCACACTTCTTCAGATACACTGAAACAGAAGTCACCATATCCTTAAATGTAATGAGGAGTGGGGAGGGGTATTACTCAGAAGGGTGGTGGGAATGGATGATCAGCTGATAGGGGTGGAAAACCTGTTGGCGACTCTTAACGGCTGCAATTAGTCTTGCAGGGAAAGGCAAGGGGTGAGATGGCTAAAGATAGCTTTGTTATGTATGAGATAAGAATCCAATGTCTTTGTTCAGACCAGGTTTCTCCATGGTTTTAAGTTTGGTGATTAGTTGCAATTCAGCCACTTCTCTTTCCAGTCTATTTCTGAAATTTCTTTGTATTAAGACAGCTACTTTGAGATCTTTTATAGAATGTCCTGGGAGATTGAAGTGTTCTCCTACTGGTTTCTCTGTCTCTCTCTAATGGTCTGCCAAGTCCCTGCAAGCTCCTCCTGCAGATTAGTGCAGTGGGTTATAAGAGGTTTTATAGAGGCTAATTGGTTCGCCATGCTTTCCCTAAGCAGGATCCTGCACCCTGCAGCTGTTTCAGCACAGAATCTCACGCTGCTACTGAAGCCGTCAGCAATAGCACTGGGCTACCTGACTGCAAAGCAGACTACACCTGCATATGTTGAAATCCTCTGATTTCAGAACAGTGGTACTTCGGGTTAAGAACTTGATTCGTTCTGGAGGTCCGTTCGTAACCTGAAACTGTTCTTAACCTGAGGTACCACTTTAGCTAATGGGGCCTCCTGCTGCCGCTGCACGATTTCTGTTCTCATCCTGAAGCAAAGTTCTTAACCCGAGGTACTATTTCTGGGTTAGCGGAGTCTGTAACCTGAAGCGTCTGTAACCCGAGGTACCACTGTACTCTGGTACTCTGAATGCTGGACTGCACACTCGAATTAGAGATGATCATTTCAATCACTTGCTCAATCTCAGAATAAATCAAGGGCACTGGGTCTTAATGTCACTCTTTGTCTTATTTTCTTGGTGCCTTTTTATAAATACACACAGAAATATTCGTGGGAAACCTGGAGATAGCTGAACACTTTCAAAACAAGCATTTAGAGACAATTTTCTTTCTTTTTCTACAGTATTTATAATGCACATAAAGGCTTATATTTAAAATTAAATTTGCAGACTACTTTAGCACAGGAGTTCATTCCAGAGCAATGAAATATGTTCCTTGTTCTCCAGCTATTTCCTGCCCCCCCCTTTCGCTATTAGTGCTGCAATTTGTCCTAATGCCACTGTCACCTTTTCCGGTGAGCCGAGAGATCCAGCTTAAAGTACAGTTTGTGGTTAATATCCTGGATTATTTTCCCACCTGCTCCCAAGTTGCATTATTTTTTCCAGCAAAAAAAAATCTGAATGTTTGCAGTTGATTCAGCAGTCCTTTACTGTCAGGGAACTGCCCTCAGCCCCACGGGAAGTGTCTTCGATGTATAGAGAGCCAAGACACCTCCTCAGCAGCGATACCTCTCCAAGCGGGCAGAGCGACACCTCCTCTGGTGGCGAGGGGCAGGAAACTAGCAGTCATAGAATCATAGAATCATAGAGTTGGAAGAGACCACAAGGGCCATCCAGTCCAACCCCCTGCCAAGCAGGAAACCCCATCAAAGCATTCCTGACAGATGGCTGGAGAGTCTGGAGAGGCAGCGTCTTGGGGATGTTGCTGAGAGCCCCAGCGCGTCCCACGGCATTCACTCAGAGGGGAGCACGCCTCTTCCATCGCTCCAGTTGTGCAGGGGGGGGGTCAAAAGGAGACAGGGGAGGAGGTGCCCGGGTATGCCGAAATTTCTTTGTTGGGGTCGTAGCCAGAAACCGGCACTCCCGGATTCTGCTAGCGACTGATACCGTCATGTTTTCCAGCTCTCTGCTTGTAAATAGCTTAACGCAATAAAACTGTTAAAAGACAGTTCGGACTCGTGCCTGCTTACTCGTGAGTAACCCTAGGCACACCTGACATTTACCATACTTGTTTTCTTCCGCAAAAGAATGCATTAACAATGTGCTATGGCAGCATGCATTCGGAACAATAGTTTGCTCCATACGGTTCTTTAAACGTAATTCTAATCCCATTGTCAAATTGGAGTGGCGTTTTTGTTTTGTTTTGTTTTATTACAGACGTTAGCACAGTTGGATCGCATCCCAGGATGTATATACTTAAACTGCCAAAGTGTGAGAGACTGACACATCAGGCATGACTCGATACTTTACTATTGATGGGAAGAGAATAATTCAGTGGAAAATCCGTTTTAATCAATGTCACATAACATCACATAATTTCTCAAGGGTTTATATGACACATCATCAATTGAGGAACCAAAAGATCTAGGTACTTGGCATCTGGAATTTACACTGTCATCCTTCCCCCCCCCCCACCTTCCAACCTCAGCTAGCTTTCCTACATATTCTCTGGCTTTAATAATGATGGTGGAATAACTAACTTTAGTTTAAGGAGCAAACTGCATGGTACTTCCAACTGCTTGTAAGAAAACTTGGAAGGCTTGCTGTTTTGCTGAAAACAATGGCAGCATGCAAGACACTGATACTTTTCTTAGCAGAGAAAAGGAAAGGGAGCCTTAAGTCTTTTATCATCCACTAGTTTTCTCCAATATCTCCCCCACTCCTGGTCTGCTTTCACCTTTGCAGGATTCCAGATGCTCATTTATACTTGCAAACAGAGGCGTAGGAAGGTCAGGTGGTACCCGGTGGAGAAAATTTCTTGTCACCCCCCCCATTGATCCCCCCCAAAATGGTTTTACGTTATTTCATATTTTCTTACAAAGGAATAATAACAAGTAATAATAATAATAATAATAAAACTTTTATTTATATCCTGCCCTCCCCTGCCGAAGTTGGGCTCAGGGTGGCTAACATCAGATACATAACATTGGTATAAAATCAAACAATAATTAAATTACCTCCTAAAAACATCTCAAAATCAAATTATAGCCTAATTAGATGGCTTTCTACAGGGTTAGGGTTGGGAACAGTAAGTGCTCCACCACTGAACTGAAATTTCAGCCTTCACGACATAGGAAAACAGCCAAGTAAACAGCTATTTTGGTGGAGGAGGGTCAAGATATTAACCGATATGCATGAAATTTCATATATAGCTATAAGAATAATCCCTAGTATAGTAAGATAAGACCTTTGGAGCAGGCATTTTTTAATAAAAAAAGTTTTTTTTATCAACCGCCCTAGTAGAGCAGTAATTGTTCCTTGATAATTTGTCACCCTTCCATTATGGAACATGGGGTGAACCGTCCCCTACGGCCCCCCTTGCCCCTGCTTGCAAACAAGCATCTGGAACCATGCAGGAGGAAACACACAAACAGTGGTTGAGGAATACCAGCAGAAAAAGGTAAGGTTAATCACCCCTCCCCTACCATTTTCTCCAGAGAACTTTTTTCCCCTGCTAATCAAATAAGCAGGCCACCAGAGTTTCTTACATGCGATTGCATCGGGTGCAAGAACTCTGGGTGACATTTAACTTGTTGTTGTTGTTGTTCAGTCGTTCAGTCGTGTCCGACTCTTTGTGACCCCATGGACCAGAGCAGGCCAGGCACGCCTATCCTTCGCTGCCTCTCGCAGTTTGGCTAAACTCATGTTAGTAGCTTTGAGAACACTGTCCAATCATCTCATCCTCTGTTGCCCCCTTCTCCTTGTGCCGTCCATCTTTCCCAACATCAGAGTCTTTTCTAGGGAGTCTTCTCTTCTCATGAGGTGGCCAAAGTACTGGAGCCTCAACTTCAGGATCTGTCCTTCTAGTGATCACTCAGGGCTGATTTCTTTGAAAATGGATAGGTTTGATCTTCTTGCAGTCCATGGGACTCTCAAGAGTCTCCTCCAGCACCATAATTCAAAAGCATCAATTCTTCGGCGATCAGCCTTCTTTATGGTCCAGCTCTCACTTCCGTACATTACTACTGGGAAAACCATAGCTTTAACTATACGGACCTTTGTTGGCAAGGTGATGTCTAGACATTTAACTACGATCCTTCCAAACCCAAACTCAGTCTACTACAAGCCTGCCAGACATTGTTGAATTGCCAGATGACTAGAATTTCCCAGGAAGCCCAGGAACTGGTGTCTTGCCCATGGTCCAGGATACACAAATGTGGCTTCTGCAATTTAACTCCTGGTCTCTCAGTTCTCTCTTCTATGTCTGGAGTCCTGTTGTTAATACATGGACAGAAGCTTCCCTTGTCTGCTCTCTGTGCTCCTGCTCTGCTGTGTTGAGATCTCGGGTCTGACATGAAAGTGTTTCATTGCTAAGATGTCTATCTTATTTTTAGGAAGGAAAACAAGTAATGACATCTCAATGAAAGCATCGAGAGCAGGTCTTTTTTTTTTCCAGCCGGGACTCAGTTCCACCACCTCTCGGGTGGTCTAAACCACTGAGCCTCTTGGACCTGCCGATCGTAACGTCGGCAGTTCGAATCTTTGCAACGCAGTGAGCTCCTGTTGCTCTGTCCCAGCTTCTGCCAACCTAGCAGTTCAAAAGCATACCAGCACAAGTAGATAAATAGGTACCCCTGTGGAGGGAAGATAAACGGCGTTTCTGTGCGCTCTGATGTCCGTCACGGTGTTCCATTGCGCCAGAAGCAGTTTAGTCATGCTGTCCACATGACCTGGAAAAACCTTCTGTGGACAAACACCGGCTCCCTGGACCTGAAAGCAGAGATGAGTGCCACACTTCATAGTCGAATTCGACTGGACTTAACCATCCAGGGGTCCTTTACCTTTACCTTTTACGATAAGAGAATAAGGGAAGATTTCATGGTGAGTTCCAGCACCTTTTCCACAAGAAAAATAGCACTGATTAAGAGACATTCCCATGTTTTAGTAGCTGGATAACTCCCCATGCCGAGATGTGCAGGAGAGCCATAATAATTGAAATCTCAGTCAGACAAGTGGTCCATCTTTGCTAAGCCGCCTCCTAGACAAAGTGGCTAAACAAATGTCTGGGGAAGTTCTCAAGCTGTTAGGCCACAACATCTGGTGGTGACAGTTGCACTTTTTTTCTGAAAGTGATGCACGTATGCACAGTTGAGCACAAATTGGACGATCCTAAGACGATTGCTGCCTGGACACATTTCTGCAAGCAATTTCCCATAAATGGCTTTGTGTTGTGGAATTATAGCCATGGCCAAGGTTGGGCTATCATGAGGGGTGTGAGTGGCACAGACAAAGTTTTGTTACAGCCTATCCATTTCTGATAACATTTTACTTTCATTTTATATTTTGAAGATTTTTTTATCATTTCTGAAAAACAATCTGTTTTATTTTTAATTGAAGTTAGCAATTTTTTGCAGGGTGGGGTGGGTTGCAAAATAGTCTGGGAATGGCAATGTAAGCCATTGTCACACACACACACACACACACACACACACACACCAGCAAAGGAAGCCCAGTAGCATAACTGTCTTTTCGGGGCAGAAGATATGTGGATCGTATAATTCTAGGAAGAGAATAGAGAACAGATATCATGCTCAGGATTTATAAAGCACATTTCCTGAAACCTCAAGTACACTGTGTGGATTACAGTTGTGTGCTTTTATGTCGAAGATCATCACAGAAGGGGCTTGGGAGATATTTGATTCGCCACTCTCTACCCTGCGTTTTCAAAAGCTATGGACTGAAATGTGCTACCTGGGAGATGTATCCAAGGTGGAAATTTTGCACTTTGTTCAGGCACTGTGAAATGCAAACTGGAGAGGACGGTTGTTGATTGTGTAATAAAAAAAGAAAACTTTTGTTTCCTACACAAACAAAATGGTTTTGTAGGAGATGCACCCTGCATCAACGGAAACTAGTATATTATAAATTTTACCGTGTTGGTGCCACAAAAAACCAAATATCCATTATGAAGATGGTGAGGAACATTCGGTTTCATTAGCAGTCTTCAGGTGAAGAAAGAAATTCCAGTATAAAAGTATTTTCAACCTTGTTTTCTTTGATCAGACATTTTCCCCTATTTTCTGATGCACAGAGTGTTTTAGGTATTCTTCAGCATCATTGGAGAAAACAAGCCATCACAAGGCTCTATCAATTTTTGGATGCTTTTAATATATCACTAAAATGGTTCTGAGATTTGCTTTTAATGCTGTCATGACCACCACTAAATCGAAAAGGTTGCTCAGAGTTAAACATGTTCAGTAAATCATATCCTCTGTTAAATTCTGCATTACAACTGAAGCTCCATTTCATAATGTGAAAAGTTGAGTAGGTCACATCCTCTGGCTTCTGAAATGTTGATTATTATAAGGCGAGGAGACAAAGCTGCTGTGGAGGGCACACTCTCAAATATTTGCCTTTCAGATCTATTAAAGAAATTGAATCTATTAAAGAAATTGGTACATCGAAAGAAGTCCAACTGTGTGTTGCTTTAGGAAATTGATCACTATGTATTCTGATATGACCTGCTATGTTCCTTCCTAAGTAATGGGCAGCTTAAATCTTAGTTATCCACCAATTTTGTGAAGATCAGATTTTTCTCTTGCGCTTTCCGAATTTTCAGGCGCAGTTCTTGGGTAACAAAAATGTATCAGAGTGCCTTTTGTGAGAAAATAAATTAAGAAATGTTCTTTCCCCTCTTTCGTTTAAATGTGATTTTTTGTGTGTAGATTTATTATCATCAGTGTTAATCAGTTTATTAGATATGTGTGTCACCCATGCCGAAACTGTAGACAACAGAACATGCAGAATCACAGACACAACATTTCAAATAATGCAATCTGTGTGTAAAAGAAAAAATCCTCATATCTCCAAAACAGAAACAAGCAACCCCAAAACAGCGTTAGAACCACCAGACTTCTACTTGAAACCCTGGAGAGCTAATATGAGAAAAGTTCCTATGTTCATAACTGACATCCTTTAAAGCTGGCAGTATATAAACAGCAGCTGCTAGGAAGCAACCATGGGAGAATCTTGCCTGTGGACTTCTCAAAGGCCTTTCATTGACCACTGTGAGAAGGACAACACTGCACTAGATACCAGACTTTTTGTCTGATCCAATAAGACTGTTCACATATTCTAGGAAGAGCACAACAGTTATCTGTTGTTGTTGTTCAGTCGTTCAGTCGTGTCCGACTCTTCGTGACCCCATGGACCAGAGCACGCCAGGCACCCCTATCCTCCACTGCCTCCCGCAGTTTGGCCAAACTCATGCCAGTCGCTTTGAGAACACTGTCCAACCATCTCATCCTCTGTCGTCCCCTTCTCCTTGTGCCCTCCATCTTTCCCAACATCAGGGTCTTTTCTAGGGAGTCTTCTCTTCTCACGAGGTGGCCAAAGTATTGGAGCCTCAACTTCAGGATCTGCCCTTCCAGTGAGCACTCAGGGCTGATTTCCAGGATGGATATGTTTGATCTATGATATCCCAAAGACCACAACTTGCACATCCTCTCAGCGGCCAACCAAATCCATCTATGTAATTCAACCAACAACAGCTTGCCTCAAAATATCACATCTGCTCATTTTATCCTTGCCTTTGGAGAAAACCTGCCAGCAACACCACAAACATAACACAGATAATGGAACACCCTGAAAAGCCCAGCCTGTCTCTTGCACATGCATTATGTAACCTCACCCAACCTATAATTATATGGGGGAAAGAAAACCAAATGGAAAGGACTTAAAAAAAAAAAGTGCTGATACCAGCAGGCAAATACCTCTACAATGGACTAGAAGGATTTATATTTTCCTGAGATGTGAAAAAAAGCACTGAATTATAAAAGGTGTTGAGAGCACCTGTCTCTGAGGAGGCTTTGGCAGTTGCCTGCCTGTGTCCTTCAAGCAAATCAGAAGTGAAGTTGCTTCCAAAGCCAAAATGTTAACAGGAAAAGTGGAGTGCTTTGCTAAGCAGATTTACAGGTTGCCTAGCAATTTCCTAGCCCCTGTCGGGCCATTGTGGGCTTCCGGCAAAGCTATGACACTCTCTCAAATTCGAAATTGTGGACAGGAGAGATTAGCTGTTGATGATGCAGCTAATGTGTTTCCACCTCAACTCTGAAAAATGGGATGGAGGTGTGACATCAAAGTCTGTAGGTTTGCTTAACAGGTTGCCAGTTGTGATGAATTTATCTTGCTTTGAAAATTTGCTTCAGAGCAGTACTGGATGGGAGAAATGGTGCTGCAAGGCTGCAAGGCGCTGGGAGAGAATTTTTTTTGATCTAGTCTCTACATATCTACTAACTACAACATAAAAGCTAGTTCAGGGTAGTTGGCGATGAATGGATTTCTCTTATTCCAGAATTTCAGTCTGCCAGATGCTCCTTTCCCCCTTAGTTTTATTTTAACTAGAAGAAGTTCTATCTAAAATTAATTTCAGAATTGCTGCATGCAGAACTGCACACACTTTTCGCTCCTTTATTTGTGCTATTTTGATTTATTCATTCCTAAAAATATTTATAAACCCGCCCACTGATATAAAAACCAAGTCAGCGGACAATATATGTTGATGTGATGAAATATGAGATACCATAAACACTGTACAAAATAATTGTAAAAGTAGGTGGCTAATCTGGGGGCGGGGATTAAGCAACTACGGTAGATAGGCCTGTTGTCATCAAAAGGTCTTCAAGAGAGAGCTGGAAGTTAGCAGTGTGGTGTAGAGCCAGTGTGGTGTAGTGGTTAAGAGTGGTAGACTCGTAATCTGGGGAACCGGGTTCGCATCTCTGCTCCTCCACATGCAGCTGCTGGGTGACCTTGGGCTAGTCACACTTCTTTGAAGTCTCTCAGCCCCACTCACCTCACAGAGTGTTTGTTGTGGGGGAGGAAGGGAAAGGAGAATGTTAGCCGCTTTGAGACTCCTTCGGGTAGTGATAAAGCGGGATATCAAATCCAAACTCTTCTTCTTCTCTTCTAGCAGTGAGCATGGCAGCTGAATCTCTGCTGGAAGAATATTCCACAGTATGGGGCTAAAAAGTAAATGCCCAACTTTTAGCTGAAGCCCCTAAGGCTTCTGAAACATGGGAGACAACCCAAAGTTCTCCTGTGGATACTCTCAGTGATTGAGATGGGATATAACGATGACTTAAGATATCCTGCCCCCAAGTTGTTTCCAGGCTTCATATATCAACACAAGCAGCTTGAATCATGGGCAGCCACTGCAGATGTTTTAGTGGAGATACAACATGCTGTTGGCATCTACCTGCCTCCCCCCTCAGAGAAGTTAAAAAATAGAAGCTGCACAAAAAAAGCAATCAACGTGATGGTGGGTGTATGATGTAGTTCTGATAATCTGAAAGTGATATCTGTTGGAAGGGTTTGAATTCAAGGTAAGTGAGGTGCTCAGACAACTCCTCTGGCTCCAAGAGATCAAAGAGTAGCACCACTTTTCATTTCTTACTGCTGTTAGATTTTATCCACGGTGCGAGCTTTCTGGACCACTCTCGAGCATTTATTTGGGACGTCAATTAGGCGACAGTGCAGCTCCTCACCATTAACCCTCACCAATTCCTGAAATTCCTCCATGGCGTTTGTAAGATTGGAATCTGTTTTGAACACGACCCAGAATTCTCTTATGCAGTACCTTACGAGGTGACATATTTTATAGCAAAGCAAAGCAGAATTATTTCCCAAATCATCCAGATATAGATCAATAAGTTTCGGCAGCATCTCAGTGAAGGAGATAATAAGCCGGAACATGCTCAATGCTACCTTCAGCAGTTGGTAGTTTTTAAATAGGTTTCCTTCTGAATCTTTGGGGAAGGGCCATTCCACAGAATTAGGACAACTGATGGTGTGTGAATGGCTATATCAAGATGTTGTTAGTCCATTGCCTTAGTGAAGCACACATGGTTTCTTGCATGTTGGTAAGATGCCACACAAAGAATTGTCTTGCAGTCTTCGTTTGTTTTGGGGTTGTTGTTTTTTTGGTAGTACAGTGGACGCTCGGGTTGCAAACACGATCCATGCGGGAGGCGCATTCGCAACCCGCAGCATTCGCAACCTGCACTGCTGCATCTGCACATGTGCGTGGCGCAATTTGGCACTTCTGAGCATGCGCAAAGCGCGATTTAATGCTTCTGAGCATGCACGAGCACCAAAACCCGGAAATAACTCATTCTGGTACTTCCGGGTTCGGTGCGGAGCGCAACCTGAAAAGATGTAACCCGCAGTGGCTGTAACATAAGGTATGACTGTATTTTATCTGTGCACATTTTCATCACTCTCATCATTAGAATTGTCTTGCAGTCTTTGTTTTGGGTTTTTTTTCGGTAGTATTTTATCTGTGCACATTTTCATCACTCTCATCATTAGGAGGGAAAGACACGAACAAGCAAAGCAACTGAAAGCTGCATGAAACCATCCCTGCAGAGCACTTTTGCACAAAATTCCAAAACAAAGGGAGATTCCAAATAGATCAGTTCCAGTTCAGAAACAAGACCATGTAATTTGGAACTCCAGAACCCCAGGAAAATTTCAGATGAGAAGAATTGTGTAAGCATTCTTATTCTGTGTTGGCTAGCATTGCACTGCACAAACATTATAGTCAGTGACTCTGAGTAGAGGAACGATGGGGGAGGATGCTTAAACTCGTTTTCCTGTCTGCCATTTCCCACTAAAATGTCTATCACTACCAGAAGCTACTTTTCCCCCTCAGCAGGGCCAAGATGTATGTGTTCTTATTATCGAATGGTTAAAAAATAGAAGCTACAAGTAGTATAGAATCATAGAATTGCAGAGTTGGAAGGGACCCGAAGGATCATCAATAAAATCTCAGCTAAAGCATCCATGACAGATGGTCATCCAACCTCTGCTTAGTGGAAAGTCCACCACCTCCTGGGGGAGACCATTCTACTGTCAAGCAGCTCTTACTGTCAGAATGTTCTTCCTGATTCTTAGTCAGTATCTCCTTTCTTATAACTTGAATCCATCTGAAGAAGTGTCCATCTGAATCCATCTGAAGAAGTGTGCATGCACACGAAAGCGCATACCAAGAACAAACACAGTTGGTCTCTAAGGTGCTACTTAAAAGAATTTTCTATTTTGTTTCGACTATGGCAGACCAACACGGCTACCCACCTGTAACTTGAACCCATTGGTTTGAGTCCTCCACTCCAGAGCAGGAGAACAAGCTTGTGACAGCCCTTGAGATATTTGAAGATGGCTACCACACCTCCTCTCATTCTCCTCTTTTCCAGGCTAAACATAAACAGCTCCTTCAACTGTTCCTCACAAGGCCTGCCGCTGCCAATTGGTAGTACATCTTTGAAAGCCAAGCTTTCCAGCAACGATTGCTATGAAGAGATACAGTAGCAAGTTTCGTGTCTGTAATATCTGAGACTAGGTCTGAACACCTCACAGTGACCTATTTGTTGCCAAAATACAAGCTCAGCCATCCCACTGGTACTTGCCAAAATAGATTTTATCATTGCTAAACCTATTTAAAAATATTCATGGCTTGTTTTATCTAACACTGCCTGTGTAACCATATGTTTTAGAATAAATTTTAAAGCTTATGAAGTAACAATCTGCAATCAGATGATTGATATTCTTACATTTCCCAATAAAAAAACCCACCAGCCCTGAATAACTTTGTAAGTACTATAAATATTTCAACAAATTTCACATTAATAGGGGTGTTGAGCACATTTTTGCACAGACGGCTCAAACACTGGTATAAAACAAGCAAACCTGCAGCTAAAATGCAGGAACTGATAACTGCCAAAAACCTAAGGTTGAAAATTCACGTGGCAATAAATAATGGTCACCAACCAAGTACCTTTGGACTTGTGGGCTATCGTATCAAAAGGGTTGGCAAGCACTGTCCTATATACGATGAGACCCTAAACCACTGAAGCAAAAGAGTAGACTATACATTTAAATGATTTTTTTTTCATTTAATATTCTGCAGTCTAGAATAGTGGGCAAACAAGACACCTCTCTGCATGCCCTAGCTATAACCCAGTGGACTAATGATCTTTCAGGGACAAGATGCAAAGGGTAAATGAATAATATCTTGTGTACAACCAGACAGTGGAACTATTTGCAGATATGCCTCTATGCTTATTGATGACATTAGCAGTATTCTGTGGTTATACTAAGCTAGATTAGATGCTTGTTGAAAAAAAATTCTGAACAAGATTTGAAACAAAATCACATATAGTTACATTTAGATTGCCTTGTTTAATGATTGCATGCATGTACATTTCATTCTGTGTAAATTTGTTATACCAGTTTCAGCTTCCCAGGGTGTGCATGCTCACTGCAGAATACAAGTGTGTGTTTTATTATTGCACATGGTTGGCATTCAATTTTCTACATGGAAGCGGCTTCAGTTTAAGAATTTTGTCACGTCTGAAATGGCCTTACAGTTTCAAATGTATTCTTATAAAAAGCAGAGCACTCTTAAATTGCCGTGTCCATCAAGGTATCAGTGAACAATGAATAAAACCCACACATCGATAGTTTTTCCACCCTTTACAGCATTTAAACATCAACAATCTTTGAAGTTTATGAGAAGGAAATACTCGGACAATCAATAAGTGTTCTTAATATTGAAATACTAGCTTCAAATCGTCTTCCATGCTGTAAATGCATACTTCTTCCACGTAAGGATATATGGAAGCCAAAAGCAAAATGGGAAACCCATGCAAACAGAAAACAAATCAGTCCCTCCATTTATGTTGTTTCTGTCTGATACACACAGATTTATGAGTCCATTCTGGAAATGTAAGGGCGGGGGGAGAAATCAATAGCATCACCATGATTTATAAAGCTGTAGTCCTTTTATTTCATGAATATTTCAATTTAGCAATCTGGATGTCAGTTTCATGTCTGAGCTCATTCCTCAATCATGTGTGATTAATTCTTAAAATGATCAGGCTAGCAAAAATCATGGAAACCATATGAAAATTATGAGTGCAGCATGCACAAACCGAAGCTCCTGCTGCTCGGAGATATTCGGGACAAAGCACATTAGCAGCAATAATTGACACTAAGGTATACAGCGACAAGCATGAGGATGACAACAGCGAGGACATCAAGCAATTTGCAAATTGCTCACAGAATGCTGCTCTCTGAACCAGGGGTGTCTTGCCCATAGAGGCAAGTGGCGCGGGGTGCCAGGGCTCCAAGTTTGCGCCAAGTTCTGGAGGGCGCCTAGGAAGAGGCGGAGGCTGGGCATGGCACCCTCTCCTGCCACGCTGAAGCAGTGCCATGCCCAGAGCCTCCACCTCTTCCCCGCCGGAGGAGCCGCTCTCCAGCCGCTGCCCACCTCCTCCAGCCCCACAAAGCTTCCGGCAGCGCTGTAAAAAGGTCAGCAACTCTGAGAAACGGTGTGTGTGTGTGTGTGTGTGTGTGTGTGCACATCAGAGGTATCTTTGAACCACGGCGCCGGATATGCTTAAGGCGGCCCTGCTCTGAACTTCAGCACATGTGCTTACTGAAGATTGTGGGATGTAATCCACTGAGAGCAGTCAAGTACAACATTCCTTGTTTCCCTAGAATGGAGATGCAGGGGCATGTTTGGTCCAGCCAGTCGAAACTTCCTGTTCCTCCTGGCCTGGAGCATCCTTCCTTGCATGTGACTAGTGGGTGGGCGTGACCTTTCCAGACATGGTAAAAGGACAAGACATGCTGCCTCTCTCTCTCTCTTTCCCATCTTCCTTTCGTCCTGTGAACTTCCTGGAATGAACTGCTGGACTGCTAGCCTGCAGTCACTAGGTAAATCTCCCTTATGGGGTAAACCTGTTTGTATATGCTTGTAACTTTAAGCCTTAAGGCTGCCTTCAGGGATCACACTGTGCTCTTGCCTGATCGTGAGTAAACTTTCTTTTTGCTCTCCCCCTCCAGCGGCGGCGAACGGGGGGTGGGCTCTCTGCTTGAACATATGTTCTCCAGAGCCAGCCCAATCCCCATACATTCTGGATAACCCTGAAGTCTCCCAGATCCCTGGCTGGGGACTGGGAAGGATAAACGCCCAATGCCTGAGCCAAGGACTCCCTACATCTGAATCTTAATAAAGTTGCAGCCAATTTTAATCCCATAGCACGTTGTCTTGAGTCATTATTCTGCTCAGGGGTCACCTGGGGGTTGGGGGACTCCCCCTGAAATATTTGTCAAATCATTACAAAAGAGTACAAAATGAAGAGTCTCTTTTCTCAGAAATGAAATGGTTACAGGACTTTGTCGATAAAGGTTCGAGAAAAGAGAGAAGTATGCCACAGTGAAAGCTCTGGATAAGGACAGAGACCCACCTAATTCAAAACGATTACAAGAGACCCGGGAAATGTAACCTGAACATTGTTTTGTATGAAGCAGAAGAGGCTATTTAGTTACCTATCTTGGCACCTGACCCAGAAACCATTCCAGGTTTGCCAGTAGTAGCAAGCATATAAATAAAGCGTCAATATTGTAACTTGAATGCAGACATGTTTACAGCATATCAGCAGACTGTGTTTGAAAGGCTTGGGCTCCTTCCAGGAAAACAAACCATAAAAATGAACCGAAGTGTTATATTAGTACATCTAACATAGAGGAAGTTAATGGCAACATTACAAGGCACAGTGGGGAAAAATAAGCTAAGCTGCATAGGAGGATTTCAAGTTGGAGCAATGTGTCAGAACCACTATGTTGCGTGAAGTTCCTGTTAGTGGCATTTGAAGACCTAGAAGTAGGACTAGAGTACCCAGGCACATGTACAAAGGGAAAACCCTTCTCCATGCTCTATTTCCAAATGAGGTGAGGCAGGTGGCTGTGAAAGAGAGAGCCTTCTCAGTGGCAATGCACTTGTGGAGGTTAAAAAAAGGGGGGGTAAGGACCCCTGGACGGTTAAGTCCAGTCAAAGGTGACTATGGGGTTGCGGCGCTCATCTCGCTTTCAGGCCGAGGGTGCTGGCACTTGTCTACAGACTGCTTTCTGGATCATGTGGCCAGTATGACTAAACCGCTTCTGGCGCAATGGGACACCGTGACGGAAACCAGTGCGTACGGAAACGCCGTTTACCTTCCCGTCGCAGCGGTACCTATTTATCTACTTGTACTGGTGTGCTTTTGAATTGCTAGGTTGGCAGGAGCTGAGACAGAGCAACGGGAGCTCACCCCGTCCCAGGGATTTGAACCACCGACCTTCCAATCGGCAAGCCCAAAAGGCTCAGTGATTTAGACCACAGAGCCACCCTCGTCCCACTGCACTCGTGGGACTCACCGCAGAAAGGCTTGCTTGGCACAAAGATTATGGGTTTTTAATATTGAATTAGGACCTTTTTGCACTGAGCTAGGACCTGTTGCTGGTTTTATGCCAGGATGGAGAGGAGGTTTATTTTTTTAAAAGCAAAAACCTTATGTTTGGTTTTATGTTCCTGTTGTATCTTTAGATAAGCTATCTTCCCAAGTTGACAAACCCCTTTCTCTGCTCACAGCATGTGCAGAAACCGCCTCCTTGACCGTTGGACCCACTATTGGTCTGATCCACTCAATCTGCCATAGCCTGTCTTCATATGCAGGGGAAGTCCCTAACTCATCGAAGGTTTGAGACCCATTGGCTACCCGCACTTGGTTTAGCCGGCCAGTTGAAGCCATTTCACCAGGGTGTGGCCATTGTAAAGGTAATATCAAGAATAGGAGGGCATTCAAAGCTGCTTTGTAGTAGATTATTGGTTCATTTAGATCAGTACTATTTTCTACACCGACTCACACACACCATTTCAGACAGGAAACCTACCTGGAGATGTCGGACATTTTGCATGCAAAGCAAAAGCAGGGGTGAGGAGGCTGACATGTCTGCTACCCTGCCCTCCATATCACGAGCCAGAAGTTGGGCTCATGTCTAAGGAAATTAGATCAATTTCCATAATTTATTCTAGTTATAGAATATGAGTGCAGTGATGACAAATATAGGGAAGTTTCAGGACATAATTTTAACAGCCAATAGAACAAATGGCTGTCAGTCCGCCTTGGGCAAAGTGGTTTAGGATGTTGGTAGCTGAATCACAGACGAGCCAGAAAAATCTTTATGGAATCATGCAACGTTCCCTCGCAAACGGTGTTTGGCTTCACATCTGTGAAAAAGCTTGAAGAAAGAAACACATTCAGTTCTCTTCAGACTTTTTATATATATAAAAAAACCTCTGATAAGCAGATCTCTGCCAGGACTCTCTTTACCAAGGTAGATAGATATTAGCACATCCAAAATACCTACTGGGTGCTTGGCGTGAGGCGCTGTGAGATTTAAAAATCAAACGCACATCTTTTCATGGGGAAATAACCGCATATTTCACATTAATGCTCCTGACCTAAATGTATTATTTGAGAAGTAATTCCTGTACCTTTCCATGGAGCTATTGCTCAAGAAAACATGCGTATTTTGAATATAGTTTATGGTTCAGTTTTAAATTGTGTTTGAAAATTTCCCTTCCTCCAAGTAGCTCCCTCGGTTTAAATATTTATTTACAGTATTTTTAGACTGCCTGAAAACAAAAATTTATCTGGAGCTAGCAAGCTAATTATTGCTCTCTATCACAGGTGCCATCTATGGGTGGTGCCATGGCGTTACCCCAAATGGCACATAAGGAAGAAATGGGGGGTCCAATTTCAGGGTGAAGCTCTCTTTCTACCTTACAAATTTTATATTTATCTATATCTATCTATATCTATATCTATCTATCTATCTATCTATCTATCTATCTATCATCTACCTACCTACCTATCATCATCTATCTATCATTTATCTATCTATCTATCTATCTATCTATCTATCTATCTATCTATCTATCATCTATCTATCTATCTATCTATCTATCTATCTATCTATCATGTCTGTCTATCTATCTATCATCTATCTATCTATCTATCTATCTATCTATCTATCTATCTATCTATCATCATCTATGATCTATAGCTTCATAGATTTTAATACAGGCTTTTTGTTAAAAAGAAAAATTCTCTATGTATAGCTTTCCCCCAACAAAATATTAACTGTTTTTTGTTTTAACTGATTTTCATTTTATTTTACAAATGCCAGGCTAGTTTAAAAATATATTCTTGACTTAAATACAGGTCTTCTGAGTTGCGCCGTTGACAGCACATGATGCTCAAGAACTATTTAAAGAATATACGAAAGCAGTTCTCTAAATTAGATTTGGATGACTTTGACTATTTTGCTTAATGTACCAAATAGTCATCAGGTGCTGCTGTTGAGTCTCTCTACCTGTCGTGCCTGGATTAGAAACAATATCCTGGATGTGAAGGTCTTTTGTATTCCATTTCCCCCTGCCTACTTGATTGTGTGGCATTAATAGCAAGAACCAATTTAACGCTTTGAGTTTATTTAGGCACTTTCCTCTGCAGCTGGCTCCTGCGGGGGGGGGGTTGGTTTTTTTAAGCCCTTGATGAATTCAAAGCACAGGCTTACTGAAGGAGGACATTGGAACTGTCAGATCCACTGACCAGCTAATTCCCATCCTTGGTATGGCACAGGGGTGTAGCCGGGGGGGGGGGGCGGGCGGTCCGCCCCGTGTTCCATAATGGAGGGGGTGACAAATTATCAAGGAACAATTTTTTTAAATTTTTTTAAAATGCCTGCTCCAAAGGTCTTATCTTATTATACTAGGGATTATAAAGCTATATAAGAAATTTCATGCATATCGGTTAATATCTTGACCCTCCTCCACCAAAATAGCTGTTCACTTGGCTGTTTTCCTATGTCGTGAAGGCTGAAATTTCAGTTCAGTGGAGCACTTACTGTTCCCAACCCTAACCCTGTGGAAAGCCATCTAATTAGCCTTTAATTTGATTTTGAGATGTTTTTAGGAGGTCATTTAACTATTGTTTGATTTTATACCAATGTTATGTATCTGATGTTAGCCACCCTGAGCCCGACTTCGGCCGGGGAGGGTGGGATATAAATAAAAGTTTTTTTTTTATTATTATTACTTGTTATTAATCCTTTGTAAGAAAATATGAAATAACGTAAAACCATTTTTGCGGGGGGGGGGGGATCAATGTGGGGGTTGACAAGAAATTTTCCGCACCAGGTACCACCTGACCTTCCCATGCCTGGGGGGAGGGGTGACAAAAAATTTTTTGCCCCCGGGTACCAATTTACCTTGCTACGCCCCTGGCATGGCAAACTCCCATCCATTTTGGACTCCCTTCTCTTTGACCATTTCTGACCATGCGATCTCACCCAGTAGTTCATTGAGCTTTTTTTGAAATCAGCCTTACACTCAGTATGCAAACTAGCTGCGTTACTCTGTCTTGTTAATAAATATATTTTCCTGTGCTCTCCAAAAAAGGCAGGATCAATATGTAGATTTACCACTCATTATATCTTCAGTTTCCCGTTTCTTGCTGTGAGGAGCGAAGGTGTTGCCAAACAATAGCGAAGGTTTTGGGTGAGGCTCGGGAAGAGCGAATACTTCCTGCCCTGTTTCTGATGGTTATGTATTCTAACACATCTCTTCCCATCCAGGTTGATTTCTGCTACTTGTGTTCTTGGGTGGGTGGGGCCTTAAAACCATGAGGGAAGAATGCAAAGCATGACAATCGCTATAAAGAAATTAGGAGACTGGGGGGGGGGGGAGTGCTCTGCCGTCTCATTAAAAAAAATCCTAAAGGTTCACAATGTCACCCTACAGTCAGACATAAAGTGATTGTATCAATATTAATAAGCTTCGCCAAGTGCTACTAACTCAAGCACAGTTTTGACACCGAGCAACCTGACTAATAAAATCAAATCTAATCTTAAAAAATAATAATTTACCTCCTGGAGTCTTTTGAAATGGATTTCGCTAATGACAACGTAACATGTACCTTTCTTACTGGGTGGGTGATTCAAAAGAAATCGCAAGCAACTCAAAAAGTGGGAGGGCCAGGGTTATCGGAGTATGGTGGTTGTGTCCCCCCCCCCATTTCATCCCTCAATCCTGAAAAGTGGGACCTGCAACAAAATGTTGCAGCATGGAGCTCTGCATGCAAGCAGGCGAAGTGAAAGTGCAAACTGCGTGAGGGAATTTAAACAGCTATAGCTGTCAATCATAAACTTGCAACATACCTTTTCCCCAGCAACCTGAAGGGTCCAATCACAACTGTGGCCATCCAAACTAACCCACCCAGCAACAAGTGGCATTGTCTTGTTGACCCTTCCTCAACACGTGCTCTCCATGAGTGGAGAACCCATTATGTCAACAAATACAGTACTCTTTTCCTCCAACAGAGGATTTATTATTAAAGGTATTGGCATTTACATAGTTGGGTTGTTTTACGTTTGCTTTAAAATCAATCATTAATTGACGCCGAAGATTAAAAATACTGGCTACAGCCACTAAATTAATTCTGGCCAAGTACAAATTGTTCCCAAAGTTATAACATTCATTTTTGTTCTCTAAATATCAGCTATTTTCAGAATGATGGAGAAATTGGAAGGGACCGCGAGGCTCATCTAAGGCCAACCCCCTGCAATGCGGAAATCTTTCACCCAACATGGAGCTCGGACCCAGAACCCTGAGATTAAGAGTCTCGTGCTCTACCAACTGAGCTATCCCTCAGGTTTTAAAACCTCCAAGTTCAGTGCCAAGCACTGGAGGACAAACATTGCAGGAGGGGTATTGCTTTCATTCCCTGTGTATGGGCTTCAACGTAGTACTGGATTGGCCATTGCTGAAAACAGACCTTTGGTCCGCCCCAGCAGCAGTCCTCTCCTTAAGTCTTTCTTATGTTCTTAGCTGTTTGCTTACTAAGCAGAACCCCTACGGTGTAAACAATTCATCTTTCCCCCTTCCTACAAATTTTACCTTTAGAACTAGCACTTACCAAGCTGCTTATGTGGGATTTGCATATAGTTAGACACGAGTTCTGTTACAAATAAGATTCTCTTTTCATCCGGTTCTAATTTGACTTCTTCTTGTGGCTCCCAGCATTCTCCTCATGACCAGCAGACGTTTATTGTGTTCCTGTATGATGTGCGCACAATTGTTAAGACTCGTAGGTTCTCAAACGGAGCTGGTTTCATTTCTTCCCTCAGGAAAGGATTTCTTGCCTTTTTAATAAGGAGCTTGTGCTAATCTTTCCAGCGCCGTGGGACAAAGGCAAGGTGTATTCTGGAACGAGAAAAGCTGACCAGCACAGCAAAACCACAAAACAAGCATAGATTTATTTCTCCGTCTCAAGTGTATATCTTAGTGGTGTAAGCTGCACAATAGGGCAGGAGGAATGAAATATTTGAACTTACAATTTACCTAGGCTGGACTGAAGGCTTAACTTTTCCCAGTGTCTTTTCTCAAGGTGGTTTTACATGCAGTGCAGAAGCTAAGATAGAGCCAGTGACACCTGCTTCATGTCCTCCAAGGGTCCTGATTTTCCAGAGACAGTCTTGGAATTACAAAAGCCACCCCAGCTTCTGATTTGAACCTGGAATGTCCCCATTTCCCCCACCAGTGCTGCTACCACTGAGCTCAGGGAGGAGGTGTCAGTATGCATTTCATAGTACAGAAAGTATTGATCCGATGTGTAGAGATCTTTCTATTCTCATTAATTCAAGACGGTTCTGGAAGCTTCTCTGTGTGAAAGAAGCAAGCAGAAGGTTCGTGATGTTTGGGTTATTCCTTCAGAGAAGCTGAGTAGAGCTGGCTTAAGCTGGTTCTCATATCTCTTTCTGTCAAGGTCATGCTGACTATAAAAGTAAGGCCAGAAGGAGCCTGGGCTTCACTTTCTCTTTCTATCTCTTTTCCTTCTGGTGTGTTGTTCTGTACATAGTATGCTTAGTGTTAAGGTTTAGTCTTATTGTAAGCTATTGTAAGGGCGCGGGTGGCGCTGTGGGTTAAACCACAGAGACTAGGGCTTGCTGATCAGAAGGTTGGCGGTTCGAATCCCCGCAACGGGGTGAGCTCCCGTTGCTTGGTCCCTGCTCCTGCCAACCTAGCAGTTCGAAAGCACGCCAAAGTGCAAGTAGATAAATAGGTACCGCTCCAGCGGGAAGGTAAACGGCGTTTCTGTGCGCTGCTCTGGTTCACCAGAAGCGACTTAGTCATGCTGGCCACATGACCCGGAAGCTGTACGTCGGCTCCCTCAGCCAATAAAGCGAGATGAGTGCCGCAACCCCAGAGTCAGACACGACTGGACCTAATGGTCAGGGGTCCCTTTACCTTTAAGCTATTGTAAGTTTAAGTTAAGTCTGCTGCAACTGGATTTATGGACAGGGCCAATCCTGAATGTACTGGATTTGTGACCATTATTCTCATTTGCCATCAGTAGCAGTAAACTTCTGCTGGATGAAATACAATTGCCTCTGGTTTATTTTTGGGGAACCCTGCAACATGTTTAAGTTTTTTCCTCTGCTAACTATATGTCGGAGTTCTGCTCTGGATCAATATTGAGTAGAATTCCATGACAGGAGCATGAGCTGGTGCTTGTTCTAAGTCAGAGCATCCTGTTGCCTCTCCATGACCTCTCCATGGTCACTTCTGCCGGCCTCCTCCCTTGGGCAGCTTGTAGTGGCTGCTGGAGAGCAGGCGAGGAGAAGGAGAGGCTGCACAAGGAGTCTTGACTTCTTTAAAAATTGCATTGCTCTTCCACGTCTATTCTTGCCCCTTCCTAAAATGAGTGTCCTGAAAAATCTCACGACATCCTAGGCTGGGGTTTTCCTTTAAGCAAGCAGAAATTGACTACCTTCCTTGAGCCTGACAGACTTTGCTTGCTTTTCCATATATATATATATATTTAGCGAAGACTTCTTTTTAAGGAAATCAGCGTGGCAAAAAGAAGGCCAGACCTCGAAAAGAAAGCCAGCGAGCTCACCAGTCTCAGAAGTTCAGTAGCCAGCGTCCTTCCCTCCCGAATCTTCAATCAAAACCCATCACGAAGCAACTCCTCAAAGAGCGGCCAGCCTTGGCTGCAGAGTGCTGGAGAAATATTTAATGGAAGGGGAAAAAAGACCCTCATGACAATCAGGTAAGCTCCACACCCACTGAAATTATAAAGAAATCTGAAAGCACCGTGCAAATGAGGCAGAAAAGTGGAAGTCTCTTCATGGAGGTACGAATCTTGTGAGAAATTGGAAGGCGGGTATCAGCACAACACCCACACAATCCCAGCAAGGCCACACTGTTTTTAGTGTATTTATTTATTCATTCATGTATGCATGCTGAATATTCAAAGTGCCTGTATTTGTCTCCTCACGGAACCTCTGGGATTTTGCGGCTTCCGCAAAGACAATTTGGGAGAGTGGAATATCGTGAGCGCATTAAAAGTGCTCCACAGTATATCACCCGCTAAACCCCTTTGAACCAGAATGTACTGCCGAAGAACTTTGCTGATGGTTTATTAATCATAATAGTGCCAGTAAACCTATAAATGTTTCACTGTACCTGAGATATACATTCATTATGCAAGGAATGATTAACGCGCCATAATGTTTTCCTCCTCTAAGTAGAATTTATGATTTGCCATAGTAAGCTAGTATCAAAACAGGGCTTTTTGCTGTGGCAGCATCAGCAGGAGAAAGTGACAAAACAAAAAAACAAAAAACCACCCCTCAATGTGTCCTGGACAGCGAGAGCTAAGTGTTTAAAATGTTACATTACAGCTTGAAGTACCCTTCTGGGAAAATGAGTTATGTGGAATATTAAATATGAGGCCGTAAAACAGAAACCCAGTAGAAACATGACTGCAATGGGGAAGAGTGCAATCCTAACCACGACTTCTCAGATGCAAGTCCCACTGAGTTCAGCGGGGTTTACTCTCAGGTAAGTGGAGTTAGGGTTGCAGCTGTCAACTCAGTGGAAGGACTGCGAGGCAGTGAAGGGAATCATTTGACACTGGCAGAACTTGACGGCTATATTAAGGTACTGCTCTTGCTCCCTTTTATTTGCTTGTTTGGAATATTTGTATGCTGCCCTTCAGTTAAAAACTCTCAGGGCAGCTTTCTTAATTAAAATAATAAAGTAACAGATCCAATAAAGCAAACAATTAAAACCCATTAAACCCAGCACACAGAGGGGATACGATGATAAAATCCAACCGAACCTATAAAACAATCAATTAAAACCAGCTGCAGGAACATGCTGCGAGACCTTAGCAGATTAAAAGAGTCTTTACCTGTTTCTGGAAAGATACCAGGTATCCAAGCACACTTGACCAGTGAAGGTACCGTGTTTCTTCTAAAATAAGACACTGTCTTATATTTTTTTGTCCCTCAACAAAACACAGTATGGCTTATTTTCAGGGGATGTCTTATTTTAACTGCGTCGCATCGGTACGCTGCATAGCCACGCCTCTCCAAGCTGTTTTAATGGGAGGTGCCGCGTCACTATGGCTTATTTTCGGGGAATGGCTTATAATTATATGGAATTTGCCATTAGCTCACAATCTCCACCTAGTGTCACATTTGTATAATGCACCTAAAACACACTTAAACCAGTGTGGTATAGTGTTTAAGAGCGGTAGTCTCATAATCTGGTGAACCAGGTTCGCGTCTCCACTCTTCCATATGCAGCTGCTGGGTGACCTTGGGCTAGTCCCACTTCTCTGAAGTCTCTCAGCCCCACTCACCTCACAGATTGTTTGTTGCGGGGGAGGAAGGGAAAGGAGAATGTTAGCCGCTTTGAGACTCCTTCGGGTAGTGATAAAGCGGGATATCAAATCCAAACTCTTCTTCTTCTTCTTAAAGCATTCTATTTGCGTCTGTATAGGTAAAGGTAAAGGGACCCCTGACCGTTACGTCTAGTTGTTGACGAGTCTCGGGTTGTGGCACTCATCTCGCTTTACTGGCCAAGGGAGCCGGCGTACAGCTTCCGGGTCATGTGGCCAGCATGACTAAGCCGCTTCTGGCAAACCAGAGCAGCACACAGAAACACATTTTACCTTCCCGCTGGAGTGGTACCTATTTATCTACTTGCACTTTGATGTGCTTTCAAACTGCTAGTTTGGCAGAAGCAGGGACCGAGCAACGGGAGCTCACCCCGTCACGGGGATTCGAACCCCCTACCTTCTGATCTGCGAGCCCTAGGATCTGTGGTTTAGACCACAGCGCCACCCGCGGCTGTATAGCTGAGTCCAAAAATGAGTTGTCTCTGTCTGTCATTGGCTCTGGTGCCACCTACTGTTGGACCCCCTCGTCTTCTGCCCTGCCAGTTCCAATGAGCAGCAGCTATCACTGCACCTCCTTGAAATCTCGTGCGCATGTGCCAGGAAAGCAGGAGAGAGTTGTTTTGTGCTCACCTGCCACTGCAGAGAGATTCCCAGTTTCTGAGGACAACCTGACCGACGCATTTGCGGGACCCCGCTGCATAGAATGCGACATGACAGCCCGGCCAATTTCCCTGTTCAAATGAAGCTTGCGGTTTGAGAAACGCTGGAGCCCTTGCGAGATAAGCAGAGCTGCCATGTGAACTGTCATGTTGCTCGAGGTGAAAAGCAGCTGGAGCAAACAAAAGTTGATATGTTGTCACAACTCGTATGGCAGCTTTCAACCCTTTAATTATTTTTTTAATTAGCCTGGCTTTATCTGCCGGGGTGGGGGGGGCGGAGGGGTGCAGAATGGCTGCAAGTAAGAAAAGCTTCTGATGTCTCTTCACCTCGGAAACGTGCAGTTAGGCAGTTGTTGAGGGCATAACGCGTCCTTCGCTGAAAATCCAGAGTTTGCTATCGGCTTAGACGAGAGTTAACTCCAGGTAAACTGCAGCAAAGATGAGGGCTTAATGTTTTAAGGAAGCCCAGCCAGCATTTGGAAAAGGGGATTGAATTCTTGATTATAGCACCCATATTTATCCTGTGGGAAGAAAGAGTAGGGGCTGCCTGCGTAACTTATCAGTGGCTTTCTATTTGTGCAAATTGAGGCGTGCCTCATACAAACCAGGTCTTTAAAAAGCAAGCAAAGCTCCCATTATAAATAGCATCACAACAGGAGGTGCAAGTTCCTCCTAAACAGCAGCTGGAAATTTGCTATAGAGATGATGGAGGGATCAGTCTGTTTTGGTTATTTTGGTTTCTCGTTGTTTCGGTCTTATATTCGATTCTCCATTTTGCAACAGCAGCAGCAGCAGCAGCATTTTAGTGTAATTTTCTCCCAATAAACACAATTTTATATGCGATTTTCACTAATGTACACATTTGTGCAAGCAATTTTCCTTAATATGGTGTTTTTGTATGTTAATTTCACCAATATCTTCATTTTTTATGCACACTTTCTTCTAATACATGCATTTTTTGCAAACATTGGTTGGAGAATTGCGTTGCATTTTGGATGAGTGCAAATTTTGATGGAGAGCTGTATTTCGGGTTACTTTTTTCACTTTTTTTACATTGGGCTTAATATGTATACTGAATACGGTATATATCTTCTGCTCCATCGCTACCCTTGTCTTTGCTTGTCATTGCTGGGAAACAGGGCTGTTGAGGCCTGGCTTTATGACCGTGTCTACCATCACTAGAAAGCATTGGGACCTCTGTTAACTTCTTCTGTATGACACACATTTCTAGTCATGTTATGTCTTCGGGAATGGGCCATAGTTCAGTGGTAGAGCATCTCCTTTGCACGCAGAATGCCCCCGGCCCAATCCCTTGTCAAGTATAATAGATTTGATTAACACAGAAATGGAAAATATATGTGTATTAAAGAAGGTTTAAAATGGAAAATGCCTAAATGTGTATTGCTGAAGATGGGGGAAATACTATTGCTAACATTGTTGTTGTTTTTCCACAGCAGGTTTCTAAAGGACTCTGAGCTGTAACTAGTTAATGACTACCTGTTCATTGTTTCTCTACTCTGTGCCGAGAGAGAACCTTCGATCAGGTGATGAAGGTATTGAGTTGCAAATGCACCATCTTGAAAGGTGTAACGTTTTCACCCTATAGGGAGAAAGATGCATGAAAATGACTCTCCCAAGAGTTGCATAGCCTAAGTCTAAAGGAGGTCAGAATGCAGTCTGGGATTGGGGAGAGACACAGTTTGGATTTTGGGAATCTGTTATTTCTAAGACGATGCTGAGCCTGCACATTGTATGGATATTTTGGAATGTATCTTTGATGTGTATGTTCTGTTTTTGAAGAGTTCTGCCAGTAAAGCTTTGAACAATATTTTCACGGGCCTGGGCAATGATTTCTTCCAAAAGGAGCTGGTTCTTATGCTTGCAGTCGCTTCGGACTGCACAATATTGATACCTGCAACATCCCTGGCATCTCTTAAGCATGATCTTCTGGGAAAGTTGCCCTGCCTGGAAACCTGGAGTGCTGCTGCCAGTCCGTGTAGTGAGCTAGATGGATCAATGGTCTGACAGCAGAAGGCCACTTCCTGTATTCCTTTGCACATTCCATTTTTAGGTGTACACCTTTAAGAAGCAATATGTGAATAGACATTATAGTCACCCTACCAGTGAAAGCCACCCTAAGTAGCTATAAGGAACAAGTGCAAAACCTCTCTTCATAATGTCTCTTAAATTGATTTTTTTTTTCTTAAGGATTAGAATATTTGATTCAGCACTCATCGACCTGCCAAGGGCACTTCATAAGGAAGAACGTTGTTAAGAAAGTTCATGACCTCCATTTCTCACAGCGCAGGGGCCCACATACAGATACCTGATTAGTCAGCATCTGACCAGAGAAATAAACAGAGGAAAACTGCTTCATTGAACAAGCTTCTTTAATGTGCCAACTGCATTCTGGTCTCCCCATCAGCCCTAATTATAACCAACTAATTCCATTAGCTTCTTAACTATATCTCACAATGCGGGGCTTATTGAACAAGCTGCAAGCTGCTACTGCTGTGTTATAGTTCTGCTTTCTAGATCAGGCCCCTCGCTACCCCCAGTACATCACAGAGATTTCGAAGAGATTTTCCCGGGAAAGCTTACGGCTTCTCTTGAAACTGCCTTTCATATTAAATTAAAGATTAAAGGGTATTTTTTTTTTAAAAAAAAATGTAAGTATGTAATAGCTTCTATATTAGGTCAGATGTGTCCGATAGGCAGGCCGCTTATTGGATGGTTCAGAAAAAAAGGACACAGAACAAATAAGGAATTATTTGTCTAGCTAGGCCATTTACTTTCAAAGTGGAGCTGGTGTTTCCCAAACCGTCCATCAACTTCTTCCTTCTCTGATATGTTCTCCCACTGCCTGACCAAGCAGGTACATAGGAGTGTGGGGACAAAGCTAGAATGAGTGGTGTTTGCCTGCCGTTGACTCTGGCTCCCCCTACTGATGGCCTCCTGTCTTTCACACTACCTGCTGAGTTGCCCCCTATACCCAACGCCCAGAGGAAAATTTGTATCACCAATTCTTAATTGGCTTCCTGGTCGATCCACACCGGAAGTGACAGTTGAACTCCTAGCGGATAAACATCTGTATATTACACACCAGGTAGCCAAATTTGCGCTAGCAACCAAGAAGCTCCATTCCAGCTATGTGAATGCACTCCAACCTTAAGTCTAAATGTTGCAAATTTCTTTTTATGTTGTAAACTGCTACAGGTTGCATATATGATTTTAGAGGAAAGTTTCCTTTCATTCTTTGACATCCATCATAAAGGACGTTGGCTACATACAATAGTAATTGATTGACTGACACCCTACTGGTCTCAATGGGCACCAGCTACTACTGCCTTCACTTAACACAGGGGCTATTTTGGTGGGCATCGGAAAGGTCCTATTTATTGGAGAGGTCCTTCCAGCAGCTCTTCATAGCTTGTCGGGGCTTTTATAATCCTGAATAATTTGGTGTCATCTTGAATGCCTTGGTGCTCACGCCTTGCTGCCCACCCCTGGCTCCAGATCCTTTATTAATACAATCAAGGAGGTCAATTGTTAGTCAGACCTATGAATGTACACAAAGATCAAAGATGATGCAATGCAGGGAATTAAAAATACAAAGGAAGGTGGGGAAGATTGCCTGCAAAAGTACTGAAACAATAGCAGCAAAATGTAACATTTTACTCAACAGTAGCAATGAGTTCTGTGGGTGACTTGACATAATTGTGCGAAAGAATATATTTTTTCTTCTTTTTGTGTAAATCATATCATCACCCAGAGTAAATAATTCCTTCATTTTTTTCCAATGGCACATACGAACTTACAGACCTCTGTCATAAATATCTTCCTGATTTGTGGGTGGCGCTGTGGGTTAAACCACAGAGCCTAGGGCTTGCGGATCAGAAGGTCAGCGGTTCGAATCCCCACGACTGGGTGAGCTCCCGTTGCTCGGTCCCTGCTCCTGCCAACCTAGCAGTTCGAAAGCACATCAAAGTGCAAGTACATAAATAGGTACCACTCTGGAGGGAAGGTAAACGGTGTTTCCGTGCGCTGCTCTGGTTTGCCAGAAGCGGCTTTGTCATGCTGGCCACATGACCCGGAAGCTGTAATGCGAGATGAGCGCTGCAACCAGAGAGTCATCCGCGACTGGACCTAATGGTCAGGGGTCCCTTTACCTTTTTAAACTGAAGTACCCTAGCATTTGTCATTGTTCCTTATGCAGAAGTCGTTCTAAACCAAAAATCATATTTGTGTTTTTATCCATATTCTTTCAGTACAACATGTTATATGCTGCTGGGATAATGTGAAAGGTTAACAACATATGGCAAGGTGCGAGAGACAACAGACAAATCATAAATGCATATTTAAAGGACGAAGCACTTTTTCAAATCACTTCCAAATATGAAATTTGACTTTTGTAGCATACTGGGTTAATGCTTCCCAGTGAACTGTATTGATCGAGTTCACAGTGGTTCTGAAGCTCAAGCAGCTAAATGAGAATCAAGTAACAATTTAAAATATTAATTATACAGGCATTGTGTCTTCATAGTTAACATTATTTTTGCAGTGTAAGCTGCAATGTAGTAATTACTACTACGGATGAAATCTTATTAAGGACTCCCTGAACTTTGTGAGATTCCAGTTTAGCTCCTCGGAAAGCTTCTTCCATCCCATGCAACATTTTAAAAACACAGGGGAACTCTTGTGAAGGCGTTTTTTAAAAAATAAAAATGACATGTTGCAACAGCAACACATTATCTACCAAAGAAGATTTGTGAACCTGGGAATGTAAACTATTCATAGAGTTTCTCTTTAATATCATATTAAGCATCATATTTCTCAGGACAAGTTCACAAATTGCATTCTAACAGGAAATCAAAAGGAAAATACCATTTAACTAAGCAATATGGGCAATTAATATAATAATTTCTCCTCCATATCACTCAATGGAGCTTCTGCCCCACACAGTAAATCCTAGACTGCATCCTGTCTTGACCTCAATGGAGGCCACTGAAGGCCCATCAAACCGCGTCCCCTGCAGTTTACGACCCTTAGAATCACCCCATGTAATCTAATGGCACAGCTTCTCTTCGTACAAGTCCTGTTATAGCATTACATTTGTAAAGCACAAATCTTTCTCTCTCTTTTCCCTGCCAGGTTTCATGGTGTGACTTTCAGCAATTCTAATCCTTTTGGAAATCCAGAGAATACAAACATTCCTACAAAACGCGGAAGAAGGGAACGAACCAAAGGTCAGTCTCTAGAAAATGAAATGAAAAAAATCTTGGCAGTGGTAATTTCCAAAGAAGGCGGATGGACACTGAGGACTGGAACAAATTAAGACTTGGATCTTGAAGCCTGTTGGCAAGTATCACGGTACCATCGGTACTGACAGGACTGAACAGAGCAAGAATTACTGTTTCCTCAAGAACAAAAAGATGAAAGCTACGACACTAATTAACTGAGCAACATGTCTATACATAAGTAAGTAGAACATCATTATTAGTTATTCCCCCTTTTAAACTTAAGCCCCTTTTTGCACTTCATTCTATCCAGCTTTCAAAGCATCTTGGATTTCCACTCGATCTGGCAGCTTCCGTCCTGCTCTTATCAATCTTGTTCCTACATCTGAGCCAGAGCTTCGCAAACTTTTCATGTTGGAGATGCAATTTTTAGACAGGCATCATTCCGCAAAACAGTAATTCAATTTTACTAGCAAACCAGAAGTTCAACTAGTAAACTTTCCAGCCCCGGGAGGTGCGCAAGGAGCATTTGCACGACACACCTATACACTGTGTCAGGGTTGAGCCAGATGAGGAGGAGTGGTGGCAAGCCCCCCCCCCCCCCCCGGCGAGGTTGCACCCGCGGAAGAACCTGGGGAAATGGAGGAGTTCGTACCTGGAGAAGACTGGTGGCGGCACTCCTCGGAAGAGGAAGAGTCAGATGGAGAGGGGGAAAGACCAGAACAGGAGGAGGAGGAGGAAGTGGAGCCAGAATCAGGCCCTTGTGAGGAGAGAAACAGGCAGGGCCCTTCCCCTCCTCCCTTCTCAGCTGTAGAGCGTAGAGCTGAGAGACGCAGGAAACAATTAGAGGCAGCTGCAACTCGTAAGAGACGTGGTTACAGGCCGGCTACTTAAGAAAGGCTGGCTGCTCCCTTCGCTAGCACCTGCAACTGCTGTGCTGAGTGTGTGGTTGCTCTGGCTTGTTCTGTTCCTGTGTTCCTGACTCCTGGCTTGTTCCTGACCCTTGGCTTGCTCCTGGCTCCTGGCTTGTTCCTGACTGACTTGGCTGGCTCCTGACTTGGACTGTTCCTGACTTCGGCTTCTCCTGACCCTGTGCTGATATCTGACTTCAGCTGGCTTCTGACTCGGACTGTTCGACTTCGGCTTATCTGACTGACTGCTGCACTTCAGCACACCAACTTGTTGGCGCCCTAACACACTGTACCTGACATACTGACATGCCGCAATGCGCAGTTTGGAAAGCTCTGGTCTAAGCCATTTCTCTCTCTCACACACACACACACACACACAAACAGCCCAACACCTGCCCATTCCACTTCAACTTCTAACTCTGACTCCTGCACAATTCCTATCCAGTTTGATTACAGCAACTGAAAGCCCTTTTACCAGAGCAGTGAACTGAAGGACTGTGCAGAAAAACATAAGAGACATTCAAAACATAAAAAATAAGAAGCAGTGGCCGACCAGATGCCTGCAAGGTGGTTGTGAGTGCAACAGCCCTCTGCCCACCTGTGTTTGCCAGCAGCTGGTACAAAGAGACAAATTGCCTTTGACAGTGGAGATGGAGCACAGCCATTGTGGTTAGTAGCCCCCAATAGTCTTGTTCTCCATTAATTTGTTTAATCCTCTTTGAAAGCCATCCAAGTTGGTGGTCGTCACTTGCCGATCAGAAGGTCGGCGGTTCGAATCCCCGCGACAGAGTGAGCTCCCGTTGCTCGGTCCCTGCTCCTGCCAACCTAGCAGTTCGAAAGCACGTCAAAGGGCAAGTACAGCCATACCTCTAGATACGATCGCTGCAGGTTGCAAACAGCACGGGTTACGAACGCGCCAAACCCGGAAGTACCGGAATGGGTTACTTCCGGATTCGGTGGTTCACACATGCGCAGATGCGTCAAATGATGTAACACACATGCACAGAAGCACCAAATCGTGACCTGCGTGTGCGCAGAAGCAGCACTGTGGGTTGTGCTCTGCTCAGGATGCAAACGGGGCTCCGGAACAGATCCTGTTCGCATCCAGAGGTACCACTGTAGATAAATAGGGACCGCTCCGGCGGGAAGGTAAACGGCATTTCCGTGCACTGCTCTGGTTCGTTAGAAGCGGCTTTGTCATGCTGGCCACATGACCCGGAAGCTGTACGCCGGCTCCCTCGGCCAATAAAATGAGATGAGCGCTGCAACCCCAGAGTCGTCGGCAACTGGACTTAACGGTCAGGGGTCCCTTTACCTTTAAGCTTCATTAGTCAGTAGATTAGGTCACTTCCTTCCTTTTTTCTGTACTTCCTATCCCTTTCCTTCTCTCATTTGTTTGGCTTGGCTTTCATACCCAAAACATTATTTTAGTAGTGTGTCCTTCTTAAAAAAACAAACAAAAGCAAATTATAAGTATTACAGACACAGATTTAGTTTGGGGGGGGAATCATTCAAATATCTGCACTGTTTCCTCAGATTGTGAACAATCCCAACAGCCTGACAGAAATTTGAGTGATTCCAAATTATTCAGGAATTGTCTTGGCTACAGAGCCAGGCAATTAGATTTATCCCACAGGGTTAACACAGACTGTATATTAAATGAGTCCATGCATTAAATTACTGCATTACTGAAAAACACACACCATCCATTAATATTGCAGGATTGCATAAACAGTTACCATATTGTAGGGCTAGGCTTTTGAAAATTTTCTTCCTCTTGACTCTGAAGAACCAAAAGCACAATACTCCCAGTTCACTCAATAGCTCCTGGAAACAAAGTTCCCCTCTCTTTCCCCACAGTGATTCTGCTTCCCATCAATAACTGGCAGACTTGCTCAGGGTGAGAAAGGAGCCATGGAGGTGCAAGGATGACTCCTTTGGTTCACTGGCTGATGTGTACAGCCTTCACCTCTCTGCTTCCAGCTCTGCCACTGGCACACTCCCAGAGCCCTCTGTCATGAAATTCTACTCAGTATTGATCCAGAGCAGATTCCAACGTATAGTTAGCAGAGTAAAAACTTAAACACATTGCAGGATTCCCTCCCCCCAAAAAAATAGACCAGAGGCAATTAATATTTCATCCAGCAGAACTTTAGTGCTACTGTAGGCAAATGAGCATAATGGTCACAAATCCAATACATTCAGGATTGGTCCTGTCCATAAGAAATCCAGTTGCAGCAGACTTCACTTAAACTTACAATAACTTATAATAAGACGAAACCTTAACACTAAGCATATTATGTACAGAATACCATACCAGAAGGAAAAGAGATAGGAAGAGAAAGTGACACCCAAGCTCCTCCTGGCCTTATTATTATAGTCAGTGTGACCTGTAGTGTGGTGTAGTGGTTAAGAGCGGTAGACTCGTAATCTGGGGAACCGGGTTCGCGTCTCCCCTCCTCCCCATGCAGCTGCTGGGTGACCTTGGGCTAGTCATACTTCTTTGAAGCCTCTCAGCCCCACTCACCTCACAGAGTGTTTGTTGGGGGGGGGAGGAAAGGAAAGGAGAATGTTAGCCGCTTTGAGACTCCTTCGGGTAGTGAAAAGCGGGATATCAAATCCAAACTCCTCCTCCTCCTTGACAGAAAGAGATAAGAGAACCAGCTTAAGCCAACTCTACTCAGCTTCTCAGAAGGAATAACCCAAACATCATGAACCGTCTGCTTGTTTCTTTCACACACAGAAGCTTCCAGAACCCTCTTGAATTAATTAGAATAGGAAAGATCTCTACGCATCAGATCAATACTTTCTGTACTAAGAAATGCAAACTGACACACTCCCCCCTCCCCCATTCATTAGGTGCAGGAATTATTGATATGCAAGACACCTATAGAAAAACATTGCACAACACCCTCGTGTCTCCTTCCCAGAGCTCGGTATGCAAGGAAGACCCACTGGGTGTGCAAGTGGGAAAGGGGAAATAAATAAACAGAGAGCAGGGAACAGCAGGTATCCCCCAGTCTCCATTTATTGATTTATCCCCACCCCACTCCCGGCCTAAGGTTCTGATCACATATGTAAAGTGAGCTGAAGTTGCGAGCCCACTGTATTCATAACAAAGAAAGGAGATTCCAATTGGACTTCCGGTTTGGTGCCGGTCAATGGCGGACGGGAGTCTGACGGCTCCGTCCTCCGCAAGGCTTTAGGGATTACCGTGCCTGTGCCACGGGTCCCTTAAAGCCACGGGAAGAGCGTCCCGTGGACCGTTTGCCTCGTGGGTCCCAGACGTGCCGTCTCCGCTCCTGATTGACCCTCGTAAGGGGGAAAATCAGGCGAGCGGAGCCCCGGTACGGGACTGAAGAGGCGACTGCCTTCGGAGGATCAAAGCAGCGATCCCGCCAGACTCGAGCACCCGACACTTCCTACTTAGAAACATCAAAAGAAACTCTGTAAGTAAAACTTTCGAACTGATTTGGAATTTTGAAGAGTAATAGCTTACAGAGAAAAGTCAAAAGGAAGCCTGTTCCCTTTGAACTGTTTGCCGGAGCTTGGTAGCGCTAAAAGATCAAAGCCGCGACTAACGGGAAAGTTTTGCGAACTCTGCCAAACTTTTTAAAAGTGGATTAAAAGTTGCTTTAAGGATGTTTAAAGACTTAAAAACAGGAGATATGGCAAAAGAAGACACCGCTCGCCCTCTGGATTAGGATTCGGGGTCGGAAGCGGGCTGCAGTAAATTGTTGCCATTTTTTTTTGCTACTGTGTCAGTGACTGTTTACCAGTGGAGACTTTTTAGATACTTTGTGGCCAGTTACAACTCAATATAAAGACTTGGTGGTAACACTGCAAGTGAAATATAGTTACTGACTTGGGCTACTTAAAAACTAACTTCTTTTTGACTGCAAAATAGTTTGGGACTTTAAAACTGTGAACTCTGTGCCTAGAAGTTTGACTATTGGACTTGTGTGGGACTCCTGGCTCAGCAGTCTCTTTGTTCTCAGAAGTGAACTGCTGGCCACCTGGTGTTTATTTTTAAGACTGTTGGCTTTCTGCTGTGAATGTCTGAGACGGTTACCACAGTAACTGGAGTGACCTTGAGATTACAATTGCAGAGCTCACAGGACATGCATGAGAGCACTAGATCTAAAACATCTAGCTCTGCACAAAGAAAAGGCTCTGTTTCCCTAACTTTACAGGAACAAATGGAGAGATTAGCTGCAAGTGTAGCAGAAATAGCAGAAGGACTTAAAAGTGTGACTGAGGGGTTGAAGCAAACGCAGGCCTCAGTTAATACAATCAGTACATCAGTTAATGCTACAGTCAACTCTGCAATAGAAAAACTCCAAGTTGATATAAAAGCTGATATTAAAAATTCCACTGACACATTGGAGAGATCAATTGGCCAAATTGAGGAGAATGTAAGAAAGAACAGAGACGAAATAAATAAAATAGCACAGGAGGTAACAACTTTGAAAAAGGATTCTGAGGAATTTAAAGTGGTTAAAGAAAAAATAAAAAAGTGGAACAGAAATTGGATAACATAGACTTGGAGAATTTAGAGAGAATTGGCACACGACAGAGAACTGTAGAAGAATCTCTTGCCTTTCTTCAACTCCACCAGAGAGAGGGGAACATCCGTTTGAGGGGTCTTCCAGAATTGGAAGGTGAAGACCTGAAAGCCTATATTGTGGAACAATTTTCGTCATACTGGCAATTGGAAGAAGTAAACGTCTCAGCACGCATAGTGAAGGCCTTCAGATTTGGGCCTAGAGGATCCAGAGGGAAGAGAAGCACCAAAACAGTCAGTGACTGTTTGCTTGTGTTGCATGATAGAAACGACAGGGACTTCTTTCTGGACTTGCACTACAAAAATAACCTGGTGGTACAGCAGAATAAAGTCATTTTTTATAAAGATATCCCCAGATTTTTCCTGGATAAAAGAATTCCCTACAACGACCTGGTTGCTGAGCTAAGAAGAAGAAACATCTCCTTCAGTTGGGAATTTCCAGAAGGCCTTGCATTTACGTTTGAGGGGGAAAAGATAAGAATTAGATCCCTGGCTGAAAAGCAAAAATTTCTGGACAAACATCTGGAAGAGTTTAAAGGTACGTCGCTTGACCCATCATTCTTGTACAGACTTCCAGGATTACCTCTACCGCCAGGGGTACCAGGACCAAGTGAGAAGGACCCAGAAGAAGGTAAGAAGGCAGAAGCAACTGGAGGAGAAGTTTAAAACAAAGGAAAATGGCGCTTAAATTGATGACATGGAATGTTCGGGGATTGAACCAGAGACCAAAGAGACGCAGAGTATTCCATGGTTTGGAAAAGAAAAATTTGGACATTATATGTTTACAGGAGACCCACATAGTTCGGAGACATAGAAGATTGTTACAAAATAGAAAACTAGGCCAAGAGTTCATATCATCAGACAAGGTCAAAAAGAGAGGAGTGGTAATATATGCGAAGGAGAAATATTGCCCAAGGCAGTTATTTAAAGATGAAGAAGGGAGATACATCGCAATTGAAATCAAAATACAAGGCGAAATTTTTTTGATTCTGGGACTTTATGCACCAAACGATGGAAAGTCAATTTTCTACAAAAAAATACATGACTTGCTGTTGGACTATTTGGATTACAAATTAGTTTGCCTTGGAGACTTTAATGGTGCAGTTTCCACTTTAATGGATAGATCTCAAAGAACTAAATTAACAAATGACGGGAAACTACCTAAGACTTTTTTCGAAATGGTGGACAACTTAAACTTGGAGGACGCTTGGAGGCTAAAAAATCCCACCGATACTGAGGCAACTTATTTCAGTGAATCTCAGCAGTCATGGTCGAGGATAGACTACATCTGGATATCGAACGAATTGACATCAAAAATACAAAAAGCGGAAATCGGCCCAAAAACTTATTCGGACCACAACCCTGTACAGGTAACTCTCAAAATGATTTCCAAGGGTTCTTTTAGATGGAGAATGGATGATGCGTTGATGAGAGACACCAAGCTGGTAGAAAGAGCTGCGAAAAAGATGAAGGAGTATTTTCAAATCAATTGGAATTCGGAAGTAGAAAAAAGAATTGCCTGGGATGCAAGTAAAGCGGTAATGAGAGGATTCCTCATAAGTGAAAAAGCAAAAAAGAAAAAACTACAAAATGCGGAAATGGAAAGACTGTTGAAATTAATCAAAGTTAAAGAAAAAGAGCTAAGAGGACATCCCAAATCTTTAAGAATTCAAAAGGAAATTAAATACTTACAATCCCAGTATGCTAAAATTATGAACCAAGATATAGAATGGAAACTGAAAATGATGAAACAAAGATCATTTGAATCTGCGAATAAATGTGGAAAACTACTAGCTTGGCAACTGAAGAAAAGACAAAAGGCAAATGTCATCGGTAATTTAGCAGTGAATGGAAAAATAGTGGAGAACCCGGAGGAAATCAGAAAGTGTTTTCAAAAATTTTACAAGCAACTGTACAAGGAGGAGAGGATAAAAGAAGAAGAGATAGACCGATTTTTGCAACAAAATAGCTTGCAAAAAGTCCCAGAGGATAAACTAGTAACCCTCAACCACCCAATATCGACCCAAGAGATCGAGGATGCAATTAAGAACATGCAACTAGGAAAGGCACCAGGACCAGATGGACTAACAGCAAAGTTTTATAAGACTCTTAAAGATTGGCTTTCGCAGCCTTTGAAAGAAATTTGCAACAAAATATTGGAAGGAGACAGGGCACCAGAGACGTGGAAAGAAGCCTTTATCACACTGATCCCAAAACCAGATACAGACAGAATGCTAATGAAAAATTATCGTCCAATTTCCCTTTTGAACGTGGATTATAAAATTTTTGCAAATGTTATGGCTACAAGATTAAAAAGAGTGCTGAAAGACTATATACATAAAGACCAAGCGGGTTTCCTTCCAGGAAGACAAATAAGTAACAACACAAGAATTATTGTGGATATTCTAGAAAAACTGGAAAGAAACATAAATACAGAGGCAGCACTATTGTTTATTGATGCGGAGAAAGCCTTCGACAAGGTATCTTGGATGTTTATGAAAAAGAATTTGGAAAAGATGGGAGTTGGAGAAAGATTTTTAAATGGTATCAAAGCCATTTATACAGAACAAAGAGCAAAAATAATAGTAAATGGTGTGATATCGGAGGAAATTGAAGTCGAAAAAGGAACAAGACAAGGGTGCCCTATCTCCCCTTTATTATTTATTACGGTCCTGGAGGTCCTCTTAAATATGCTACGAAAAGAGAAACAGATAAAAGGAATTAGGGTGGGAGAGAAAGAATACAAACTACGCGCCTTTGCAGATGATTTGATGTTATCCCTACAAGAACCGGAAAGCAGTGTCCCCAAAGCCTTGGAAATAATCGAACAATTTGGACGTGTAGCTGGCTTCAAATTAAATAAACAGAAAACCAAAGTTTTAAGTAAAAATATGAGTGCAGAACAGATACAAAGGTTACAAGATGGCACAGGCCTCAATTTTGTTAAATCTGTAAAATATCTAGGTATCAATCTCACAGCAAAAAACGTAAACCTGTACAAAGATAATTATGAAAAACTGTGGACAGAGATAAAGAAAGATCTGGAGATATGGACAAGATTGAAATTGTCGTTAATGGGAAGAATAGCAGCGATTAAAATGAATGTCCTACCAAGGATGCTGTTTTTATTCCAAGCCATACCAATTTTGGATAAAATGGACTGTTTTAAGATATGGCAAAGGGACTTATCGAAGTTTATATGGCAGGGCAAAAAGCCTAGAATTAAGTTTAAGATTTTGACAGACTCCAAAGAGAGAGGAGGCTTTGCCCTGCCGGATTTAAGACTTTATTTTGAAGCAGCGGCCTTTTGCTGGTTGAAAGATTGGTTTAAATTAGAGAATGTAGATGTGTTGGACTTGGAAGGGCACGATAACATGTTTGGTTGGCATGCATACCTTTGGTATGACAAAGTTAAAATCCACAGAACTTTTAAGAGTCACATAATTAGGAAATCTCTGTATCAGGTCTGGATCAGGTACAAAGACTTACTGGAGAGAAAGACTCCTAGATGGATATCACCAGTGGAGGCTAAGGCCTATAAGAGACCAAATATGTCTGCAAGTTGGTTACGATATATGGACATATTGCAGCAGGAAGGAGACTCATTTAAGTTGAAAAGTTATGATCAAGTCAAAAGTCAAGTCCCTGACTGGCTGCAATACCACCAGGTACATGAAACATTTAAACTAGATAAAGAAATTGGTTTTCAAGTGGAAAAATCAAAACTGGAAACAGAACTGATTGAATCGAACTCTAAAAACCTTTCCAAGATGTATAATTTATTGCTAGAGTGGCATACGAAAGATGAATTGGTCAAATCAACAATGATAGACTGGGCAAAAGATGTGGGTTATAATATTATGATGGATGACTGGGAGAGATTGTGGCAGAAAGGTATCAATTTTACTGCATGTAATAGTTTAAGAGAAAATGTAATGAAAATGATATATAGATGGTATCTGACACCAGTTAAGCTAGCTAGAATGAATTCTAAAATGTCGGATGTGTGTTGGAAATGTAAATCGTCGAAAGGTACCTTTTATCATATGTGGTGGTCGTGTTCAGGGGTAAAGGCCTTCTGGGATAAGATCTATAATGAGCTTAAGAAGGTAATGAAAATTACCTTTAGTAAGAAACCAGAGGCATTTCTTTTGAGCATGACCAATGAAGAGATACCCAGTCAGGACAGAGTATTTTTTATGTATGCCACGACAGCGGCTAGAATTTTATTGGCAAGAACTTGGAAGGGTGAAGAGATACCGACAATTGAAGAATGGCAGACGAAGCTGATGGAATATATGGAGCTCGCAGACCTGACCGCCAGAATCCGAGACCAGAGGGAGGAGAAGGTGTCGCAAGATTGGAAGAAATTTAAGGATTATTTAGTTAAGCATGTTAAACTGAATGTTTGAATATTTGAGCAGAAATACATAAAAGAATCGGCTTTGGAAGTTTAAGGTTAGTTATAATGGTTTAGAAGAAATTTTGATGTGATAGATCTATCTGCATAAGAAGGTTTTAAGATATAGAATACAAGTTAAGAAATATATTGATTTAAATAATATTTAAAGAGCATTAGGATATTTGAGCATAAGTCAATGTGAAAAGAAATGAAGCTACCTAAAGAGTATATAGGTTTTTGAAGACAGAGGAGGGACCAGGGGAAGTCCCCCTAAGAAGTTAAAAATAAGTTGAGAAACAAAGATAAGTATTTGGTAAGGTTTGTATAAGTTTTCTTTTTTGTATGGTATTGTTGTGTTTTATATTGTTGATTGTGTATTATGTTTTTATTGTGTTTATGTATGTTTAATGTTGTTTTTGTTTTGTTTTATGGTAAAATAATAAAAATTTTATAAAAAAAAGAAAAGAAAAGAAAGGAGATTCCAATTGAATGGTAAGAGCTGTTTGGTGGTGGGACGGGATGCCTCGGGAGGTGGCAGACTCTCCTTCCTTGGACCTTTTAAAGCAGAGGTTGGATGGCCATCTGTCCTGGATGCTTTAGCTGAGATTTCTGCATTGCAAGGGTCTGGGGTAGATGAGCCTTGGTGTCCTTTTCAACTCTACAATTCTATAAGCCTATGATTCTATGAAAGTACAGGGTACACATGTGTTGTATTTGAACCCAGATAAGCAGTAGGTGCACAGTAAAAGGGAGTGTGAACACAGACTAAATGCAAGACTCTTGACATTTAATTCCGCTCGTATGCTTATTATATTTTAAATACTACTACTAATAAAATTCATACTCTTTCCTTTCTTCTTCTTTTTCTTTTGTTTAGGGTTGGTCTTGTGTGTTTGTCTCTCTGCCGTAGGATTATTCGGTTCCACAGGGGATTGTGCAGGCATCGTTGCAGCTAAGTACTGAGACATATCCTTCTAAATCCATAAATTGTTTTCGGTTGGAAGTTGGGTATTAGGAAAGGATGGTGTATGTGAGTGTTGTATTTGTATTGAAATTATTTTTTAATAAAAACAACAACAACATTAATTTATTATTTATACCCCACCCATCTGGCTGGGTTTCCCCAGCCACTCTGGGCGGCTCTCAATCGAATATTAAAAACACAACACAGCAGACACAAACAGACCACTGAAACCCAAACACTGGGGGAATTTCCTAGTGGGGACAGCTATCCGTGTTGGAAATCTATTTCAAAGTGTGGCAGAAATGTTGGACAGGAGGCAGGTAAGAGCCATGTTTTTAAAAAGAACCCACTAATCCCCCCCCCAAATCCTATTTCCTGGCCCTTTTGGATTATAAGAAACCATTTTTATTTTCTTTTAACCTTAAGGGCCATAGAAATTACAGTCAATTTCTGCTGTGGTCCCTTTGCAGCAGCAGATTCCCTGACAGGAGCCCACTCGACAAGGAGGGTAGTCAATAAAAGTAAAGTGGTAAGTGTACCCTTAATGGCAGGTTCTTGTAGGCATTTCCCCCCAAAATTATACCGTTCCCTATTCAAATGCCATCTCGTGAGTCTCAGACAGTGTCAAGTACAATCATTGTTACCACAGTTGCCAAGGTAATCAATTGAAATCATAATGAAGGGAACAGAAGGAAATCAATAGAGTCTGAAATTACAAATAAAGAGAAGCTATCATTTAAAAGCATTTGGCTGAAATCTTCCATATTAATGGAGTCAGAAATGGCTGTTGTCATTCAGAAGCAGTGTGATGCATAATTCACTCGAGTGCATTTGAACACCTAAAAGCTATTGCAACAATTAGGCCTGCCTACCAGGGAGCTGTCCACCTTACACAGAGCATCGCGTCGTTGTTTATTACAGTCCCCGCATGTTTTCATGTTTTCGAAATTGTAATTTCCCCTCCCTCAAGGCAGGAGGCAGGTTGGCATGTTCGGCGACATTAAAAACGCATCTCAAATCCAAGCCAGCTTTTGTCAGAGATGTGTATCTAGCAAGCCGACTTGTCTGAGAGCTTGCATGGAGGAACGAGCAAAGAGCCCACAGGGTAGAAAAGAAATGGATTGCACACGAGAGTCGCGGCTAGAGAACCGTAGCTGGGAGCAAACAAATGCAGCAGCTTGGATTGGGGTAAAAAAAAGAGGAGGAGGAGGAGGAGGAGGACAAGAAGAAGGAGAAGGAGAGAGAATAAATAGATTTGGAGAAACCCTCCAAGGGCTGCCATTACTTGTCTAATTAAGAATAAGGGAAGAACCTAAGAAATAGGTGGTGGAACATCTCGAATGTACCTTCTCAAAAGTCCTCCTTTCCACACTCTCAAAAAGACCAGGAATAGATGTCACCGTAAGAGGAATTCCAGCGACAGAAGGCGGCACTGAGCTGAACCATATTTCAAAATCTGTCACACATCAGCCCCCTCCCCGAACTGTTTGTACTGTCATGGCTTCCTGCTAGGAAATCCTAAGAACCTGAAGGGTCCCTGTGCGTGAGGGATTTCTGACACAGAGCTGTCAGCACCCCAGAGATGCCACTGGCAGTCAAATTGACTTGGGAATTATTTCGAATATGGGGTATTTGAGCAGGAACCAGAGGAACGTAGCGCAGCTGGTTGGCTGGCATCTGCCTGTCTCGGGAGACATTGGCATAGGGTGCCTTCGGGGGGTGGGGTGGGTTGGCGTCAACTGTAAAATAACTCCAAGCGATTAGCTCGATAAATAGGTGGGAGCACCGAGATGAAAACGAGTTTCCATTAGGTGGTTTAATAAGCCCTGAGGATGCTGTTTTCCCTATATATCTTGAGACGCTTTATTGTTTGTGCTTTCCCTTATCTCAGCACAAACCTACTTGGCCATGTTAAAACAAATTGGCCCTCATAGTAATAAAGGAACCAGAGCTGAGACAGAGAGGGGAGGCGGCAGAGATAATGCAATGAAAGATACTGTTCTGGCACCCAAATATTGCTACAAAAATACCTGAAGTCTTGTCACCGAGAGATCTTTCCTTCTCTCTCTCTCTCTCTCTCTCTCTCTCTCTCACCAACTATTGATCGGCTCTTGCATGACATTTAATAAAAACTTTCCATTACCAGTTGCATAAGAGCAATTAAAATCCTCATCAAATCTATCTTAACTGCTTAGAGTCTTCCACTGGGGAGCATTTGCCTCGGCAAACATCTGCAATAAAAGGCTATTTAATCTTAATAACTAAACAGTCGGTTATGCTAATTCATCTCTTTTATTGTCAGCTTACATTGGAATCTTGTGCAGGTCCCCAAACAAGGTGAAGCAAGAGAAATTGTGTGTATGTGTGTGTGTGGAGGGGTGCCCTTCACTTTTTTCAAAGCAACCAAGCCTAAATACTGGCCTCACTAGCATTTTGAAAATAGTTTATGTTCTGCAATCCAAAATGTGTCATTTCAAAGCCCTGCCTTTCGTCCTGGATGAATATTTCCTTTTTGCTGGTAGAAGCCACCGAGTTGCTTCAAATATAGATACAGTGGCTATAGACCAAAATTCATAAGTCGAGAAAACCGCATTAAAAAACTCGTAAGTCAAGGTATCGCACCGCCGCTTTCCCATCGTAGGTCGAATAATTTGGAAGCGGCGGCCATTTTTTTTCTTCCGGAAGTCATTCGGAAGTCGAAAACGACGTACGTCGAGGAGCTCGGAAGTCGAGGTCCCACTGTAATTAAAGATTTAATTTCTTCATGAAGTTATACATACAATAGCTAATTTCTCGTCTGTCTTGGGTATACATATAGATGTTTTTGTGCAGTGTTCCTAGATCAGTGGTGGCGAACCTTTTAGAGACCGAGTGCCCAAACTGCAACCCAAAACCCAATGATTTATCACAAAGTGCCAATCCGGAGGGTAATGGGGGAGAGTTGTTGAGCTTTTTTTGGGAGGAGTTGTTGAACTTATATCTGCACTTTATGTATAATATTTTCAAAATAAATAGTTGCCTTTCTTAAATTACTGATTTACTAAAATTCAAGAAAACACAAATTGCCTCCAGAAAATGTAGAATTATATACATGTTACTTAAGAGGCAATTCAAAGGCTTGAATAACTTTCGGAAACTTTGGAGAGGTTTTAAAAAGTGGTCTTTGCTCTCTGCCCTAGTGCTGAAAGGAAGAATCCTATATTTGCATTATTGGGTGGTTGCGGGGGAGTGAGGAATATGGTCTTGTGGAACCACTGCTGTTTCTTGTGTGTTACCAAGAAAGGAGGGATTAAACAAAGGCTTACACAGTCACAACAGCAACCTGGCTGGGCGCTTGGCTGAGCAGCAGAAAAAGGGCAGTTCAAACCCCACCAAGCCTGGAGGGGGAAAGCGCCACCGCTCACCACCTGCAGGGAGTTTCGCAACAGGAACCAAAGGAAAGTGACTGCTGGGACTCAAGCCACCACCTGGCTTGTCGTTGTTGCTTTAGAGCAGGCATGTCCAACAGGTAGATCGTGATCTACTGGTAGATCACTGGACGTCTGCAGTAGATCACTGGTAGATCATTGGTTTCCCCCAAAGTAGCTGAACATCTGTGGCTCCCCTAAAAAAACCCTCAACATTTTACCTACTCCCTGAAAAAACTCAACCACTTTGACACGAACCCCCCTCCCCCCAAATGGGTCTTCCTCCTTCCTAATAAAAGCTCAACAACTTTGACCTGAACCTCAAAACTGGGGGTAGATCACTACCAGTTTTTAACTCTGTGAGTAGATCGCAGTCTCTTGGGAGTTGGCCGCCCCTGCTTTAGAGTACTTTCCGGGTGGAAAGACAGGAGGGCTTATCACCTTCCTGAAGCATGGGCTGCTTAGTGCCGCCCCAGGAAAGGTTTGCTCGGGAGGAGGTGAGCTGCGCGGAATTGAAGCGCGCGTGCGCTTCCATGCCTCGCGCAGCGCAACCCTGCGCAACTTTGTGCAGAAACATCCCCAGAGAAACGAGTGAAAGCACCGCTGGGCACTTCGAAGGCACCTTTTCCACTCTCCCCGCCCTGTTGGCTGCTTCGTTTTCCTCCGGGGGCGAGAGAGGGGCGCAGCCACCCCACACACTCTCATCTCAGGTTCCACCTTCTCGGGAAAGGAGCAACTGGCCCCTTTTCTCTCCCTCTTCCCTACACAAAACTTTGTCTCCCAGCAACTGTGCGGGCAGCGTCACTTCCTCTCCCTGCAAGCCAGCCCTCGGTGGGCGGGAAAAGAAGAGGGCTCGTTCTGTGTCTTTGCAGGCTGCTCCGTGCGGGGACCAGCCACAAAACGAGCGTCCTATTGCAGCAGCAGCCAACCAGCTGGTTGGCGGGCGCGAAACTCTGGGGAGCGTTTCCAGCTCATAGCGGTGTGGGGGGACACCCAACACACACACACCGCCGCTGCGGCTGGCACGCACTATAGGGAACGTTTCCCGCCCGCTGCGGCATTTGGGGGGGGGGAGAGGCTGTCACCTTTGCAAACCACAAAAAAACGAACCTGATGGGGCGATGGCGCGCGTGCCCACAGAGAGGGCTCTGCGTGCCCACTTGGGCACGCGTGCCATAGGTTCGCCACCACTGTCCTAGATAATACGCCGAGGCTCTGAATCACATATTCTCCTCTTTGACCTGAGTTTGGGGGGTGGGGGGGGGGTGGAATTGAGTAACGGTATCCTCTCTCATCATTGCATCACCCTTCCCTTCAGCAACCCTGTGACCACTCTGCAGCTTACCTGTGAGTAGCATACAGAGTTTTTGTCTCATCACTCATTGTGCCAGCTTTGTGATCTCTGTGCTACGCCTTTAAGAGCTTCCAGATGAACATTATCAAAAGCAAAGAGGGAGAAAGATTTGAAAGACATCAAGACCGTGCCTTCGAGTGTCTCCAGGTTTGTCTTGTAACATCCGGCTCCAACTTTGAAGCCTCTTTTCTCCCGCGTTCGGTTCCAGCTTTTATAAGAATACCATTGCTGCCTCACAAAACCTTTCTCTTCCAGACAATTGTAGCCTTTAATGATGAAACAGAAATGATCCTGTCTGTGTGACAGCCAGGCCAAGGTATTATGTGTGCTTTTAAAAAGATCCTAGCCAGACAGGAAACTCCTCGCCCCATCGCACCTTTTGAATGTTTGGATAAAGGCCGACGCGAAACCAAATAAGTATTTACACTTTAAATAATGTGGGAAATGTTTCTGTGCTTTATGGAAGATCAATAATGTTTTTACACCATTTACTTGGAACGCACAGCAAAAGTATTTCCCTTCGACAGTTTCCAGCCATTTAACATTGTTATAAAGGCAGCTAAAAACATCAATTCGGGGTGTTTTCTCCTAAATTGAAAATGGATCAGTTAGGTTTTTGTGATGTTTGCTGTAGTAAATCAACACATTAAAGCGCTGGGTGTTGAAGGACGGCTGGGGAGGGGTGGGGGAGGGGGAAAAAGAGGAAGAGAATTAAATTCTCACAGAAGAGAGTTAATGCAGTAAGTTGCACGATCAACTCAGGAGCTCCAAGATTGACTGAGTGCTCATACCGTGTTGATAAGTTGTTCCCTACACATGTAGTATGGATCGCCTTATGAATTGATTTAGCTGTAAATATGCAAGGGCTGAGCAATGGCTTTGAGATTCCCGCTCCTGATATTTATCATGTCACATCAGTTAAAAGAGTTGTGTAAGGTGGTGATAAATGCCATTTCTAAAGGGGAATTGGTATTTATGAACAGTGGATGATTCTGCACAAGGTAGTTAAATATGCTTTGGGGACATAAAACCTAGCTTGATCAAATAGTTTGCCAAGTGCTCTTTGAAGTGGGAAACCAAGGATTTCACTTTCCATCAAAAGCCTTGGTAGATCCGGAACGTCGGCTTTTCCACAGACCTGACCGCAGGAGGCAGCTGCAAGTTCCTATGTGACGGATTGGCCCTAAGATGGAGGAGGTATGACATCCCAGCGCAGAAAGAGTTAAGCCACCTTCGTCTTGACGGACAGTTCATCCCTTTGGGGGCAGGGTGATCCCCAGTTTAAAAGGAGGGAACGGCCGTTTTGGCAGTTGGAGAAGAGGGAGGGTGTGTGTGGAGACAGGGAGAAGAGGGGTGTGGGGCCAGGATAGTGGTGGTTAGGCTAGGATAGGATGAAGATTAGTCGGTTATACTGAAAGAGTTGATATTTTAGATGTAACTAAGCTGATGAACTATCGAAATACGTGAAGCACGATGTTCTGAAATAAATAAAGATTTGTTTTTGTTGAGCCAAGAGAAAAGAGGCGTTTATTTGGTTCAGTGATATATGGTTGCTCATGAGGAGGGGAACTCAGGGAAAAGACAAAACTGACCTGCAGGGTGATAGTTTGTGTATTGGAGTTTCACTCAGGAGGGGCAAAAGGGCAGAAACCTCGGTAAGGCTACACAGTTACTAAAGGGGTTTAGCTAACTGACGCAGTGGGGGAATCTAAAAGAGAGAGAGACCCAGAACTGATAGAGCTGAGAGGTATTCTTAACCCAGGAGCCCAGAGCAAAATATATATATACCAGGCCACAACAGCTGGACAAGAGGACCCCGTTACTAAGTTATCCCTAGTTATAATAAAAGGGGATTATCCACACAGACGGACCTCAAGGATCGAGGTGGGGTGAATAGCAAAAGTGACCCAGAACACCTCAGAAATAATACACTTATGGCAGGGAGGTTCGTCGCACCCTACACCACAAAATGTGCTGCTGTTGTGTCTGCAGATGCAGGAGCAATTCCTGCTTGAGCCCACACCTACCTACACTTAAGTAAGCTCCATTTGCTGAGACATTTGGAAACCACCCATGTGCTAATCCACCTCCATGACTGGAAAGGCATCTGCCTCTTTTTGTTATATATTTGATTAACACAATGCCCATACACTTACTGCTCTTCCAAACCACCCATCAGTCAGCTGGTCTCGTCCACTGTCAACGTTGGCTTACAGGGCTACAGGGAGATAAATATCTGACCCACCAGGTCAAATAAATTCCCCAGCCCTGATATAGAAGCTGCCTTATACCAAGGCACATCATAAATTCATCTAGTTCAGTACCGGTAATGTCTACTGATTTTTCAAGGTTTTAGAGTATTTTCCAGCCCTACACGAATATGCAAGGAACTGAACCTGGGGTCTTGTGCATCTGAAGGTTGTACTCTACAACTGAGCTCCAGCTCCTATCAAATGAACAGCCAGTCTCCCCCTACTAATCAGGACTTGCCTTGTATTTGACCCTGTGACTTCTAGAACCATAAAGGAGACTCATTTCCTGCACCAACTATTTCCTCCACCAGACTCATCAATCTGATCAATGTCTGAATCAGGCCATTGTTCTACTGCAGATCAGGGCTGGTAGTTAGTGGGGAGTTCCTGGTAGATCCTGGTAGATCTCTGGCCCCTCAGTGATCTCCTTACAAAAAAGCAAAACAAAACAAAACCCACCGAACTTTGGCTTTCTAAAAAAAGCTTAAGAACTTTGCCTTTCCCTTAAAAAAAAATAAAAGCTCCATAACTTCAGGTAGATCTCTGCCAGTCCCTTTACAATGGGTAGATCACTGCCAGTTTTTTTTTATACTGTGAGTAGACCGCAGTCTCTTGGGAGTTGGACGTCCCTGTTCTAGATCAAGATCATAGAATCCTAGAGTTGGAAGAGACCACAAGGGCCATCCAGTCCAACCCCCTGCCAAGCAGGAAACACCATCAAAGCATTCCTGACAGATGGCTGTCAAGCCTCTGCTTAAAGACCTCCAAAGAAGGAGACTCCACCACACTCCTTGGTAGCAAATTCCACTGCCGAACAGCTCTCACTGTCAGGAAGTTCTTCCTAATGTTTAGGAGGAATCTTCTTTCTTGTAGTTTGAATCCATTGAATCCTTGTGTTCTATAGTATTATTGGAGCTTCTCTACAGAAATATCTGCTGCTTGCTATCTTGAAGTTTAGGAACTGCTAAGAGAAGACTGTGCACAAATGTAAAGAAACAAACACCATAGGAGGGTAAAGGTAAAGGTAAAGGGACCCCTGACCATTAGGTCCAGTCGTGGACGACTCTGGGGTTGCGGGGCTCATCTCGCTTTACTGGCCGAGGGAGCCGGCGTACAGCTTCCAGATCATGTGGCCAGCATGACTAAGCCACTTCTGGCGAACAAGAGCAGTGCGCGGAAACGGCGTTTACCTTCCCGCCAGAGTAGTACTTATTTATCTACTTGCACTTCGTGCTTTCGAACTGCTAGGATGGCAGGAGCAGGGACTGAGCAACGGGAGCTCACCTCGTCGCGGGGATTCCAACCACCGACCTTCTGATCGGCAAGCCTTAGGCTCTGTGGTTTAACCCACAGCGCCACCCACGTTACTACGTGACAATTACTAAACTTATCTGTCTTATTGTTACAATTAATTGCCTTGTTTCATTGTTGTCTCGTGGCGATACCAAAACTGCCATGCATAAATTAGCACTTGCCTTTAATTGAGCTGATTTTTGGTGCAACTCTGCAAATTCGGTGAACAGCAATAATCAGGTAGAGGAGTTGTAACTCGGCAGCAGAGAACATCCTTTGCAATGCGTCAAGTCCAGTATTCAATTAAAGATTCCCTGGAGCTAGTGCTGCAAAGTATCTCTGCCTGGAACTTGGGTGACTTGCTGATAGTACGTAAAACTGGGCTTGATGGCTCAGCTGCATGGAATGGTATGACCAAGGAGAAGGCAGTTCTTTGCATGCAAAATTGAAATTCGTTATCTGCTGGGTTCCCTCCCCCCACCCCACAGGGAGTGCCAAAAGGGGACTAAACTGCTCGTGCAAAACTTGTGTTTTGCTGGGGTTATACATAGAGACCTTAAATGGTGTAGAAAAACGTTAACTGAACTTTTGGCTCATATACCCCAGATTTGAATGGGGAATCCCTTTAAGGCTTTGCCTTTGGACTTCTGTGTAGGAAGGTTAACCCCGGTGGAATCCAGCTCATCACTTTTTTATAGGTTCAACCTTGAGATTTTAGCAAGGAAGTGAGTTAAGGTTCAATGCCTTGTCAATAAAGCTTTTGGGTTCTTCTTCAGCAAAGCACTCTAAATATACCCGTTCTTTTTCTGCCCTCCCCTATACACACACACACACACACACACACACACACACAAACACACACACACACCCTAAAGACAGCATGGCATTCTAATTATTGCGAAGTCGATGGTCATTTCTTTCATGTTGTTGTTCAGTCGTTCAGTCGTGTCCGACTCTTCGTGACCCCATGGACCAGAGCACGCCAGGCACGCCTATCCTTCACTGCCTCTCGCAGTTTGGCCAAACTCATGCCAGTCGCTTCGAAAACACTGTCCAACCATCTCATCCTCTGTCGTCCCCTTCTCCTTGTGCCCTCCATCTTTCCCAACATCAGGGTCTTTTCTAGGGAGTTTTCTCTTCTCACGAGGTGGCCAAAGTCTTGGAGCCTCAGCATCAGGATTTGTCCTTCCAATGAGCACTCAGGGCTGATTTCCTTGAGAATGGATAGGTTTGATCTTCTTGCAGTCCATGGGACTCTCAAGAGTCTCCTCCAGCACCATAATTCAAAAGCATCAATTCGTCGGCGATTAGCCTTCTTGATGGTCCAGCTCTCACTTCCATACATTAATACTGGGAAAACCATAGCTTTAACTATACAGACCTTTGTCGGCAAGGTGATGTCTTTGCTTTTTAAGATGCTGTCTAGGTTTCTTTCATTTCTTTCATATATACCTATAAATTCTGGAATCTATGGCTAGCCTTCCCAGGGGTGGGGGAGGTTACACAACAATATTGCCGAGGTCAGAAAAGCACAGACACATTTAAAGAGAGGAGTCAATTCAAGCACTTTTATCAACTCTCATTTAACAGGTGTAGCCTAATCAATGGCTTCCAAGAACTTAGCAGCTAAATCAGGAATCATGTATGTGCAATGGTGTTGTATCTCTCCCATTTGACCAAAGTGAATCAACGCAGGGCCTACATGCCGGTGAGACTGAATGGGCTCCCCTCTGCAGTGCCACAGGAGAGATTCCAGAAAACTCCACTCATAGTGAGGCTATGCCCCTGCGGGCAGAGACAAAGAGAATCAGTTACATATGTTCTTTTGTATTGCCCCTGGTATCTGGCAATATGGTCTAAGTTTATTAATCAGTTAGTTGTTAGTAAGGAGTGGCATTCAGACAAATGTAAGGTAGCCTTCCTTATGTTTACCCAGGTTGGGGATAGGATGGAGCCAGGTTTCTGCTGAAAGAGAGTGGCTGGCCCAAAGTTGTACAGCAAGTGGAGATCTGAACCTGAGTCATGCCTATCCCATTCTATTCCAACCACTCTGCCATATTTCCCAACATACCTGCCGACTTCCAATCCTGCTGAATGCCTAAATAGGTAAACTATCAGCTCCTAGAGCCGCCCTCTTTGTTTACACTGTAATAGTAAAAAAGCAATTAAGTTCTAGAAAGGTGTGTAATGACACAATTAAAACGTGTCATTACGTTGTGGAGTTGTTCTTATATTGTAAACAATCAGGAATGTCCAAAGGGATTATACAAATTGATAGGTGAAGAGAAAAAATGTGGAGTGAAACTGGGGGAGGGAACCTAATTTGGGGAACTGGTTTAATGAACAAAACTTACATTGATACCTTTAGGCATACTCAAATTAGTTCATTACACACAGTGTGTGCACCATTCTTCATTTCCTCTCTCACCGTGGTATTGTGTAGATCAATTAGTTAATGTTTGCCGTGCGCACGGAACATATAAAATGCTGCGCAAGTACTAATTATTCGTATGGTAACGCTGTCTTTCTATGCAGGTCTCTGAGCCTTGAATTCCAGCAAGGAGAATTAGGCTGTGTTTGTGTCTGTTCTGCGAATGAAACTGCAGAGCACTAAAGCAAAATAAGTGGCTTTACCGGAGTGCCATTGTTGGCACAGCCAGGCCCCTTTTCAGCAGGTAGCCATTAGAAAACTGACAGACTGCGGCTGTGATGGTATCCTTGGAGATTTAGCAGCCGATCACTGATGATTAATGAGAGTTGGGAAGTTACTCCTTTAGAAAAAAAAAACCAAAAGAAAAAAAAAACCCCAACCACATAAACACAATGTGCGCGCACACCACCTCCCATTTTGATTGCTAATTACTCAAAGAAAGATGAACAACCGGACTCTCTGAGTACACCAGGCCAGCCAACACATTTAAAACTTTTTTGTTGTTGTTTAAATTGATCACCCAGTTAGTATGCAGGCAGCTGAAGAAAGCGGGGTCAGCTGTGCTAATTCATGAGGGAGACTGGAGTCTGAGAGTTTTTCGCCCCAGCCAAATAGCTCATTTCAGAGTTTCAATTAAAGATGAAGTGAATTTGTTTGGAAATCTTCCAGTTAAAGCAGGAAAAGTGTCCAGCCGGACTGATTTAAGTGGCTCTTTCTACCAATTTGGAAGCAATGCAATGAACCGGGGGGGGGGAGTTCTTCCACTTAGTTACATGCAAGGCTCCTGGATTCTCACCCAGGAAGAGTGCCTTTAATGTCCTTGCTGGCACAGAAATCCCACCCTGTTTTCAGGCCTGTTGCTGAATTACTAAAATGAGTGGCACTGGGATGTGAGCCTTGCGTGTCGAGGTCCCCAAGCCACCCCTCAAATAACACACACTTCACACAGAAATTTAAGTTTAAGGTTTTTGGCATAATTTTGGCCACAACTTTATTAAAATTACAAAATGTGAGTGGTTGCTTAGGCATTGGTTCCGACTATCTGGGAACAGAATGACATCCGCCAGCCTTGCGGAAGTCAGTAAAGGGAAAACACTTTGGGGAGAGAATGGGGGTCGGGGGGTCGTGCCCTCGCCTCTCCCCTAATGTTCCCAGGGGGTCTTGGTACAGACAAAAGCATGGTGAGCCCCTGGATTCCCTTAACAGAATTCCCTGCGCAGCAGCAGCGTTGGAGGGGCAGGCACAGCCAATCCTTACCCCTCCACCAACCAATTTAATAACCAATGCCTAACCTCAACCTTACAAGTTGTGACTAATTGCTATGCAGTAGGCGAAAACCAAATGGCACCAGTCCATCAGCCAAGTGGAAAAATTCCTACCAGGCCCCTGCCCCAAAAGCAGACGATCCCGTGATAGGCATAGCAAGGTCAACACAAAGGCCTAAATTGTAGGGAGGGAGGGAGGGTGATCCGATGCACGTAGCGAAGAGGGCCCTCTTCATTGCAACATAAAAATCTGCCAAACAACCCACAGAACCCAATCACATGCCTTGGCTATCTATCCGATACCACCCAGCAACGGAGGGGTGTCTTGTTAGCCTCCACCGCAACACGTGCTCTCCATGAAGGAGAACTCGCTTTCCTGGAAGTCATGTCTCCTGCCCAGGAGCCCTTTAGTAGCACATAATTGATCAATTTGGAGGCTCTGGTTGGTACACTAACAACAGGCACTCCAAGTCCTGGTTTTTTTATTTGATCCCAGAATGTTCCACTTTTCCTTAGGACATCCCTATTTTCATCGGAGAAACGTTGCAGGGTATGGAGTTATGCAAAACCCACCCCCCCCCAACCCAATGAGATAAGTAACTATGCAACCTGAAGGCAGCCCTGTTTAGGAAGTTTTTAAATGTTTAAAGTATTATGTTTTTATATAAGTTGGAAGCTGCATAGAGTGGCTGGGGCAACCCAATCAGATGGGAAGGGTATAAATGATGATGATGATGATGATGGAATAGGGCATCCCTATTTTCATCAGAGATATGATGGAGGGTATGTACGAACAGCTGACTAGTATTGGTAAAAACAAAGGAAGAAGAAAACTGTAGTTCTGCAAGGCTTCTTCTGAAAGCAGCATTTGCGGAATGCTGATAAATCGGGTTCTACCTTGAGTAAGAGCACGTGTTGCGGTCGGGGCCTGGCAAGACACTAAATTGACCTGTAGGGAGTAGCTGGACGCTGGCCTTAGTCAGGATTGGTCAGGCAGAGTTACTGGGCAAAGTGAGATGTAGCAATTTGTGATGGACAGGTCAGCATCCTTTATAATCCTCTGCACGCAGGGTGATCCCTCTCTTAGCTTCGAGCTTCGGATCACCCACCCGCCCCCCCCCCCCCAGTTTTCTTAGGCCTCTGCTTTGACCTTGCAACTGCCTGTCATGGGGTCGTCTGCTTTGTAGCAGGGGCCCAGTAGGAATTTTTCCATCTGGCTGATTGGCTGTTGCCATTTGGTTTTCGCCTACTGCAGTAGCAACTTGTCACAACTTGTAAGGTTGGCGGTTAGGCATTGGTTATGTTTTGGATTGCTCAGATGGTGAGGCCCCACCTCCGCAATCATGTTTATGTTGGTACAGGGAATTCCGTTAAAGGAATCCGGTGGCTCTTATGCTTTGTCCGAACCCCCAGTCGGGGGCTAGGGCCGTAGTCAGAGCCCCCGGGACCGCTAGGGAGGGGGAGGTTTCGTCCCCAGCCTCCTTAACTCTCCCCAGCTGCATTCTCCCGACGCTGACTGGAGGTCAGCAGCTGTCCCGTTTGGACAGATAGTCTGAACCAATGCCTACGCAACCACTCACCGAATTTGTATTTTAATAAAGTTGTGGCCTAAATAATTGCCAAAAACCCAAACAAAAATTTATGTCTCTGTGTATAATTCTTGGGGGGTGGCTTGAGGACCTCGACGTGCAATGCAGCCCAACATGAACTGGCTGGCCACAGATTTTCCACTGGTTTCTCCAGTTTGATACCAATTAATCCCTGGTGTGTTATTGATAGTTAAAGAGCATAAATTGGTGAAGGCAGGGGCTGGCAACTGTACTCACCCTCCACAGGCCAGAGGGTGTTATCTGAACTAACCCCCGTTCTGAGGAAGGGTCATATTATTTGTCGTCAGATTAGATGACATACATTTATTCCTGTACTGCAGATGACCCTTGGGTGTCCCTTCCAACTCTATGATCCTGTGATTTAGAGGCCTAGTCCAGTCCCCGGATTCTGGTACCTGCATGCTAACACTTTATCCTTACAAGCCGAAAATGATTGCACTTGCGACGGCAACAACATCGCTGGGATGCTACAGTTCAACAGCAGCAAATACATTTCTCTCAGTTGCCTCTCCTGCATTGACTGAGCAGAGTAAAAAAAAAACAACAACGTTTGAACATGAAGCTGCTGGAGAGCTAAAGCACTCGCAGCGAGTTACACTTAAATCCCAGATCAATCAGCCTGTCTCTTAGCCGTGGAAAAGGGCATCAAAAATTAGTTTAACTCTGACCTAGACTTAGGAGGAGAGACAAGTGGATTGAGCAGTTGTGCCTCTTAGGAATGTAACCAGAGTACCCAGACAACTCTTTCCTACTCTATTCTTTGCTGTGTCTTCCCTGCTATGCCAGCACCTTCTACTTTCATCCCTAATGGCTGGATCCAAGAAGCACATTCCCTAGGATCTCCCGCTCATCAGAGCATTTTATACCAACAATGTTGAACAAAACACGGATGCAAAAAGACATAGACATCCCAAAGATCTAGAAATAAATAAGTGTTGTTTAGTCGTTTAGTCGTCTCCGACTCTTCATGACCCCATGGGCCAAAGCATGTCAGGTACTCCCGCAGTTTAGTCAGACTCATGTTGGTAGCTTCGAGAACACTGTCCAACCATCTCGTCCTCTGTCATCCCCTTCTCCTTGTGCCCTCCATCTTTCCCAACACCAGGGTCTTTTCCAGGGAGTCTTCTCTTCTCATGAGGTGGCCAAAGTACTGGAGCCTCAGCTTCAGGATCTGTCTTTCCAGTGAGCACTCAGGGCTGATTTCCTTCAGAATGGATAGGTTTGATCTTCTTGCAGTCCATGGGACTCTCAAGAGTCTCCTCCAGCACCATAATTCAAAAGCATCAATTTTTCAGCAATCAGCCTTCTTTATGGTCCAGCTCTCACTTCCATACATCACTACTGGGAAAACCATAGCTTTAACTATACGGACCTTTGTCGGCAAGGTGTTGTCTCTGCTTTTTAAGATGCTGTGTAGGTTTGTCATTGCTTTTCTCCCAAGAAGCAGGCGTCCTTTAATTTTCTGACTGCTGTCACCATCTGCAGTGATCATGGAGCCCAAGAAAGTAAAATCTCTCACTGCCTCCATTTCTTCCCCTTCTATTTGCCAGGAGGTGATGGCACCAGTGGCCATGATCTTAGTTTTTTTGATGTTGAGCTTCAGGCCATATTTTGCGCTCTCCTCTTTCACGCTCATTAAATAAGTAAAGAAAGAAAGAAAGAAAGAAAGAAAGAAAGAAAGAAAGAAAGAAAGAAAGAAAGAAATAAGTTGCTCGCAGTAGTGGGCAAAACCCTAAACATCTTAGTCCTCAAATATTTGAAAGACCATCCCCTACCCTTCAGACTTCCTTGGGTGCTAAGACTGGCACCACCCTCAGATGTTTGAGAAGCAGCAGCCCAGGAGAGGGCATTCTCTGTGGCAGCCCCAAACCTGTGAAATTCCCTCCCTGCAGAGACATGCCTGTGGTCTTCATTACATAACTCTCTTCAAATACTGAAAACTCACCAATTTACCCTGACCTTGAAACCTGAAATATATATTTTAGGACCTGCTCCATTTGTAATCTATTTTAATATTGTATTTTTAAAATTATTGTAATGTGGGACTGTGAAGGGCAGATAAGAAATAATACTAATAATACCAATACAACAACAACAACAACAACAACAACAACAACAACAACAACAATGCATTACAGAAACATGACAGTTTCTCCTTGTATAAGAACAAGCATGAAGGAGGTTCCTAGCCCGCTCACAGGTGCTTATAAGTGTTGGGAGATTCATTTCCCCATTTGCAGTCATGGGTTTATTGTATTTCACATGACTGGGTATGTGTTTTCATTCCACAGAGTGGGAAGTGGGAAGTGATGGAAAACAGGATGTTGTGTCATGCTGGTTGCTGTGGTCCGTTACACAACTGCGCAAACCTCTGTGGATGCCTAAGAGTGTGTCGATGTACTCCCACATCAATCACTATGATGTCCGGGGGCTGAAGAAGCTGAGAAGCTCCCGAACGATCGTCCAGGAAGAAGGGAACATGACAGTCGGGCATGTGTCTCTGCCAGGGTCCTACTTGCGAGTAGGCCGTTTCCTGACAATAATATCAGTGGAAACAGTTGGTAACCACCTTCAATTTTAACCTGAAGATTGCCACTTGTCCAGTTATAATTTTAATTTTAATTTGTTGGAATTAATTGTGGGGTGTATCTTAATTTATTGATCGCTTGTTTTTATGCATTGTCTTACTTGTATGATGTTAGCCGCTCTGAGCCCGGCTTTGGCCTGGGAGGGCGGGATATAAATAAAAATTATTATTATTATTATTATTATTATTATTATTATTATTATTATTAGGTATGTTGTTACTAGTACAATCTGCTGTAATGGTAAAATCTGTCACAGTGCTTAGGATACAATATGCCATCCTAGCATACTGAACAGAAGCTAAGCTAAATACAATAATAGATTAAATAACATTCTGTTGAATTCTCCAAGCCAGGATAAGACTTTCCCATGACAATAGCAAGTGTCCTCTCTGTATAATAAAGAGGTTCAGACAGGGCGAGTTGATATGAAAAGAGATCTTTGCCATCTGCTGCCTTCTCTATAAAAGCTTTTTGAAAATATTTCAGTGTTTGGAGCAGCATAATAGAAAACTGTCAGCATAGAGTTACAAAAGAAATCACTGACTACTACTTAGTGTAAGCATTAATTATAGCTGGAAGACAAACTAAAGACTAAGATACGTCTTCATCCATCTCTGCCTCTCATGCTGTCCTAAGATAGAAGAGGAGCCTGCAAGACAAAATGTGACCAGAGGATTCTAAAAATGTTTAAAAACACTTTTGTTTTTTTAAAAAAAACCAGAAGCCTTTTTACTGGGTATAGTAGGTGAAGTGATACCAGCCCCCCCAAAAAGGACAAACGACTATTCATGTATGCAGCAACAGCGGCAAGAACTCTTCTAGCCCAAAAATTGGATCAAAAGAAGTACCAACGAAAGAAGAGTGGCGGATGAAAATGATGGACATTGCGGAACTTGCGAAGCTGACGGGAAAAATTTGAAACCAGCGCGATCAAGTATTCCAAAAGGACTGGAGTAGATTTGAACGCTATCTAAAAGATTATTGTAAGCAATTAACAACACTAGCAGGATTACCCGAAGACTTGTAATGAGAATTTTTTTACCTTTCTATGTTGTTGTTGTTGTTGTTGTTGTTGTTGTTGTTCAGTCGTTCAGTCGTGTCCGACTCTTCGTGACCCCATGGACCAGAGCACGCCAGGCACGCCTATCCTTCACTGCCTCCCACAGTTTGGCCAAACTCATGCCAGTCACTTCGAGAACACTGTCCAACCATCTCGTCCTCTGTCGTCCCCTTCTCCTTGTGCCCTCCATCTTTCCCAACATCAGGGTCTTTTCCAGGGAGTCTTCCCTTCTCATGAGGTGGCCAAAGTACTGGAGCCTTGTAGTGTTCATACCGGATAAATAAGGAATAAATAAATTGCCTAAGAACATTGTGAAAGTCGAGCGGGACATTCCGATACCCATATGCGGTTGTGCTTGAGTGCAATGCTCCTTACTGGTTTGGCGGCAAAATATGATTTTCTTATTTATCCTACATGACCTGAATCTGGCTGTATTAATTGGCTGTGTCTTAAAACTCCATTGCTGGCTAGCAACAGAGTCACGTCTCTCTTTTCCAATTTGGTTGCTGTTTAGCTCACAAGCACATGGCAAAAGGATGTGTTCTTTGATAACCCCTGAGAACCCCGGAACATATGTTTCCTTTGATGTTAGTTCCTGGAGGCCTGAGCAAATGTCATAATGGCAGGGATCTGCCAAGAAGATTTCTCTCTTATCTGTATCCTGTTTCTTTCTTCTACCTGATCTTGGAATGCTAATTACCTGTAGCTAGGGAAGTTAGTTACTAGATCAAATCGGTTTTCTGCTAAGTTCAAAGATTCTTTGTTCTCTTCATGGCCACATGGCCTGTGGGGGGAGTTTGCTCTGGACACTGTGATTGGCTGATTTGAATCTTGGAAGGCGGGTTTTTGTGTTCAATAAAAGTTCCTGGATGAGAGGAAGGGGAAGCTTCTTTTCTTTCCCCCATTCTCTCATACAGGTCGTTTGCTGGTTCAAACTTCCTTGTCTTTCTCCATTATTTGAACTCACGCATTCGTGGTTTTAAATCATAAACACCACAGAGCCTCAACTTCAGGATCTGTCCTTCTAGTGAACACTCAGGGCTGATTTCTTTGTATTGAGTTATATTAGAATTGGAAAATATATAAAATGCTGTGATGTAAAGGTTACTTTTGAAAGCTAATAGGTGGGAGGGAAGAAAGTTGATAGGCTCTAAAGAGCCAAAGAAGTAAAGTGGATAATAATGATGTGATTATATATGCCTAAATGGAAAATTAATAACAATTATTTTTTTAAAAAATAAAACATTTATTATTATATTAGGATGGAATGACACATTTCACACAGACATGTATAACAAAACCTCATGAATCACTTCTATCAAGAGAACATAGCAAGTTCTCTTATGCTAACAAAGTATGGCTGCTTCCGGGTGGGTGGCGCACACTAGTGCCCAATCATTGCTCTTCCACTGCAAGCTGCCATTGATTTTTGAGTTATAGGTAGGTAGCCGTGTTGGTCTGCCATAGTCAAAACAAAATAAAATAAAAAAATTCCTTCCAGTAGCACCTTAGAGACCAACTAAGTTTGTTCTTGGTATGAGCTTTCGTGTGCATGCACACTTCTTCAGATACCAGCTTGTGGCTGGTGTGATGCCCTTCGCTGGCCCGTCCCTTGCCTCCGCGGCTCTGCCCAGGGCCCAGCAGGAAGGGAGAACTTAGCAAAGCGCGCACTGGCGGAGCCAAACAAAACAGCCTGCTGTTGCTGCGCCGAGCGAGGTTTCTGTAGCCAGACTCTGCATTTACTCCACAACGCAGCAGGAACCAGAATTTTTGTGTAGCAAAACCCAAGGAAACCCAAGCCTGCTCTTTAGAAAGTGATAGAGAACTTAGATACGTGGTGTTACTTTTATGGCACATTTCTCTCTCTCTTTCTGTGAGCCATGTGGGAATTCCTTTAATATGAAAAGACATCTATTGTTGCTGTTTTGTGTGCGGTTCTGTTTACTGACTTCGTTCCTGTAACAACAATTGCTACATTTCGCAAAATCATCACCTCTGGGAAAAGCAGCTGTTTTATTCCACATTATGCATTCCCACATCAGCAGAGTCTCAAGCTTACAGTAATATTTGTGCCTGACATTCAGGGTTGGTGTTAACATTTAAAATAAACATTCCTCACGAGAGTCTCATGCACATACATTGGGTTCAAGATTTTGACTACTACCATACTGGCCCAAATATAAGCCACACTTTTTCCCCCAAATTCGGGACATGAAAAGTTAAAGTGTGGCTTATACTCATGACCTTACGGCTCCCCCCCCCCCGAGAGCAGCCCAGGAGTGCCTGGCAGTGGTGTGCATCCCGGCCACCACTCCCAAGCCTCCCCTGGCGCTGGCTTCGGGAGGTAGTCCTGGTAGTGCCAGGAGGTGGGTGCACAGAGCGCTGGCTTGGGGAGCGGGGCGCTGAGCACCAGCTGCCCCCCACCCCCTGTTCTGGGTGGTAGTGCTAGGACCCGGGCCGCACCCGCAAATAAGCCTTGGATTTTAAAGGTGTGGCTTATTTGCGGGTGCAGCTTATATTCGGGCCAATACGGTATGTCTATTAATATGTGATATGAAATCTGTTCTCCCTCTTATGTGAACATGGTTGTGGGTCGGCGCTCCTCCTGCTCATTGCGATCTGGCAGTGGAGGAAGAAGAAGAAGAAGAAGAGTTTGGATTTGATATCCCGCTTTATCACTACCCGAAGGAGTCTCAAAGCAGCTAACATTCTCCTTTCCCTTCCTCCCCCACAACAAACACTCTGTGAGGTGAGTGGGGCTGAGAGACTTCAGAGAAGTGTGACTAGCCCAAGGTCACCCAGCAGCTGCATGTGGAGGAGTGGAGACACGAACCCGGTTCCCCAGATTACGAGTCTACCGCTCTTAACCACTACACCACACTGGCTCTCTTCTAAGCCACTTTCCGGGTGGCAAAGGATCTCCCTGAACTGAGCTTCTCACCAGGGAAGTGGATTCAGCCTGTTCACACCATTGGCCAATCATGAGCGGGCATGGGGGCAGGCCACTCCCCGAGGTGAACCCGGCTGGGTCTGCTGGACTCACTCGAGACTGTGCTCTATTGTATATTGGATTGCAGCCTTAGATTGCAATCTTATACAGACCTGCTAAAGTCCCAGCTCCGTTGAGCTCAGTTTAGTTTACTTTCAAGTAAACATTAGCATCGCACTGAATATTTCGTGCCCTTTGTCGGAAAGGCAGTTCTACCGCACTGTTGTGGAGACATAGACACACAAGATTTATATACAACTCCTCTTCTGATGTCCTTTGCACTCCTCTCTTTAATCCTTTTTGCCATTATCTGGGAAGCTATAATGACACTGAGATATCAGTCCTGCAGCAAGGGAGTTATCTCAGGCAGTCTGTCCTTCTCAGCAAGCGAGAGCCACACGATAGAAAACATTAATAAAATATTAGCATGTTCATCGATGTGAGCTGGAGAGAGCATTGCCTCATTGGGGTAGGATCTATGGATATATTCACCTGTGTCTATGTTTTCTGAAGGTCAGAGCGGTTGTCTTCTGCTTCCTTTGTCAACGAAGCTTCATGTAAAGCTTCAGCTGTGTGCTCAGAGCACGTGTTCTCAAAAATCGGCTTCTTGTTCAATTATGTATTTTGTCATTTCCTGTCTATACCTGTTCCTTCAGCTGATAGGGAGTTTTAAACAGGTCTTTTACATGGTGAAGGTATTTGTTAAGGGACTCTGAAGTGACTCACAGCAAAGGGCTTATAATAATAATTTATCTCCTTGACATCTGATGGGAGGGCTAGTGCTGGGTGATATCTGGTTTTCAACATTGTGGTATATCTATCACCAGCTAAACATTGTGATATACTGATATATCACAATGTCTGAAATAATAGTGGTGCTATGTAGAGGCATTGGCTGGCTTCACAGTTTTTCCTGCATTGTGATTTTTGCATAGTGCCCAAGCATGATCAGGGCCGGCGCATCCATTTAGGCGAACTAGGCAATTGCTTTGGCGGGGGGCGGGATGGGTGAGCAGCAGCGTCTCCACTACAGCAGAGAAACTGCTGCTTGCCTCTCCACACACCCCCGGCTCCCGCTAAAGCAGGCTTTGGAGGGGGACGGGACGGGGGGCACCAGAAGGTGGTTCGCCTAGGGTGCAAGAAGCCCTAGCACCGGTCCTGACCATGATATATTGCTAGGTCAAAAAATATTAAACACACAGACTTCAAACTGGTTTTGGGTGATATATCAATATATCGCCAAGCACCAGCAGGCACCAGTACCAACAAAGTCCTCTTTCTGGTTCCCTGTAATTTCACTTCTCGCAGTGAGGGAACCACCAAAAGACCCTATTATTTACCACTTATACAGTGGTAATTGAATTTCCCCGATGCTTACCAGTTCCTTGTCTGTTGATGTTCTTTATGTTATCAAGGACTGTAAAGTTCAGTTTCCTGAGTGCTAAACCTTTTGAGGAGACCGCTGTGGAGTTGAGGTGAATGAGAAGAGGCAATCTTCCTTCCAGATAACAGAATGCTTCAGGAAGGGGCTTTGTCGTGGCACAATCGAAAGAACAGAACTTGGGGAGGTCGGCACTCTTATTGTGTACACATTACCATTTACTCTGACTCCAGTGTGTTCCCACTGCTGATGTTCGAAGCCAATTTCACATGACATTAGCCACAATCCATACATATCTAGTAGTTTCTTGAGAAATGCTGCTGTTTCATGCATTTCTCCTCAAACTAACTTTCATCTAATTAAAAAAACAAAACGTGAATTGTGGTTAAGCTGATGTGCGTACATCTGAGGCAGCCGTTGTTCATGTGCAGATTACAGCTCCACTGAATAGGTGTTTGGCATGGGGAAACAAATTTCTGTCAGGAATGCTTTGATGGTGTTTCCTGCTTGGCAGGGGGTTGGACTGGGTGGCCCTTGTGGTCTCTTCCAACTCTATGATTCTATGAAATCAGGCAATGTGCATTGGGTGAAGAGTTCCCTGCTCTTTGTCTGGTGTGTACAGCAGTGTGGAAAAGGAACTTGAAATACAGCTGAGGGGAAATGACCTGGCTCCATTTTAAGTCACTCATGTGTACATAGCCTAAGACTCATGCGATCTGACCTCTCCTCCGGCATAGCTGGGAAGAAGACTCCAGTAATGTTTACTTTCCGTCTACCTGAAACTAGGCTTGTTCTTACATGTGAATTGGGAATCGTGGTTTTATTGCTAGCAGGGGATTGTGGTTATGAAGTGGGCTTTTTTTTTTTAACCTAAGCATTCTTAGTGTGACCCCCTGTTGGCTGAGTTGAAGGATAAGTAAACACAGCCATCATTATTCTCCCAAGCGTGCAGCAGCATGAGAGACGGAGAATCGCTCAGGCTGAATCCAGCTGATGCGCATCACACCATGGTTTCGCATCATGTGCAACTGCAACCAGAAAGGAAGAGCCATGCGTAAGAGTTTGCAAGAAAGCAATCAACTCCAGCTGCTTAAAGAAATACGATGGTCTGTACTTGCACATGAACACCCCAATCTTCCTATTCTCAGACTTTAATACTGTTATAGATTTGGGTAAATCCTAGAAATTAATTGAGTAATCGGGATATGGATTAAAGTACAGAACTGTGCCAGACAGGGAATTCCTGGGCTGGCTTACATAAACCAACCTGACCAAGCTAGGGCCATTAAGGGAACAATGATGAGCCATTGAGGAGAGAAATTCTTTAGCCTGCAAGGGGGGAGGTGTATGAGAGAGAGAGGTTACCAAGGTGATGGGGTGTATGTTTGACGGGATAGGAAAAGTGAGGTTTTGAACCAGGGATTCCTGGGAAGAAGGAGGAGGGGAGATCCGTCTTGGAGGGTGAGATGAAAGGTTTCCTGCACTGCTGTGAGTCATGCTATAAGATCTGGACTCCCTCCGGGCAGACTGAAGGTATAAATAGGTGAAGAAACCATATTTCTTAAAGCATGACAGTCTCTGCCGTGTCTTCCTTTCTCCAAAGGGACACAGACCCTTTGTGTTTGCATGTGACCCCATGCGCTCTGGCCACTGCTTGGCAGAGAGAGGGGCAGGCACAGGGTTTTTGTAACACTAAGAATTTGTTATAAGAAAAAACTGCTCCCTTTCCCTTATGGGGTAACCAAGAGCCCATATAGAGTCCTTATGTAGGTTCTCTGTCGGAAGGAGAAAATAACAGAGACCAACCAGAGAATATTGAGAAGCAAAGCAGTTAGTAAGCCTGATCTTTATTAAACTGTTCCAACAGGGTGCTGAACCCGCCCCGCCCCCCAACGCAGGAGGAAGGAGGAACCCAGAACAATGGTGCACAAGCCCTTATATAGACTTTTGAAATTGCCACCCTGTAGCCCAAGACCACCTCCCAATACACCATACATACATCACTGAAGGGGCAGTCTACAGCAGAAATACATCACAGGAGACGGTCTACAGCAGAAATCCTGTCTGGCAGAAAACCTGTTGATGGGTTCACCTGGCTGTTGATGGGTTTACCTGGCGAGCCTGGCCATTCTTTTGTGATGATAAATACTTAATTCCTGAGTCCAGGTCACAGGCTCACCCTATTCATACACAAATGTGCCCTTAAGGCAGGATTTGTGAGCGCAGTGACAATGGGCAGGCTTTTCCCATTTCCATCCAAACTGCAGATGTTTTCCTGTACTGTTTCAGACATGTGGTTTATATTTATGTATAGTTACAGGTGGGTAGCCGTGTTGGTCTGCCATAGTCGAAACAAAATAGAAAATTCTTTCCAGTAGCACCTTAGAGACCAACTGAGTTTGTCCTTGGTATGAGCTTTCGTGTGCATGCACACGAAAGCTCATACCAAGAACAAACTCAGTTGGTCTCTAAGGTGCTACTGGAAAGAATTTTCTATTTTCTATTTATGTATGTGTTTGTTGGGATGCGGGTGGCGCTGTGGGTTAAACCACAGAGCCTAGGGCTTGCCGATCAGAAGGTAGGCGGTTCAAATCCCCACGACAGGGTGAGCTCCTGTTGCTCGGTCCCTGCTCCTGCCCACCTAGCAGTTTGAAAGCACATCAAAGTGCAAGTAGATACTGCTCTGGTGGGAAGGTAAACAGCGTTTCCATGCACTGCTCTGGTTCTCCAGAAGCAGCTTAGTCATGCTGGCCACATGACCTGGAAGCTGTCTGCGGACAAACGCCGGCTCCCTCGGCCAGTAAAGCGAGATGAGCGCCGCAACCCCAGAGTCGTCTGTGACTGGACTTAACAGTCATTGGTCCCTTTACCTTTATGTGTTTGCCTGGTACATTTATGAACATTTATTTTATATTTTAGACCTTATAATTCTCATAACAATTAGTACCTGAAAAGGAAGGAATTACATGAGAGCTCGGACTTTTACCCACTTTTATGTTCCATAAAACCTACAACGAAATTGTTCAAAAGGCTTTTCCTTTCCTTTCCGCCTACCTGCAAGAATAAAGGGGTAAAGTTCACAATATATTATTCTCCATAGCTTGAATGCGCTGCATCTGCGCTTGCTCTTAAAGCTTCCCTTTCCTCTTTCGAAAACATCTTTATAAACATCCAGAAGAAAGTAGCAGCTGAAAGCGCCATGTGGCAGGCGGGCACAGCTGTGTGAGTGCCACTGCTGAGGCATCTGAGGAACATGACACAAGCCCGTTGCTTGATTTCATTCCAGTTGGGAGGAACAAAGCAAGAAGCATGGTGCAGATGGGAGGTGGGTATTTTTCTATTCTTTTATCCGCACCAGCATAAGTGATTGAGGTGCCTTTTATGAAAATGTGAGGAATTTCTGCCCTCCCTTCTTTGGGTGGGCGGGGTTTGTGGTACCGGGCACAATAACCTGGCCGGGTTCCTCCCCCCGGCTCAGGTTGGCCCTTGACCCATGCCCGGCCGGGGTGGACAAAGGACAGTGGCCGGGGGTCAGGTCAAGGGTCAGGTAAAAGTGGCAGAGCCATTCAGTCAGGCCCATTTGGTGTTTTTCTTACAGGTTAATCTCTTCAGGAGGTTCAGGAGAGCTAGGAGAGCATCCACCGGATTCAGGTAAGTACTGCCCCCCTTTTTTATTTGATGCTGGGGGGGCCTCTTTCTGTGTGGTGGTGTGGGGGGCGCAGGGCCCTTCCACCACTGCGGCTCGCCGTGGGGCCTCCCGTTAGGCCCAAGAGGAACTAGGCTGCTCGGCGGCCTTCTTCATGGTGGTGGTGCGGGAGGGCGCAGGGAGCAATGGGAGCGGAGGGGGGGGAATATCCTGCGGGTATGATTCATATTGGTCTGCAGTAAGCTTAACCACCATCCTGCCATGCTTGTTCAATAAATAAGGAAGAAAAGAATGCACAGAGTGCCATTTCCTCACCACTAAGCAAATATAGCCAAAAATACCCCCTCCGACCCCTAAAAAGCTCCTACATCTGTGTGTGACATGTCATGTGATTGATTATGTGGGGTGGTGGGCTTATAAAAATGAAGGGGAGCAATGAGCTCTGGAAACTTATGTTTAATGCTGTGGATCTCTAATGTTAATTTGTAGTCTAAAAAATGAATCACCTTCCTTTTAGTAGCCACTAGGCAACTCATTGCTCAAAACTTGGAAGTCTCTAGAACATTCGCAACTATCACTGGAAACAGAAAGTTTTGTTGTGAGGAGGAGGAGGAGAAGGAGAAGGAGAAGGAGAAGGAGAAGGAGAAGGAGAAGGAGAAGGAGAAGGAGAAGGAGAAGGAGAAGGAGAATTTGGACTTGATATCCTGTCTTTCACATCACCTTAAGGAGTCTCAAAGCGGCTCACATTCTCCTTTCCCTTCCTCCCCCCCCAACAAACACTCTGTGAGGTGAGTGGGGCTGGGACACTTCAAAGAAGTGTGACTAGCCCCAGGTCACCCAGCAGCTGCATGTGGAGGAGCGAAGATGCAAACCCGGTTCACCAGATTACGAGTCCACCGCTCTTAAGCACTACACCACACTGGCTCCCCCCCCCAAAAGGGTAAGATATATGCCTGAGTCCCTTCTAATTCTGAAATCCGGCAAGGTTTCCAATTTTGGAGTGACCAAGGATTCCAATTTTGGAATGACCAGGTCAGCCTGGTGGGTCACCCTATATGGGTTGGCCGTATTTGCCTAGATGGGTCACACGCTGTACAAGCCTGCCATAGAAGAAAGGATGTGCCTGTTCCCATTTTGCCTTTGTCAGGAAGCAGATGTACACAAAATACACTTGTACCATACTTCAGATATGATGTATGTGGTTTGTTTCTGCGCAGGCGCCATGTCTCAGAATTGTCATGTGTGAACCGGTCGCGAGAGACCGGGCAAACACAAGCGCGTACAATTTTTTGGAGTTAGTAAAATCCCATGGAATTTAACAGTGCTTGGAGATAATTGATTAAAAGCCCCGCATGTCCACAGAATCTAATCTAAAGGGTGACCCTTCCACAGAGGTCACTTTATGAATTGCATCTAAAGTGCTTATTGGCCCTTTCTTGCCTCAGATGAATGTGGGCGCTAGGGCTACAGAAGAGCAAGCCTCTGGAGCAGAGAGCAAGCCAAAGAAGTTATGTTGCCATGGTTTGTAACTGCTTTTCTATAAATGTTTTTCAGTAAGGTCATGGCCTGGTTGATTAATTTCAAGCACTCACATTCATATAGTGTGCTACGGACAGCTTAAGGCAGATGTTCACTGGAGCCATTTCCTGCTGACTTATATCTCCTCTCTGTGTTTCTTTTCAGTATTTACCATATTTTTCTGTGTATAAGACGATGCTTTCTGCTATTAAAAAATAGGCAAAAATTGGGCGGTGTCTTATACACGGATATTGAATGCAAAGGAAGGGATGTGCGATTAGTGGCAGCAGCAAGCAAGAGATTGCCAGTGGCAATTGGGCGGGTGATTGGTGGCTGTGACAAGGCCTGCTGACGATTGGCTGTGGCTGCGGCAATTGGGCAGGCGATTGACGGCTGCGGCAAGTGGGTGGGTGGGCTGTTGGTGGGGACGAGTGGGCAGACAATTGGTGGCTGCGGTGAGGTGTACGATCGGCAGTGGCTGTGGCAAGCGGTCGGCAGGCGGGTGAGTGACTGGCGGAAGTGACCTCCCCTACTCCCCCCCCCCCAAAAGCTAAACAACTTAATTTATTAATTTTGGGTTTTAAAAAATACGGGTCATCTTATACATGGAGGCAATAAGTCTGAGAGGAATGCCCATCTCCGTTGAATCTGATGGCAGGGCCGTGGTCATCTTAGCAATATGCAAGTAGCTAGTTGCCAACTAGCCAGTCATTCTCATGGCAATCTGCCTGTACAAGGGCCAGCTAGTCAGGAACTGTGTCCTTGTATGGCAGTAGTTTAGAACTCCTATTTCCCATATTTTTCTGATAGCAATGGAAATTCCACTCCCTGCTTAGTTAGCACCAGCCGGAAGTTCCTACAAGACAATTTTCCAACTACCACTGACTGAGGCTCCTCCCAAGCTCACTGTTTTGGGGCTTGTTCTCATCAATTAGGTATTGGTCAACCCTGGGGCTTTCTAAACCTAAAGCACCTCATCCCATCCCTATTATGATTTCAGTCGTCGCCTACACCGAATTATGGTGAATGGTTAATCCACGCTGCTTGTGAGCCTTCTTAAGGTATCTGGTTGACCACTGTCTGCAATGAGAACATTGTGCTTGTATGACCTAGAATTCCTATGTTTTTCCAGAGCCCAAGGCTGCATGGTGTTGACAACGATTGGTTGTTAAAAGGTAGCTCCTCAAGTAGGTCTCATGTCCACAACCATAGCAGATCAGAAGTGGAGCACAAAGGAGGATTTTGGGGAAAGAGCCTGGCAAAATGAGGTTGGTCAGGCAGATTGATGAGATTATGGATCAAGGCATCAGGTCAAGGCAGACTCCCAAGGGACTTATGGGTGGAACACAAAATAATCTGATAGGACATAGGTAAGAACTTGGCAGAATACAGACTACAGTAACGATCATGTGGCAAAACTTGATTTTACTGGTTGTCCCTGTAGATACTGAGCAGTTGGTAACCCCAAAACCACTAGATTCCTATCATAAATGAAAGAAGACATTCTTTCCCAGCAATTTATGGTTGATTCCATACATACCACATCTCTATCCCCAAGCCACATTTCCTCTAAAACTTCAGCTTTTGTTGAACTCACGATTGTTACCCTATACTTTGCAAGCTGTTCCAACTAGCGCAGAAGATATGTAGGTCACTCCTAACAAGAACATACTTATAGCAAAGAATTGAACTTGAGGTCTCACTGTGATTCTGTTGGCAGAAGACTCCCTTGGATCTATAAATAGAGTGCCAGTCACAGTAGCCACATTCCACATTTTAAGCTATGTTGAAAATTGCAGCACCGGCCAAGATATACAAAACAGCCACAAAAATGATTTATGAGCTTATTTAAATGCCTTGAAACTAAATAATTTCAAACAGAACAAACACTTTTTAATGATGATAAGGTTTCAATCCTACCTACAAGAACTTACCTGGGTGTATGCCTCCTTTGAATATAGTTGTAATTACTTCTGAGTAAACACATGCATAGGAAAAGCGCTGCTTAACTGAAATCCTAAGCATCTGTACCTGGAAGTAAATAAGTTAAGAAAAGCTCTTTAAAAAGAATGTTTATTGCTCTGTTGTGAGAATTATGTTTCTTTGTACCCGAACCCTTCCACTTTTATAAAGTTATACTTTTATAAATGTCACTGGGCTTGATCTACTGTCAAAAACCTGTGTTTCCTGGGTGTAAAGGTAAAGGGACCCCTGACCATTAGGACCAGTCATGTCCGACTCTGGGGTTGCAGCGCTCATCTTGCGTCACTGGCCAAGGAAGCCGGCGTACAGCTTCTGGGTCATGTGGCCAGCATGACAAAGCCGCTTCTGGCAAACCAGATCAGCGCACGGAAATGCCGTTTACCTTCCCGCCGGAGCGGTACCTATTTATCTACTTGCACTTTGACGTGCTTTCGAACTGCTTGGTGGGCAGGAGCAGGGACCGAGCAACGGGAGCTCACCCCGTCACGGGGATTCAAACCGCCGACCTTCTGATCAGCAAGCCCTAGGCTCAGTGGTTTAACCCACAGCAGCACCACCCGCGTCCCTGGGTGTACACAATTCTAAAGATATGTGAAATGTGTACATTCCAGGTTTGGTTTCCCATTGTTATAAGAGACAGTAATTGCGTTTGTTTTATTTCTAGACAAACATTTCTGTTAGAATCTTCTGTTAAAAATCTGGAAATGTGAATGCTAGAGATAGTGTAGGTAATTGTTTTGCCCGCAAAGGCCTGCCATGCTGCAGATGGGTCAGTGAGCTGAGCAGGGTAAGGTCTGGCAATAGAACCTACTCCAGGTTTAATCCTGCACACTATATTGCCAGACTTTAGCAAGGAGAGTCTTGAAAGCAAGGTCAAGGTCAAATCAAGGTCAAGCTTGAGAGACCTGGGATGGTTCTATACACAGGGGGAAAAAATGCTATAATTATGTCAGAAATTAAATCAATCAATCTCATTTATTGGCATAGAAAAAGTGCATCATATACAACACAGTTTATGAAACAATTATTGATGCTGCCTTGGATTAGGTTTAGACAGATCAGGGTCTCAGCTACATTAGTTAAAAAAGGTGTTTTAAATGTGTTATAAACATGAAACAGCAGATGGCGCTGTAGAGCAAAAAAAAATTCTAAGCGCTTTCCCATAGCGGTTTTTTCGTTTGTTATAACGATTTAATTTCTGACTTATTTATAGCACGGTTTTCCTGTGTGTATATCCACCCCAGGGCTGTAGTTCAAGAGGCAACTGAAGCAAAAGAAGGGCAGCAAGAAGGAGAAGACAGGTACCAGTGGTGTCTTGCTAGCTTTCGTTTCAAGGCAGACTCTAGGTAGCCAAGAGTGCTGAGATTTCAGTTTTCAAGTTAAATCTCAAATAAAATGGGAGCCCAGTACATCAAATCGAAACAGATAACTGGGCTACAATTGGGGTCCAAACCAATGTCCAGTTGCAAAAAGAAAGGGTTAATTCACTGGTCGCCTTCCTGTCTATGAAATGAAATCTCTGCATCTTGCACAGTTCTGGTAATTGCTAATTACTTGCAGTAGGCTAGAGATGTTAGAGAGGCTGTTAATTTTGATTACATGGATTACAAAAGAAAAGTAGCTCTTTCATACCATATGAACAGCACTTCTGAGTCTTGACTCTGTACGCAGCAAGAAGATACAATGCCATTATGGAAAATGACATGATTGCCTGAACTCCATATCCACCTAAATAACTCCCCTTGATCTAGTTCTGATTGCAAATGCTGCTTAATGGGAACAGACTCTGTGAAAGCAAACAGAGATGGGGATATCTGGGGGACAAGCTTGCCCTGAAGTCCACATTCACAAGCCATCCCACCTGAGCTCCGACATCATTGTGATCTCTTTGCAGAATTCAGACTTTATATTATTTTGGTATTTCCTTTTTATTCCGCAGGCTCATGGGCCCAGGAATTGACTCCTGGAGGTGTTAAATACCATACCCTCCAACATTTCTCCGATGAAAATAGGGACATCCTAAATAATAATAATAATAATAATAATAATAATAATAATAATAATAATAATATCTCACCCATCTGACTGGCTTGCCCCAGCCACTCTGGGCAGCTTCCAACATATATAAAAACATAATAAAACATTAAACATTTTTAAAACTTCCCTATAAAGGGCTGCCTTCAGATGGCTCAGGGGGTCGGATAACTCCATACTCTCCAATATTTCTCTGATTAAAATAGGCACCTCCTAAATAATAATAATAATAATAATAATAATAATAATAATAATAATAATAATAATAATAATTTTATTATTTATACCCCACCCATCTGACTGTGTTGCCCCAGCCACTCTGGGCAGCTACCAACATATATAAAAACATAATCAAACTAAACATTTAAACAACTTCCCCATACATGGCTGCCTTCAGATGTCCTCTAAAGGTTGTATATTTACTTGTTTCCTTGGCTTGGAGGTTGCATAATTCCATACCCTCCAACATTTCTCTGATGGAAATAAGACAAGCGGGACATTCTGGGACCAAATCGGAAACCAGGATGACTTCTGTAAATCTGGGACTGTTTTTGGAAAGTAGGAACACTTGGAGGATCTGAAATACATAAGGCTTAAAGCCATATCTTTTTTTCCAGGGGTGGCTCCATGTGAATTTATTGTAGCAAAAACAGCAAGGATCTCTCTTCACATTTTAGGGACTCCTGAAGTTATTATGGCATAAGTCGTTGCGGAGTAGAGCCCACAGTCTGTCAGATGCATGAAATATTATTAGCCACATGGGGCAGCGGAGAGATGATACATGGAAACAGAGACGAACAAAGTTTTTAAATGATTAGTCAAGTCGCCATGAAATGCAGGAGAAAGCACGGATTACCTATGTTCCTCAGGCCTGAAGTGAAGAGCCTTTTCCATCTGTCATGGCTCCCCTTGAGACTTGGAACCACACCAGCTTACACAAACCACAAGGGTTTCCTTGCTCAGAACTCAACATGAGAGGGGTTGTAGAGCCTATGGCTTTGTGGACAAGGCTGAAGGAATATCTCCATGGCCTCCTTGTATCTATGCTGCCCATTCCCGTGAACAATAGGTAGCAAGGAAACATACCAGTATGTGCTAAAGAAATTATATGCACATACATGTGTGTGTGTGTGTGTGTGTGTGTGTGTGTGTGTGAGAGAGAGAGAGAGAGAGAGAGAGAGAGAGAGAGAGAGAGTACCCAGGTATATTTCTCTCTCAGCCAACTGGGAATAATAGTTCACACATCTCACAAAGTAGGCTCTGGTCCATGGAAACTTATGCCACAATAAAAGCAATTTGTCTTTAACCGGGCCCAAGTGCTCTTTGTTATCTTTAAACGCTTATTCTTGTTTTCATGAATATTTTTGAGTTTCCAGGTAATTTGAACCATGAAAATTATCCTTCTTCTGCTGCATGCTGGGCTTGTTTTTGTCAGTGTGTGCTCCTAATCACTTGCCAATTACTTATGCAAATTGAAAGCACAGATGCTGATGAGCAGTCTTTACTGACAGATTTTTTTTTTTGAGGAGGGGGGGCTTGCAAATTCTACACCTAGAGATTACAAAATACGATATGATGGGATGAAACTTTCTCTTTCATGTTTCTCACTCTGCCCTATATCACCCCCAACAGTCTTTATTATATTTCCTATATTAGTGTCTTAAAAAAAACAACAACCTACAACCTTCCTTTCCTCTTTGGATTTTTACGTTATTGACAGCTCCCCAAGCATCTCCAAATGGTAAACAAAACAATTCACCCATGCTTCAGTTTCAGTTTCTTAAAATACAGATTCCTCCCTCACACGGGAGATGAAGGATAGTTTGCTGCGGTGGTGGTTCTTGCCACCCATCTGACTAGAGAGACAATGGAGTGAGCCTCCGGGAGTGGAGTAAAGTGCAAGCCTGTACGATGTGTATGGAGGTCCTGGGCTGCCCAGACAACAAGACCCCCCCCCTCTCGGCCTCACTGATGGGGTCCAAAGGAAAGCAGAGCAAAACATTTGGCACCAGCTTGGCTACAGGAGTTGCCAGAAGGAGACTTACAAGATACCATCCAACCATCTTAGCAACTCCATATTCGTGGAGCCTTATTTGCCCCAACGGGGTTCCTCAAGTTGCGCCCGGTGAGAAAATGGAAGCAGTCAATAGACACTGAGGCTGCTGGCTTCAGAGAGAGAAAGATTTATTTCTGCATGCAGAGGCACTTGCGGTGTTCAGACACCCAATCAAGTACAAAAAAGTCAATTTTCAGACAGTTCTTATAGACAGTTCCCTGGCTCATCTTCCCACCCCAGGAATCTTGTCCTTGTCCATCCTTGCCCATATAAGGAACATTTCCTGTTGTACATTTCCTGTTGTACATTTCCTGTTGTACATATAAGGCAAAAGGACATTTAGCCCTGAGTTGGTTCATGCGCACTCCAGCAAGGCCATCCTATCTCTGACCTAGATAGTTCCTCTCTGTGCAAGGTTGACCTTCTACTGTTATCGCCAGACTCTTAGTCATAGCTTACACAGTAAGGAGTGTGAAAGATACTCGGAGTCCAGTGTGATTTTCATGCTCTTTATTCAGCTCATAGTAGTGAGGAATGTAGTTCCCCCAAAACGTTTGCTTTATATACACTATTTACACAATGGGCCCCACGTGATTGGCTAATTCCGGGATACTCCTGTATGCCAATCAGAGTGCGGATTCACTTCCACCTGGAGCTGGATTGGGTGGCTCCTGCAGACCAATCAGACTCCTGCAATCTCAATCCTATTGTTCTGGGACCAGTCAGACTGCTGCAATCTCAATCCTATTGTTCTAGGACCAATCAGACTGCTGCAGTTTGGATCCTATTCAACTCAGTACATAACAGAGTGCAATGCAGATCAAAGTTCACAGCAAAAGCCTCCATAAGAAAGAGTTCTTTTATACTTCTGGACTAACAGTACATTCAGGTAAATATATACAGGTTAGCTAATTAACCCCTTCATTTGTGTAGGCAGTGCCAGATTTACATATAAGATAAACAAGCTATAGCTTAGGGCCCCAATCTCTTGCCCCCCCCCAAAAAAAATCCCACTACTAATATACTTCTTAATTGTATTTCAGTTCAACAATTACTTTGATAAAATATGTATTTTGTTATGTGTAAATGGCTTTAGATACCTAAAAAGGTAAAGGGACCCCTGACCGTTAGGGTCCAGTCACGGACGACTCTGGGGTTGTGGCGCTCATCTCGCTTTAATGGCCGAGGGAGCCAGCGTACAGCTTCTGGGTCATGTGGCCAGCATGACTAAGCTGCTTCTGGCGAACCAGAGCAGCGCACAGAAATCCTGTTTACCTTCTCAATGGAGCAGTAGCTATTTATCTACTTGCACTTTGACATGCTTTCGAACTGCTAGGTGGGCAGGAGCAGGGACCGAACAACGGGAGCTCACCCCGTCGTGGGGATTTGAACCACTGACCTTCTGATCAGCAAGCCCTAGGCTCTGTGGTTTAACCCACAGCGCCACCTGCGTTAGATACCTATTAGGTCCATAAATTACCATATACTGTATATTCAACAGAAAAAACAGTGACAATTTGTTGTTGACAAAGGACACCTGAACATATAAAGGGCCCCATTACCTTTCAGTAGCTTAGAGCCTCATCAAACCTAATTCCAGCCCTGACCCTGGGTAAGAAGAAAGGGGAAGTGGAACGCAAGGAGTCTTGATTGTTATTATTTTTAAAAGCTTTGTATGCCTGGTTTTCTCAATTATTTTTAACAACAAGCCTTTGTTCCCAGCTTCTTTGTGATGACCCTTCAGTGCTGACTCTGGTTATTCTAGATTAAGAATCCAGAGGCACACTATTAAGTGAAGTACACCATTAAATTAGTTTTAATGATGGTGGAAAAGGGTACAGCAAAGGGTTGAATTTTTTTTTAAAAAAAAAAGAGGAAGAAACCTTAAAGTATGTTCCTTAACTTGTAAAATTAGGCTTAATTAAAGAGCACAGAACGAGAGCTTCATTCTGAATGTAGCGTGGTAACCACTGATGAGTTAAATTCCCCATAGGAAGAATCTTTGCAGATTTCATGAGATCCTGCAGGGAAATCAATGACATTTTAATCTGTATTAGATGCCGTTCCTGCAGAGAGGAATATAACCGTGTTGGTTGAAAGCTGCAGATTCAGTTCGGCAGCAGAACCTTTTTCTTGTACAGAAAGCATCCTTTTTTGTTTTTACTGTTGTGGAAATGTGGGCCACAATGCATTGGCAAACACTCGGTTTTAGTAAGATCCTCTCTATTTTTGAGCAAAAGCAAGGAAAAGCATTAGTTTAATATTTTACGTAAGGTTAACTACAAGCAGTCTAAAGATTATTATTTTTTCCTATCTGATGTTTTGAAGATTAAAAGACATCCTTACCTAATCCCTCACTGCTATCCAGGCTGCATTTTTTTTTAAAAAAAAAAATGTTCTTCTAATTATCCAAAGACTAGGATAATGTAACATCATCTGATCATATCTAAATTATTATAAGCAGAAATGTTGTATTAAACAAATGCAAGGTAGAAGACAGAGATTGGAGGGGAAGTTGGTTCAGTTTGCATTTCAGTGCAAAACTACTTAGTTTGCATTTCATGAAACAATACACAAAGCAAAACACAGCTATCGTTTGAAATTTGAACTTCTCCAAATTTTACAGTGAATTTCTCCAACTACATTATCCACAAAAAGTGAATTGCTACAGCGTGAAATTTGTGGGGCTGCCCTTCAGCTAGAACCAAATGCAGAAGCTCAATTGCTCACTGGGGTGGAATATAGCCGTTGTATTATGTTGCTGGAAATAATAATAATAATAATAATAATAATAATAATAATAATAATAATAATAATTCAGTGCTGCCAATTCTAGTCTAAGACCAAGGAGTTGCACTGATGCACAAAGCAATATACAGCTCAGGAAGAGGATATTTACAAGATCATCTCACCAAAGCTACAAACATATCCAACTGATCGCTGTGTTCTGCAGAAGAGGGCTTCCTGCAGGCACCGTGTTTGAATCCAGCCTCTACTATAATGGAAGCTACCCACTGGAACTCTCTCCCACTGCGTATCAAACAGAAATCTGTATTGGCTTTTTGGTCCTTTTGAAGACACTTTCAACAAGCTTTCTAAGTGAACGATGTTATCATACTTCATATCTGCACTGGATTTGAATATAGATATGTATATATTTACATATATTTTTACATGTGTGTTGTTGTTTTCAATTGTTATTGCACCTATAGTTATCTTAACTTATATACAGGCAATGCCCAATTTGCATGGTCAATGGTCGCACGTCAATGGAACATGCACAAAATAGTCTCTGCCTGTATGCAAATGCTTTGACCGTTTTTATATAAGCGGTGATTCTATATATGCTTGGATTGCTTTGGGATGCCACATGCGAAGCGATTCCATAAATGAAATAAATGAATAGCAACACAGAAACGCATAGATTGGGAGAACGTGTGCATATATAATGCATCGATGGCTGAAAATACAGAAATGTATATTAGGGGGAAATGCTAGCAAAAAATGTTTTTTAGCTAGCTGCAAACAAAAATGTGTATAATTAGGAGAAATGCACATTGAAATTCTGCAAAAACTTCATGAAGGCTTTAAAAAAAACGGAATGCAGAAATGTGAGAATTTAAAACTGGGGAAATAAGAAACTGCGATTTCTCTATCTGGTCAGATCTCACCTGGAATACTGTGTCCAGTTCTGGGCACCACAGTTCAAGAAGGATACTGACAAGCTGGAACGTGTCCAGAAGAGGGCAACCAAAATGGTCAAAGGCCTGGAAACGATGCCATATGAGGAACGGCTTAGGGAGCTGGGTATGTTTAGCCTGGAGAAGAGAAGGTTAAGGGGTGATATGATAGCCATGTTCAAATATATAAAAGGGTGTCATATAGAGGAGGGTGAAAGGTTGTTTTCTGCTGCTCCAGAGAAGCGGACACGGGGCAATGGATTCAAACTACAAGAAAGAAGACTCCACCTAAACATTAGGAAGAACTTCCTGACAGTGAGAGCTGTTCGGCAGTGGAATTTGCTACCAAGGAGTGTGGTGGAGTCTCCTTCTTTGGAGGTCTTTAAGCGGAGGCTTGACAGCCATCTGTCAGGAATGCTTTGATGGTGTTTCCTGCTTGGCAGGGGGTTGGACTGGATGGCCCTTGTGGTCTCTTCCAACTCTATGATTCTATGATTCTATTCTATGATTCAATGTGGAGGCTGCTATGCTTTTCTTGCTAACCAGAGCTTCAGTCTACATTCATTCATTTATTTATTGCATTTGAATCCCACCTTTTCCCCACCAATGGCGTCAGGGGGAATTTTGCAGAATTGGCAAAATGTCAGGGAAATCCTACTGTGAGGTAAATTAAGCTAAGATCAAGTGATTGACCTAAGATTACCCAGTGAACTTCATGGTCAATTGGGGATTTGAGCCTTGGTCTCCAAGGTCCTAGACTGAAACGCTCTAACCATTACACCACGCTGGCTCTCACCTGAAGTACGTTTTTAAGTACAGTAAGAAATCCAGCTTTTGCACGTGAAAACTTCCGCCCATCTTTCCCGTGAATCCTTTGGCACAGTCCCCTAATTCCAGTGCAAGTACTGCAACCAAGTCTTAGTAGCTACAACTGCGGTAATTTAAAGAATAATTCTTCCCCTGCTTCCGCTTCCCCTGTCTTCTTCTATGGTTTGCCCCTTTCAAATTTCAGATGGTAAGGTCACTCAGGCAAGGAACTGTCCTCATTCATTCTGCAAATGGCCATGCACACGGAGGATACAACATGAATGACGATGAGAATAAAATCGTGTCAGTAAAATGACAACAATAACATATTGAAAATTCAGTAGGAAGGGAAACACACACCACTTCACATGCAAATGGGATAATGAGAGAATAACTGGAGTTGCTTTGTTTAGTCGAGTTGCAATTGAAGCGGGAACAAAGAAGGGGAACCAGGGAATAGGAATTGTGAATAATTAGCAATGTAAATCTAGAGCTTTGTGTGATTGTATCTATTGTAGTGCCAGTATACTATCCTGCTAACATATGCTAACTTTTCAATATAAATGGACAACTTTCTCTCTGTCTGTCTGTCTCTCACTCTCTTTCCAATATAAACACATTCCTGTTTCCCACTAACATCCATCTTTCCTCAATGCAAGGTGAGTTAAAAGATGTGAAGTCTCATACCCTGATGTGAAGTCTCATACTCCAGTTACGCTATGGACAACTGAGAAGGGCCCAGTGGTGTAGCGTGGGTTGCCAGTTCCGGGGCCACACAGAGGTGGGAGGGAGGAAAAGAGATGGAGTACACATGCGCATTGAACTGCCTAACGGCACCTGCATCACACAGGAGATTGCAGCTGCGGAGATAAGAAAAGAAGAGTCGTTCTGTTGTCTGGAGAGGTCACTTCCTGGTTCGCATGGAGTAGCCATTTTCAACAGAGCCCAGTGACAGGAGCACGCAGCTGTACTGAGGCAGCACCAGGGCAACCACTACTGGGAGGGCCCGTAGCCTCGTGATAGAGTGTATGCTTCCCACATAGAAGATCCCAGGTCTTCACATCTCCATTTGAAAGAATCCAAGATGAGAGGGTTGGAGGAAACGTCTGCTTGAAGACCACAGAGGGCTGCTGCCAGTCAGAGTAGACAATGCTGGGAGGGGGATATAGCAATGCCCTGGCTCAGGGTCAAACTAGTTAGAACACCACTAATGCAAATACCTGGTTCTAGTTGGTGGACATCTAGCAAGAACAAAACTTAAACAAACCACACATATTTCCATATCCTTGAAACCTGCCATCCCTGTCCTAGATCTTTATCCCCATTCCCCCCCTGTGTATATTTCTATGAGAAGACATGCTGCAGTTTAGGAACTTCTGAAATCATTTCCAGGAATCAAGCAAGAAGTATATTATACCACAAAGAGACATTTTAGCTAGACACTGAGATCCAGCACCGAGGGCCTTCTGGCGGTTCCCTCACTGCGAGAAGCAAAACTACAGGGAACCAGGCAGAGGGCCTTCTCGGTAGTGGCGCCCGCCCTGTGGAACGCCCTCCCATCACAGGTCAGGGAAATAAACAACTACCTGACATTCAGAAAAAACCTGAAGGCAGCCCTTTTTAGGGAAGTTTTTAATGTTTGATATTTTTGTATTTGGTTTCTGTTGGAAGCCGCCCAGAGTGGCTGGGGAAATCCAGCCAGATGGGCGGGGTACAAATAATAAATATTATATTATTATTATATTATTTAGCTAGGCAGAATATGGCTCACTCAACCATAACACCTCATCACTAAATCTTCCTTTGACCTTGTCTGTGCAGTACAATGTCAAACGTTGCTTTCTGTGCACTTTGCAAGAGATCCTGAGCATTTTAGAGGCTTGCTAGAAAGCAGAAACACTATTTTCTCCCCTCCAGCCTTCTTGTGAATAATTTTAAAAAATAGCATAAGAACTCTGCAGAAGTTCCAATTACAGTCATACCTCATGTTGCGTTTGCTCCATGTTGCGTACATTTGGGATACGCACTCCCGCACCCTGGAAGTGTTTTCTAGAGCGTGCGGGAGCACACACAACCACCGGATGCACAGAATGCTTCTGCACACTTTACGCATGCACAGAAGCACTCAAATCGTGCGACTTTCAGTTTTTCGGGTTATTTTTAATTGCGTACGAGTTACGCATGCCCGTGTTACGCACAGCGACCCGGAACGGATCGCGTGCGTAACCCGGGGTTCCACTGTAAGTATTTCCCAATCATAGACATGATTGATTGATTGATTGATTGATTGATTTACATTTTATTTTTCCAAAATTATATTCTGCCTGATTTTCCAAAAATGGAAACTTGAAGCAGCTAACAAAGGGAAATGCCACAACAATAAGAAAATATATAGCAACCCTCAATCCCAAACCAAATCACACAGTCAAAATAGTAAAATAAAATCCAGAATCGCAATAAAAGTTCCAAACAAACATCAGAATGAGGACAGGAGAGTAAACCAGGGGGGAAAAAATAACTAGCTGTAGGCCCATTGAAACAGCTAAAGCATCTTTACCAGGTGCCTGGGGGTTTCAGTCAGGGGACACTCCCAGCCCTACCTTGTATCAAGGGGCTGTCAGGAATGGAGGCTTCTCCACAGGTCAGGAAAAGAAGAAGAAGAAGAGTTTGGATTTGATAGCCTGTGTGCTGGCCCCAAGGGTTTGTCCATGAAGCGAGGTCCAAGTCCAGTCCTGGGTCTAGGGGTCCAAAGGAGGTCAGTCCGGCGGGGAGCGAGGCAGGGAGCAGGTCAAGGTCCAAGGCAGGTTCAGGCACAAGGTTGCAGGTTGAGCACACGCTTGCAACTATGTTGCTCACGCAACTTGGGCTGGGTCTGGCTGGCTTTTATCTGGCCCTATGCTTAGGGCCGCCCCGATCCTCTGGAGACTCGCCTCTCCTCCGGGCCTGGAGGCGAGCACTCCTCCTGCAGACACTTAACTCCCTTCGCCTCTCTGCCCTGAGCCTCTGTAGCTCAGGAGAGGCTGGTGGGTTACTGGACCCAGGGGATGCCTCAGCTTCCTCTGAAGAGGCTGGGAGTGGAGCACCTGCAGGCAATGGGTCCTCCCTCCCATCAGGAGCCAGAGCAGACTCTGCTGATGCCTGCACCTGGGGATCCAGCACAGGTGGGGATCCTTCAGGCTCAAGCCCTGGCCCCGGCTCAGCTGGTTCTGGAGGCGGGAAATCCTGTGCAGGCTGGGATCCCTCAGGTTCAGCATCAGAGTCTGACTCCCAGGCCATCACACCATCCCCCCTCCCAGGCCTCCCCCTCAACTGAGGGGCCGGACCAGGCTTGCTGGGGTAAGCTGCATGGAAATCACGGAGGCAGGCAGGTGCGTGGACGTTTTCCACTGGTTCCCATGAACGATCCTCAGGCCCATACCCCTTCCAGTCGATGAGGTATTGGAGCTTCCCCCTGCGGTATCGTGAGTCGAGAATGCGCTCCACCTCGTACTCAGGCTCCCCCTCAACCAAAACTGGCTGCGGTCGTGGATTGTCTGGGTGGAACTCGTCGGGCGGGGCGACTGGACTAAGTAGGGACCGGTGGAATACTGGGTGAACCTTGAGTGATGGAGGTAACTGGAGGCGAAACGCCACCGGTGACACCTGCGCAGTGATGGTGAATGGGCCGGCAAACCGTGCATCCAGCTTTCGTGAGGGCCGAGAAGGATGCAGGTGACGGGTAGAGAGCCACACCCGATCGCCAACATGGAGTTCTGGCCCCTCCTGACGATGTCGGTCAGCTTGGGCCTTGTATGCATCCTTGGCCTGGCGCAGTTGCTCCATCAATAATTGTTGCTGGGACTGAAGCTCCTGAAGCCAGTCTGTCACTGCGGGGACCGCGGAAGCTGGCAGCACATCCGGGAACAAACGTGGATGGTAGCCGTAGGAGGCCTGGAACGGGGTCTGCTGGGTGGAGGCGTTCACTGCATTGTTGTAGGCGAACTCCGCCAATGGCAAGTGATCGACCCAGTCATCCTGCTGGAAGCTGCAGTAACACCGGAGGTACTGCTCCAGCACCGCATTTGCCCGTTCCGTCTGGCCATCGGTCTGCGGGTGGTGGGCCGAAGATAGACAGACCTCCGTCCCAAGGGTCTGGTGCAGGGCTCGCCAGAAGTGGGATGTGAACTGGACGCCGCGGTCAGAAACCACACGCTCGGGAAGGCCATGCAGGCGGAAGATGTGCTGCATGTACAGTTGAGCCGTCTCCTTAGCTGTGGGTATGGACGGGCAGGGGGCACAGTGCACCATCTTAGTGAAATGGTCCGTGAAAACCAGGAGGCAGGTACAGTGACGAGATGGGGGCAAGTCTACCACAAAGTCCAGTGAGACCGTGTGCCAGGGACGTGGTGGGACTGGTAATGGCTGGAGCAGACCGGGGGGTCGCCCAGTAGGACCCTTGGCCCGCCGGCAGACATCGCAACCAGCAACATAGCGTGCCACATCAGCCTTCAGGCGGGGCCACCAGAACTCCCGGCTTACCAGATGAGTGGTCCGGTACCGCCCAAAGTGCCCTGCTGCTGGGGCATCGTGGGACATCTGGAGAACCTCAGCCCGCAATGGTCCTGGTGGGATGTATAGACGACCCTGGTGCAGCAGTAGGCCCTGGTGCAGGGCCAGCCCTGGATATCGAGGGCATGACCCGTCAGACAGTTCCCGGAGCCGTTCCTGAGCCCAAGCGTCGACCCGTTGCTGTTCTCGCACCCGAGCCTGCAGTGGCTTGGCCTCCTGAGTGGCCAGGAATGTGGCTGGTGGTAAGATAGTCGTCGGTACTGCCTGCTGTACAGTGTCTGCGACGTCCTCGGGTTTCCGGGACAGGGCATCCGCTTTCCGGTTTTGGGAGCTAGGGATGTAGCGGATCCGGAACTGGAACCGGGAGAAAAACAGCGCCCACCGGATCTGCCTTTGGTTCAACTTGCGGGTGGTCTGGAGGTACTCCAGATTCCGGTGGTCCGTTCTCACTTCCACCGGGTGTCGTGCCCCCTCAAGATGATGGCGCCAGACCTCAAAGGCCACCTTGATGGCCAGTAGTTCCCGCTCCCACACGGTATAGTTACGCTCCGCCGGAAGGAGCTGCCGGGAGTAGTAGGCGCAGGGTAACAGCGGCGCATCGGGTCCGTGTTGCTGAGACAGGATGGCACCGAGAGCCGTACTGGAGGCATCAGTCTCCACCACGAAGGGACGAGAGGGATCAGGATGCTGTAAAATCGGCGCCCTCTGGAAACAGGCTTTCAACCCCTGAAATGCCACTTCAGCCTCCTCATCCCAGGAGAAGGGTGTCTTGGGGCGCAGCAGTCGGGTTAATGGGGTGGTACGATGAGCATAATCTGCAATGAAGGTCCGGTAATAGTTGGCGAACCCTAGGAACCGCTGTAAGTCCTTGCGGTTCCGGGGCGCTGCCCACTCTCGAACCGCAGCCACCTTCCCAGGGTCCATCTGCACCCCGTCAGGGGAGAGTCGGTGTCCAAGGAAGTCCACTGACCGCTGGTGGAACTCGCACTTGCTGAGCTTGGCATACAGGCGGTGCTCCCGCAAGCGCTGCAACACGGACCGAACATGACTCTCGTGACGGGCTGGGTCACGGGAATAAATCAGAATATCATCTAGGTACACCACCACGTATTTGTCTAGCAAGTCCTGGAACACGTGGTTGATGTACCGTTGAAACACGGCGGGTGCGTTGCATAATCCGAACGGCATAACCAGGTATTCAAACTGCCCATACCGGGTCCCGAATGCCGTCTTCCACTCGTCCCCGGCACGGATCCGAATCAAGTTGTAGGCCCCTCGGAGGTCCAGTTTGGTGAACATCTGCGCCCCCTGCACCCGCTCCAGCAATTCTGCAATAAGGGGCAAGGGGTACCGGTCTGGGATGGTGATCTTGTTCAGGGCCCGGTAGTCATGGCAGAGGCGAAGCTCCCCACACTTCTTCTTAACGAAGAGTACAGGAGCGGCAGTGGGTGAGGTAGAGGGCCTAATGAACCCGCGTTCCAGGTTCTTGCGAAGGAAGTCCTGCAAGGCTTCACGCTCTGGCTCCGAAAGAGAATATAGGCGGCTTACAGGCAGGGGCGCCCCAGGCTGGAGGTTTATGCCGCAGTCGAAGGACCGATGAGGTGGCAGCTGGTCTGCTCCCTGTTCCTCGAACACGTCTAAATAGTCCTGGTACACGGCAGGGAGCGTTGACACAGCCTGCCCCATGGGGGCAGCTGCTACTAACTCGGACTGAGCATGGGAACCCGGGTCTGGGAAGCGTACAGTCCGATTGACCCAGTCGATCTGAACATTGTGCGACTCCAGCCAGTCCATCCCAAGCACCAGGGGAAACCGGGGCATGGTGGCAATGTCCAGGGTTCGCACCTCCCGGTGCTGCTGGTAGCACAGGACCAAGGGCTGGGTCTCCCGAGTAACAGCGCCCGAGCGTAGGAGCCGTCCGTCAATTGCCTCCACCTGTACTGGTTCCGGCTTGTTCTGAAGCGGCACCTGATGCTGAGTGGCGAAGGCAGAGTCCATATAGGAGCGGGTTGCCCCCGAATCCACCAGAGCGTGGGTGAGAATCCAGGGCCCACCGGGGGGGTATAGACGCACCGGTATCATGAGGTGTTGCAATTCCACTGGTGAGGGCCCATCATGCGATGCTTGGGGCCCCAGGTAGCCTGGGCCATCGGCTACTGGGGTTGGCCGTTTCACCTGCGGCTGGCGTTTCTCAGGGCAGGTTCGGGCGTAGTGTCCACTCCCACCGCAGTAGAGACACAGGTTCCCCTCCCGACGCCGAGTCTTTTCCGAGGGGGAGAGGCGAGGCCGCGCTGCCCCGAGCTGCATCGGCTCCTCCAATGACTCAGCTCTGGCCACGGAACTGCAGGGAAGCACCGGCGCTGGGAGCCCGGAGTGCCGGCGGCCCCGGGCCTGGCGACGGTCCTCCAACCGATCATCTATCTGCAGACTCCGTTGGATGAGGGCATCCAGTGTGGCAGGGCGATCCAACGTGGCCAGCTGATCCAGTATCTCATCTGAAAGTCCCTCGAGATACTGGTCCCGCAGTGCAGAGTCGTTCCAGGTCAAGTCCTGCGCCAGCAGCCGAAATTCTGTGGCGTAGGTGGCCACTGTGGACTTGCCCTGTTTCAACCGCCGAATTGCCCGATTGGCTTGACTCCCCTTCTGAGGGTTGGCAAACGTGGTTTCCAGAAGATTGCAAAACCCCGTATAGTCTGTCAGCAAGGGGGAGTCTTGCCGGAGCAGCGGCAACGCCCACTTGGCCGCCTGGTCCTTCAGCAAGCTGATCAGGAAGTGCACCTTGGTGCGGTCATCGGGGAAATCCCGGGCTCGCCCCTGAATATACAGCTTGGCCTGGGCGAGAAACATGGGAAAGCTGGCTGGGGACCCATCAAATTTCTCTGGCAGGGCCACGGGGTACTTGCCAGGAGCTGGGGCGGCGGCCCCAGGAGCCGGTAAGGCATCCAAACGCTGCTGAAGCGCCGTAACCACATTGCTTAGCTGCTGCACGGTGTGGGTCAAGGCCTGGTTCTCCTGGGCCAATGCCACCAGCGCAGCCGCCTGGTCAGCCATGGCTATTAGTTCCTCCCGAACGCACCCCAGCGAAGGGGGAGTGCGGGTGTGGCGTGAGCAAACTGTGCTGGCCCCAAGGGTTTGTCCATGAAGCGAGGTCCAAGTCCAGTCCTGGGTCTAGGGGTCCAAAGGAGGTCAGTCCGGCGGGGAGCGAGGCAGGGAGCAGGTCAAGGTCCAAGGCAGGTTCAGGCACAAGGTTGCAGGTTGAGCACACGCTTGCAACTATGTTGCTCACGCAACTTGGGCTGGGTCTGGCTGGCTTTTATCTGGCCCTATGCTTAGGGCCGCCCCGATCCTCTGGAGACTCGCCTCTCCTCCGGGCCTGGAGGCGAGCACTCCTCCTGCAGACACTTAACTCCCTTCGCCTCTCTGCCCTGAGCCTCTGTAGCTCAGGAGAGGCTGGTGGGTTACTGGACCCAGGGGATGCCTCAGCTTCCTCTGAAGAGGCTGGGAGTGGAGCACCTGCAGGCAATGGGTCCTCCCTCCCATCAGGAGCCAGAGCAGACTCTGCTGATGCCTGCACCTGGGGATCCAGCACAGGTGGGGATCCTTCAGGCTCAAGCCCTGGCCCCGGCTCAGCTGGTTCTGGAGGCGGGAAATCCTGTGCAGGCTGGGATCCCTCAGGTTCAGCATCAGAGTCTGACTCCCAGGCCATCACAGCCTGCTTTATCACTACCCAAAGGAGTCTCAAAGCGGCTAACATTCTCCTTTCCCTTCCTCCCCCACAACAAACACACTGTGAGGTGAGTGGGGCTGAGAGACTTCAAATAAGTGTGACTAGCCCAAGGTCACCCAGCAGCTGCATGTGGAGGAGCGGGGACGCGAACCCGGTTCCCCAGATTACGAGTCTACTGCTCTTAACCACTACACCACACTGGCTTACAAGACACAATCAGTTTTTATTTACAAAAGTTAAAACACAGCAGAGTTCATCTAGGCTTGTCGCTCTTAGCTGAAGATGTTGCTGGAACTGGCGTTTGGCCCCTCCTTCCGTCTCTAGCCCCACCCCCTGCTCTAGACTCCCATCTAGTTTAGCGGTGATAAACTATGGCGAGGAGGAGGAGGGACCCCTGCTCTGGGCCTGTCTGGCCCTTTGCTCAGCTACGTGCAAGGCTCTTTGTGATCTGGGTGTCTGTGGAGGAGGAGAGCTGGCTGAAGAGGAACTGTCCAACTGCTGAGCAACTGAAGTAGTGTCCGGTTCCTCTCTGTCAGAGTCTGCACTCACACTGCAACCCTCAGTGCCCAACCCTGTCCTGGAATGGCTTTCCTCTTCGGACCCCCACATGTTCCTTCAGACCTGCTTCTATCACCTCCCAGCTTGTCGTTTCCACAGAGTGGTCCTCCATGTCCCACCATCACTGACCTGGGTCTAAGTCAAAACAAGGAATCTGACCTCCAAGGGATACGATTTGGAGTTAGGCTATGATGTCACTGTGTTTCAGAGGCGTGACTATTTCAACAGATACGCACAATTCCCTTTTGCAGCCAGAAAACAAGAGCTAGGCACTCACACTTTAGAAACGTACCATTTAACCCGAAAATGAAAGGAGTCATTCTATGCAAATTGGTCAAGTTAATGTTGCTGCAGGGAACTGAACTTTTGCGCTGACTTTTTATGTTGGTATTTAAACAGCCCCACTTAGACTTGGAAGTTCACACTTCATTAAGGTAAATGCAGTGAAGGTTGATTTCCCATTTTACAGCAAGCGACTGTTTGTCTGTGTAGAACGCACCAATGGTCTGCAGCCTTTTCAGTTGGCGCTAGAGCTGTAATATCAAAGAGCTGTACCGATGCCTGGCTTTTTACGGAATGTTCCCGAATATAAACCAAATGACAAAGGAGACAGAGGGAAAGGGGGGATTTGTGAGTTTCTTCAAATACGTAACATTCTTTTTGGAAAGTCACTTAAGGTTTTTGCTCTATTTTGTGGAAACAGACTTCATTTCAGCAAGACCTGTATAGGCTTCTTGGAAGGTGTCCCATCAGCCGCCTTGTCCTAGGCTACTTGAAGAGGCTGTGGGTGTCCCAATTTGCTGTCGAACGGGAAGTTCACCCAGAACTGGGCACAGTTGTAGAGATCAGGCTGGGCCTCATTAAGCATTTTTAATCTAAGCAGATGCCCGAGCATATCTGCATTTGTAGGATAGATGTTTTTTTGGCATGGAATCTAAATGAATTTAAATGAATACTCAAAGTGGGTTTTCTCAATAGCTTATAACGTACTGTTTATTATTTCCCCTCCAAATTTAACAAAGCCTTTTCATCAGGACTATGCATATCTGTGCCAAATTTCAGGCTTGGAATGCAAGGCTGATGTTTGTTCCAGCTCTGTTAAAAATATGTGGTCACGGGGTTGTTGTTTTGTTGTTGTTTTTTACAATAAGGGAAAACCACAATTCTCCCCCTCCCTCTTTCCATCTCTCATAATTTGAATAAAGCTGGAAAGACTTTACTCACTCTTTTCTAAGAAGTGAGAATCTTGCCCCTTCACTTCAGTTGTGTTGATTTGGGTGGGAGGGGAGGGGAGACTCCGGGCCTTGAACAAGAAATTGAACAAGAGATACTGAGACTGTGGGATGTTTCGAGTTCATTTTATGTACAGAAGGAAATAGAGAGGAAACAACACCGCCGGATGAAGCTTCTGAATTAGCCAAGCTTGGTATAAATACATGCATTCCAGCATATTGCAAGTGAACCTGGGGAGCTCGCCAACCCGGGAAGGTAGTCTACCTAGGAGATCGGAAACTCTGATCCTAAACCTCCATTGCCTCGAAGGATATTTTTGGGAGAAGAAAAGGCTAAGAAGTAAACCCTACACAAATCCAGAGTCCCAAGACAGTCGGATGGTGCCTTGTACAGGTGAAACTTGAAAAATTAGAATATCGTGGAAAAGTCCATTTATGTAAGCAATAGTTTTCATTAGCTACTGGAGTTTAATATATGAGATAGACTCATGACATAGAATCATAGAATCATAGAGTTGGAAGAGACCACAAGGGCCATCCAGTCCAACCCCCTGCCAAGCAGGAAACACCATCAAAGCATTCCTGACAGATGGCTGTCAAGCCTCTGCTTCAAGACCTCCAAAAAAGGAGACTCCACCACACTCCTTGGCAGCAAATTCCACTGTCAAACAGCTCTTACTGTGTCAGGAAGTTCTTCCTAATGTTTAGGTGGAATCTTCTTTCTTGTAGTTTGAATCCATTGCCCCGTGTCCGCTTCTCTGGAGCAGCAGAAAACACCTTTCACCCTCCTCTATAGGACATCCTTTTATATATTTGAACATGACTATCATATCACCCCTTAACCTTCTCTTTTCCAGGCTAAACATACCCAGCCCCCTAAGCCGTTCCTCATAAGGCATCGTTTCCAGGCCTTTGACCATTTTGGTTGCCTTCCTCTGGACACGTTCAAGCTTGTCAGTATCCTTCTTGAACTGTGGTGCCCAGAACTGGACACAGTATTCCAGGTAAGGTCTGACCACAGCGGAATACAGTGGTACTATTACTTCCCTTGATCTAGATGTTATACTCCTATTGATGCAGCCCAGAATTGCATTGGCTTTTTTAGCTGCTGCTTCACACTGTTGACTCATGTCAAGTTTATGGTCTACCAAGACTCCTAGATCCTTTTCACATGTACTGCTCTCAAGCCAGGTGTCACCCATCCTGTATTTGTGCCTTTCATTTTTTTTTTGCCTAAGTGTAGTACTTTACATTTCTCCCTGTTGAAATTAATCTTGTTTGCTTTGGCCCAGTTTTCATGCAAAGCAAGATATGTCAAGCCTTTGTTTGTTACAATTGTGATGATTATGGCGTACAGCAGATGAAAACCCCAAAGTTGAAATTGTTAATTTGGTGTTCTCATCAGCTATACGCCATAACCATCACAATTATAACAGATAAAGGCTTGGCATATCTCTCTTTGCATGTCATGAGTCTATCCCATATATTAGTTTCACCTTTTAAGTTGAATTACTGAAAGAAATGAACCTTTCCACGATGTTTCCACGAGTTTCACCTGTATGCCTCCTTCCAGCAACTCCTGCAGCCAAGCTGGTGCCAAGGGTGTAGCCCTGCTTTCCTTTGGACCACGTCAGCAAGACCAAGAGGGGGGTCTTGTTGTCTGGACAGCCCAGGGCCTCCATGCACACTGCCCAGGCTTGCACCCCAGGGAGGTCACTTCAGTGCTGCTAATGCAGCAGTTTGACTTCATCCGCGGAGGAACACGCCATTTTCTCTCGAGGCAGATGGATGCCAACGACAAATGAAAACAGGGCGGGCTTGAAATATCCATGTTTTCTTTTTTCAGATGGGTGGCTATGTTACTCTGTTTTCAGGAAAAACAACAAAGAGTATTGTGGCATCTTAAAGCCAGTGTGGTGTAGTGGTTAAGAGTGGTGGACTTGTAATCTGGTGAACCCGGTTCGCTTCCCCGCTCCTCCACATGCAGCTGCTGGGTGACCTTGGGCTAGTCACACTTCTTTGAAGTCTCTCAGCCCCACTCACCTCACAGAGTGTTTGTTGTGGGGGGAGGAAGGGAAAGGAGAATGTTAGCCGCTTTGAGACTCCTTTGGGTAGTGATAAAGCGGGGTATCAAATCCAAACTCCTCCTCCTCCTCCTCCTCCTCCTCCTCCTCCTCCTCCTCCTCTTCTTCTTCTAGGCAAGCAAGTTTATTATGGCATCACGTTTTGTGGACTGCAGTCCACTTGCATCTGATGAAGTAGGCTGTAGTCATGAAAACCTTCGTCTTTAAGGTGCTGCAATATTTATCATTTATCATTGAAAGGCAGGGATAAGTAAGAAAAATGAATCCTCAAATTTCCTGTCCTACTTTTTTGCAAGTGGCAGATTGGTTGAGATCGTTTCACCATTTTGCGGGTGGAGGCAAATTCTTCACAATTCTTCACAAGTCTTGAAAGAAGGGGAGCACTTTCCAGAGCACATTTCTACACACTTGAAGCCCTACTGCAATCAGTATGATTTTAACACATGGAGTAGTGCAGAGAACTGCAGCCCATATATTTAATGTTTTGAAGAAAAACAAAGCAAAATGCAGACTCCCTGTAACAACAACAACAACAACAACAACAATAATAATAATAATAATAATTTATTTATTTATACCCTGCCCATCTGGCTGGGTTTCCCCAGCCACTCTGGGCGGCTTCCAACAAAATATTAAAATACAATAGTCCTTCAGATATTAAAAGCTTTCCTAAAGAGGGCTGCCTTCAGGTGTCTTCTAAAAGTCTGGTATCTGAAGAAGTGTGCATGCACACGAAAGCTCATACCAAGAACAAACTTAGTTGGTCTCTAAGGTGCTACTGGGAGGATTTTTTTTATTTTTTATTTTGTTCTAAAAGTCTGGTAGTTGTTTTTTCCTTTGACTTCTGGTGGGAGGGCATTCCACAGGGCGGGTGCCACTACCGAGAAGGCCCTCTGCCTGGTTCCCTGTAACTTTGCTTCTCACAGTGAGGAACCGCCAGAAGGCCCTCAGAGCTGGACCTCAGTGTCTGGGCTGAATGATGGGGGTGGAGACGCTCCTTCAGGTATACTGGACCGAGGGGGGAAGAAATCGATATGCTGCGAAATAAAACAAGCTGTTCCCCCCTACCCAAACCAATCGGCTTTATAAAAGTTTCTGGAACCACTGCAAGCATGCAGTTATTACCTGATGCTGTGATATAGGACTTTCTGTATATCTCCTAAACAGCCTGAGCATGAACTACCAACAGCAGCAGCTGGTACAACAGCATGGGTGCTGCAACACTGCTCTCCTGGCATCTAAACACAGTGCGTCGCTGGTGCTTCCTGGAGGGGGCGGCACAAGGAGCAAGGCACAGCACATTGGCTTCACTTCACAGTACCGAGCTCCCTGCACCTGACCTGCACCCCGCTGCCTCCTATAAGCATGCTATGTTTTGAAACCAGGAGAGCAACATTGCCCACCTACGCTGCCACAGCAGCTGCTAGTGACTGCCAGTCTGACACAATGTGCCACAGTTAGATTAAATAGGACAGAGTGGAAATACCATTGATACTACCATAGTTTTCTGTGTATAAGATGCCTCCATGTATAAAGACGGCCCCTATATTTTTTTGAACCCTGAATTAAGAAATGAATATATTAAACACCCCAGATCGCCCAAACTTGTGGAGCTTTTGGGGGAAAATTCACCCAAATTTGAGGCCGCTGAGGGAGGCAGGGAGGCAAGGCAGGTTAGAGTGAGCAACCGAGTGATAGCTAGTTAAAGGGAGCAGGAGAATGACGCTCGCCCGGAGATGGCGAACTCCAAGACCCCTGAGCGTCTCCCAGGAGGCCCTCTCTGGCTGGCATGTCCCTTCAGTCCAGAGTGCCTATACCTGCGACCCTTCTCTTATGAGAAGAGCACACAAGTCTCCTAGCATCACGCAGCAAGAAGAAGGAAACTTCTGTAGATCTAAACTACGTTTATTTACAGTCTATATACAGAGAATCCATTTCCATGTCTGTGTTCTCTGGCAGAACAAGAAGCAAACTGCGACACAGCAGAAGTGAAACCAACTTACAATAACACTCTTAGGCGGAAGAGATAAGACAGTCTTCCGTTGCCACACTCTCTCTCTCAGACACTCATGTGATTTATACTAATCACACTAGCCGAGCTGAAGCAGCAAAGGCTACACAAAATCCTAACAAGAACCAAAGCTAAGCAGGGCATGAAGATGGCAGATGCCAAGCAGAAGCGGAACGAGAGCAGCTGAAGCGCTGGATCATATTTTTCCGTGTATAAGATGACCCCCATGTATAGGACGACCCCCTATTTTGGACTTTAAAAATTAAGCAATAAACACCATCTTATACACAGAAAAATACAGTATCTTCCTTTCTAGGATGGCCGTGTGACCTTCTTTACATAGACTGTCCTTTAAAAAATAATAATAGTGCAACCAGTCGTCTATTTGAAGAGCTGTCTGCTCCAAGTGTGATTTAAAGATGAAGAGCAGAGGTCTTGAAGTAGCCCATCGGCAGTTAGCACTTGGAAAGCTAACTTCCCCACTGTGGTATTTACTACATTTAAATCATAGCGATTCTAATTTGACATCTATGTATCTAACTCTCTAATTTTTTTGAACCCTGAATTAAGAAATGAATATATGAAACACCCAGTGAGAGCCAGTGTGGTGTAGTGGTTAAGAGCGGTAGACTCGTAATCTGGTGAACCGGGTTCGATTCCCCGCTCCTCCACATGCAGCTGCTGGGTGACCTTGGGCTAGTCACACTTCTTTGAAGTCTCTCAGCCGCACTCACCTCACAGAGTGTTTGTTGTGGGGGAAGAAGGGAAAGGAGAATGTTAGCCGCTTTGAGACTCCTGCGGGTAGTGAAAAGCGGGATATCAAATCCAAACTCTTCTTCTTCTTCTTCTTCTAACTAAATTAGCATATGTAAATTTTGTGGAAAACTGCCTTCTTTTTTAGTGGATGCATTTCTTATTTTTTTGGTAACGTGTAACCCAATAGCTTTCTCCATGCAACACGTAGATTGGTAAATCTGCTGAACTAATTCTACTCTCTAGCAACCCTTGGGCATAAGGTGAAAATGGATTCTTCTGTTCTTCTTGTAGGCTTTTATAATAAATGCTAATTTCACCCATACTGCACATGAATGATAAAATGAGGTGATGAACTTTCTGCATTTTGTCACAGGGAAGTGTTTTCTGCTAATTATTTAGATTGCCTGGAGATAAGAGTGACCATGTGGGTTTATACCACATTGCAGGTAGCGGAAAGAGCAAGTAAAGAAGGAAAGCAAAGCGCTTTTCAAAAGGGAAACAAAAAAAGCCCAAACTAACAAACGTTAAGGGAAAATAAACCCTCGGCTTCGGGATGCGAATAATCAAATGAAATTTTGGCGAGTAATACCATGGGATGGGGTAAAGATGAAGAATTAATTCTTTTATTAAAACATAGATGTTGTTGTTTAGTCATGTCCGACTCTTCGTGACCCTATGGACCAGAGCACGCCAGGCACTCCTATCTTCCACTGCCTCCCGCAGTTTGGTCAGGCTCATGTTGGTAGCTTCAAGAACACTGTCCAACCATCTCGTCCTCTGTCGTCCCCTTCTCCTTGTGCCCTCCATCTTTCCCAGCATCAGGGTCTTTTCCAGGGAGTCTTCTCCTCTCATGAGGTGGCCAAAGTACTGGAGCCTCAGCTTCAGGATCTGTCCTTCCAGTGAGCACTCAGGGCTGATTTCCTTCAGAAAACATAGAGAACACTTTTTCAGCCTGAGAGCTGAAATAACATTCTGTCAGCTGCGCCAGAGGCAAATGAATATGGGGTGAAGGGTGTGGCTTCAGGGGAGTTTGGAGGACCTAGCCCCTGTGCCTGAGTTTCCCCACCGCTGCGTCAAAACATAGTATACCCATGGCCAACATGAGTTGTGCTCAGGTGTAAAATGACTTTACAATTCCCTGTTCGTTATATCTGAGTGACATTGTTTTCTCGGGTTAACCAATAATTACAAATTAACAACCGCTCTTGTGAGAAAAAGCCCAAATTAAAATACACAGAGATGAATACTTATCCAGTCTTCTCTTCATAGCATTAATAAAGCAGAGCACCATGAAATATCTTGGGTTGGTTGAGTGGGTTTTTTGTGATGTTCATGGTGGTAATGGTGGCATTGAGCTGCTTTGGCCTCCTCTGCTGTCAGCGCCGACACCCACTGCCCTTCATCAGCAGATGGCAGAGGGGCAAACTCATTTTTTTATACAGCAGATCTGCAAACTCAAGCGTACACCACAGCAAGCATTCTATATCATGAAAAGTGGGAGGATCTGTCAGTTTTGGATCTCTTAAGTTTCTTTTTTTTTCAAATCTCACATTCAGTTTTCCACATTTTGCACCAATTTGCATTGAAAACCCTCTTCCGCCCTCATGAAAACTCTCCAGCATTTTAATGTGAATTTCTCCTGCATTTTCATATGCAGTTTATGATATGATGTGCACATTTTTTGCAAGCAATTTCCCCTGGTATAATTTTTTTCTGTATGCTATTTTCACTAATATATTCACCTTTTATGCGCTTTTCCCTCCAATGTATGCATTTTTGTAAACATTGGTTGACTGGAGAACTGCATCGCAAAATTTGGATGAGTGCGAATTTCAAGGGACGGGTAAGGTTTCAATTCGCGTATTGTTTTGGAAACTGCGAATTTGATAGATTCAGCTTTAAATGCATACTGAATCGAATTTCTCTTCCACCCCTAATGAAAGATGGGGGGGGGGGGGAGAATGATGGGGAAATACCCAATATGTCTTTTTCCTTACTCTTGCCTCTAATTGCCCTCTCCTTTCACAGCAATCCCAGTTCTAAGCATCTCTTCCCAATGCAGCCTTTACAAATTGTATAATCTTCTATCAACCATTTAAAACAGTCTCTCTCTGGACAGCTGATTTGTACTTCTATAGTGATACCCAGAAATTTCTTCAGAGCTGGATCCATTCCACCATTTTAACAGCGTTCAATTTACTTGATGAACACAGAGATGAGCACATCGGCATTTACCCTTAGCTCAGATTTCTTTCCTTCCCTTTTCCTTTCCTTTTTTGTTTTCTCCAGCTTGTCATCCCCCTGCCCCTCATAAATGAGGTTTATTGGCTCTCTTCTGCCTTTCATTCCTTTTCATATTTAAATTAATATTTTAAGAAGACTTGCCACCTCCGTAGCAGAGTTTTCCCAAAGTTTCGATTTAGTTTTTATTACAAGCTGGGCAGCCCAGTGCCAGACTGTGCACACATATAAACAACAAGAATTCTCTCAAGGGAGTATAGAGTTGCAAGCTGCAACATCTATATGCAAATGAGGCTCTCTGTATATGCTATCAGTTACAACAGAAATTTTCCATTCAGTCAAAGTGATTTTCTTTGTATTTTTTTTTTTTTTTTTGAAGAACCTATCAACATCACAGACGAGCCCTGAAGAAACTGTCTCCTCCTCAGAATCGGCGGCGGATATAGAACTTTCTCTGTCTCTCCCTTTCTTCCCTTTTTTTAAAAGCACCAACATATCCTTAGGCAAGGTTATATCACGACTGTATAATCATCCAAAAGGAAAAGCAGGTAACATTGAAAGTCCACCAGTCAACACTGCGGGAAAAGATACAGGGAGACGTTTGCTGCATCGCAAAGGGAGAAGATGCTCTGAAGAGAAACACAAACACAGGTTCTGAGCAATAAATAAATAAAATTTTAAAAATGGTAAAGTTCAGAGCGCTACATGAATGGAGATGCGGTTTTCATCTGCTTAGGCTGCCTTCTCCGACATGGCTCCTGTGGGGAACTGGGCATCCCTAGTTTTTACAGCCTTTCATGTAGAGAAAAGCTTTAGTGAGGCCCAGTATACCTGAAGGAGCGTCTCCACCCGCATCGTTCAGCCCAGACACTGAGATCCAACTCTGAGGGCCTTCTGGTGGTTCCCTCACTGTGAGAAGGGAGGTTACAGGGAACCAGATAGAGGGCCTTCTCGGTGGTGGTGCCCACTCTGTAGAACGCCCTCCCACCAGATGTCAAGGAAATAAACAACTATCTGGCTTTTAGAAGACATCTGGATGCAGTCCTGTATAGGGAAATTTTTAATCTTTGATGTTTTACTGTGCATAATGTTTTAATTCGTTGGAAGCTGCCCAGAGTGGCTGGGGCAACCCAGTCAGATGGGTGGCATGATGATGATGATGCAAGTCTTGCCCTCTCCTGTGTCCTTGCCAGTAAAAGTTCGGATAGAACTGTCCCTGCCATCTTTCAGACGACTCTTGAAACCTGTATATTTTAGACAGGCCTTTGCAATTACGATTTTCTCTTTTAACCAACCCCTATCTACGGATGTTTTATCAGGGTTTCTAATCACGTTTTGTAGATATTTATAGACTGATTTTATTTTATTTTATCTTGTAATTTTACCTTGATATGTATGATGAAGGCGCAGGTCAGACAAAGTGCAGGTCAAACATATAAATACAGGCCCTTGCATGGAGTCGGAGTCATTTTTAGAAAATGAAGTCAGCAGCCAAATGCAGACCAGTTGCTTTACATGCCCTGCCAACCCAAATGTTTGTTTTTTTAAGTGAAGGGGCAGAAGACAAAGGAACCCCACTGCTGCCTGGTAAGCTTGGGGTAGGGAAGATAGTGAGAATGTTGGGCGAAGGAAAAGCAATCTTGCATTCGATGTGTATCAGTTTCTAGGCACCTGTTTCAACCAATGCCTTTCCTCAGGCTTCCACCATGGACAGGGCTTCTGTGTATCCCAGTCCCTCTGAGCTCAGAAAACCCCACTTCTACACTTTCCCCCAAGTGAAGGCTGCCTCTCTCACTGCTTCTGTAGCCTGTTATGGCCTGCACAGATTACTCTAGCCAATTCCTAATTTGCTCTAACCATTTCCTTCTGTACGGTCTGCCTCTGGTCTCTAGGGTTCAGCTTTATCACATTAACACCGAGGTCCAGTGCCGAGGGCCTTCTGGCGGTTCCCTCGCTGTGAGAAGCAAAGCTACAGGGAACCAGGCAGAGGGCCTTCTCGGTAGTGGCGCCCGCCCTGTGGAACTCCCTCCCTTCAGATGTCAAAGAGATAGACAACTACCTGACATTTAGAAGACATCTGAAGGCAGCCCTGTTTAGGGAAGTTTTTAATGTGTGACATTTTAATGTATTTTTAATCTTTGTTGGAAGCCACCCAGAGTGGCTGGGGAGCGGGGAAATAAAAAATTATTATTATTATTATTATTATTATTATTATTATTAACCCTCCCCTTTCCAAACATGATTGCTTTTATATCTCTCCCCTATCCTAAATTGTGCTGGGGTGCAATCATGACTGCAGGTACAGTGATACCTTGGTTCTCAAACTTAATCCATTCCAGAACTCCATTGCAAAACTAAAGCAATCCAAAACCAAGGCTCGCTTTCCCATAGAAAATATTGCAAAATGGATGAATCCGTTCCAGACTTTAAAAAACAACCCCTAAAACAGCAATTTAACATGAATTTTACTATCTAACGAAAGCAATAAACAATGTACTGCAGTCACACAATCCATCAATCAGTAGCTGAACTGGGTTCCACACAGTCACAAAAACAAAACAAAAAAGCCACAAAAATGCAAAATAAATAGCAAAAACAGACAGACCTCAGTGTGACACTCGAAACAGAAGTGTAACACTCAAAATGGAAGCGTGGCACTCAAACTGGAAGCATAACACTCAAAATGGAGCACGTTCAGCTTCCGAAAAAAGTTCGCAAACCGGAACACTTATGTCCACGTTTGCAATGTTTGGGTTCCAAGGCATTTGAAAACCAAGGTACCACTGTATAGTGATGATGGAGTTTTCTAACCCCTTTCCACCGCACAAAAGGGAGACTGCCCACTTGGCTACAAAGTGTTAGCTATCCCGCTTCCAGCTTAAAGCAGAACAGCAATGAGTGCTCACTGCTAAATTATCCACGACTGGAAAAGCTCTTGTTCATTTTCACACACCTCCTTCCTCACAATCTCCTTTGGCTCCCCTTTGAACCACAGGGCTGAACTTATCCCTCAGTTCAATCCATCTCTAGTTTTCTCTGTCCAATCCCTCTGCCCAGACACCCTGGCAGATAGATTGGAAAGGCAGAGCTTTCTTTTCCAGGAACAGTACTCTCCACCTCCACCAAATAATACAAAACTGCAAAATACGGCCAGTGAGCTAAATGCTCACTGTGAATTTTGCAGCCACCTGGGTGCTGAGCTATCATCTGCAGTCAGCAAAGTGCAAGCGTTGGGCCGCTCGCAGTGCTAGTGCACTGATAACTTATCCTCCAGGTCACCGACGTGCCACTACTATCTGAAAAGGGCCCATTGTATGCAGCTAGCGCCTTTGAAAATGAGATGGCAGCCGCATGGAACATCAGCATGGGCAACTGCTTCCCCATGTTTCGATATGGCTTTGGTACAGTATGTTTAAATCTAGCCTAAAAGTGCACTATACCATTCATGTTGATTTACTACAGCAATACAGTTTGGGTAAATTTTCACATTCATTCAGATAGGCAGCTATTCAAGCACTGATCCAGTTATTTGAAGATTATTTTAAGAATGCTCTCACAGAATTAGCATGCATGGCCTCATATTGATAGACTGTATTTCATGAGAAATAAGAAACCCAAACTTGGAGTTTGTGGGTTCAAATTGCACATATGTCAGGCCCTCCAAGTGTCTCTATTTTCCAGGGACAGCCCTGGATTTACAGAAATCATTCTGCTTTCTGATTTGCTCTGCTTTCCCTTAGGATGCCCCTATTTTCGCTGGAGAAATGTTGGAGGTTATGGAGCTATACTACCCCCGAGCCAAGGAAATAAGTAACTATACAACCTTTAGAAGACGTTGGAAGGCAGCCCTGTATACAGAAGTTGTTTAATGTTTTATTATGTTTTCATATGTGTTGGAAGCCGCCCAGAGTGGCTGGGGCAAGCCAGTTAGATGGGTAGTGTATTATTATTATTATTATTATTATTATTATTATTATTATTGAATAAGATTTCCCTATTTTCATTGGAGAAATGTTGGAGGGTATGTATGCATGGGCGTGCCCAAGGGGGGGCAGGAGGGGGCACCTGTCCCCCCTAGAAGCAAAAATTAATAATAATCAAATGGTTATTGGCAGCCTAAAAGGAAAAAAAAAGCTCTCCTAAGAAGCTCAACTACCGGTCTTTCTCCCCCTCCCAAAATCTAAATAACAATTGAGCTCTGCCGACCGGCAGCTGGCCACTGCGTGTGTGTGTGTGTGTTGCGCCAGCTGATCATTGCAAAGGAGCTTTGGAAACAGTTCCCTTGCATGGTGAGTTGCGATGGCTGAGGATCCTAGGAAACTGAGTTTTTCAGCCATTTGGGGGCTTTCTGTTTGGGGGGGAGTTTTTCTGTTTTTTGAAGCTGTTTTTGTTTGCTGTATACATACCGGTAATATGGTCAGTAATCTAAAAACGAACTGAACCCCTAAAAAACGGGGCATTCCTCATCCCCCAAAAAAGGTCAAGAACTTTGAGCTGAACCCCAAAAAATGGGGGTAGAACACTGCTGAAAGTAGATCACAGTCTCTTGGGAGTTGGCCACCCCTGGTATAAGACAAGTAACTAGAATAAAAATTTAAAAAAATATTCAAGCAAATAATTGTAATAACTACCGTAATAAAGCACTGCTATAATTATATATAATTTTCCTAAAATTTTGGTTTCATTCGCCTTTCCGTGCTGAAATGTCACAACCTGAATGACCATGGCTTGCCCCCCCCCCATAGTTTTGATCCTGGGTACGCCCCTGTATGTATGCACCAATATCCCAAAGAAACAAACAGAACAAAACGGTCTGACCGACCCACCCTGCTGCTGCCAGAGTCAGGGGAATTATACTCTATACTAGGTGTGGCTTATATTCCCTGCTGGGAAATCTTTACAGATTCATCGCAATCGTCTGCGTTTGCATTTTCATTACATATTTCTATTCTTTCGCCAGGCCCACGTAATGGCTTGCGCAATCCAAGGTGCCTATGTTCCAAAGAAGCTACGCACTGAGACCATAAGCTGTGGGGAGCATCCATTGTTTGTGTTCAAGGTACTCCATTGCCCCCTTGCGCGCACGCGCACACACACACACACCGATCTAGGATGGAGGAAAGCAAACATGGACTGGCTTCCTGACAAGGTAGATTGCTAGCTCGACACATCCGAGCCGAGAGGAAAGCGACAGGAATCCTTCCATGATATTTCTCCTCTCTCAGATAGTCAGAGCCCGATTTAAATGTTCCGCTGCATGTCGCTAGCTGTCAACCCACAGCATGGGGGTGGAGATGGGGCACCCCAGGAAATCAAAGCAAACTCAATTATCTATCTGCTGACAATGACAGAAGCATTTCATTCCTTGGCTCTTCACAGGCTGTGAGGGGGGAAAAAATTAAAAGCGTGAACATTTTTAATGAGAGCAATTATTGAATCATCAGTCACACAGTCCATCTGCTTCCGAGCGTTCCAGTGACTAGCAAAAGACTGAAATACTGCATTGCCTTGTGGCATCCACACAGACACCGATACTTTCTTTGAGGAAGAGCTAATGATATTCATATATCATGCCCATCACTTTCAGTCACTTACAGTTCTCCTTTTGCTGGCTTTGTTGTATTAATTGCTAATTTTGCATTTTGACACCAACTTGGTGGAAATGTGCTGGTTGTGGCAAACACATGGATAAGAACGAGGCTGGGTGCTGACATTAAAGGCAGGCGAATGTAATGTTCAGTTGGGGGGAGATAAGCGGATGCAGGGTTTATCTCCAATTTAGCTTTTACACCACAGCAAAGCAAGAGGGACTAGATTTTAACATTTCCTTTCCCTGATAGTCTTAATAATCCACTTGGCTATGACAGTGTGTCGGGAAAGAGAAAAACCCACCCCTTTGCAAACAGGACAGACAGGAAAGGTTCAGAGATATGTATGAACTCAAACAGTATGATAGATCACATCCTTCCCTCCAGATGTTGTTGGATGCCCAGTTCCCATTATTCCTGATCCAATGGCTAGGCTGGCTGGGAATGATGGGAGTTGGAGATGAACTAAATCTGAAGGCCACCAAGCCACAGAACATAGTGACAGAATCCAAACCTAGTTTGGATTTACTATCCTGAAATCCATTTTCAACTGGCAGAGAAAGTGGAGGTTTGGATCTCGCTCCATGGACAGTCGTAGCAGTATACTAACCCTTTAGTATCTCAGGATTTGTGTGAGAGAATAAGGAGAAGATTGGCTGTTGCTGGATAGAATTGCAAACAAATGTGATGCATTTCAGGCTTCCTCTAATAGGAATAGGAATAATTTTATTGGCCAAGTATCAATCATACTTGGAATTTTGCTTCGACTACATTGCAATGTAAAGAAAACATAGGGGGTTGGACTGGATGGCCCTTGTGGTCCCTTCCAACTCTATGATTCTATGATACCTCATACAAACACTATTCCCCTCGCGATACAACAACCCAACAAAGGAACCCCATACCACCAACTGACCTCCCTTCTGCACACAACTACAAATTCAACAGTTTAATGGCACAAGGGAAAAAAAAACTATTCCTGTGCCTAGACATTTTTGTGTATAGAGTGCTGTAATGACGTCCGGGTGGAAGTAAATCAAACAGGTAATGACCAGGATGCGAAGGGTCTGCGACAATTCTCTCTGCTCTCTTCCTGGCTCGAGCAGCATAAAGTGTCTCTATTGGAGGCAAACTAACACCAATTACCCTCTCTGCAATTCTTGCTGCTCGTTGGAGCCTCTTTTTATCCCGCTTAGAGGCTGTGCCATACCAGGCAGTAACAGAATTACAGAGAACAGTTTCAATGGTCGCTTTCCTCTGTAAAATTGGATCAACAATTCTTGGGGCAAATTAAATACAATCTCTGGTGGGCCTTTTTAATAATAATACTGATGTTGCCTGGCCAATTTAAGTTTTGAGGAATTATAGAGCCCAGGAACTTAAAGGATTCTACCACTACAACCATGTTACCAAGAATGGAAAGTGGCAGTGAGATGGGAGGGTGCTTCCTAAAATCGATTATCATTTCCACTGACTTTTGGGCATTTAGCACCAAGTTATTCCTACTGCACCACGAAACAAGATGGTCTACTTCCCGCCTATATACAGATTCATCGTCCTCCCGGATAAGCCCAATGACTGTCGTATCATCAGCAAACTTCAAGATCTTAACCGATGGGTCAGTTGAGGTGCAGTCATTTGTGTATAAAGAAAAAAGCAGTGGGGAGCACCTGTACTGATGGTATTATTACTTGATATAATTTTCCCCCACCTCACCTGCTGCCTCCTGTCCGTTAGAAAGCTGTATATCCATTGGCAAACAGAAGCAGGCACATTAAGCTGAAGTAATTTGGAAAACAATTTGGATGGGACAATAGTATTGAAAGCTGAACTAAAGCCCACGAACAAAACTCGCACATAACCCCCCGGGGAATCCAGATGTTGCAGGATGCAATGCAGTGCCATGTTGACCGTATCATCTACTGACCTAATAGTATTCACCTGAGATTTACCTAGCTAACAATAGCATACATTTTTGTGAGATGTGTTGTTTGTGAAACCTATAAAAAAAGCCAGCATCAATGCATTTGGATAGTTTAGGGTGGCTTTAAAAGAAGAAACAAACCAAATCATTCAATTCAGGAGCTGGGAGTGACATGGTAGTGAGAGATTTTGGAGGGTGTGCATGTTTTGGTTTCTACAGAGGGAAGAGGCAGGGGGTTACAACAAAAACAGCTAAATCCCTCTTCAAGTCTGGAAACCCTTTTCCTTGTAACCTTTCATAATCCAAAACAAAACTTGTGTCTTGCAATAATACAATCCACGGCATCCGAGTCCAAATTAAAGTCCGCTGGTGAATTAGCAGCTGTTAAGTTTGAATTATTCATGATGTCCACTCTAACATTAATCCCAACATTAGAGCTAAATCCAAGGAGACCTAATGCATGCCAGCAAAATCTCCTTATCCGTTTTCAGTGACAATACATAGAGTAAGTAAGTTATTGTGGGGTTGTTGTTGTTGTTTTTAAAAAAGTGTTGCATTATGATGTTTGCGGCACACAATAATTATTTATTACATTTTCAAACTCGGCATGATCTGATAAGCCGAGATGAAACTACTAAGCAACTGGCTGGTGTTATCAGCGTCACCCAGGTTGTCTCAAATCAATATGCTGCTCTCTCCTCTCCTTGTCCCTGCTTATACCTCCTCAGCCGACAGTGAAAATGATCAGCATTAAGGACGAGAGGTAAGCAGTGCCATAAATAATTGAGGAGTGTGCTGCTAAAGTTGCTCCATTTGCAAGAATTAATTAAAGAGGATAAAAGTCTGCAAGCGACTGTAATCTGTTTCATTGATTTCTGTGGGATTTCGGCCAATGTATGTTTACATGGAACTGTTACATTGTGCCTCATGTGAATATTCACGGTCTCGTGTGGTTTTTTTTGGAGACGGAAAATTCTTAGAATTATTTAATGTATTAGCATTAAAGAAATCCCAAGCAGCTGATCAAAGAAATTTAGTAGCCAGCCCTAGACTCTACAAAGTGCCATAGAAGGCTTTGAGGATACAACCGTCAGGAAGCCAGACAAGACCTGCACTGTCTCTTTAACAAGAATATGGCAGCCCCAGGAGTTTCCTGATTCAGATACAATAAATCCAATATCCAGCCCAAAGGTCTCAATTTGGCCTGTGAGGCCTTTTCCCCCAAAGCACCCCCTCCTGCCCAGCAGCTGACATCATATTGGGGCAGGTAAGGATGTGGCTGCAAAGGAGCTATCATGAACTTAGGACTCAGCTACATTAGTCAAAATACAGTGTTATAGCGCAGGTGGCGCTGTGGGTTAAAGCACAGAGCCTAGGGCTTGCTGATCAGAAGGTTGGCAGTTCGAATCCCTGTGACGGGGTGAGCTCCTGTTGCACAGTCCCTGCTCCTGCCCACCGAGCAGTTCGAAAGCACGTCAAAGTGCAAGTAGATAAATAGGTACCGCTCCAGCAGGAAGGTAAACGGCGTTTCCATGCGCTGCTCTGGTTCGCCAGAAGCGGCTTTGTCATGCTGGCCACATGACCCGGAAGCTGTATGCCGGCTCCCTCAGCCAGTAACACGAGATGAGCGCCACAACCCCAGAGTTGGACATGACTGGACCTAATGGTCAGGGGTCCCTTTTTACCTAGCACCTAGCACAGAGCATTACAATTGCTACCATAGGTAGAAAAAATAATTAAGATGTCCACCCTCAGCAATTTTCAAGTGGTTCATTGGAGAAAAGCAAAGAACAAGACACCAGCCAGGAAGCTGGGCAAAAACGTTATGATTTTTCTTAAACACAACACTGAACACCAATCAGATCCAGTGCCACCTAGTGACTAAACTATATTATGACACTATCCACAAAGTGGAGATACTGCTGTTGTATCTCTGAATTGCTAAACTGCTGCAATATTAGTAGAAATCAAACATGGTTAAGAGGAAGGGGAGAAACGTAATAGCTTCTTTGAACTGTAAGGGAAGGCACAGAGAACGTTAACAAAGAATGTAATTTAATACCTAATCAATTTACTGATTGGATTTTCCATGAGATTAACTTGGGAGCCCAGAAATGAATTGCAGTGATCCCAGGAAATAGCTGTAATGACCATCCACTCTATGAGGGTGCAGTCGTATAAAAATGATAATGTCAGAGATTCCATACAGCTTCTGTGGTTAATTAAATGCATTCAAATAACATTACAGGGTCAAGAATAAACCTATAATAGTCTCTGTCAGTCAGCATGCATTACAGCAAATGCACCCGCTAATAAAAGCCATGGATGATCTCCAATACTAAGAAGGACAAATCCTGCACTCAGGTAAACATGCAAATTCCCCCGGCTTAATAATAAGGTATGCTTTTATTAAATGCATAAGGGTGAGTTAACAACAAATTGAATATTTGCCCCAGACAAAGGCTTCTACATAGATCATGCTCAGTGCAGCTTAGGAACAAGAGCTGGCAAAAGCAGATTTTAATTAATTTTAAGCTACCTTTCTCCCCTGGTTTTGGATAGGGTGCCACCTAGCTGATTTCAAACTTGCCTGAATGGTGTTCTCCTTCTTCTTCCAGAGAGGTGGGGTTGTTGTTGTTGTTTTTTTGCTTAGCACAATGGTATATATTTATGTAGCATTTTATTTAACTTGCTCTTTTCAGTGCCTGAAATAATGCTTTTGAATGTGAACTCAAAGTGCTTGAATATTAATAAAGGCAAGTGTGTTTTATAGCACAAATGGAGGGCCTTTTATTTCAATAAGCACAACCAGACTCCGTAAGTCTGGAGTTAGGCATGCGGGTTTAACATTATAGCCAACCACACATGGCATTAAACATGCATTTGAATGTTGTGTCCTTCCTTTGAAATCTTTTAATCAGCAGCCATTGCAAGGCCTGATCAGGCTCAAGGCTGAGATATGCAGGGAAGGGGAAGGGGGGCGGTTTAACCCTTTCTACCCATTCAACAGTGCTGATGAAAATAGCCCACCTGAAGCTCCTATTTTGTGGAGGAGGAAACCCCCCCCCCCAAAAAAAGCATGTGAATCTATCACTAGCATGGCTCTGATAGGTCTTTAGTTAATTCAGAGGGCTTTAACTAATGCACAACGAAGGTTTGCAGCATATTTGGCTAAAATGTTATCTTGCACAACCCCTAATGAAATGACTATTGCAGATATTAATATTACAACTGGAATACATAAGAACTGACTCCTTTTGGAATAAATCATTGTCCAGAGCCATGAAAAATATTATTCAAACTTTTACTTGCACCAAAGATACATCCCAAACATCCATGTAATGGCTTGTGCTATCCAGGACAGATTCAGCATCTTAGAAAGAAAAGGTAACCCCAGAAACCAAAACAGTGTCTCTCTCCCCAATTCCATCCTGCCTTTGGAAAGCCATTTAAATCCTTCTGTTCTCTGCCATGTTCAGAGACAGACTAACAGCCACCATCCTTTCAAGATGGCAAATTTGCAACTCAATACCTTGATCACCTGATCTAAGATTACAACACTACATATTAGCTAGCAGAAAACAACCGTTAGTTAATGATCAACTCAGCAAGAGCTCAGAGTCCACTTAGAAAATTACTGTGGATAAACCCCAATGTTAACAATACACATTTAGCCGTTTTCCATTTTGAACATTAATTTATACACATACATTTTCATATTAGTGTCAATTAAACCAATTATGCTTAAGAATGGCCAGGCACTTTGTTTCAATGAGGCTTGTGAACTATCCCCGAAAGGTTATATCAATTGATGCTTTCACCCCTATTGTAGAGAACCTGTGGTTCCCCAGATAGTGTTGGACTACAACTCCCATGGTTCCTGATTGTTGGCCATGCTGGCTGGGGCCAATGGGAGCTGGAGTTCAACAACCATCCAGAGATGCTAAGCTGGTTTCCTCAGATCAATGCTATCCACCACAAATGAGAATCTTTGAATATATTTTCTCATATACTTACTGGATTCCGTACTTTGCTTTAAAAAAATCATATCCAAGATCTTGGAAGGATCTAAGTTTTTGTTTGCTGGGCTTAGCTTTGCTCTATAGTGCAGTAGAAAATGAGCAAACTGAGACCAAGTAATACACAGGGCTTTTAAACCCAAGTCTCTGGTTCTTTCACTTGACTTCTGCAAAGCGTTTCAGCTTTTCTTAAGCCTCTGGGACTCTCTTGTTGCCCTCATCAGGAACTGGAGAGAGGATGAGGCCATAAAATAGACCCTTAAAGACCCTTTGTCTGAAGACTTGAGCTAAGGTTTTCCAAAGGCCTATTTGGCAAACAGAGAAATTGGACCAAAAAAAAGACAAATTGGGCCCGACTGCGAGTAACAAGATGAAAGCTCAGGAGTTCCTACATGGAGAAATGATCTCTGCTTATTACTGGTAAATTGGTTCACTCTATTTTAAACTTCAGTTCATGGGAATCCAAGTCTCATTTTGTTCACAGCAGACCATGACCTTCATCAAAGTGAAAAGGGACACAAGGCAACTAATGCTTTTGCACCTCTCTTGCAGCCAGTCTATTCCTGGCGAGAGCCTGGAAATCTAAGGGAAAGAACTTCCAGAGCTGACATTCTGGACAAATAAAAATGTGGTAGAACCATGGGATGAGGGAGGAAGAGAGGCAAAGTATGGATTTATTGTTAGGCGGATATTTAGAACCCATGGGGTCTAGGTTCTTTTATGTGGTCAGGAATGTACGTGCAGAAGCCTTTATTTTTAATGTTCAATCCATTGTTTCTGTGTGATTGGGGAAAATATTAAAGCATGCTAGAGGAGGAGCAGGAAGGTATATGTGGGTTAATGGCTGTGCTTGTAATAAGAGGGACTGAGGATGTCCCAGATGATCATAGATCACTATCCAGAAAAATGCTTGTCTCAGCATGCTGTCTCTTCCGGTGGCTATTTAGTGATCCCCATCGTAAGGTTTACTCCCCAGTTAAGCATGTATAAGATTGTGCTGTTAAGTGCATACACTGCCATAGACTTATATTTTAAGAGTGGAATTATATTTGGAATCCATTAATTTTAATCTAAAAGACGCCTGCTTCTTGGGAGAAAAGCAATGACAAACCTAGACAGCATCTTAAAAAGCAGAGACATCACCTTGCCGACAAAGGTCTGTATAGTTAAAGCAATGGTTTTCCCAGTAGTGATGTATGGAAGTGAGAGCTGGACCATAAAGAAGGCTGATCGCTGAAGAATTGATGCTTTGAATTATGGTGCTGGAGGAAACTCTTGAGAGTCCCATGGACTGCAAGAAGATCAAACCTTTCCATTCTTAAGGAAATCAGTCCCGAGTGCTCATTGGAAGGACAGATCCTGAAGCTGAGGCTCCAATACTTTGGCCACCTCATGAGAAGAGAAGACTCCCTGGAAAAGACCCTGGTGTTGGGAAAGATGGAGGGCACAAGGAGAAAGGGACGACAGAGGACGAGATGGTTGGACAGTGTTCTCAAAGCTACTAACATGAGTTTGACAAAAACAGCGGGAAGCAGTGGAAGACAGGAGTGCCTGGCGTGCTCTGGTCCATGGGGTCACGAAGAGTCGGACATGACTAAACGACTAAACAACAACAAAATTTTGAGAAGAACCGTCTGCTATAGGGCACCCTCTGTTGTTGAGTAAGCCAATATTTGAGATTGCCTCTGAGAGTCAGATATGCATGGATAAAAGAACGGAACCATAACTTGATGAGAAATGCTAGAGACGAGGAGAGGCAGGTGATATTCCACTCGAAATGAGCATAACCAATAGTTACATAAGAAACCTGGTACTGAACTAGATCCCTGTTCTGGCTTAAGTGAATAACTCAACCAAGCAATGCTGAAACTGCAATATCATCAAATGGATTGGATTTGCCGAGCAATACTGATAGTCAAATGAGAAATTTTACATAAATGGAAAGCTGCCAACCCCCAAAGGAACTCTGTCTAATCATTCCAAAACCTGAATGTGCTCCTGAAGATTTGTAATTACCCATGCTCCCTATTTCTGGTGGAAATGAATGTTGTTAATGGCAAATGAATCCATGGCTCCCTGACCTATTCTCTCTTTTCCCAGTGACTCCAGGGAAGGGGACAGTTTTATAACTCATGCGATTTTCATAAAAATATATTATAACTCAGTCAACTTTATAAAAAGTGTATTGGGGAAAATGTATACGCCCCCATCCAGGCATCCCTCCCGGGTGCAAGGGCTGCAGTGGGTGCCCAGAACACTTTCAGGTGCAAGTGGTGCTGTGCTGAAAAATTCTACCTACACCCCCCAACCATTCTTCATCAATGAATGAGAAAAGTCTTTTATTTTACAAGTTGTTATCATGTCAGAGATGCAGGTGGCGCTGTAGATTAAACCACAGAGTCTAGGGCTTGCTGATCAGAAGGTCGGCAGTTTGAATCCCTGCGACAGGGTGAGCTCCCGTTGCTCGGTCCCATCTCCTGCCCACCTAGCAGTTCGAAAGCACATCAAAGTACAAGTAGATAAATAGGTACCGCTCCGGCAGGAAGGCAAACGGCGTTTCCATGCGCTGCTCTGGTTCCCCAGAAGCGGCTTTGTAATGCTGGCCACATGACCCGGAAGCTGTATGCCGGCTGCCTCGGCCATTAACACGAAATTAACCCCAGAGTCGGACACGACTGGACCTAATGGTCAGGGGTCCCTTTACCTTTTTATTATCATGTCATCCATTGTCACTTTTCTGCAGCCTCCCTGGGTGCTTCAATCAAAGTGTGTGGGAAAGTCGATTATGAAGCCACTCCTTCTTTGGGGCTTGCTCAGATCAGCAAGCATGGGAGGCCAGGGAGGCTGCTCAGTACTAGGTGGGGTGGGGGCAGGGGCGTAGCAATGGGGGGCGGGGGGGGCTGGCCACCACGGGTTCCATAATGGAGGGGGTGACAATTCATGAAGAAAATTTTTTTGGGGGAAATGGCTGCTCCAAAGGTCTTATCTTACTATACTAGGGATTATATAGCTATATATGAAATTTCATGAATATCGGTTAATATCGGTTAATATCTTGACCCTCCTCCACCAAAATAGCTGTTCACTTGGCTGTTTTCCTATGTCATAAAGGCTGGAATTTCAGTTCAGAGAACAGTTTACTGTTCCCAAGCCTAACCCTGTGGAAAGCCATCTAATTAGACTTTAATTTGATTTTGAGATGTTTTTAGGAGGTAATTTAATTATTGTTTGATTTTATACCAATGTTATGTATCTGATGTTAGCCACCCTGAGCCCGACTTTGGCCGGGGAGGGTGGGATATAAATAAAAGTTTATTATTATTATTATTGTTATTATTCCTTTGTAAGAAAATATGAAATAATGTAAAACCATTTTTTGCAGGGGGGATCAATGGGGGGGGGTTGACAAGAAATTTTCTGCACCAGATACCACCTGACCTTCCCATGCCTGGGTGGGGGGGTGACAAATTTTTTTTTGCCCCTGGGTACCAATTTACCTTGCTACGCCCCGGGGTGGGGGGAACATATAAGCCACACTTGGCGACCTCACAATGATAAGGTAAGCTCAGAACCCTACATCCACTGAAATTGTAAATAAGTGTCGTAAATAGAAGCCTCTTTCACAGAAAACTTTTTGAAAAGCTGATTTTGGCAAAGGTGTTCGATTCAAGGAAAAGGACCGCTCTGCAAATGTTCTGTGCGCACTCTGCAGTGCTTCAGCCTCAGTGCAACAGAAACCTATAAAAACTCTTGTCTTCTAGCAGAACCCAGTAAACCCCGATAGAAAACATGTGCTTCACTTTGTGCAGATTCAAGTGCAGAGTGCTTGAGGACCGGGACATTCGCAGGGAAACCTTAATGCTTGTTTACAAAGCTATTGTACTACCAACCTTACTGTATGCTTTTGAAACATAGACCACTTATAAACGCCATCCCCATCTCCTTGAAAGATTCCATCAACGGTGTCTCTGAAAAATTTTACACATCACTTGGAAAGACAGGCGAACTAATACCAGTGTACTAGAAGAAGCAAAGACCACCAGTGTCAAATAAATGATTCTTCAACATCAGCTTCGTTTGGTCATGTTGTGCGGATGCCTGATTATTGTCTTCCAAAGCAACTACTCTATTCCGAACTTAAAAATGGAAAGCGTAATGCTGGTGGTCGACAAAAGAGGTTTAAAGACTCTCTCGGAGCAAATCCAGTGCTCCTGATGGTGCTGATTCTGTTTGCCCAGTAATTAGCCACAACTCCGCTGCTGGGAAGTTAGTGAGTTGCACTGCGCCACTGGGCAAGTCACTTCTGTAACAGCTAATGCATGTGCTTTATACTATCCCTAGGTGCAAATGGCTCTTGAAATTCTCCACGCCATTTGTGGGGGAGAGAAACTGTGAAGAGACCATTTCACCAAATTTATCTAGGTCGACAATAAATTCTCCAGAAGGTTTCAAGGGGTAGGGATCACCGTTAGCATGGCAGCTGTCACAGCTAAGGTGCTATTTGTTGTTGTTGTTGGTACTGCAAACAGCAACTGTGTAGACAGCCTGGCCAACATTTCAATGCTCTACAATGCCTCAGTCCTAACATTGTCCCAGAGCATTGGGGGGAGGGGAGGGGAGAGTGGTGGTGGTTGGAAATAAAATGGCTATATCAAACGGCTATATCTGAGAAAATTCTGCAAGCTGAGAAAAATAGAAGGAAATCTTAGTAAAAAATATATTCTGGGAGATTTCAGCTCTAATATATATGGGGCATGATATGCACGGGGGTGTGGGGGTGGGCGAGTTGAGACGTGATTCTTGAAGGTACCACTTCAGGCTGGGCTTTTTTTTCAGGCGGAACTTGATGGAACTCAGTTCTGGCACCTCTTTTTCTAGTAAAATAGCACTGACTTCAAGTATATAAATATTACTTTGATTCTTTCTTGTACTGGGAGTTTTTATATGAATGTGTTTTGCCAAACGTGAAATAAAGTTGCACCCTTTTATTCTGTTTTGATGTGAAAGCAGTTAAAAATTGCCTCAGGTTACTCTTTTGAAATCACTGTGATATCACCAAATGAGAATTACACATGCTTATACTCTAAATTCTGCTAGGAAAATTGCTGAATGCTCCGTGACATTTACCTCACAGTATCTTTACAGACATTATCTGTCCCCATTTTCCATCTTAAAACACCTTTGCATCCTAAATTTCTGTCTCTGGGAATACCAAATGCCCTTTAGAATATTCCTCATCGTGGCCCATACAACTACAAGATACCCGTGGGCAGTTTTGCTTTGTTTCCCCATAGTCAACACACTTCAAGACCCGGCTTGTTAGTTTATTTTGCATTTTTCTTCTTGGAGCTATAAAAAGGACAGCTATGAACCTCCAAGATATGGATGAAATTCCCACAGAAAATGCTTGAGCTATGTGGCAGCCACACCTATATTCCTCTCATTTCTGTCTCACCCATTCTTTTCCATCCATTCCTTTTGTGCTTTGTTGTTGTTGTTGTTGTTGTTGTTGTTCAGTCGTTCAGTCGTGTCTGACTCTTCGTGACCCCATGGACCAGAGCACGCCAGGCACGCCTATCCTCCACTGCCTCCCGCAGTTTGGCCAAACTCATGTTAGTAGCTTCGAGAACACTGTCCAACCATCTCATCCTCTGTCGTCCCCTTCTCCTTGTGCCCTCCATCTTTCCCAACATCAGGGTCTTTTCCAGGGAGTCTTCTCTTCTCATGAGGTGGCCAAAGTACTGGAGCCTCAACTTCAGGATATGTACTTCTAGTGAGTACTCAGGGCCGATTTCCTTGAGAATGGATAGGTTTGATCTTCTTGCAGTCCATGGGACTCTCAAGAGTCTCCTCCAGCACCATAATTCAAAAGCATCAATTCTTCGGTGATCAGCCTTCTTGATGGTCCAGCTCTCACTTCCATACATTACTACTGGGAAAACCATAGCTTTAACTAGCTTTGTGCTTTGATTGGACTGCAATTTGGCATGCATAGCAAAGGGAGCATGGGAAGGTGAGATCTTCCGTCCATCCACCTTAGGATTTCAGCCCTACCTGGAGATTCTGGGAATTGAACCTGTGACTTTTTGCATGCAAAGGAGATGCTCTGCCACTGAGCTATGGCCCCTCCCTATGCATGTAGTAGTGTTGGCAGCCATGGGCTTCAGGGCCCAAGCTCACAGCACCATAGCTCCCCTTCTCAGGGAAGGCCAAACCAAGTGCCCTAGATTCAGCCTAAGCATAGCCGCCTGAGCTGCTGCTGCTGCCGATATCTCCGCAAAAGTTTGGCATCAGGCCTGACCAGGATCACTGCCGCTGAGGGGAGCATAGCTGCCAATAGGGCCAGATGGGGAGCAGAGTACATGCAGCCCAGTACTTGCTGAGATCCACTTCAAATCTGGTATCTCTCCTGAAGCCATGAGGGGAGAAGTCAGATCCATTGTATTACCTGGGGACTGATCACTCTTGAGTTTTCCTGCATCAGTAGTTGAAAGCCCCACACCCTGTAACCTCATGACATTGGAAACAGTTCTGGGTTCCCTTTGCTGTCAAGCGATTTATTGCAGCAGCTAGAAGAGTAGGAGAAGAAAAGTCTCCCCTTCGGCATGTCTGGCTGCAGAAGCAGAAGCCCTAGCCAGAAAGCAGCATTTTAATGGCTGAACACGTTGATCTTGATCCAGAGAAGCAATTCACCCGCTCAGAATTTGCCATTTTTCTCTCAGCGCTTGAATTCTTCATTTCAGCAACATCCCATTGCTGTGAGCACTTTGCTGAACAGTGGGGAACACGCCTGTAATTCTTTAATTCTTTGCGGTCCACAAGGGTGTTAGCTTCTATCTGTTACTTCATTAATTTATCCCTGTGAACCAAATGGGGAGACACTCTTCTCTGGTCATTTTTTAAATTCCACACAGCCGTGAATTTGAAAGTCACAATGTTGAGGGGAGCGGGGCGGGGCGGGGCGGGAATTGGTTTCTCTCTGTTTTTGGCATCAAGTTTTTACTTTACTTCTCCACTCTTTCGACTCTTTCAATTAATGTAAGTAGCGGCGGGGTGGGGTGGGGGAACAGGCCTACTATTCTGAGGTACCGTATTTTTCGCTCCATAGGACGCTCCGGACCATAGGGCGCACCTCATTTTTAGAGGAGGAAACCAGGTTTTTTGGTTTTCCTCCTCTAAAACCCATGTTTTTTTTGAGAATCAGCTCAAAGTTTTGCAGCTTTTTTTGCAAAGGGAAAAGCCCTGCTTTTTGAGGATCAGTTCAGATTTGTGCAGCTTTTGCAAAGAGGGAAAAGCATTGCTTACAAACCAGTAAGCACCAGTACAAACCAGTACAGACCAGTAAGCACCAGCAGGTAATAGGAAGCAAGAGGAAAGCAAACCAGTACAAACCAGTAAGCACCAGTAGGTAATAGGAAGCAAGAAGAAAGCAAACCAGTAAGCACCAGCAAGTAATAGAAAGCAAGAGGAAAAGTAACAGAAAGCCCCAAATGGCTGAAAAACTGAATTTCCCAGGATCCTCAGCCCTCCCAAAGGAACTACTGTGCAAGGGGCCTGGGCGGGGCAGGAAGGGAGCTAGCTCCCTTATCTCCCTCCCAGATCTCCTACAATCAGCTGTTGAGCGGGTTCCTTTCAAAACTCTCTTTCCCTCTTGTTAGCCTTTAGCTCTTTCTAAAACAGAAAAAGCAGGATCTGCCTCCCCCCCCCCCCTGGGCAATTTGGCTCCAGGGACCATGCATTCGCTCCATAAGACACACAGACATTTCCCCTTACTTTTTAGAAGGACAAAAGTGCGTCTTATGGAGCAAAAAATACGGTAATTCATTATTTACAAACATCCACACAGACACTTTTGTCTGGCAATATACCACAAGTCTCTGATGTCCTGTTATGCGTTCACACAGCATGAGGGACCTGGGAAGCAAAATGTCTTCCTAATGGCACTTTCTCTCCAGTTAATTCGGATCCATTCGAGTCACTGCTGTCTCACCAGAGTCTTCTGTGCAACATAAGGTAAAGGTAAAGGGACCCCTGACTGTTAAGTCCAGTTGCGGACGACTCCGGGGTTGTGGCGCTCATCTTGCTTTACTGGCCGAGGGAGCCAGCGTACAGCTTCCGGGTCATGTGGCCAGCATGACAAAGCCGCTTCTGGCGAACCAGAGCAGAGCACAGAAACGCCGTTTACCTTCCCGCCAGAGCGGTACCTATTTATCTAGTTGCAATTTGATGTACTTTCGAACTGCTAGGTTGGCAGGAGCAGGGACCGAGCAACGGGAGCTCACCCCGTCGCGGGGATTCGAACCGCCGACCTTCTGATTGGCAAGCCCTAGGCTCTGTGGTTTAACACACGGTGCCACCCGCGTCTCTGATGTCCTGTTACGCATTCACACAGCATGCAGGATCTGGGAAGCAAAATGTCTTCCTAATGGCACTTTCTCTCCAGTTAATTCGGATCCATTCGAGTCACTGCTGTCTCACCAGAGTCTATTGTGCAACACACAAGCACCCAACTGTTCATAGTGCCTTAAAATCCTTGTGCTTGCCCCACATCTCTTTCCCTGAAGTATATGGAAAGGCATATTGCTGTGGAGAGAAAAAACAACAACCAGTGGACAAAGCAAATGTCTTGCAACCTTTCCACAGGCTTTTCTGGGAATAGCCTTCAGAACCTTCCCCTCTCAAGTCATTCTGCCAATGCTAAGCTAGCCCCTGTACAGGAATTTCAGCAGAGCACTTGACTTATTTTTTTTTAGGAGAAAGTCTACTTATGATTTCTGGGAGCAATGCACATCTGTGATTCATATTTATAAATGGCAACAGTGGCCACTGAATTGGACATAATTTGCCTGAGGGGATAATAAGGTTTTATGAGTTCTTGCCAATATTTGCTTATTTGCAGATGTGATTAGACAAGGCCAAGTGCCTTCTTAGTACCGAGACTCCGTGGAGGGAAAACAATACTTGGGAGCTTACTGCATATTAACAAGGGGGGGGAGGCTTACAGAGATTAATATACTTTGAAAAGGAGTCTTTAAAGTGCCACGATGAAGCATCCATACTCGATAGGTGCATTGCGGGTGGTGCACTGTCTAAAATTCAGAAATCACTCCGAATAAAACCAGGAGCAGACGGCAGTCTCCCCTCATTTGCAGACACCGCCACACACCCTTGCTTTGTGAGAACCACTCATGCTCCATTCTAATGTTTCATTGTACTATGGAATAAAAAGCTGTGTGTTTTTAACCACACAACCAGACAAAGGGCAAGTCACAACCAGACAAAGGGCAAGTCCTAAAAAGTAAAGGTAAAGGGAACCCTGACCATTGGGTCCAGTCGTGTCCGACTCTGGGGTTGCGGCGCTCATCTCGCGTTAATGGCCGAGGGAGCCGGCGTACAGCTTCCGGGTCATGTGGCCAGCATGACAAAGCCGCTTCTGGCAAACCAGAGCAGCACACGGAAATGCCGTTTACCTTCCTGCCAGATTGGTACCTATTTATCTACTTGCACTTTGACTTGCTTTCGAACTGCTAGGTGGGCAGGAGCTGGGACCGAGCAACGGGAGCTCGCCCCGTCGTGGGGATTGGAACCGCCGACCTTCTGATCAGCAAGCCCTAGGCTCTGTGGTTTAACCCACAGCGCCACCCGTGTCCCTTATCCCACACTGGCTGGCTGCACTCTCTCTCTCTCATTTATACACACACACACGTTTCCTTAAAGCAAATGGCTTCTGCACCCTATTGTGACGAAATAATAATCTGTGCGTTCTTAGCTTCATTTGTGTTTGGGTAGACATAATCAAACAACGGCAAATTCCATTTGAATCTCACTTGCTTGTCCCTCTCCCACCCACCCCTCCCCGCATCCCCTTTCTATCTGCGCAATCCTGCAGGGAAAGAAAGTGCCTTCAAGGCTGGCAGCCACCTTGAGCACATATTCATTCGCTACAGCTCCAGAGAGCAAATGGCTGAAAAGGAAGCATCCCCCATGAGGCGAGCCCTTGCTTTCAGACACCCTCAATTAGCAAGGGATTAGTGGGGGGGCGTGTCTTGCTAATTCCTACTAGGGACAAAGGAGACAGGGATGCCTGTCTTGGAGAAGCCCCTGCAAAGAGGTGGCCTGCAGAGAGAACCAATTTGGGAAGACCCCCAATGGAATTATGAATTCGTTTTAGGGAAGTGTTATGGATGGAAATCAGACTTTGGTGAATTTCAGTACAGATTGACCTGATATGTAGCTCCTGAACTAATGTGTGGGTGGAAATTTAAGTGGCTTTCACATTTCTCAAATGTTCTTGGCTCAAAAAACAACAACCCCCAAATAAAACCAAAAACCCATACACACTTTATATTGCATTTATAATTATGTTTTTGGAGAGAAAATACATTGAAAACAATTATTTATATGCAAATGTTCATGTGCATTTCTGTTACAAAGAAATTGATCGGTTCACAAGAAGAATCCAGGAAGAGAAGTTTAAGAAGGAATGCGAAAAATTCGTAATGTACTTAAGACTGCAAACTTCGGCAGGATTCGAGTAGAGCTTGTAATGTACGAAAAACTATGGAAAAATGGATTACTATTCTTTTAACAAATGAGAGAAAGTAAGATAAGCAGATGAAAAGAAAGATGGATAATGGTAACCATGGAAGGGTGGAGGGAAGTCAAGGGATTCAGAGGAATCCTAAACGAGTAGGTGAATAATATTTAAAGCACTTTCAAAACACATATTTCCTCCTTGAAGAATTCTGTGCACTGTAGTTTGTTAAGGGTTGGTGCAAATTGTAACTCTGTGAGACATAAACTACAGTGCCCAGAATTCTTTGAGGGGGGGGAATGTACCTCAAATGTACTTAAAGGGTATAAAATCGAAAATTCTTTCTAGTAGCACCTTAGAGACCAACTGAGTTTGTTCCTGGTATGAGCTTTCGTATCTGAAGAAGTGTGCATGCACACGAAAGCTCATACCAGAAACAAACTCAGTTGGTCTCTAAGGTGCTACTAGAAAGAATTTTCGATTTTGTTTTGACTATGGCAGACCAACACGGCTACCCACATGTAACTGGAACTATGGAAGGCACCACATTGAGCCGCATGAAATGGAAGTCCATAAATCTCACAAAGAAACTGGCACAGATACAGACAGACATCTCCTTTCTAACCAAATGCAAAAACCTGGACATCATACCTGGTATCTGAAGAAGTGTGCATGCACACGAAAGCTCATACCAGGAACAAACTCAGTTGGTCTCTAAGGTGCTACTAGAAAGAATTTTCGATTTTGTTTTAAAGGGTATAGTTTTGTATGCAGTCCCAGTCTACAAAGCAATTAATTATAGGCCTAAATCTTTGTTGATTTAGGTGAAGGATTTTTATACCTAAACTCTCTTTCTTCACAAGACAAGGATGGGTGTCATGTAGAAACAGGTTTTTACTGGCCTATCTCAATGTTATAAGTACAACATTAGAAAATTGGGTATCTTTGCAATATTAAAATAGGGAGGCAATTATGTAGTAGCAGAATTACTGATTATTTGAGAAAAGGGACCCACAATAAATTATCATTGTTGCTTTAATTGAAATTTTTAAATGTCAGTATTTTATGTCGAGCTCAACCAGTCAAGTGGAAAATGAAGGAATATACTGGACACACAAAAAAATAGAGAGAACAGGGCCGTTTCATCATTTAGCAGTTGTTAAGTCAGATAACTGTAGCAATGCACAGTAAATGTTTAAAACACAAAAATTATGTCTAATTTGTTTAATGTTTCTTGGAAGCAAATGAGGAAACAAATCATATTTAATAACAATAAAGCGTAATTGCACATTTATTACTGATGTAATTTGAGTTAGGAAGTAGCAGGGATTACCCTATAGTTCATACATCCTAAATCACAATGGAGCTCTTGTAATAATCAATATTTAATTAGCATATAATTACTCACAATAACTGTATTTTAGATGCAAATTAAACAGTTTGAGACATTCTGAATGTTATTCATTTCTCCTAATAGGTCATATAACCCAGTGTTTAGATCCAAGAATTATTCTTATTGGTAAAGAAGGTATTTGCATTTTCAAAAGAGGAATATCTGACTAAAAATATGGTGCAAGAAGAGTGAATAATTTATCTTATGTAGATTTTTTTTCCACAAAATGTCTATCCTATTATGTTCTTGCAACTGTCATGTAATTCACTTCCTTCAGATAATTCTTTTTAAATCACTGAAGCTCAGTGCAAGTCTATAAATTATAGGAAAGAGCCCAGCCACAGCGGGCAGCATGCAGTGTGATCCTAAGTGAGGTTGTGCAGAATAAATTCCACATATTTTCATAGGATTTACTCCTTAATGTGTTTAGGGTTGCAGCATCCAATTCAGTTGGAGAATTGAGCATATGTCCATAGCGCTGCTGCTGCAAACTGCTACGATCCAAAAGTACTTTAATTTGAGATGGACTGTGCTTGGAAATTTCACAAGGAAATCAGAACTCAGCTGTGACGTGTCCCTTTTCTTTTGGAAGGTAAATGGTGCCTTTTAACTGTGGTTGCAGCATTACAAAGCAATCAGTGGCGTAGGAAGGGCAGGGCGTAGGGGGCGCTGTGCCCCGGGTTCCAGGGGAGGGGGATGACACTTGGCGGCCCCTCCCACCACTCTCCGCCGCCCGGCACCCCATCCGTGCTGCTCCACGGATGGCCGGGGCAGCCCCACGAGCCACCAGTCGCCGCGGGAGCAGCAACACCGGGCGGGATGCACTGTGCATGCCCAGAAATTCTGGAAATTCCGGGCATGCACAGTGCATCCAAGTCGGTGCTGCTGCTCCCGCGGTGATCGAGCAAACCGCTGAGTGAGCGGCGGCTCATGGGGCTGCCCCGTCCATAAAACAGCATGGACGGGGCAGCCCACAAGCTGCCACCTGCCGGGCGGCCCGCACTGTCGTCGCGGGAGCAGCTGCACTGGGCCAATGGACTGTGCATGCCCAGCCTGTCCCAACATGCGTCGTGATGTCACGATGCCCCACCCCCAGGGGTGTGACTCCGCACGCTGCCCCGGGCAGCACAGAGGCTTCCTCCACTACTGAAAGCAATGGCTTGTTTGCATCATAATTCCACCTCAATATACAGTACAGTACTTTGTGAATATGTCTGAACCTTCTGGCGTGTCAGCAGCAAGAATATTGGTGGCTAAATATTGGAAGGAGGAACACATACCCACCAAAGAGGAATGGTTGTGTAATCTGAGCGAGTACTTGGAACCTGCCGCGAGGCTGACAGATATAACAAGAGACAAGTCAAATAAGACAGTTAAGAAAGAATGGGAGCGCCTAAATAAATATCTGATGAGTCAAGGTTCAGCAGTGAAGATCTGGTTGTGTCTAGAATAACCCTGCAAAGGTAAAAAGCTCCCAAAAGATACCAAGATGAGGGATGCACTGAAATACAGATAAGTTGGTTTCAGTGTATCTGAAGAAGTGTGCATGCACACGAAAGCTCATACCAAGAACAAACTTAGTTGGTCTCTAAGGTGCTACTGGAAGGAATTTTTTAATTTTTAATTTTGTTTTGACTATGGCAGACCAACACGGCTACCTACCAGTAATTGGATTCAATTAGGAATAATGAACTGTCGTGAAACTGACGGAAGTCCAAAGAACAAAAGAATGTGAAAAATGAAATATCTAAGAAGTGTCAGCTTCTTAGGAAAACAGACAATATGCAAGAGGTAACTGTTTAAAATGTATGTATTTGGTTTGCAAAGTCTTAGTTTAATAATGAATGAATTAACGCTGTTCCATCTATGATTTTTTTCTTATCTTCATTAAGATTTAATTGTATTAGTTTATGTAATTTATTTTGATTTCTGCTTTTCTTCTTTCTTCTTCTTTCCTTTTTTGTTATTTGTAACCTTTTTAAATCTTTTTTTCTTCTTTTCACGTTTAAAAGTTTTGATTTGTATGTATTTGCAATATAATTCAATTAAAAAAGGAAAAAGAACCTTCTGGCGCACTCTTCCTTCAATCTCTTGAACTTCACGGGCACCTTGTGGCTCTTTGAGGTTCTCTAGGGCTTATGGGCGTCACAGAAGCCGACACAACCTTGATCTGGCTATTTCATATTATGGTATGGGTTTTTAAGGGTCACCCTCATCAATTTCTGAGTTTTTAGTGGAACATAAAATCCGATAACCATAGTTTGGCATTGTGCTTATTTGCCAACAATCTGCATTCTTCATTATAGAAATGGTGGAACAAGAAAAATATTACAGTAGGGCAGAGGAGGAGGAGGAGGACAAAGAGAAACCTGTGGTCATGTCAAGAGCTGGAGGCCAAAAGAAAGACTGGGGCAATTGTACGTGTGCTATGTTGGCTTTTCTCTGCTGCCGCAGTTTGTTTAAAGTTCTAGTCACCTTTCATAGGGATTTGCAGTATTTTATCTGCCGTCTGAGCAAAACTGGAGATGTAAGAGAGTACAAATTATGTACCGTTTTGTACAGAAGAAGATTTGGGGTGGACAGGAATACCGGAGGATTTGAGTGTGCCAGGTGAGAGGAAAGCACAACTTCTGAATATCAATCCTGGCAGAAGAGTGAGCAGACTAGCAGTATGCCATCTGAATATAAGGGGAATAGTTGGAAGGGAGAGAGACTGAGAAAGGAGCATTGACTGTACTTAGAAAGTTGGCTTAAAAAAAATATGGTCTATCAGCCTAATTGTATGCATGCTTGCCTAAAAGTAAGCCCCATTGAGTCCAGTGGGATTTATCCCAGACCCTCCAAGTGTCCCTATTTTCCAGGGATGTCCCTGATTTTTAGAAGCCGCCCTGCTGATTTCATCCCAGAATGTCCCACTTTTCCTTCTTCTTGTTGTTGTTGTTTAGTCGTTTAGTCTTGTCTGACTCTTCGTGACCCCATGGACCAGAGCACGCCAGGCACTCCTGTCTTCCACTGCCTCCCGCAGTTTGGTCAAACTCATGTTGGTAGCTTCGAGAACACTGTCCAACCATCTCGTCCTCTGTCGTCCCCTTCTCCTTGTGCCCTCCATCTTTCCCAACATCAGGGTTTTTTCCAGGGAGTCTTCTCTTCTCATGAGGTAGCCAAAGTATTGGAGCCTAAGTTTTCCTTAGGATGTCCCTATTTGCATTGGAGAAATGTTGGAGGGTATGGGGTTATCTGACCCCCAAGCCGTCTGAAGGCAATCTTGTATATGGAAGTTTTTTAATGTTTAATGTTTTGTTGTGTTTTTATATATGTTGGAAGCTGCCCAGAGTGGCTGCGGAAACCCAGTAAGATGTGTGGGGTATAAATAGTAAAATTATCATTATGGAATGGGCTGTCCCTATTTTCATCGGAGAAATGTTGGAGGGTATGCTGTCCTATTAACGTGTTACTTAAACACTGGGTGTAAGTATACAGAATAAACAGCATGGTGTGTCTTCAACATAAGTGTGTTGCGAGCAGCTGTGTGAAAATTACCAACTCTTCATTACTAGAAAACCTGGTTGTGTGGGTGTCCCTGCTACATGGACCTCCCATACCTACAATTGAGCTTCCTCTAAATGAAATTGTGCACAAAACACAGTTGTTGAAAATATAAGATTTTGGGGTGGGGCTGAAAGTACAGGCCTGCTCAGTGCTTCCCCCAGGGGGTACTCATGGGTATGCAGTACCACCACATTTTTGTTGTTGTTAAAAAGTGTGGTGCTCACTGTAACAACGTCATGGGATGGGGGGAAGCAGTGGGCCTGCTCCACACTCCACAAGTGTATGCATTACCCACAAGTTACTCTTCGGCAGGGCTTAAGGGTGCACAGGATGGTCAAAGACATGGGAATCTCAGAATGTTGAAAGACTTGCAGGGTCTCTCATAATATACTCAGCTCTGCATCCCTACACAAGGATACAGCCGAAATCCAGCCTGCAATATCTTTGGGGGCAAATAGTAAGCAATGTGGATTTAGGGATGAATCAGGAAGCCAATTAAGCAAACCGACACGGACACATTTTCTAGCTAAGACAGCCTTGTGAACTCAGTTAAAAATGAAGGGGGAAATTTAAGAAGATCGTAAAATGGAAAATTGCTGCTATCGACACAGGGGATAATGAGACATTTTAATGCCATCTGCGGCTAGGTGTCAGTAAACCTGAGTATACAGTGATGCTTGCTGAGGAAGGGCAGGCAGCATATTTCAACTGAACCAGCAACATGGGGTAGAGCTCGTGAATTCCATTTAATCCTGTCCTTCTTTCAAATTCTACATGCTTTTTAAAAAGAGGTACCATAATTCTAAACCCTTATTCAGCAACCTTTTTCAGCCGTGGGCCAGTCCACCGTCCCTCAGACCTTGTGGTGGGCTGGACTATATATTTTTTTTGGGGGGGGGGATGAACGAATTCCTATGCACCACAAATAACCCAGAGATGCATTTTAAATAAAAGGACACATTCTACTCATGTAAAAACATGCTGATTCCCAGACCGTCCGCGAGCCAGACTGAGAAGGCGATTGGGCCGCATCCGGCCCCCGAGCCTTAGGTTGCCTACCCCTGACGTAGACAGTTTCATCCCCCATGTTTCCAGATCTTATTCATATTGCTCTTTCTGAGTTGACACAAAGACTCTCAGTAAATATCCACCTCTTCCTCGTCTCATCACTATTTACTTCTCAGCACGCCACTTCATGGTTCAACATACATTTTCAAGATATTCTGAAAAGTCAACTAGTTTTTTCCTTCAGTCTGAGGAAAGACCAGATTGCAAAAAAGGACTGTAGACCAGGAATCTCCAAACATCCCCCCCCACCAGTCTCCCAAGGCCACAATGTTGAAAATGAAGGACTTTATTAAAAGACGTTCACTAATACCAGGGAGTGTTCCAGCTTGCTTTATAACCAGCTTCCAAAGCAAAAGAGAGATCTGTTCCTGTTTCTATGCTGCATTCGCCTGGGCACTTTTACAAGAGATGCTTAATCCCTTTGTGAATTTCCTATGCCTCATGATCCATTCAGCATTATGCATGTTCAAATGTTAAATCATATTTCCACATTCTTAGAAATATCACCAATTGCCGCTGTCTAGTGCCATTGAGAAAGGTGCTTTCAGAATCTGCTCAGCTCTTAAGATTTGAGTTTATGAAACTCCCCCCCCCCCATTTGTGGACAGAATTTAAGGGAGGTCCATTTCACCAAATTTCTCTAGTGGGAGGATAAATTCTCCAGCAATTTTTTTGTGGGGGTACTCCTCATCAGCCGTCATAGGAGCACGGCTTCTGTAAGCAACAGCAGCATTGTACAGGAATACAAAATGGTGCCAAACTGGCCACCATTTTGTATCCTCCATAATTCCCCAGCCCTAGCAGTTTCAGGGGGGATGGGTGCCACACACACACAAAAAAATGTGGAGAATATTTGGAGAAAATTCTGAAAATTTCTAAAAGGGTAAAGAAAAAAAAACTATCAGCAAAATGTCTTATGAGAAATTTCAGCTCTTCTCTGTTTACAACTGCATGAAGTCCCTGCGTGGCCTAACAAATATTACTTTACTTCTGTGACACACAGCTAAAGCTCTCCTGTCCTTCGTTATGTTTTACAAAATGCATGCTATTAAAGAAGAACAAAATACTCCAAGCCTTCATAGACTGTACTTTTCAGCTGATAATTTAATGAGAAAGTCAGTCTCCATTCATGCTTATTTGCCCAGTGCACAGATTCTGTCGATTTGAAGAAGAAGACTTCTTCTGTCGATCTGAAGAAGTGTGCATGCACTCAAAAGCTCATACCAAGAACAAACTTAGTTGGTCTCTAAGGTGCTCCTGGAAGGATTTTTAAATTTTTTATTTGGTTTAATCTTAGAAGAGTTCAACATCTGGTATAGACTTCATTGTTTATTTCTTAGGCTTGTACTTTTTTTGCTGCATGGCTACTCAGAACGTGAATTTATGTATGTGAAATTAATTGGGGGAGTTCCCCTAGGGCTATCTCTATCTATCATCTATCTATCTATCTATCTATCTATCTATCATTACTACTACTACTACTACTACTACTACAGTGGTACCTTGGGTTAAGAACTTAATTCGTTCCGGAGGTCCATTCTTAACCTGAAACTGTTCTTAACTTGAGCTACCACTTTAGCTAATGGGGCCTCCCATTGCCACCGCGCCACCGCAGCACCATTTCTGTTCTCATCCTGAGGTAAAGTTCTTAACCCGAGGCGAGGTACTATTTATGGGTTAGCGGAATCTGTAACCTGAAGCGTCTGTAACCTGAGGTACCACTGTACTACTACACAAGGAAGAAGAGGAGGGGGGGGACACAAAGACCAAAAGCCTTAGATCACAACCTCTGGAGAAGAACAGAAATGTTTATCAGTTGCCTGATGCTTCCTCAAGATGCTTCCTATGCTAATTATATTCAATAAACATCAGGTAGAAACAAGCAGTTCAGAAGAGGTGGGTGAGGGACCAAAGACTTGTTCTACCAGTTTTAGTTACAGGTGGGTAGCCGTGTTGGTCTGCCATAGTCAAAACAAAATCGAAAATTCTTTCTAGTAGCACCTTAGAGACCAACTGAGTTTGTTCCTGGTATGAGCTTTCGTGTGCATGCACACGAAAGCTCATACCAGGAACAAACTCAGTTGGTCTCTAAGGTGCTACTAGAAAGAATTTTCGATTTTGTTTCTACCAGTTTTGTACTCCTGGGGTTTGTGTCTCTCAGTCGGCAGCAGTAACATTGCAATCATCTTTTGCAACTAGGAGGATTTTCAAAAGCAGCTTGCTTTATGATCCCATTGTCAGTTGTATCCGGCCTATTGATTCAGGTACTGCCACTGTTCGTACAACTCCATGGCTGGACTCTAAAATCAGGCCAGCAGCAATGTTTCTCCTAGTCAATGGAAAGGGTAAATCAAAAAGCTGGAATGCACTTATGGAAATAGTGCACAGCTAATTTTCTCCTGTCCCATCTCTTGTTTCTTTCCCTTCCCCAATATGTCTGTTTTTGCTGCAATGTAAATTAATACCTCAAGTATATTCAGCCATAAAATGCTGCCCCTTAATTTTAAAAATCTAGTTTCAAATGAACGATAGAGCACATCCTTTATAATGACCTAAACCTAACACACACAATAATGCACTGGGATGATGAACTCTAAATTATGAGTGATTATGCCTAAATTCACTGCAATTTTTTTTTTTGACATTTTTACAGCCTGTTTAATTTTCTTCCCACCAAACTACAGAAAGTGATTACCCGTGATATAAGCAAAGTCACACACTTGGCAAATGAGTTTCTAGGTTTCCTCTCTTGCTATCCGACACTAAAAGATGATTCACATCAGGTTTCCTCCTCTAGTGGTGAGTTTGTTCCACAGCCATGTTTCTTGGTGGGGGAAACCCCAGAAATTACTACAGTACTTTAAAGAAGGTGCTTTCTTCTCCAGATATTAATTCTGACTTAGTAATGATCAGTTTTCTCCTCAGGGCAAGTTGTTAAGTCTAGCAGAAATATGGTAACAGGGTTAGCCTAAGATATTTTGCTGCCTGGTTTGTAAAAGTGAATTGGAGTGAGGCTGGCTGGAGATTCGACAGGTAACCGGCTCTAAAATGGACTGTTTTTAGAAGGGGGGGGGGACAAAGGAGAGCATTTAGAGGATTTACATGCTTGACCTCCCAGCTCTAGCACCCCTTTAATCGCCACACACAGAATACTGAGAAGACAAAAGGTGCAGTGCTGTGAAATTGTAGATTCAGAGAGCAAATGCACTGAGTGCAGCCATGTTTGAAATGGAGAGAAAGATCGGTCTAAGCAGAAATTAAGGCATCCTGCTTGTGTGTGTGTGTGTTTGTTTATCCTACAGGCACCCACCAACTGTTCCACTGTTGTTGTATTTTATCCCTTACGTACGTTCATTCCCCATGTCCCATCATCAGCATGTTTTGCGGGTTTTTCTGAAGCACTACAAACACCTGTTTGACCAGAAAGGGTAGTGGGAAAAAGAAATGAGTGTCATCTGCATACATGAGCAACAGCAGCATTTTTGACTCTCTTGGAAAGAATTGCTGGTCTCTGTCCTCCCAGTGATTGTGAGAAAGTGCACCTCAATCACCTTTGACAGCTGGAAAGTAGCTGTGGCCAACAAGGACTTATTGAACTTACTGTAGCTTTGCGCCATTATAAACTGCTTTGAGTATTTGAGACTATAACCAGCCTCTCCCACAGAAGGAAGAAGGTGCTAAGGGGCCTGCAAGTCCCCTCTCCCCTTCTGGAATTCATTCTCACATTAAATTTTGGTTTTGGATACTTGAGTACAAAAATACTCAGTTGGGAATGAGACAATTCAGAGTGGCATGCATGCACTGAAGGAACTGCTTTTCTTTGTGTGATTCATAGAAGCGGCTGCTTAGTTTTTCACAGGTTGTCAATTCCTTGTATTTTCCAGCGAAAAGCCCTGGTTTCAAATGCAGGTATATGCCGTTTTCAACCGATGCAACTGATTTTGGAATGATATAAATGACTCTTTCCTAGAATTTTAGGTGGATGAGATGGAAGTTGGTTTTTTTTGTTCTGTTGAAACATAGGAAACTGACTTACACAGAACCAATCCACTGGGCCATCTAGACTGCTATTGCTGACACTGACTGCCAGCAGCTCTCCAAAATTTCAGGCCCCGTGAAAACACCAAGGAGTGAACCTGAGACCATTTGCATGCAAGACAGATGTTCTACTACTGGGCTATAGTAATGGTACCTTTGTCATTTATCTCTATCATTTGACTCTGTCCATAAACAAACCATGTATAAGCAAGAATAATTGCCTCTTTCAAATGCATATATATATGCATGTTCTAGGAGTCTTGCGCTGTTCTGCCAAGAACTCTGCAGAGACCACTTGATATTAGAAACAGAAGAGAAGAATGTTTTGTTTGAGCATCCTTTGTTTCATAAGCACAATATGATTTGGGAGCTGCTTTCATTTGCCGTAGTTCAATAAAATTACAGTTGTGCATCGTGTTAAACAGATCCTTCCTCCCCTTTTTGCGAGTGGATGTTGGTATATCTGGGTGACGAAAAGGAAAAGAAAAGGCCCCTCTGTATTCTAAATGGATTACCACACTTAACACAGAAAGGCTATTTCACCCATGTTACATTATATAATATCAGAAGGGAATAATCAAAGGCCACAGACTAAGAAATAAATAAAGGGCCTCGGGAGGAAATCTACCCACACAATGTCTATGCGAGAGATGAGATGACAGATCCTTAATGAACTCTAAGGAGGGACAGGCAATTTTGGAAATTAAATTGATTCCTACCAGGCTCTTATCATCTTGCAGATAACAATTGCATTAAGGATAAAAGCGGGGCAGGCATGGGGTGGAAGGGAGGCAGCTGGCCTTTCTCTTCTGGAGATGACTTGTGCTGGGGAGCTAAAACCCTGTGCTGGTAATAGCGATTACCCTAACCAGCCCATGGCTGACAAAAGCCATGTATCAGAGCAGGAGCAGGAGCAGTAGTCACTCTATTATTTTGCCGCGAAAGGAAAGCTGGTGTTAGCAGATAAGTGACAGAGAGCTTGACTCGTTGCCATTTCCCCCTAACAATAAGTCCAAAGAAAAGGTGAGTGTGCCATTTTAGCATAATATTACCGTCATACACATGCACGTACGTAGCTGAAGTTTGGGGTTGCAACTTTTAAATCTCTCTCTCTCCCTTTCTCCCTTTCTCCCAGTGCAGAGCCGCTGTCGACGGGGAGCTTTCTCTCCTGTGAAATGAACGAGGAAAAATCCATCCAGCTAGGGAACTCTTGTCTGCACGGTGCTACTGCACCTGCAACAAAATGGATAGAAATGAAATGCAAGCTGCTTTTTACCACTTGTGTAAGCCACATGGGACCCAGGTGGTGCTGTGGGTTAAACCACAGAGTCTAGGGCTTGCCGATCAGAAGGTCGGCGGTTCAAATCCCTGCGATGGGGTGAGCTCCCATTGTTCGGTCCCAGCTCCTGCCCACCTAGCAGTTCGAAAGCACGTCAAAGTGCAAGTAGATAAATAGGGACCGCTCCGGCGGGAAGGTAAATGGCGTTTCCGTGCGCTGCTCTGGTTCGCCAGAAGCAGCTTTGTCATGCTGGCCACATGACCCGGAAGCTGTCTGTGGACAAACGCCGGTTCCCTCAGCCTATAGAGCGAGATGAGAGCCGCAACCCCAGAGTCGGACACGATTGGACCTAATGGTCAGGGGTCCCTTTACCTTTACCTTAAGCCACAAGATGTAGAATCTCTCTCTCTCTCTCTCTCTCTCTCTCTCTCTCTCTCTCTCTCTCTGTGTGTGTGTGTGTGTGTGTGTGTTCCTCCTAATTGCAGGGGGGGAATGGTTCAAAAATAGCCAGTAACACCTGGCAAAGTCTCAGAAATCAAAAGGACCCAGGGCAGAAGGCTTCCATTCCATGCACTGTTATCCGTCTCTCCTGGTTGTGGCTGCTACTGGTAGTTCATGTTTTCCGGTCCCTACATCTCTCTGACCCCCGCCTCACCTCCTCATCAATTGTCCTCACTGCCCTTCTCAAAATATCCAGAAAACCGTGAACACACGATATAACAAATGATGCAAATTAAATCTCATTTGCAAAAAAATAAAAATAAATGGTGCAATTTACATAATTTGCTCCCTGCATAGAAATTAGGCTTCTTTTGTGTGCAAGTTGGATTCTTTTTTTAAAAAAAGAAAAATGTAGAATATTCCTTGCCCTGATGATCATGGACACAGAAAAAAGAGACCATTTATCAGCTCTTCTTTTCAAAATAAGAATGAATTCAAGATCTGGTGTGTGCGCATGGACACGAATCTAGATGCAGAGTTTTATAACGACTCCCCTGTTCTTACATTCAGCATTGCAGCTCACAGTAGATTCTGGGACTGAGACCTTGAGCAAACAAAGTAAGGCTTGTTTAGCACCTATGCATTATTAAAAAAAAAGCAGACAAAGTGTTGTATGGGGGAATTCTTTGCTGAGAAAATTCTTCCCTTGCTTTCATCCTTTTACTCATGCTGTTTTAATATTGCTTATTTTTCCTCTTAGGAATAGTACCTGAAGTATCTGCAAGAATCTAGAACATGGGTAGGCAAACCAAGGCCCAGGGGCCGGATCCAGCCCAATCACCTTCTAAATCCGGCCCGCGGACGGTCCAGGAATCAGCATGTTTTTACATGAGTAGAATGTGTTATTTTATTTAAAATGCATCTCTGGGTTATTTGTGGGGCCTGCCTGGTGTTTTTACATGGTAGAATGTGGGCTTTTATTTAAAACGCGTCTCTGGGTTATTTGTGGGGCATAGGAATTCATTTCATTCATTCCCCCCCCCCAAAAAAATATAGTCCGGCCCCCCACAAGGTCTGAGGGAAAGTGGACCGGCCCCCTGCTGAAAAAGTTTGCTGACCCCTGATCTAGAATAATTTCACTCAGTTACCCCTTGAAACTTAATAGTCCTAGCAACACTGAGACACTGATAAAATCCTGGCAGGAATTGTAGCCTGATTAGTGCTGTAATTTATTATTATCAATAAATTGCAGTCTGTAGATTCAAAGCATGAAAAAGCTGGAGAGTTTTTATTAAATCCAGAGTCTAGGGCTTGCCGATCAGAAGGTCGGCGGTTCAAATCCCTGTGACGGGGTGAGCTCCCGTTGCTCGGTCCCAGCTCCTGCCAACCTAGCATTTTGAAAGCACGTCAAAGTGCAAGTAGACAAATAGGTACCACTCTGGTGGGAAGGTAAACGGCGTTTCCGTGCGCTGCTCTGGTTCGCCAGAATCGGCTTTGTCATGCTGGCCACATGACCCGGAAGCTGTCTGCGGACAAACGCCGGCTCCCTTGGCCTATAGAGCGAGATGAGCGTCGCAACCCCAGAGTGGTAAAACTACTGGACCTAATGGTCAGAGGTCCCTTTACCTTTACCTTTTTGCCACCATGGAAACTGAAGCTGGTGACCTGAATGGAAAAGGCAACTTCACATCCATGTGAAACAAAAATTATTTCGCTTTTCAGGGGCAGTGGTACAGTTATGCAATCTTAGACCATGTTTAATGTGTGTAATAACTTCATGATGGCTATGTACTCATCATATTTTTAAAGGACATTTAGAGCTCATGACTTTCCCCAAAGAACCCTGAGAAGTGTAACTTATCCCTCCCAGAGCTATAATTCTCAGCACCCTTAACAAACTACATCTCCCTTGATTGTTTAGGGGAAGTCATGTGCTTTAAATGTATGGGGTGTACACAGCCTTACGTCAAAGGTGGCAATCCAACCCTCTTGCATTTACTGGCCTCCTAGACCCCTTCTCCAAAGTCCTGCCCGGATAGCACCATTGTTCAGTGGTATAAGTACATGATAAGTGGTATAAGTACATGGAGCCTGCAAGCACTCCAATTGGATTTACCAAAGGCTTTGAAGACACTCGAACTCAGGACGCAAGGGAGAAATGTGCTAAGAGGAAGGCAGACTTAGCAAATCCACACCTGATCAGCTCCCACCCGGAAACCAATGTCCCCACTGTGGAAGGACGTGTGGATCCAGAATTGGCCTCCACAGTCACTTACGGACTCATTGTCAAAACCGTGTTTATGGAAGACAATCTTACTCAGCTACGAGTGATTGCCAAAGAAGAAGAAGACATGATAAGACTTGACAGCAAAGACTCCCTTAAAAAACAAACTCCCTTTATGACAAACCTGCTTCTTATATGCTGGTCCAGAAAGAAGGCATATGAATGTGCAAGAGGAATGTTAAACTGAACTGATTTCATGTAAAATGTACAGACGTCAAAGTAGGTTTATTATTATTATTATTATTATTATTATTATTATTATTATTATTATTATTAAAGATCATTCTAGAACTCTCATTTCCTTTGCATATGTACAAACTGTACACTAAAGGCAATCTTGTTCCTGGGCCATAAGTCATATGTCACTTTCAGTCACCACTTTGAGATGTGGCAAAGTACCAACCTTAATTCAGGCAGTCAGCAATCTGCAGGATATGCCAGTTGAAGGAGATGTCACTGTCTGATGTCCCTTCACCCACCATCTTCATTTCAGATGTGAAGGTGATGAAGGAAATAATCCCCAAATCAGACAAGGAAAGAAGACTAGGCTTGTTGGTTCCCTTTTTGCATCCCGGACAGCGTGTTTTATTATTACAGACTGTTCAGTTCAAGCCAAATTCTTACGAGTGACAAAAGTTAGTAGACCAACTGCCCCATACTCAAAGACATGAGGGTTGGAATAATTTCCACAAATGTTGAGTGGTGCTTTAGAATATTACTGGGGAAAGAATGAAGGGCAGTCATTCTCTTAGCTACTTCAGCATATAGCAAAATCTGGCTTTCTCCACCTGGTGACAGGGCCGTCTTAACCAAGTTGGGTGCCAGGGGTCGTCATCATTCCCAGCAAACAGACAGGTGAGCTAAAGTACCAGATTTAAGGAAACAATCCACAATAAATTGGACTTGCAATAAACGAAATTAGTACTTTAATTGCACTTTCTCAAAAACAATATAATCAACAGTTCAAAATTTTAAACACTAGAATAATATTGCAACACTTTGGATTTTAAAAGTACAGGTGATTGAATCTGTGATAGATTTGTCTATTTCATTTGTGGCTGATACAAAAAGCACAGCTTGGGAATAACATATGAAGAAGTTCACCGTACAAAAAAGGGAGAGAGAATGTACTAGAATTGATCGGTGCAAAGTCTCAGATGTATTTCTGATGTAGGATCAAACAGGACACAGTGACAACAGGGTTATTCTATAATGATATTGCTCTTGTGATCTTTGCTCCTGCATTGTGCATCTCAACTGCATGAGCTGAAACAAAAAGCGACAATGAAGAATCACTTGTTGGCATGAAAAAACTTCCAGCCTTTTATTTCCCCCCCAAAAATTGATCATTTTAGTTGCTTAGATTTGGTTTTAGTGTGTTATCTTTGACCACTGGTGCCAAAAGCAGGATAAAACTCGAGCAGTTTCATTACGGAAGTCAGGGTAATGCTGTTTTGATGAAGGTACATTTTGTCATTGCGATCTTATCTGTTATTTAGATAATCTATACCCTGCTTATCCAAAGACTGGGGGGGACTTCCAACAGAACATTCCTATTTATATACAATTAAAGCAATAAGCCAATCAATTAATCTTTTTATTATGAGCAGTATAAATAAGTAAAAAAAATGACAACTTATTTGTGAAAAGGACTCCTGGATGGTTAACTTGTTGATAACTTGTTTACTTGTTGGTAAATAGGAAGTTGGAAGGGAAAGTCAAGAGCAGGTGTATGGAGGCTGTGGTCCTCCACGTGTTATTGGACAACTCCCATCATCCCTCACCTATGATCATGGTGGCTGTAGCTGATGGGGGTTGAATTCAAGAACATTTAGAGGAGCACTGGCTCCTCATCGCTGGGCATCCCACCCCCTATTGCTATGGGGTTATTTGTTGTTCAGTCATTCAGTCGTGTCCGACTCTTCGTGACCCCATGGACCAGAGCACGCCAGGCACGCCTATCCTTCACTGCCTCCCACAGTTTGGCCAAACTCATGTTGGTAGCTTCAAGAACACTGTCCAACCATCTCATCCTCTGTCGTCCTCTTCTCCTTGTGCCCTCCATCTTTCCCAGCATCAGGGTCTTTTCCAGGGAGTCTTCTCTTCTCATGAGGTGGCCAAAGTACTGGAGCCTCAACTTCAGGATCTGTCCTTCTAGTGAGCACTCAGGGCCGATTTCCTTGAGAATGGATAGGTTTGATCTTCTTGCAGTCCATGGGACTCTCAAGAGTCTCCTTTAAAACCACACAAATACAAGTTCAGCTGGAATGTATCAGGGAAGGTCACATTCGTGCCATGCATTTTAAAAGCCCCCTTGCACACCTGTAGCACTCTCCCAGAGAATCCTGGGAACTCCAATTTTTTAAGGGTGCTGACCTCGCAAGTTGCAATTCCCAGCACTCTTAACCAGCTACAGTTCCCAGGATTCCCCGTGACTGTTAAAAGTGATATGAGAGCACTTGGATTGCATGTTGCGGATGTGAGCCAGGTCTAAGAGAAGCCTGCATTGTTAGGAAGCAGAGTTAAGGAAGCTCTTCGAGACAAGAAGGCTCCCATGGTAATCTTGCCCAAGTTAGAAGAACACCGACGTTTGCAAAAGAAACACAAGTGGACAATAGTGGGTGTTTTAAAACATGTGCCAATACTTTCGTGAGGGAGGACAACATGGCCATGCATGTTCACCCTGCACTCACATGCCAGGCCCACCCCACCCCAGGTTTCCAACTCATGGGAGCATTCTATGCATGTTCTGCATGTTCCTGTCCACCCCAAATCTTCTTCGGTACAAACGGCTTCTCTAAATCACAGATGTCACTGGACACTTGGCATTGCCATTCAAATGGTGTGTGTGCGCTGTGTCTTGTTGTCAAGTGGGGGTTTACCTCCCCGCTCCCAATATTTTATTCAGGTTGGCACCCCTGACACCCTGAAAAACGCAGGCCCTGAATTGGACCCTTTTCTTTCTGTAGATAGAAGCTGCTTAAAACCAGTTCCCAGGGCAGCAAAACATGTTCCGAGTTAATTTCTCTGGTTCATTTGCACACTGCAGTAACTATAACATCTGGGACTCATCATACCTTCCACTTCTGCTGATCCACTTGGTCAGCAGAAAATATGATGAATGTCAGATGTTCACACATGATAAGCTCCATAGATATGAAAATGTTGCAGTGGGGGGCCCCTAATGGGTGATTCCCTCTAAGCTAGAAAAGGCAACCCAGCAAAAGGAAGGCATCATTTTAAAATATAGGGCATTCGGGGATATCTGTAATAATAGCAAGCATTTTCCCCTCCAGATCTAAAGAGATGCACTGCTGGTTGGTTGAGCACTGCATGTCCCCCCCCCCCCCCGTTTTGTATTGTTACAATATGGGCTCTCATGTGTGTAAATTAGAGCAAATTTCTACTTAAGGAAATCTGAGCAAATGTTACTGCATTGTGCACAGTGAAGAAACCTAGAACCTTCTCCCACAGGAATATCAAAAGCCTACTGCAAACCATTGGAGGCATTTTTCGGGTTTGGCCGTCTACTACCAGGGGGATCAGTCCTTTTAGGTAAAATTATATTACAGGTGGTTATGTCCTAAGTGCTTACCTAGTGCAAATCCACCGCCTTAAATGGTACTTCCTGTTCCTGGCCAAGTATTTTGAGAATGACAAAATGCTTGCAAACAAAGCCTTATGAGGAATGGTTGAAGGAGCTGGGTATGTTTAGCCTGGAAAAGAGGAGACTGAGAGGAGATAGGATAGCCATCTTCAAATATCTCAAGGGCTGTCACATGGAAGAGGAAACAAGCTTGTTTTATCCCACTCTAGAGGGAAGGACTTGAACCAATGGCTTCAAATGACAAGAAAGGAGATTCCTACTAAACACGAGGAAAAACATTCTGAAAGTAAGAGCTGTTCAACAATGGAACAGTCTCCCTCAGGAGGCTGTGGGCTCTCCTTCCTTAGAGGTTTTTAAGAAGAGGTTGGATGGCCATCTGTCATGGATGCTTTAGCTGAGATTCCTGCATTGCAGGGAGTTGGACTAGATGACTCTTGGGGTCCGTTCCGATGCTACAGTTCTATGATCCTATGACGTGTACCCAGATCATTCATATGGATCATCTGCTCCCCCACCCTGATTTTAGAAATGCTCATACAGAATCCCTAACAGTGTCCATAGTGAGATTAAAAAGCAGGCATTGTGGGGCTTGCACAGCCTCCATGCAGGAGGAAGATCCATAAAGTAGCTTTTTTCATATCCCTTAAATGAAAGGTGTTGGTCTGAGTCATCTTTATTTTTATTTTTCTAAAATAATATTTATTAAAAAAATTAACAAAAAAGAGACAAAATACACATCAACACAACATAACTACATAAAAAGTAAACACAACAACATACATATTTCTTATAACTATTATTCTTTCCTCACATCATAGTTGCCTCCTCCTCCTGCGTCCCTTGTCAAATTATCTTTTCGTAACTTCATACATTCATAACAATCTTACTCTACATTATAATTACTAAAAATCATTAATTCTCCTATACCTATTAACCTATTAACATTGCCTAATTAATTAATCTTCTCATCTTATCTTAATTCTTATCATCCTATAACTTATTCACCTATCTTCTATTCTACAACCTAACTTATTCTCCAGTTATATCTAACTTTCAATCATACAATGATTTTTTAAGTATAATTTAAAATTCTTCCATTCTTTTTCCACTGCGTTGTCCCTCTGGTCACGGAGTTTCCCGGTCATTTCTGCGAGTTCCATATAGTCCATCATTTTCAATTGCCATTCTTCTATCAATGGTACTTCTTCTGTCTTCCAGTTCTTAGCTATCAAAATTCTAGCCGCTGTTGTGGCATACAAAAACAAAGTTCTGTCACAGGCTTCTGGTTTTTTCTTAAATGTGTTTTTCAACACTTTTTTCATTTCATTATATATCTTTTCCCAGAAGTCCCTTACCTTCTGGTCTGAGTCATCTTTAGTCCATCCAATCAATCTCAGCATCTTCATTTAAAAGTATCAGGTAGCATGCAATGTGAAGTGCCTCTGTCGAAGTTCCTGGAGGGCCCCTGCCAGTTGGAACACTTAATGCTGAGGTAGACAGATGAAGGCAGCTACTTATGTTAAAAGATTTTTTAATTCTGGCCTGGAATTCTGCTCAACGATACAGCACACATTTCTTTGTCTCTAAAAACTGAGCATCGTCTGTCCCGTTGTGCCCCAATTAAAAGTTTTCATTAAGGATGCATAGAACTCACCAAAACAACTAAGATCATGGCCACTGGTCCCATCACCTCCTGGCAAATAGAAGGGGAAGAAATGGAGGCAGTGAGAGATTTCACTTTCTTGGGTTCCATGATCACTGCAGATGGTGACAGCAGTCACGAAATTAAAAGACGCCTGCTTCTTGGGAGGAAAGCAATGACAAACCTAGACAGCATCTTAAAAAGCAGAGACATCACCTTGCCGACAAAGGTCCGTATAGTTAAAGCTATGGTTTTCCCAGTAGTAATGTACGGAAGTGAGAGCTGGACCATAAGAACTGATCGCCGAAGAATTGATGCTTTTGAATTATGGTGCAAGAAGATCAAACTTATCCATCCTTAAAGAAATCAGCCCTGAGTGCTCACTGGAAGGACAGATCCTGAAGTTGAGGCTCCAGTACTTTGGCCACCTCATGAGAAGAGAAGACTCCCTAGAAAAGACCCTGATGTTGGGAAAGATGGAGGGCACAAGGAGAAGGGGATGACAGAGGATGAGATGGTTGGACAGTGTTCTCGAAGCGACTGGCATGAGTGTGGCCAAACTGCGGGAGGCAGTGGAGGATAGGGGTGCCTGGCGTGCTCTGGTCCGTGGGGTCACGAAGAGTCGGACACGACTGAACAACTGAACAACAACAACAAAAGAACTCACCTAATAAGTTTCGCCGGTATTCCCTTGACATTTTTTTAGATGTTTCACCTGAGCACCTAGGTACTGGAGATTTCACCTGGATTTGCTGAGATTTCCTAGAGATTAAAAAACTGCCCTTGGCTTCTCCTGAAATCCCTCAGGTGTTTCACTAGATGAGAAAGCTCCAAATTGATTCACCTCAAATATGTGAATGTAGGCAAATATTGGCGGCAGCTTTTATCACAAAGCATCAAAGAGCAGGAAAACCCTGAATCTGGAGTTCCAGCATGACAGTATACCTATTTTATTTGTTAATCTGGCCTTAATGACACTATCTTTCAACACTATCTCGAAAGGCTGCCTGCAGAAACTGGTTAGCATTATTTTTCCCTCCCCCAAGAACAAAGTAGATATGCCGTATTTTACTGTGACAGCTGGGCCATTTGACTTGAGCCTTATTGCATTTGATAGCTACCTTTAGGGAATGTCTTTTCCAATTGTTTATTCTCAAAGACTCCTGTCGGTTCAAAATGTGAAAGACAATGAGAGACCCTGAAATCTGCTGATATGGGTGCCAGTCTCTGGCATATTGATGCTTCTCAAAAGACTATTGGCATTTTATCTAGGCTGCAATAAGAGAAGAACAAAATGGCCCCCAACTTCTATTCTGATGAAAGCGTTATTAATAACAATGTGGCATTGCGTTTTCTTTCAAGACCCCACTGGATACTATTTAAAACCTATAGAAAGGAAACACTTCCCTAAAAAGGAGTGGTTTTTTATCCTATTTTCAGGGATGCTAAGATATTTTCACATGTTTAAGTGAACTGAAAGTTCAGGCTTTTGGGGGGGGGGGAATACCCACTTCAGCCCTAACCAGTGCCAGATTTACGTATAAGCTAAACAAGCTATAGCCTAGGGCCCCACTCTCTTGGGGGCCCCCAAAAAAATTAAAGGAAAAAACCTGGATGTACATTTCCAAAATACTGTATGATAAAAAAACAAATAAAATAAAACCTACATACAGCAACAGCGTTTTGTGTTGTGTAGGCTCCTATGATGTAAGTCATGGGCCCTGCCTGCTAGCCTGCTCCCTAAAATGTCACTGGTTTGCTCATTTCTATATATATAGGGTGCCTACATTCTGCATGTGCAAATGCCTTTAGATACCTATTAGGTCCATAAATTACCACATAGCATATATTCAACACAAAAAACATTGACAGTTTGTTGTTGATAAAGGACAACTGGACATATAAAGGGCCCCATTACCTTCAATAGCTTAGGCCAGGGGTAGGCAAACTAAGGCCCGGGGGCTGGATCCGGCCCAATCGCCTTCTAAATCCGGCCCGCAGATGGTCCAGAAATCAGTATGTTTTTATATGTGCAGAATGTAGAATGTGTCCTTTAATTTAAAATGCATCTCTGGGTTATTTATGGGGCATAGGAATTTGTTCTTTAGATAGATGATAGATAGATAGATAGATAGATAGATAGATAGATAGATAGATGATAGATAGATAGACAGACAGACAGACAGACAAAAAGATAGATAGATAGTCCGTGCCCCCACAAGGAACATAATATATATAGTCTGCCCCCCCCACAAGGTCTGAGGGACAGTGGACCGGCTCCCTGCTGAAAAAGTTTGCTGACCCCTGGCTTAGGCTCTCATCAAATCTATATCTGGCCCTGGCCCTAACACTGTGGGTCTCTTGATGGGGAACCCACAATTGTCTCAAACAAAGGAGATGCACTGTGATTCCATAGCCTCTAAGTGTCCCTGTTTTTCAGGGACCGTCCTGGGATTACAGAAGCCATCCTAGTTTCTGACTGGATCCTGGAACGTCCCAGTTTTACCTTTTCCTTCCCCCCTCCCCCTCATCTCAGAGAACAATTAAAAGTGGTGGGTGGGTGTGAAGGTTCAAAAATGGAGTCCTGTTTATACTGAAAATAAAATACCTGCACCAAATGAAGGAAATGGTGAATCTGGCATACAAAGCCCCTTCTGTAATTTTGAAGAAAAGGGTCACCAATCCACTTTAAATTCTTTAATTGCGATGCTTCAACAGCCACCCATTTTTTAGGAAACACATGGAGAGTTTATTCCTTTTTTCGTAAATGGAGTCTTACACTGTCTACTGAGAAGCAGGGGCGTAGAGAGCCCAGGGTGGCAAATGCGGGGGCACCTCCCTAGCGCGCACACGCCCTGACATCACAACGCATGCGCTGTGACGTCACCGCGCGCGCACAGCATCCCAGTTGAACTGCACAAGTGCGGACATGCACAGTGCACCCAAGATGGTGGGCACGAGCAGCCAGCAGCGGCAGCCCTTCCGACCATGCAGCGGCATGGCAAGTTTTAAGGCTGCATCGCACGGACAGCAGCACAGACGCTGTGCTGCTGTTCACACGCTGCAGCCTTAAAACTTGCCGCGCCTCATGCGCGCCGGTGGTGCCAATTGTGGGGGCAGGGCGCCACGCTGAGTGTCACCCCCCCCAGGGCAGTACCCGGGGCAGCCCGCCCCCCTTGCTCTGCCCCTGCTGAGAAGGAAGTCCCACTGTGTTCAATGGAGCTTACTCCCAGGAAACTGGGTAAAGACTGTGCAGCCTTACACCGCAATCTGGAGCATTTTTACCCAGAAGTCCTAGTGAGTTCAATAGGATTTACTCTCTGGTATGTTCCTGAGCATTTTCACATTTTCATTATTACTGCCGCTGCTACAATACGGCCAGTGGTAAGAGCATTTGAAGAACTAAATGAGTAGCAGGCAATAGGTTCACTAGAGGACAATGCATTACTGACAGGGGAAGGGATAATCTTACTGGGGAAATAGTATTGGCCTGCTGTAGAAACTGGTCTGAGGAGTGACATCTGGATTTCACAAGGCTGAATCGGAGCTGCACGATAATTATCTTCTAGAAAGGCCCTGAGCATTGTAATTTAGCAAATTGTATCTAGTGTTAAGAAATAGACTGATGGAATCGGGATGGGTAGGGGGCAAATTTCATCTAAAGCCAAAGGAAGAAACAATCTCCCCTTCCTCTTCTTCTTTGCTTCCTTCAGAGCAGTAATGAGAACTTCTAGTGATGTAGTCAGACTAAGGTAAGGAGAGAGAGTGGAATTCTGATAACTTCGGAATGGCTGATTTGGAGTCAGTCTGCGATGCCTTGCTAGCTCTTAAAACCATCTCAGTGAATGACCCAAAGGGAGAGCCCAGAATCGCAGGAGGAAAACAATCAAAGCAGAACAAGTCTGCTTCATTATAAATCCTTTGTTTCATTCTGTGACCAGCATGAATTGAACTGCCTTGTCTTGCTTGCTTTTTTACTACGCAGAGTGCCTCAACATGGTTGTTCACTTTGTTTCATAGAAATATCAATATGTCCTTGAGCATACTTTGCAATCCCAGTTGGTAGGCGACGTACGAGCTGGTATTTGGTTTATAATTTCAAAGGTGTTGGAGGTGAGATGCGCTGCCTACTGTTTCCATTAGTGACAATGTAGATGATTTTATCCTTACCCTCTAAAGAAATGTTGTGAGGTTCGTAACACAGAAAGCCAAGGTTAATGTATTAAGGCTGTAAGATCAAGCACTTAAGTCAAGCAAATCCAAATAATTAGAGTTGCACCACTGACACCGACACTGCCATTTTGTGCATCATTTGACCACCACATGACCATCAAATCTCATGGAAAGATATTTTTAGAATTTTAGGCATTGGGAACTCGTAAATGCACGCACACAGACACGCACAGACACAAATACAGTCTCCCACAAAGACGTTTTCTCTTCAAAGTGTAATAGTAACTTTGTTCTCCATGACAAACAATTGTAACGATTTATTAACGCAGCCAAAAACCACTTATTTTACCTCTGATGTCACTCTTTTAAAACAACTGGAGTATTTTTGTGGAAACGTTTCAAAAATAACTCAGCCCGAGGCAAACTTCAGGATGGAAATTTTCAGGCAGAACAGTTTCGAGTGTTTGGGAAAGTTATCTGCAACGGAAAAAGATCGCTTTATAATGGAGCGTGCAAGGTGACTGTAAATATAGCAGGGCTATGGCTTTATGTGTTGTCACCCAATATTGTTTCTTATCTAGAAATTTTATTTTATAAAGCTCAATAAAATAAAGCATGTCAAAGGAAAATATGAGTGTGGAAGGAATGAGGCAGTGGAGGGCTTTAGCATTCTGAAGGGAAATTTTGGATTCATTACGATGTAACGTTTCACGAGGGATTTTTCTCAATGTGGAAGGCATTATTTTTCAAACGCTCAGCCATAGCTTTCGTCTGCTTTGTTGCAGGCTTCCACAGTTTATCTATCACAATGACTCTTAAAGAGCCGGCTGGGTCCAGCTGCCCATGTACTGAGAAGGCTCAGCACAAGAGATTGCACCACCACAGGTACTGCCATTATTCCCAATCCTTGCCATCTCCCCCTTTCCACCTCTTCCTCTTCATGGCAGAGGCCTCTCTCTGCTTCCTTGTTCTCTCATTAGCTGCCACATTGGTGGTGGAAAGATCTTCCACCCCTCCTCCCTCCCAGGAAGGACCTGGCAGAGTCCTTCCCTCAGGACAAAGGATACTTCCAGAATCTGCAGTTACACAAGCAAGGAACACATTGCTTGCCTCATAAAAGTCTGCAGGCCCGAGAGGGACCGTTTGCCAACAGTCACCTTTTGAAGAGTTTCTGACCCAGGCGGGTCTTGATTGACAGGTGACTGGGTCCAGGCAATCGCAAGTTGGTCACGTCCACCTGGGAGACAGTTTGACATCTTCTAGAAGTTGGAATGTGGTCTATCATGGTGTTACGGTAGATACCACTGAATTTTCTCCTGTTTCCCTACCAGGCAGAACCTATTCTGTACTTTGCTTCCTCAAAGGGAGATGAGTTCTCTGTGGTAAGGCAGAATGGAGACCAAGAGACTCTGGACTCCCTGCTATTATGTGGACTTCCAGTAGCAATGTTATAGTTCAGGTATGTAATATCTTTAGCATCAGATCTCCTTAAGAGCAACAGTGGTCACTTTTAGGCAAAACAGGCATGACAAATGGTTATAGCATGGGGGAATAGTCTCATCCTGGTCACCCCTTTAAAGCCATCTTGGCTGTGAGCCCTGGAAGACCTGCTCCCTCCCTGCCTTGCAGGCTTTTCCCCACCTGGCAAGGGAGGACTGACTCCAGCTACAAAAGCTGGGGCTGCTGAACAGACTGTGGAGCTGGGGTATGGGTTTTTTGTTGGGTTTTGTTGTTGTTGCTGTTATTGATATTAAGTTTTTGTTTATTTATTTTAAATCCTATTAGGATTTATGTGGAAATTGTTCAGTTTGGCCCTGTACTTTTTAGTGGTTTATTTACTGTTTATGACCACTTCTGTTACATTTGTTTTAAGCTGCCTTAAGCATGGTTTGAACTTTGGAAAGGTAACCTACAAAAAAATATGCATGTGTATAACTTGTTTACACATGTGATAGTTACGGTCCATCTATCAGCATAAAAGTCAGTTCCCAACTTACATAGTAGTATATGCTTGACTGTCAATGACTGAGGTCAAAATTGGCAAAAAGCAATTTTCATTCATGCCCCAGTGGTGTCCTAGAGCTCATGAATCCATTTCTCCCATATAAATGAATGGCTGTCATTCACTCCTGCGGGGTGGGAAAGGAATAAAGTGCTCTGCTTGGAATATATTGAGGACAAAACATACCCTCAGCTGCAAGGATCTTTCTCACTGTGTAGGTCTTACACAAATCATAATACACACACCCCAAGGAGTGCTTGGAAATACAAAATCACCCTCATAAATGATTGTTCTCTTGCTAGTATATAATAAACTAAAGGGACGTCATTAGGCATAGCGGCAATTCTAATCAACAGAGTGAGCACTTGGAAGATATCTCAAGTATTTGTTAAGTATTTCAATCCACTATAAAATTCAATATTGTTAAGTATTTCATTCTGCTTCTCTTGGAAAAGTACTTTGGGTCCAGTTTTCATTTACTGAGCCAGCAGAATGACTGCACCTAGTTTGTGATAGGTCTTGATGGTATTCTAATGGGGTGCTAGAATGGAGTGGAAAGGGCTGTCATAAGGACACAATTAGAATTGTCGCTATGCCTAATGACGTCCCTTTAGTTTATTATATACTAGAAGACTCCCTGGAAAAGACCCTGATGTTGGGAAAGATGGAGGGCATAAGGACAAGGGGACGACAGAGGACGAGATGATTGGACAGTGTTCTAAAAGCTGCCAACATGAGTCTGACCAAACTGTGGGAGGCAGTAGGAGACAGGATGCCTGGCGTGCTCTGGTCCATGGGGTCACGAAGAGTCGGACATGACTGAACGACTAAACAACAGCAACAACAAAGGACACAATAGAGGCCTTTGTATGCATGAAGTCCTATCATGCAGAGTTACATATGTAAATACCACTGGTTTGCAACTGTATACTGCAAAAATAAAAATAAAAAATGAGCGTAGCTGTTCTCTTGATGCATGATCCTGGTGTTTTTACTGCCAAGAGGCATGACAAAGAAATATGAGAAGGCTGTTGTTTTAAAATGTAAGCGACAAGGAAGGAACAAGAGACACTGCATATAGGACATCCTCTGCCAAAACCAAGCCACTGAAGATTACAAGCAGAGTTTTATTTTCTCTGTACGAAAAGGGAAACAAAACAAAAAACCCTATTTCAAACCATGTGCCTTGAATAAATTAAGCAGATCAAGCAAGTTACTATCCAGTTACTTCATTTGAATAATGTTTACTGTTTACAGTATATTCAGGGAGCATAAGAATATGTTCATACCTGGAAGGAGAGGAGCAGAAGAGCAAAAAGGGGGGGGGGGTTAAGAAAATGTGTAGAAAGGTAGTAAAGAGAGAACACATCTAAACAGATCTGGAAGAAAGGCCGTTTCAGACTCCAGTGACAATGGGGCATTCAGCGGCACCCACAAGTTCCAAGTGAGGAGCTAAGCCTTGCGAATTTTTGATTGAGCAGCTACCATGATTCCTGTGGCAACGGCCTCCTCAAAAATGGCAGTGAAAAAAACCAACAGGGGTGTGAGATCTGAACTCAAGGAAGCCCTTTTTAGACATTTATGTAGGGCTATACACATGGGTGGCACTGTGGGTTAAACCACAGAGCCTAGGGCTTGCCGATCAGAAGGTCGGTGGTTCAAATCCCCGCGATGGGGTGAGCTCCCATTGCTCAGTCCCAGCCCCTGCCCACCTAGCAGTTCAAAAGCATGTCAAAAGTGCAAGTAGATAAATAGGTACCGCTCTGGCGGGAAGGTAAACGGCATTTACGGGCACTGCTCTGGTTCGCCAGAAGCGGCTTAGTCATGCTGGCCACATGACCCGGAAGCTGTACGCCGGCTCCCTCAGCAAGTAAAGCGAGATGAGCACCGCAACCCCAGAGTCATCCGCAACTGGACCTAATGGTTAGGGGTCCCTTTACCTTTATACACACATAGTGATAGTTTCTGCACTGAGAACTAAGCTCCTTAAGCATTTAGAAATGCTTCCCCCCTTCTTCTTCTTCCTCATTTCTTTAGGGTGTTTGTGTGTGTATTTGTGTGTGTGTGTGTGTGTGTGTGTGTGTCATCCATCACAGACAGACAGAAGAGAGATGGGAGCCAGGAAAAAAAACATTAAAAGTCTCTGTGTTGCTTTAGGCTCGTTGCTGTTTTCTGCTCAGCTCAGTTCATCATTGCACTCTTTCATTTTTAAATGGTTCACTTACTTGAAAATGAAACTAGGAAGAAGCAAAACAAAACAGGTGTGGGGGGAAGAAAGCTGACAGAGCAGCAGAAGGAGTGAAGAGAAAGAGATAAAAGTTTTATTTGTGGAGAAATCATCGGAGCTGGCAACCTAAAAGGCCAGCTGCCCATTTGCGGCATTATTATTTGGTTTAAATTTATACATAAGTGGGAGGGAGGAGGGACAATTTACAGTACTTGTTCTTCTTTACACAGATTATTTTACAGCCTTGGATTGGGTCCAAACACAGTTGTTTTTGAAAGCAAGAAAATCCACTGTTCTTGCTTCAAAAGAAGGCATGGATTGGTACTTACTTCCTAGTGCTAAGCGTCCCTATTTTAGTAATGTGGTATTTCTTCCAGCAACAGAAAGGTCAGCCGTTTTCCTCCAAGAAGATCTAATGTTCCTCTTTCCTGTCTAGCTATTTTTGGGAGAATCACAGCAGGGAACAAGAACATCCCACATTCATCCTCAGGGAACTTTGCCCCTCTTTCGTTGTCTGTGACCCTGCATGACGCCTTGCTTGCTGCACCGACGGCAAGGTAGGAGCTAAACGGAACGCGATTGTGCTGCTTATCGCTCTCTGGTCTTCCCTGCTTCCAGCATCACCTGCACAAAGAACAGAAACGTGTCTCCAGTTTTGCACGAGAAGTACCATGCAAAGGATTCCCACTGCTTGGGATTATAGTCAGTGTATGGAAATTCAGCTTAACATCTGAAACACTAGTAACCTTTCTCCTGGCTTCTTGGGTCTGGTCTTACATGTGCAACGGAAGTTGATAGGAAGGAGGTGGCAGAAGAAGAAGAAGAAGAAGAAGAAGAAGAAGAAGAAGAAGAAGAAGAAGAAGAAGAAGAAGAAGAAGTTTGGATTTGATATCCTGCTTTATCTACCCGAAGGAGTCCCAAAGCTGTAGAATGGACTGTAGTGTACAGAATTGTGCCAGGCACCACAGTTTTGTATGGCCACTACTTTAAAAAAGTGACAAGAATAATATCAAATACCTCCCAACAAGTAAAACAGAACACAGCAGGCTTAGATCATTTCTTTCTGGTGATTTGAAAAAGGCACCCCCCCACCTGTGGCTGAGAGATGCCTCTTGGGATCCTAGGAGGGGCATAGCATGAGGAGGGGCAGGGGGCACGAACCTGGAACACTCATACAGGCACCAGCTTCCACTGGGATGCCTGTCCCGCCCAGGCACGCTCCTGGCTCCCCGTTTTTCCCTGCCTGCTGCCAGGGATCTCTGGGCCCCAGAGCCCAGTCTGGCCTCACTGCACACATCCCCGGCCCCATCACTGATTCGCCACCCAGCCAGCACTCACTCGGGTACGGACAGAGGGAGGTGGAAAGGGGGCAACCCCAGTGTGGCTCAGCCCAGTGCTCTTTTCCACGGGCGTTGGGAGGGGGGTTTCACCCTCCAAGGGCCGCATTGACTGGCTGGGCTCCCCCCTGTGCAGGCAGGCAGGTGGTACAGTGTGGGTCCTGGCCCCGGTGGTGGAGGGATCACAGGCACATCGGGCTCCATTCACCCTCTGTGCCGGGCACTGGCAAACCATGCTATGCCACTGAATCCCAGCCACTTCCCACCCCCTATATGTGTATATCAGGTCCATGTCCCTATCTATATATTGGGAATTCAGAGAGGGAGGGAAATTGATGGGAAATTAAAACCTACCATGATAAACTGTGGTATATTGGATGTTTGTACTGCATTGCAGACAGTATGCTTAATACCTACTGTGTCAGAGTCAAGTCAGAGTCAATGGCTACTACTATTCACAGAGGACAAGGCAATGGGTGACTTATGTTCTACCTCACTGTTGGAGGCAGTATGTCTCTGTATACAGTGCTACCTCGGTTTCCGAACATCTCAGAAGTCAAACGTTTCAGCTTTCAAATGCCAAAACCCCAGAAGTAACTGCTTCAGTTTTCAAACGCTTTTCGGAAACCGGACGTGCCACGCAGCTTCCGTATTGAGTTTTCTGCACATAAATGCTTCCGGAAATGCATGTTTCGGTTTTCGAACATTTCGGAAGTCGAATGGTCTTCTGGAACAGATTACATTCGAAAACCGAGGTACCACTGTAGCAGTTTCTGAGAATCACAAGTGGAGTTCTGCTTGCAGGCTTCCCATAAGCCTCTGGTTGGTCACAGTGAGAATAGGATGCTGGACTAGATGGGCCATTAACCTGATCCACTAGCACTGCTGTGTTTTTATATCCTTATCATGATCCTCTTCATCAGTGGGTGAGAACTTCATGGGAGCAGAAATGATCTGATGAGGTTTCTTGGTCTAGAGTCTCAAGATAAAGTCTGTGGTCCATCTCCCATTTCTGAAACTAATTGTTTACCCATACCCATGAAATGCCTTTTCATAACAAACCGTAAATTTTGCAAGAACAACTATTGCTGTTCCACCAAATCTGCTTTGCAGAACTAATGTGGAAATAGAGTTTTCCCTGCTGCAATCATCACTTGGCTCATACGTTATTGTCCTAGCAGAATTCTGCCAAAAAAATAAAAATAAAAAAATAAATCAGAAATTCTACCCAGTACAGAAAATGATAGGTTTTAAATAAACATGATGTGTTGCTTGGACAAGAAGTTTTGCCCTGCTTGAGTTTTTACTGCCTTGGACGTCATTGGCCTATTTGGTCGGGAGAGTGAGCGAAAGGGTTGTCTAATGAGTCAAGAGCTGGCTACCTTCTTGTTCCTCTGGAAACAGATTGAAAAATCTCAGATGTGCAGCCATATTGACGAAGAGCTCAAGAAGCCAAAGCAGCTGCTGGGCTCCTGCGATTAAAATTTGCCTTCCCCGCACTGTGTTCTGTATTCCAACTGAAGTTCTGATCTGAAATGTCAGGCAGTGTGTGGAAACGCTAAATGTGAAGGTATGGGACTACCAAAAGGCTGTATCGTCAATGGAAGGCTCATTGCACAAACTCAGATGCTCCATTTGGCATTTACCCGTATAATGTGAGCCTGTGACATTAACATGCACTTCTTTCGATGTGCATAGGCTTGGCCGCTGGAAAAGGATGGCAGAGAGCGACCTTATTATGATATCTCTTGGAGCAATATTTGAAAAGCCCGAAGCTTCTGCTTCAAAAATAAAATGCACAATGGATGTTGCATTTCGTGATCCAAATGCTTTAAATAATACGAAACGGGGCGGGGTGTGTGTGTGTGTCTTTTAAGCCCACATTTTTTTCATTGCAAAGGCTACATGTGAAATTCTTCAAGAACATCTGGGGAAGCATGATGCTGACCCCTGAGATTCTCTTTTTTGGAACTGTAAATGTTGCCCTTTAAAAGAGAACAATACAGCATTCTTTCCCCCATACAAGGATGAAAATGGCTTATGAACATCTAGCCTTGGCTGCTTTTTAACAATACACAACATAAATCCTGTTTGGAATAATTGCTTGGACTGGGACCAACAGACTGGGTCATTTAAACCGACACTGAGCACTTAAACAAAATTATTTATGCTACTCTTACGTCTGCTACAATCAGTTATTGAACGCTAATGCAGCCAAGTTAAAGGAAGGGAAGGGAAGGGAAGGGAAGGAAAGGAAAGGAAATTAAACTCTAGGATACTGTTTAATTTGTATACTCAAACTGATATGTTATGGCTATGAAAAAGAATGCACTGACCCAACATGTGTGTCTAAATTAAACAACGAGCATATTTTCCTCCTTCTGTTTCAGTTTCTTTGCTGCAGTTTTTTAAATAAAATGATACCTACCGATACCCATCAGCCTTTACCATGCTGAACTTTCAGCTTCAAACATTATCAATCATTTAAACAGCTGGAAAAAATATAGGTCTGTGTTACTGAAAAAATGTTGTCCTTTACAACAGCTACTCATAGGAGCAGGTATTGGAAGAGGAGAGTGCTGTTTGGTGTTATGTTCTTTGTTTTTATGTTATGTTATGGGATGGAGGTGGTGCTGTGGTCTAAACCACTAAGCCTCTTGGGCTTCCCAATTGGAAGGTTGGCGGTTCGAATCCTCGTGACGGGGTGAGTTCCCATTGCTCTGCCCCAGCTCCTGCCAACCTAGCAGTTCAAAAGCACACCAGCTCAAGTAGATAAATAGGTACCACTATGGCAGGAAGGTAAACGCCATTTCCATGTTCTCTGGCACTCGCCAGAGTGTCCCGTTGCATCAGAAGTGGTTTAGTCATGCTGGCCACATGACATGGCCCAGAAAGATGTCTGTGGACAACCTCTAGGTCCCTCAGCCTGAAAGCGAGATGAGCACCGCAACCCCTTGGTTGCCTTTGACTGGACGTAACTATCCCGGGGTCCTTTATCTTTTACTTTTACATTCTTTGTATGTTTCTATGGATAAAATCAATAAAATTATATGATGGAGGAAGAGGAAGAGGAGGAGGAGGAGGAGGAGAAGGGATCCTGTCAGATATGAACAATTTGTTTTGTAGGCTATTGCGTTGGCTGAGAGAGAAACTGCTTAATCCAGAAATAAGTTCTTGCTTGGCTAATATTAGGAACAATTGTCTCTCGGTAGATGCTGCACAGGAGAATTTCCTAGTGAGTTGGGCCCATTGAAATTCCCATGGTAAAGCAAATACAGTGGTACCTCAACTTACGAATTTAATCCGTTCTGAATGCAAATTTGTAGGTCGAAAAATTCGTAAGTCGAAAAAAGCGATTTCCCCATAGGAATGCATTGGAAATGAAAAATTCGGAAAAAAATCATAACTTGAGTAAACCGCATCTAAAATTCGTAAGTCGAGTAAATCCCATCTAAAACCGCCAACAGGTGTCCTTCAGATGTCGAAAACATTGTAGGCGTGCGGGCACTTTTTCATTCATAAGTCGAAAAATTCGTATGTCGAGTAATTCGTAAGTCAAGGTACCACTATAGAAGAATTTGTAGATTCTGGCGCATCTGGTTGATTGAGCTGCTGCCAAAACAACCACTTATGATTCAATAAACAGTAGTTTCTCAGCTTTCCCAAGGAATGCTAATTTTCCTCATAGCTTGTCAGGGGCACCTTAAAGGGAAGATCACCAGTGATGGTCGAACTTCCATGGAAAAACAATCCACAGTCACGGGGAATTGGCAGAGGTGCTCTACAGCACCGGCCTTCAGCTTCTGCGTCAGGACCCAGCTCTGGGGTATGGTTTGCCTGGGTTGCAAGAGCAGTACCGTATTTTTCGCTCCATAAGACGCACTTTTTTCCTCCTAAAAAGTAAGGGGAAATACCTGTGCGTCTTATGGAGCGAATGGTGGTCCCTGGAGCTGAATTGCCCAGGGGCCAAAAGCAGATTGTGCTATTTAATTTACAAAGAGAAAAGGGAGTGTTGAAAGGACCCCGCTCAGCAGCCGATCAGCAAGAGATCGGGAGAGAGATAAGTCCCGGCTCCCTTTCAGCCCCGCCCTCCTTTGTTGAATGTGCTGCAGAGGGAGGTTGTTTTTTCCCCCAGGACATGTGACTGGCTGATTAGATTATCTGTCTGGCAACAGTAGAAAGGCTCCCTTTCCTTAAGATTTTTCAGAAATGTGAGTTAAACCCCATAAAAATGGGGCTTTTCCTCTTTGCTTTTCCCCCTTTGCAAAAGGAGCTTTGCTTTTCCCCCTTTGCAAAAAAAGCTGCAAAACCTTTAGCTGATCCTCAACCCCCCCCAAAAAACCCCCAGGGCTTTTCCCTTTGCAAAAAAAGCTGCAAAACTTTTAGCTGATCCTTAAAAAAGGGCTTTTGCCTTTGTAAAAAAAGCTGCAAAACTTTTAGCTGATCCTCAAAAAAGGGCTTTTGCCTTTGTAAAAAAAGCTGCAAAACTTTTAGCTGATCCTTAAAACAGGGCTTTTGCCTTTGTAAAAAAAGCTGCAAAACTTTTAGCTGATCCTCAAAAAAGCCAGGGCTTTTCCCTTTGCAAAAAAGCTGCAAAACTTTTAGCTGATCCTCAAAAAAAGCAAAACAAAACAAAACAGGGCTTTTAGAGGAGGAAAACCAGAAAAATATTTTTTTTCTTGTTTCCTCCTCTAAAAATGAGGTGCGCGCTATGGTCCAGTGCGTCCTATGGAGCGAAAAATACGGTACTTGGGTAGGTCCTAATCAAAGTATAGCTTCCTAACTGGGTTTTGGAACGCATTTGTCAGGCTGCAATCCTACACATACCTTCCAGGAATGTGTCCACTGAACTCAAAATGAGTATTTACTACATATTTATTACATACATACCCCACCTTTCCTCCAAGGAGCTCAGGGTAGTGCACGTAGTTCTCCTCAACTCCATTTTCTCCCCACAACCAGCCTGTGGAGTCAGGAAGGCTAAGAGCGAGTGACTGGCCCAAGGTCACCCAGAGAGTTTCATGGCTGAGTGGGGATTTGAATCCAGGTTTCCCATGTCCTACTCCTCCACTCTGAGCACTACGCCTCATTGGCTCTTCAACATGCACAGGATCGCACTGTCGGAAATTATTATTATTATTATTATTATTATTATTATTATTATTATTATTATTACCCCACCCATCTGGCTGGGCTTCCCCAGCCACTCTGGGAGGCTTCCAACAAAATATTACAAATACAATAAAACACCAGACATTAAAAACTTCCCTAAACAGAGCTGCCTTCAGATGTCTTCTAAAAGTCAGATAGTTGCTTCTTTCCTTGACATCTGATGGGAGGGTGTTCCACAGGGCGGGCGCCACCACCGAGAAGGCCCTCTGCCTGGTTCCCTGCAACCTCACCTCTCGCAATGAGGGAACCGCCAGAAGGCCCTTGGAGCTGGACCTCGGAGCAATGTGGGTGGAGACGCTCCTTCAGGTATACTGGGCCAAGGCCGTTTAGGGCTTTAAAGTTGAATTGTGCTCAGAAACGTACTGGGAGCCAACATAGGTCTTTCAGGACCGGTGTTGTATGGTCTCGGCGGCTACTCCCAGTCACCAGTCTAGCTGCCACATTCTGGATTAGTTGTAGTTTCCGTGTCACCGTCAAAGGTAGCCCCACGTAGAGCACATTGCAGTAGTCCAAGCGGGAGATAACTAGAGCATGCACCACTCTGGCGAGACAGTCCGTGGGCAGGTAGGGTCTTATCCTGCGTACCAGATGGAGCTGGTAGACAGCTGCCCTGGACACAGAAACACAGGACCAAGAAGAAAGAACACAAAGGAAATCTCCTGAGAGGCTGTGAAACTTGAGGAGTGGGGGCTGATTTGGATTCATATTTAGCATGCTAAAATCTGCGGGAGTTGTGTATGTATGCCTACAGGCCCATGTCCAAAGGGATCATTTCTGGCCTTTCCCAGTAACATGCTTATAGTCATATCCAGTATATGGCTGTGGGTTTTTTTTTTTTTTTTTAATGGTTTGCTATCTGAAAGCGAGCTATCCCTCCAGATGTACAATTTAACTTGTGGGCATGGTGGGGAGAATTGTACTGAAAAACTGCCACACAGACTTTAATAATGTGAAAGACACATGCAGACCCGCCCTTAGTTTGCATACAAACCCAGTTTAGCAGTCCAGACAGAATTCATCTCTTGCATTGTGTGCAGATCCTATGGCAATAAGCTTTATTGGGAAGCCTGGGGAAAGGCTGTTGGCACACTCAGCCAGTTCAAAGCAGGCTCTCTTGGCCATCCAATTTGTTCCCTGTTGCGGCATCACGTGCCGCTGCCGGAATGGAATGCTTGCTTCGCAAATATATGAAAAAACTGAGTTTCCTGGGACTCTTTCCTGATGAAAAGGTTGTCAGCTGGGGCGGCAGAGAGGGGTGGGGGGGGGGAGAATGCGCGGTTGCCCCGACGCTTTAGATGCCAGATTTGAAATGTGTAAGTCCCACTGCTCCTTCCTCACAGGGAAATGCGGCACTTTAGCACCTCTCCCAGGTCTTCCTCTCTGTCATGCTGGCTCGGTTTTGATCTCAGGCTCCCCGAGCGCTGCACGTCCCCAGCAGGGCTCTGCTTTCAACCGGCTGCAGATAAGCATAATGCAGGCGTAATCTTATTAAAAACAAATCGACAGGTTATTACAGCAGTTGACTGCTGCTGCTTTAAACTGCAGAAGCATGTCGGAATGAGGTCAAGATCAAGTGCGCCACAGATGCACAATTTTCCTTGTAATGTAATAATAAAATTTTAAAAAACCAAAACAAAACAAAACCCCTCTGCCTCGGCAAGATGGCTGGAAAGGTAAGAAGAAGCCGAGCTATTCATCTGCAACTCAGTCTGAGTCTGGTCTGAGATTTGAATATCAGGAAGTCCTCCACTAGCCAAGCCGCCATCTCTCACCCTGCCATTATTATCTACTATATGGGGATACTGAATGCTGCATACCTTGCAAAGTTGTTATACGGATTAATTAACGGAATGAGATTTGTCATTGCCCAAGTCGGAGAACGCTGGAGGCAATCAGAGCTTCATTTTCCTTCCCTTCGGCTGGTGCATATAGATAGCAAGATCAGTTGCACATAAAGCACTTGGGATCAATTATTGCCATTTTTTTTAAATGGGTGTGCCAAACTGGCTTGATGAAAAAGTTGGGCCAGTTGTACACTAGCCCACAGTAGTAGCAGTGGGGTGGGGGAGCCAGAGGGGCAGGGGACCTGCCCAAGTTTTCCATGAAGGAGGTTTAACGAACTGAAGGACATCATCCTCTTTCTATGCTCCTCCTGATGGAAACATGCAGATGGGGACAGACAGTGCTTTTTTTTCTTGGGGTACACATACCCCTAAACATTTTGTGAATCTAAGTTTGGCTTCATTGAGGGGCAGTATTTCAATATGAGTAGGAAAGTGAGAGTACCCCTAAACATATTTTTAGAAGAAGAAAAAAGCACTGGGGATAGATATACCCCTGGTTTCTCCTGTATATCATTTACTAAAAAGATTTGACAGTTCGATGACTAAGAGATTTAGTGACGAAACGTTGGATTACCGGAATGACATCCGAGTACTGAACCACTGATATATCACAAGTGGATTCTTTATTACTGTATTTGCAATTGTTTAAGACAACACTGATTTGGGAAAGAAACCACTTTTGCCATTTTTATAGACATTTATTGTTTGTTTACAGACAGTTGCCTTGGTGATATTGTATTGTGTCAATTGCAAGTTTCCCTCTGGGCAAGTGGCTTAGGACTTGTGTGTGTGTGTGTGTGTGAGAGAGAGAGAGAGAGAGAGAGAGAGAGAGAGAAGAGGAGGAGGAGGAGGAGGAGGAGGAGTTTGGATTTGATATCCCACTTTATCACTACCTGAAGGAGTCTCAAAGTGGCTAACATTCTCCTTTCCCTTCCTTCCCTACAACAAACACTCTGTGAGGTGTGTGGGGCTGAGAGACTTCAGAGAAGTGTGACTAGCCCAAGGTCACCCAGCAGCTGCATGTGGAGGAGCGGAGACGCGAACCCGGTTCACCAGATTACGAGTCTACTGCTCTTAATCACTACACCACACGAGAGAGAGAGAGAGAGAGAGAGAGAGAGAGAGAGAGAGAGAGAGAGAATGCATGCTCACAGACCTCTTTTCTCTCTATGAGGACTCATACCTCAGTTGCCTTTCTCGCAAAACTCTGTAAATTTTTCTCAGCCTGCTATTGCCAGACGAACATTTCAAGCATAAGAATTACTGAAACCAGGCTATCTATCCATTGTAGGAAAGCTGCCACATGTCAAATGAAACCCCCCTCCCCCCCCCACGCAACTGTGAAATAATTTGCCAACGATTCCCATCAGCGTCTTCAAACCTTGCAGAACATGGCGTGAGTTGGTGCCAAGTTGGCTTTCGGTGGTTTCTAGAAGGGCAGCATTTCATTTCCAAAGGTCAAATTTTGTTACAAAACGTGAACCTTGGGACACATGCTTCTGCCAATGTTCACTTTGCGCCATTTAAATTGTCACTTCAGATTCAACTTCATACATTTCTCTCAGCAGTTTTGAAGTATGGGGTCATGTATCAGAGCGGAAGAGCTCTCATATAACGGCACATTCCCAAGGCTCAGACATCTCCCATCATCCCACCCCCTCCGCTCTGCGTTCGTGTGAGAGACATAATTGCAAACCAGCAGATTACGCTTTTTGAAAAGTCAAAGCAAACAGATTGTCGAAATTATGGGCGTAGTAAATTGTTTGAGAGCCCCTTTTGCTGTAAAGTAGGGGTGTGTTTGATCAGTGTACTGCTGAGAGTCTCGTGAAAGACATTTCTGAGCTTTCTAATGACGGTGTGAATAAGGCATAACGAAAGGGAATACATATTTTTGGAAGCTGGGGGTGCCTAAGCAGAGCTCTTGGCCCCCACAATTTGCTTCCCCTACAGAAAAGGAATGGTTGTCATAACAGTTCGTTCCTTGATCTCATTATTAGGGATGCAGAATCACGTGAGTTCGAATGAAGCTCTTATTTGAAAGGAAATGCTTTGTGCACTTACAGAGACTTCTCACCACCTAGCAGGATGCTTCCCTCCTCAGAGAAAAGAACAGCAAAGTTTCTGTGCAAGGAAGCAGAGGAAATTCTTTTTTTTTTTAATGTACTTCTTGATGCAACTCTTAACCAGCAAATGGAATTCACTGCTGCAGGGTGTGTCAACAGCCACCACAAGTGATGGAAAGTTCTGTCAGTTCTGGGTTTTCTCAGTTTCTCATTTATCCAACCTTAAAATTTTGTCCTCCACATTTCAGCAGCAATTCAATTTTTTTTCTTTTAAAAAAAATCTGGATTTTTGTGTGAATTTTCTGAATATTTGGATGCTGTTTTGACTAACGTACACTTATGTGCAAGCAATTTCTCTTAATAGAATGTATTTGCATGTTACTTTCACTAATATATCCATTTTTATGCACAATTCCCCCCCCCCCAATATATGCATCTTTGTACAACATTCGTCGGAGAACTGCATCACAAAATTCAGATAAGTGCTGATTCCTATGGCTGACTATGTTTTGGTTCCCATATTGTTTGGGAAATGGAAGATCTGACAAATTCAGCTTTGAATGTGAACTGAATGGAGTTTCTCTCCTTCCCTAGCCACCTCTAGCTTAGATAGTCCTAAAAAGAGACTAGACGCAACAACATTGGGTAAGTTATGTTGACATGGCAAATCCATATTCATTGGAAGTATGCCACTGAATTTAAGTTTCTGAGGAAGGGGAAGGCTGGTGGGCTACTATGAAACTGAATCTTGGTCTCATCCGGAATTGCTTTTATGTTCTCATGAGCCAATGGATTCAAGTGCTTCGGAGCCACTAGCTTGTGGCTTCTGCTTCTAATAGAATCTGATGTTCGCAGATTCATGGACGTTAAAAGCCTTGCGATTATTTCATCCTGGCCTTTTGAATAAAGCCGAGTATAGAATTCCAACCATTTATGTGAGCACTGAATCCCGTAATTTGTGGTTGAAACAGAGCATATCCTTCAGAATACCATTGATTCTCATAAAGGCTTCGAGTGATTGAAAACTTACCACATCCTCTATTAGGCTGTTCCAATTGATAATCATCCTCACCGTTATGGGGGGAGGAAAAACCCAGGGTTCCATTTCCCATATGAAACGTTATGGCTTAAATTGCCAGCAGCTTATTATACCTTTTATCGGCTGGAAGGGGAAGAGAGAAAATATTCTAGTATTAGTATTTTTCTGCAGAAGCTTATTATGCAGTAGAAAAGACTACTAAAACTTCCACTTTAAAAATCTGAGCCTGTCAAGTACTTTAGATGAGAGAGCAACGTCCCAAATCATGACGTATTTAGCCAGGGGTGGGAACCTCAGGCCAAGGGGCCGAAACAGCCTAGAAGGACCCTCTACTTGGTTCCCTGGACCCTCCCCAGACCACACACCCTCCCAAGCCAGCTCTTTTTTTGCACTCTCTTCTCCCCCTCTGCTTTGCACGGAGAAGGTCCCAGCTCCAATCCCTGGCTTCTCCACACAGGGCTGGAAGAGAACCTTCTCCAAAGTCCTGGAGAGCCTCTATCAGTTAATGCAGGCAATAACTGACCTACAGGGACTCACAATAAGGCAGCTTCCTCCATGCCCTAGAATTCTGATCATGCTTCTTGCTTCTTGTAAACAGAGGCGGATGTGTGAATGTGAAGAAAGGAGCCTGTTCTACAAAGGGGAAACGTTCATTTGTTGCATTGCCTATTTAGTCTCTAGCCCCTCTCCACTGGCATGTAGCTTCCTGAACGTTTCGCAGAAGGGATGGTGGCCTCAGACTGGAAAAAGGTTCTCAGCTTCTGCCTTTTGTCACAGTGTGTTTAGGAATGCTGGGCACAACCCAGTTGCCCAGTGAGGTCCACTGAAACCCTTTTGCTGAGATTCCAGTTTCTTTAATGGGCTTCAATAGATGTTCTGCAGTGGGTGGCGCTGTAGTCTAAACCACTGAGCCTCTTGGGCTTGCCGATCAGAAGGCCGGCGGTTCGAATCTCCATGACGGAGTGAGCTCCCGTTGCTCTGTCCCAGCTCCTGCCAACCTAGCAGTTCGAAAGGACACCAGTGCGAGTAGATAAATAGGTACCGCTGCGGTGGGAAGGTAAACAGCGTTTCCATGCACTCTGGTTTTCGTCATGGTGTTCTGTTGCACCAGAAGCGGTTTAGTCCTGCTGGCCACATGACCCAGAAAGCTGTCTGTGCACAAACTCCGGCTCCCTCAGCCTGAAAGCGAGATGAGTGCCACAACCCCATAGTTGCCTTTGACTGGACCATCCAGGGGTCCTTTACCTTTTACCTCTACGCATTAACCTCTTCCCTACTTGTTTTCCACAAATTCACAAGATAGGCTGAATGTTAAGCTTATCTATAACTGGAATAATAATGAATGCCTAGGCTTCAGACTCTTCAAAGTGCCTTGTATACCTGGTCTTTTTTTAATTCTTGCAACAACTCCATAAGGTAGGCATCCCTGTGCCCTTATTCCAGTGAAAAGGTTGAGGCTGTGAGATTGCAAGATTTCTGCTTTAGGTTTAAAGCTCAGACTCTTGACTATAAAACACAAATGGAAAATACATTCATTTTTTTTAAATGAGAGGTGCTGAGGCTGGAAGACTCTTCTTCATATATAGGATTCCTAATTCCGTCAGGGCCATCTTAAGCATATCCAGCGCCATGGTGCAAAGCTCCCTCGCCCACCCGTTTCCCAGAGTTGTCCACCTTTTGTTAGGGAGGACGGTGCTGCTGGCAGGGCTGGAGGAGGCAGGCAGCGGCTAGAGGGTGGCTCCTCCGGCAGGGAAGAGGTGGAGGCTGGACACAGCGCCTCCCTGCTCAGCTGGCCACTTTGTGTCATGGTGGCCATGGCAGACGGAGCCTCCGGGCACGGCGCTGCTTCGGTGTGGCATGGCGGAGGCGGGTGAGGGCAGCGAGCTGATGCCGGGAGGCGCCGCGTCCAGCCTCTGCCTCTTCCCTGGTGCCCTCCAGAACTTGGCATCTTGGCACCCTGCGCCACTAGCCTCTATGGGTAAGACGCCCCTGTTCCCAGTGTCCCATGGGGAGTTGGAGCTGCTTGTGGTTATTTGTTGGATAATAATTGGCTCTCTGAGAATACCCCAAGGTGTTATCTTCCCCTCCGGTCTTTCCATTTAGACAGGACACAGTCTGGGCAGAAAAGATGAGCTCTAGAAAACTCACATTTGATGCCACATATTTTGAAACCTTGCAGGACATTTAAGTGAACTTAGCAGCTGAACATTCAGAGTAGAGGATGCATCTAACTTCTATGCATCTGCCATACCTTTCAAACTCCTATTGGGGATGCAGAAGTTTATAATCTAGCTGAATGCTTATGACCCTAGCTGAGCTTCCTTCAAAGTTGGAGCTAGTTCCTGAATGCATTTACATCACATAAATATTTTCCAATGAAACTGATTGGCACAAACATCTGGACAAATAAAGGAAAGAAGCCATGGGTGGATCTAAACACAGGGGGGGGGGAGAAACATACTATAAATAAGTCAGAAATTAGATTCTTTTAACAAAAGAAAAAATCTCTATGGAAAACCGTGTTTTAAGTTCCTTGCTCTCTGGCGCCATCTGGTGTTGCATGTTTATAGCGCATTCAAATCACTGTTTCTTTACTAAGGTAGCTGAGTCCACGTCTTCAAAACGCATGATGAATATTAAAGCAGAGACAAGGAAGAACTCTCAGTTCCCTGTGCAACCGGGCAGTCCTCTGCTGTTCAGTAATTCTGGCAGCAGCATTGCCAATCTCTGTCTCATTAGGGAGTGCCGTGTGTGTGTGGTTGATTATATGAAAAGTTTTCTCTTTCCTGTTGTGCTAGTCATTGTGACACTGCACTCATTGCCTGATGAATAGGCATATGTTCATCTCCCCCATCTCCCTTGTCGTTGACATCCGTCTGTCTCAAGAGACAATGGAGTGCACCTCCAAGGGTTGAATCAAGCAAAGTAATCTCCCCAGAGTGCAAGCTCACTTATTACCAATGGAATCGTAGTTTCCAGTGGAGTTGCTGTTTTCACCCACCCTTGTTGCATGTACTGTTCATTTTGACCATGAGCTAATGTTCTGTCCTCTGTGAAGCTGAGCAGAAGTTTACCTGCAAGATTCAAAACGGGTTACTCATTTGGGAAGGAGCAACGTGACGTAGCACTGTAACTTTTGTGCTGTCCTCTACACCAGATTGTTTTTTCATCCGTGTGCATTATTCCTAAATAATGCATTCATTTACATTTAGAGCAGTTCCATTTCACTTAGAGGCTTTCCATTAGTGTCAAGCCAAATTATGAGGTGGTGAGATGATTCCCTCCAGCCAACTCCAGTGCTCAAAATAGCACAAGACATAATGATGCCTCTCCTAGCTACCTTTCACCGACCAGCAATGAGGATGCAGAAAACTTCATGGTTTCCTGTTGTCAATGCACACGGGCATATTGAACAAAGATGCAGGCGCTTGTAACTTATCTGGTCTGCATTTGTATGCATATTTCTTTAACCACTTACTAAGAAAATGAAATTAAAAAAGGATTTTAAACTCATGGTGGCGGCAGCAAGAGGGAGGGCAACAATATTTTATTTCAACATTGTCATATATACAATAACCCTGTGAACTACTAGATTAAAGGTAAAGGTAAAGGGACCCCTGACCATCAGGTCCAGTTGTGTCCGACTCTGGGGTTGCGGCGCTCATCTTGCTCTATAGGCCGAGGGAGCCAGCGTTTGTCCGCAGACAGCTTCCGGGTCATGTGGCCAGCATGACAAAGCCACTTCTGGCGAACCAGAGCAGCGCACGGAAACGCCGTTTACCTTCCCGCCAGAGCGGTCCCTATTTATCTACTTGCACTTTGCCATGCTTTCGAACTGCTAGGTGGGCAGGAGCTGGGACTGAGCAATGGGAGCTCACCCCATGGCAGGGATTCGAACCGCCAACCTTCTGATCAGCAAGCCCTAGGCTCTGTGGTTTAACCCACAGCGCCACCCGGGTCCCTATGAACTACTAGATTATAGCATTCCTAATTTACAGGTGGGGATGTGACATTGAGAGTAAGTTTTTTCATGTTGTGAACCACTCTGATCATCTGATGAAGGGCGGTATTCAAATTTAATAACTAAAAATAGAACCATAGAATTGTAGAGTTGTAAGGGACCCCCCCCCCAATGATCATCTAGTCCAACCCCCTGCAGTGCAGGAATCTCAGCTAAAGCATCTATGACAGATGACCATCCAACCTCTGCGTAAAAACTTTCAAAGAAGGAGAGTCCACAAGCTCCCGAGGGAGACCGTTCCACTGTGAAACAACCGAGTTCATATAAGGCAGCTTGATCGTTTGGGGAAAGGTCCAAAGACTGGTAAGCCATCAATTTCAGGGAGGGTCTGTAGCTGGGTGTTTTTCGTGCAGGGAGTCTCAGGCTCGATCCCCAGCATCTGCAGGGAGAATCCTGCCTGAAACCTGGAGAGCCATTGTCACTCAGGGTAGACCATAATGAGCTAGATGGACCAACAGCCTAACTCATTACGCAGCAGCTTCCTATGTCCCTGAAACTCAGTGGCACAGAGGTAGTGGCAATGTCCTTCCCTTCAAGCTCTGCTACCACCATATTGCATTTAAGCACTCCATTGAGCAACCCAATAACATAGTAAGAGGCCAATGGCCCATCTAGCCCAGCCTCCTGTTCTCACAGTGACCAACCAGATGCCTGCAGGAAGCCCACCAGCAAGATTTAACACAAGATCACTCTCGTATACTGGCATTCCTGAGGGGGTTTATATCCTGCAAGCAAGCAGGATTCAGCACTGCAGTCATAGCCTAAACATAAGGAATTGTGTAACAATGAAAGTATGGTAGCATGGCACATGCAAATAACTTCTACTCATGAGAAAGAGGGAAATTGGCATGGCAGCAACATGGACAATGGAATGGGGCAGAGTTTTTAAAGTGCAGATGCAATTGGTGGGCACATTGGTGAAGCATTGAAAAACCTGATAAAGCAGGGTTGAGTGGGCACGGTCTAATATAAATCCACTTCAAATACGTTATTAGTGCACCAGCAGAATGTGGCTATATACACCCACAACAAAACAGCAGTCTGGATAGGCTCTGAATGTATTTTTTGTACTTTTTTATGGTTGAGAACTACACCACAAAATTTGGAGTTGTGCAAAATCCAAAGGATAACTATGTTCCAATCTGCATATTAGTCTGGGAGGTGCAGATCAAGTTAGTTTGTTTTGGAATTCGCAAATATCAGACTCCTCAAGTGTTCCTAGTTATGGTTATCCCTTACAGAATTCTTCTTTCCTTGTTTCCAGAGTCTACGTAGCTTAACTTCTGTATAGCTGTGTGGCTTAACTTCTCAGCCAGTCTGATTAGGGACTGAAAGAAGGGCTTCTCCATCCTTCTGTGGCTTTAATCTGTTCTACATGGAAGGAAGGAAGGAAGGAAGGAAGGAAGGAAGGAAGGAAGGAAGACCAAATGCAGGAAAGAAAGGAAAGGAAAGCTCAAATATAAATTATCTTCTGTGCATCTTTCATTCCTGTCATCTATTCAATACCTGCAGATGAAGGGCTTCCAATCTTTACTGCTCCTAAGACCCAGAGATCCTTTTCAAATAAATAACTGTGGTGCTGAATGAAACGAAGACCTGTTCACAATCTTGCACGTCCTTTTCCCACCTGACCTGCAAGGATGGGGCCTTGACTGACTCCAGCTACAAAAGCTGAGGCTGCCGAACATAATCTTGGGCTGGAGTATTGTTTGGAGGGTTTCGTTGAGTAGCGGTTGCTGCTGCTTTTTTGGGTATGAACAATTTTGTTATGTTGTCGTTATGAGTTTTTTTCATGTTGTAAACCATCTTGAGCATGGGTTGAACTGTGGAAAGGCAGCATACGAATAAAATTATGTATGTATGACACCACATTAGAATGCCAGGGTTTCCCAGTTCTTAACATACCCATAACAGCCATTGTCTTCAGGGTAGATATTGATATTGTTTCAGCTTCATTTGGGCAGTGGAAATTGACACCAGATCTAATCCGAGGCATGGCAACACTGTAGGGAAGACGAGAGCTACTTCCTGGGGAGACCCAAAAAGCAAAGTCCAACCATATGTGCTTCTGCCTGGCCGCCATTGTCTGTTTGCATTGTCTTCTGTTAAGGTGGCACCAGAAAGCTCTATGAAAACTGAGGGGAAAACCAGGGGGGAGATCTAGAGATTTGTTTGTTTGTTTGCAGAGTAGAAGAAAAAGGAGGTGTCCCCCCCTTTCTTCTTCACTTCTAGTTTCTCACTGAAGACTAAAGAAGGGACCCAGCTAAGACTATTGGAGAAGCATGGCTTTGTTTTTGATGAAGGATGGAGAATTGTTTGTGGGGCTACCAGAGCTCGAGATGCCCACACAAACAGATTTTTAGGTCTCTGAGGCCTTCAAGAAGAACAAATTGGCTGTTTGCTTTGTGAATTGTATTTGGGATCCTGCCCATGTGTGGAACAAAAGTTTTGGACTCAACATAAGGATGAAGAAAGGGAGAAGGCTTGTTCATAAGATACAGGCAATTTGGACTGGGAAGCTTCCAGGAGCTTAATCAACACTATTAATCAATCCAGTTCCTTTTCTGTGAGGCTCTGGAATTTCCTGAACTTCACCACAGTTCTTTGGAGCCTCAAAGATCACCCTGTGTGATTATTTGCACAACTCTGTTTGAACTGTGATTAGTATCTTTGGGCTAGAGAATGAGGGTTCTCTCCAGCTGTGTCCATTTATTAGTGGAAGGCTGTTTGATCCAGCAGAGGATTCTGTGAATGGAAGCAGAACAGAGTGATTTAGACTTTATCCCCTTTCCTTCTGCAGCCCCCTGATCCTAAGTGTTGTGGGATCATCCAGAAGAATGTGTGAAGTAGTGCAGGAGGCTCCAAGAGAAATGGGGAATATTTGAAAGCCATCTCCATCCTACTGCGGCTCATAGAAGAAACAGCCTTTTGTGAACGGAAGCACAGCATTGGATGCAACCCAAAGTAAATAAAAATTTGTTTTGTAGCTAAAAATAATTAGTCAACGGGGTTTGGTGAAACTATAACACTGAGTCGCGTATTGCACTCTAAAGTAGAGCGGGCGATACCTGGTTTTCAACATTGCGATATATCACTAGTGAAACATTGTGCTATATTGATATATCACGATGTCTGAAAAAAGGATAGAGCTATGCAGAGGCAGAGGCTGACTCCACAGTTTTTCTCACATTGTGATTTTTGCATCACACACACACACACCATGATTCACAATATATTGCCAGGTCAAAAATTATGAAACCGATATCACAATATGAACTTCCAACAGGTTTGGGACAATATATCAATGGAGGAGACTCTTGAGAGTCCCATGGACTGCAAGAAGATCAAACCTATCCATTCTCAAGGAAATCAGCCCTGAGTGCTCACTAGAAGGACAGATCCTGAAGTTGAGGCTCCAGTACTTTGGCCACCTCATGAGAAGAGAAGACTCCCTGGAAAAGACCCTGATGTTGGGAAAGATGGAGGGCACAAGGAGAAGGGGACGACAGAGGATGAGATGGTTGGACAGTGTTCTTGAAGCTACTAACACGAGTTTGGCCAAACTGCGGGAGGCAGTGAAGAATAGGCGTGCCTGGCGTGCTCTGGTTCATGGGGTCACGAAGAGTCGGACACGACTGAACGACTGAACAACAACAACCAATATATCGCCCAGCTATACTCTAAAGCCCATTGCTTTTGAATCTTCACCAGCAATGCACAGAACTGTTAGCCCAAGGTGGGGAGAATCCATCTGTTTCTATTAATCTTCTGTTGGGCTTTGAATCACATTAATTGACAGTCCCAGGGCAAACATAACCAGTAGCAGCTAGTGGAGCTGGGTGGTCTGTGTATCTGACCTCCTGGCGGCAGAGTCACTGCTGTTTACCAATAGGGGGAGGCAGAAGGGACGTGGGCACTCTGTAGGCACACTGGTGATAGTGTAGGACTGGTTCAGGCGATGTGCCCGCACAGTACCTATGTTTCCAACACCTCACCCTTCCCCCTCCTGGTATGCTGCAGCAACTCCACTGCCAGGAGGTCAGGTATGTGGTGGTGTCCCTCTCCACCCAACACTGCCAGACATAATACTGCCAAGGTAGAGCTGGGAAAAAGGTTCCACAGGGAGAACTCAATGCCTCAAGGACTGCTTCTCCCCATATAAACCATCCTGGACTCTGCGTTCATCCTCTGAAGCCCTTCTTCATGTGCTTCCTCCTCGTCAGGTCCAAAGTGTGACAACAGGAAAAAGGGCCTTCTCTGTGGTGGCTCCCCATTTGTAGAATGCTCTCCCCAGAGAGGCTTGCCCGGCACCTTCATTATATATATTTTAGGCACCAGGCAAAAACGTTCCTCTTCAACCAGGCCTTTGACCGATTAATATCCTACAGCTGGGGAAACTCAGCCAGATGGGTGGGGTACAAATAAATAATAATAATTATTATTATTATTATTATTATTATTATTATTATTATTATTATTTAAATGTGTCTGTGGGAAAGCGGGGTTATGATTTTGTTGTGTGAATTGTGCTCCTTTGAAAATATTTCTTTTCTTTTCTCCCACCATCTCCAAAAATTTCAGAAAATGCTCCCTGCCCTTTCATTGCCTGCAAATGGGACTAGGAAAGTGTGTGTGTGTGTGTGTGTGTGTGCGTGTGTGTGTGTGTGTATCCTATGTCATTCCCTTTTTGGTGGTAGCCATGGTTAGCAACATGTGTGCACCCATTTTCTAGCTGTGGTTAGAAAGAAGGCATGAACTGATTTTAATTCCATAAGGTATATTTAATAATCTACACTATAAAAGCAAACTGGTTTAAATGCATATACTTTCAGATTTCATTTAAAAAGACAGCCCAGGAGGGATAAATAAATAAATTTCCTTCCTTTCCCTCATGGTCAGATCCAGTCAAATTTACTCATAGGGTAAACTTGTGCATTTCTACCCAGAAATAAAACCTATGAGTTCAAGGAGACTCTGATATTATGAGAGATGGATAAATAGCTTTCAGGACACATTCTGAAGCAGGTTCCTTACTGGATTGCTGTCATGACCCACAGAATCACTGCTGCTCCGTGTCTTTCTTGGAGACAAGTAATGCCTAGGAAACTTTCTCCCATGTGGTGCTTTTTAGACATAGAGCATGACTTGGACTCCCTTGGATTGCAATATACCGGCAAAGGAAGCCCTAAGGAGCTCATAAAAGTACACACGATTAAATTCTGAACATCCGTAGATGTGGCACAATAAAAATCGCACGTTGCAAATGTTAGAGCCCAGATCTTATTTTAGGATTACCACTTTGAAAAGGTGAAACAACCTGTCCCTTGTCCCAGTTCAACTGTCAATTGTCCCAGTACAGGCGTATATAGCATCCTGTCTAGTTTGAGAAGGTAGCTGAGAAAGTAACTGCGTCAAACTCTCTCAGAAATAAGCCCAATTTCCTGTTCATCAATTTGCCACCTCCCATGAAATTGTAGCGCCAACGTAATGCTCCCTTACAATGTGGGAAAGTAAGGCGATTTTAGGCAAAAGGAAAAAATTGGATGCATGAATTTTGGATCATGAATGAGACTGCTTGTTCCATTTCCCTACAACATTTATTTCCTTATGTAAATTGTATGCTGTTTTATTTGAGCCATAAATACCTGCCATTTCAATAAGTACGGCAAGATATTTCAGTGCCTATCCACAGCAATCAGGAAAGCCAACAGCAAAAGGACTGCCGCAGTTTGCTGTTGCCACCACTTATGTAGATTGCAAATTGCAATCGCAATCTTATAAGCTACCTTAACTTCCCATCTTGGCCTATTTTCTCTGTTTTCACCATGGATAAAAAGTATTCCAGCCCTGTCAAATGCACTCTGTGTTACTTTAAATGGGAAATGTTTTTTTTTGGGGGGGGGGAATCTGGAAAAAAGGAACCGGATGATCCACAACATAAATATAATGGGTCTCCCCCCCCCCCCCCCATTGAGTGAAAGGAAATATCCGGTACATTCAAAGTAGCAAATCGGGTTCTACCTTGAGTAAGAGCACGTGTTGCGATCGGGACCTGGCAAGACACTTCCCTGTCCTGTGGGGGTGGGGCCGGCAGCCGGCCTTAGCTGCAATAGGGTCTAGAAGTGTTGCTGGGCAAAGCGAGATGTAGCAATTTGTGATGGACAGCTCAGCGTCCTATATATTCCTCTGCACGCAGGGTGATCTACCTCTTGGCTTCGAGCTTCTGATCACCCATCCCGCCTCCCCTCTTTTTCTTAGGCCTCTGCGCTTGACCTTGCAACTGCCTGTCATGGGGTCGTCTGCTTTTGGGGCAGAGGCCCAGTAGGAATTTGTCCATCTGGCTGATTGGCTGTTGCCATTTGGTTTTCGCCTACTGCAGTAGCAACTTGTCACAACTTGTAAGGTTGGCGGTTAGGCATTGGTTCCTGAGTGGATTGCTGGATTGGGCGGTTCCCATCCAGAATCATGATGATGCTGGGAATTGCGTTAAAGGAATCCGGCGACTCTTATGCTTTGTCCGAAGCCCCGGTCAGGGATAGGGCCGTAGCCAGAGCCCCCGGGACCGCTGGGGAGTGGGAGGTTCTGTCCCCAGCCTGCTTAACTCTCCCCAGCTGCATTCTTCCGATGCTGACTGGAGGTCAGCAGATGTCCCGGTAGGACAAATAGTCTGAACCAATGCCTATGCAACCACTAACCGAATTTGTTAGGAAAGTGAGGGGGAATCAGGCTGAGATTTTGGGATGAACAAATGATTATTGGATGTTGCATGCTGTTTAAGTAATCTTGCTATATTTATCGTATTGAATTGTGTGTGGGGGGGGGGGTTTGCATGCTATTATATTTTTGTTTTGCTGTGTTATTTGGGAATTGTTTTTGAAGTGTTTGTTTGAAATGCACCCCTGCCCTGTTTCTTTGTTTTAAACTGCTTTGAGCATGATCTTTTTTGGGGGGGTGGGGGGGAGGGGAGAAGGAAGCTCGTAAGTAACTCAGTGTGGTGTAATGGTACAGGTGTTGCACTATGCACCTGGGAGGCTAGGGTTCAAATCCTCACTCAGCCATGAAGCTCACTGAGTGACCTTGGGCCAGCACTGTCTCTCAGCTTAACAACTTCTTCTTCTTCTTCTTCTTCTTCTTCTTCTTCTTCTTCTTCTTCTTCTTCTTCTTCAAACCCCACCCATCTGGCTGGGTTTCCCCAGCCACTCTGGCCGCCTTCCAACAAAATATTACAAATACAACAAAACACCAAACATTAAAAACTTCCCGAAACAGGGCTGCCTTCAGATGTCTTCTAAAAGTCCGATAGTTGTTTCTTTCCTTGACATCTGATGGGAGGGCGTTCCACAGGGCGGGCGCCGCCACCGAGAAGGCCCTCTGCATGGTTCTACCTCACAGGGTTGGTGTAAGGATAAAATGAGGTGGGGGGAACCATGTACACCACCTCGAGCACCTTGAATCTTGTTGTTGTTGCTGCTGCTCCTGGCATCCGCCTGTCTCGAGAGACAATGGAGTGTGCCTCCGGGGGTGAAGTCAAACCGCTGGAGAATCGCAGCACCTGCTGTGGCTGCAGAGAGCGGTAACTCGTAACTGCTGCCTCCTGCGTTCTTTTTTTCTGCAGCACCGAAGTGACCTTTCCAGGGTGCAAGGCCTGGGCAGGGTGTATGGCTGCAGCTTGAGTGAAAAGGTGTACATAAATATTGTAAATAAACAAGCAAAAAACAAAACAAATAAGTCATCAGGAGAAGTCCTAAGACTATTCTGCAAGCGGATGTATCTTCCAAAGCATCCCTAAAGTAGCTTTAGGTCACATCCACACATACAGTTAATGCACTACTTTAACTGCCACAGAAAATCATGGGAAATATACCGGTAGTTTGTTAAGTGCGGTGCTGACATTCGTAGAACTACAATTCCCAGTACCCAGGAGTCCCCATGATTGATAAAGTGGTATAGCAGGGCTTCAGTGGACTGGTGTGAATGATCTTCACCTATAGCTCGGAGCTATAGGCTGAAGCTATTACATCATAGCTGCAGAGATTCCTGGCTAAAACCTGCAGTCAGGGCATGACATCATGCAATTTGGCACAGCACTGGCTTTTGCCTAGAAAAAAAACCCCATTTCCGCTATGACATTATCGCTCAGGGCAGCGCTTTCGTTCATCTTCATTCAGGACAACACTGCTGTTTAATTATCTCTTAAGCTTTGATAACCGCGTGGCAGTCACAGAATTGTCCCGTAGCCTCCGTGACATTCCCATTGTGTGACCTACGGTGTCACCAAATTGACCGCCGTTAAATCAAAGGTCTTCTGCCTCGAGGCAATTCCACCTGATGGCGTGGCTTCTGTGCCGCTTTTGAAGCATTTAAAAGCCTCTGAATCAACATCCCATCTGACATGGGGTTTGATCATTAGGACTGCTCTATTGACATGTTAGAACGTCGGCTTGATTAAAAGGACAAAGAGAAAGGAGAAGTAGAAAGCTTGGCTCCGGAAAAAGCCAAAGTAGCTGCTCTTTCACAGATCAATTATGGTTAGGAGGGCTTTGTTCACACGGCAGCCCCGGGGCACCGAGACATTAGACCGAGTTCATTCAATCTGAAAACATGAAGACCTTTCTTAAAGCATCACAGTTCCAGGACTGTAGTTGGATTTGTGTAAAGTCGAATCCCCTCCTACATCCTGAGCTTGTTGCAACCATCTTCTGTAGACAGCTAGGCCTCTTCTCCAACTGCACATATTAACAAGGCCAACTTGAATGGCTTTTTCTCTGCTCCTGAGGAGGTCATGTGCTCCTCCAGTTTACTGCAAAGTTTTCCACTAGCGCAGTGGTGGCCAAACTTGGTCCTCCCACTGTTTTGGGACTATAATTCCCATCATCCCTGATACTGGTCCTGTTAGCTAGGGATGATGGGAGTTGTCGTCCAAAAACAGCTGGAGGGCCAAGTTTGGCCACCACTGCAGGGGGGAAGTGGGTTATAGCTCATTATTGTGGATAACGTACCCTCCAACATTACTCCGATTAAAATGGGGATGTCCTATTTCAGAAGAAAAGGAGGAGGAGGAGGAGGAGGAGGAAGAAGAAGAAGAAGAAGAAGAAGAAGAAGAAGAAGAAGAAGAAGAAGAAGAAGAAGAAGAAGAAGAAGAAGATTGTGTTATGTTAGTGGAAACTGCTTGCAGTAATGTGCTAATTGGGCAAAAATGTGTTAAAATGTGCATATCAAGAGAAATGCACACTTAAGCGCTGGAAAGGTCTGATGAAGCCATCCTTTTAAAATAAAAATTCACAAACTGATGCAGAAGTTTCCCAATTTAAAATGGGAGAAATGAGAAAAAACAAAACTGACAATCAAACCATTGCAGGATCATCAGAAGCTGCCTTACACAGAATCGGGCCCTTGGTCCATCTAACTCAGTATTGTCAGCACGGACTGGCAGCAGCTGTACAGGATTTCAGGCAGGGTTCTCCCCTGGGCTGACCCGGGATTGAACCTGGCACCTCCTGTATGCAAAGCTGATGCTCTACCCCCGATTTATTACCCTTCTTCCTGTTAGAATCAATTAGCCAATCATTATGGGTGATATCCAATGTTAACCATACTTTGAGTAGACCCAGGGAAATCTGAGTATCACCCAATATCTCAGTTAATAGTTATCAATCAACTTGTTTCACCCCATTTCCTGACCTAAAGGGAACATTCTAGGGTGTCAGAAGTGGCCACAAACTGCTCAGTGTGACACCAAAGCATTCAGCTCCCAGTGAGTGGTGGAGAATGAAACCAGCTGCACTGATTATCCCAGACCCTCCAAGTGTCCCTATTTTCCAGGGACACCCCTGATTTAGAGAAGCCATCCCAGTTTCTGATTTGGTCCCAGAAGGTCCCACTTTTCCCTACGATGTCCCTATTTTCATTGGACAAATGTTGGAGGGTATGGAGTTTTCCAACTCCTGAGCCATCTGAAGGCAATTCTGTATAGGGAAGGTGTGTTTTTAATGTTTAATGTTTTATTATGTTTTTATATATGTTGGAAGCTGCCCAGAGTGGCTGGGGCAAGCCAGTCAGATGTGTGGGGTCTAAATAGTAAAATTGTCGATATGGAATGGGACATCTCTATTTCCGTCAGAGAAATGTTGGAGGGAATGCATATACAGGCCATGCCTTGGAGATATTACAAGTTCAGTTCCAGACCACCGCAATAAAAGGAATATGGCAATAAAGTGAACCCCCCTTTTTTTGTTTCCTGGTGCATATAAAAGTTATGTTTACACTATTGTTGTTGTTGTTGTTTGGTCGTTTAATTGTGTCCGACTCTTCGTGAACCCATGGACCAGAGCACGCCAGGCACTCCTGTCTTCCACTGCCTCCCGCAGTTTGGTCAGACTCACGTTGGTAGCTTCAAGAACACTGTCCAACCATCTCATCCTCTGTCGTCCCCTTCTCCTTGTGCCCTCCATCTTTCCCAACGTCTGGGTCTTTTCCACGGAGTCTTCTCTTCTCATGAGGTGGCCAAAGTCTTGGAGCCTCAGCTTCAGGATCTGTCCTTCCAGTGAGCGCTCAGGGCTGATTTCCTTCAGAATGGATAGGTTTGATCTTCTTGCAGTCCATGGGACTCTCTGTTTACACTATACTGTAGTCTATTAAGTCGGGTCTCCCTGGCTGCAGGGGCATGAGGAGAAAAACCTGGCTCTAGGCCTAACCAGATCCACTCCCATGGTCAGAAGAGGGCTAGCAGTGGGGAGGGGCTGGGCTGCTTGCCGCTGCATCCCTTCCTCATAAGGAGCAGTTTCTACTAAGCACAATAAAGTGATGCACAGTAAAACAATTATGCCTGTATGAGTTTTTTAAATAGTGATTTTTTAAAATCCCAATTGGTACGAGCATTGGGTTTTAACTGATTTTATATGTGCACTGTGCCTCTTTTAAACTGTGCATATAAGTTTTTAAAATTGCTTTTATATTCCTTTTTGTTAGAGTGCAAATTGCTTAAAGCTTAAACAATACAGTGGCACCTCGGGTTAAGAACTTCATTCGTTCCGGAGGTCCGTTCTTAACCTGAAACTGTTCTTAACCTGAAGCACGACTTTTGCTAATGGGGCCTCCCGCTGCCGCTGCGCCGCCAGAGCACAATTTCTGTTCTTATCCTGAAGCAAAGTTCTTAACCTGAAGCATTATCTCTGGGTTAGCGGAGTCTGTAACCTGAAGCGTCTGTAACCTGAAGTGTCTGTAACCTGAGGTACCACTGTATGTGCTTTTGTTAAGCGATCAGAAATGAGCCATTCCTTATGAGGAACGGCTTAGGGAGCTGGGTATGTTTAGCCTGGAGAAGAGAAGGTTAAGGGGTGATATGATAGCCATGTTCAAATATATAAAAGGATGCCATATAGAGGAGGGAGAAAGGTTGTTTTCTGCTGCTCCAGAGAAGCGGACATGGAGCAATGGATTCAAACTACAAGAAAGAAGATTCCACCTAAACATTAGGAAGAACTTCCTGACAGTGAGAGCTGTTCGGCAGTGGAATTTGCTACCAAGGAGTGTGGTGGAGTCTCCTTCTTTGGAGGTCTTTAAGCAGAGGTTTGACAGCCATCTGTCAGGAATGCTTTGATGGTGTTTCCTGCTTGGCAGGGGGTTGGACTGGATGGCCCTTGGGGTCTCTTCCAACTCTAGGATTCTATGAACGGGGGGGGGGGGGAGTGAAGAGCATCTTCATAGGTAAGCAGCCCTTGTCCCCTGCCTTGCAGAACAAGGAAACAGCCTCTGAGAGAAACACATTTGTTACCTGGCTGTGGCAAGTGATAGACAGCGAAGGGCCACGAAGGTCGGAGTAATTGTTTTTAAGCCTTCCCGAGATTCCCACATCCATTAAGAGAGGCAGAGGCTGAGCACATGGCCTGGGGGGCACTTTGCAGCAGAAGTTTTGTGGCGGCAGTTTGCAGTGGCCGAGCTGAAAACAACAAGAAAAGAGGAGCGGCAGAGCTATGAACTAAGTAGGTCAAAAGCAAAGGAGGAAGGAAATAAAATAGAGGGAAAGGCAGGCTGCTGGAGAGCTGGGGTTTGAAGACACAAGGAACACCCCAAGACATAAACACGGGGGTGGGGGGGGACAGTGGAATTATGTGAGCGATTTCTAGCTCCTGCTTTTAGATCCCAGTGTCATCGCTGAATTCCTTATTCTTTGTGACTGGCCTGCCAGCCATTTCTTCTTCTGCTGCTACTTTCTTTGTCTAGCCTTTCTCAGCTACGCTTTCATGGGCACTGGATTCTGGGCAACCCACCACAGAGTCCAGAAAACATCCCAGCCCCCCCCCAGCCCCCGTTGGAGCAGGAGTGAGGTTTTCACAGCTCCCAAGCCATTCCCGGTCCAGACACAGAAGCTTTTAGATGGCAAACTCAGTTTAAACCGTGCCGTACGGCTTACGGCAATGAATGAAAAAGGAAAACCTATTTTTTTTCCCCCCCTGCAAACAGAGAGGAGCTTCAGCATACTGATCAGGAAGCTTTAAAAAAAAAAAAAAAGAAGGAAAGGAAAGGAAAAACTGCAATGGTAGCAAAAGGCCCCCAAGCCTTCAGCAGTATGTGCAGCTGAACTGATGAGGAGAAAGAGGAGGCTGAGTTGTATCGCTGGAGGAATACATTAGCAATCAAAGCAAGGGCATACCCAGAACATTATGTAAGGAAATGAAAGTACATCATATGCTGTGCTCTCTTTCTTCTTTTCGCCATACCTCCCACAGATATCTGTTTCTCCGCCGCTTTTTAAAAGCTTTTATCCTTATTAGAGGCCAAATTGATGCTCGCTGCAGGCATTAACTCTGGGTGAACCGCCCATCCTGTTGACTGCTGCGTCCCATGTTCTCGACAGACCTGCCTCCTTTCGGTTAGCAGCACTTAATTCTGAACCCGTCAGTCAGATGAACAGCCTCCCGCAGATGGCAAGGACATCCGAGGCAACCAAAGGTGAAGAGCCTCCCCATCGCAGCCCAGGTTACGCAACGGTGGGGAGGCCATGCTGAGCAGCTGTTTTGCGTCTGCTGGCAAGCTCTCTTGCTCGGGCAATCCAGGAGCATTGACAGAAGGCTTGGCCACCTGCTAATGGAACCACTAGCATGGATTGTTATTATTTTGACGTGGTTTGCCCGTGCCTCTTTCTATCCATCGGAAAGCAGAGATTGGATGGCCATCTGTCATAGATGCTTTAGCTGATATTCCTGCATTGCAGGGGGTCAGACTAGATGACCCTTGGTGTCCCTTGCAACTCTATAATTTTATGATTCTATGAAAATATATTTATGTGTCTGCCCAGTTGTATGGTGATTGCCCCTCAGAGAGGAGGCTTTTCCAGACAACCTGTTTATTTGACATTCATCCTAATTTGCTTACACAAAGATTACATGTTGGATAGACTATTTCCGGTCTTTTATTATAATTTATTATTAATTCACATACTGCTTAAATGACATAATGGCTTCTAAGCAGTTTGCAACTATAAAATCTACTCATAATTTCTCCATGAATGTCTATATAAAGTATAAAGATCAACACATCTTTATTGTGCATTCATTCTGATTTCTTCACAGAGTAGGTATACGATACAGAGCAGTCACCCTGAGCATTAATAATTTGGGATGAACGTTGATAATTAGTTCATCCCGCTTTTCACTGTATTTCCCTATCACTTTCCTAACTGCAAAAGGTCTGGTGGATGTTGTTGTTGTTTTAAAGCGGATTTGTGACACTAGGGCAACAGGTGTTTTGATCTGCTTTAATTGTGCAAACCCAAAGCTATGGTACGCACTTGAATCCATGCTACATAATAGTGGCTGTCTGGAGGCATCCTAAGATCTTCGGGGTGTGAAAAGGGGTGAGCATACCAAACCAAAAGCTTTGATGGATGAATGAGAGAGCTTGGAGAGACCAGACGGATACAACCTGAAAACAAGAGCCAACACAGCACCGCAAAGGAGCACACCTCACAAGCATGCAGCCTAACCCGTTCACCTAAATCCCTGCAGATCTCTGTCCATAATCCCTACTGAGACTGTGAACAAGATCTAAGGCCCCATCTGCACTAAACATTTAGGATAAAGGTAAAGGGACCCTGACCGTTAGGTCCAGTCGTGGACGACTCTGGGGTTGCGGCGCTCATCTTGCTTTACTGGCCGAGGGAACTGGTGTACAGCTTCCAGGTCATGTGGCCAGCATGACTAAGCCACTTCTGGCGAACCAGAGCAGCAAACGGAAACGCCGTTTACCTTCCCGCCGGAGCGGTACCTATTTATCTACTTGCACTTTGACGTGCTTTCGAACTGCTAGGTGGGCAGGAGCTGGGACTGAGCAATGGGAGCTCACCCTGTTGCGGGGATTCGAACCGCTGTCCTTCTTTTCAGCAAGCCCTAGGCTCTGTGGTTTAACCCACAGCGCCACCCACGTCTACCAAACATTTAGGATACTAGCGTACAAATTTAAAGTCATGGCTCCCCCCCGCCCCAAGAATCCTGGGAGCTGCAGTTTTGTTAAGGATGCTAAGAATAGTTAGGAGATCCCTGGGCACGGGTGGCGCTGTTGTCTAAACCACTGAGCCTCTTGGGCTTGCCGGTCAGAAGGTTGGCGGTTCGAATCCCCGTGACGGGGTGAGCTCCCGTTGCTCTGTCCCAGCTCCTGCCAACCTAGCAGTTTGAAAGCAGGTCAGTGCAAGTAGATAAATAGGTACCGCTGTGGCAGGAAGTTGAATAGTGTTTCTGTGTGCTCTGGTTTTCGTCATGGTGTCCCATTGCGCCAGAAGCGGTTTAGTCCTGCTGGCCACATGACACGGAAAGCTGTCTGTGGACAAACGCCAGCTCCCTCAGCCTGAAAGTGAGATGAGCACCACAACCCCATAGTCGTCTTTGACTGAACTTAACCGTCCAGGGGGTCCTTTACCTTTTTTTTTGTTTTAGGAGATCCCTGTTCTCCTAGGAAACTGCCACACACAAGAGGGAGAAGCCCCAAATGTACATGTTCTTCGAACAGTTATGAAGATGAGCACCGCAGTTATCAAACTGCAAGATGGAGTTGGAAGAGCATCCTTGGTGCTCTTCCCCAAGGTCTCCAGGCAGGTGTGCTCTGCCTTTGACATTGTCTTGGCATCTGTAAAATAACGGGTGATAAACTTGTCAGAGTTGCCTTGAGACTTTAAGTACCATTTGCTCTGCCTCACTGGCTTGAATATAAAGAATTTTTTAGCTTCAATTTCCTACGTGAGACGAGCTTTTCATAAGACTCCCTCAACAGATGTATTGCCGGCTTCCCCTGCCGTTTAGCACTTCTGTATAAGTGGTCAATCACTATAATAACATTAACTGTGACAAATTCTCTCGGTGTTAGCTGATATAATACCATGTGCAGTTCCAGAGGAATTTTTCATTCGTCTCGCTGATCACAACCTTTGAAATATCCTGCTTCATGGGCTTCCATGTGTCTTGATGTGCTGAGTGTGAATAGGAACATTTCCCCAGTATTTAAAAAAAGGAACAGTGCCTGCCTGTCATTTCAAAAGCAGGTTTCTTTGTGCCATATAAAGCTCAGATGAAACTCTGAGTAACTAATATATCTCCGCTTTGTTCACTATGTAAATCCTGGAACAGCTCTTTAGGCCAAGTGAAGCAACCACAGAAGGCACAGCAAATTGGTCTACCAGCTGACTTAGGAGATGTGCTTTAGGAGGACACGTTGTTATGTAATGAAGGTACATTTCTCCTTACCATACACATACCCTCCAATGCTTCTCCAGTCAAAATAGGGACGTCCTATTCCATACCCTCCAACATTTCTCCAATGAAAATAGAGACGTCCCCCGCCAACAATTCTCTGATGAAAATAGGGGTGTCCTAAGGAAAAGCGGGGTTATTCCGGGATGAAATCTGAACCCAGGGCAGCTTCTGTAAATCGGGGACTGTCTCTGGAAAACAGGGATAATTGGAGGTGTCTTTAAAGAGAGGGGAAGAAACTCCAAGTGTTGGCTTATCTCCCACCTCATCTTCCATGCTTCGTGTGTGTGGAGTTGGGTGAGAACTTCTGTTTCTGCTATTTCCTATTTAAAATCAGCTCAAGTAGGCAAGAGCGACTGTGCTTGGGCAATGGCTGGGATGACCCAGTTTCAAATCTCCACTCACCCCTGAAGGTCACTGGGTGACCTTGGCCCAGTTAGTATCTTCTAGCTTAGCCTACCTCACACGGTCATTGTGAGGGGAAAATTGGAGGAACGGTGTATTTTGCTTTGATCTCCTTGGAGTAAAGGCAGGATGTAATTATATATATATGTTAGTTGGACTATTCTATGACTGTGCTGTTGTTGTTGTTGTTGTTCAGTCGTTCAGTCGTGTCCGACTCTTCGTGACCCCATGGACCAGAGCACGCCAGGCACGCCTATCCTTCACTGCCTCTCGCAGTTTGGCCAAGACTGTGCTACTGAACTTCAAATATAACTATTTAGAAGTCTGACTAAGCAGATAAAGCTACGTATAAGTGGAGAAGTGGAAAAACATCATTACAGTGCACTGCCCAAGGTGGGGACAATAAGGCCATGTGAGCGGTGGCTCAGAGGCATTGTGGGTAACAACAGAAGACTTCAAGTGCACCATTGCCCACACGGGCACCACATTAGTGACTGTACATAATGCACAAGAGGGAATATATCGGTATTTCCCTAAACCAGTGGTTTTCAACCAGTGTGCTGTGGCACCCTGGGGCGCCTTGAATGATGGTCAGGGGTGCCGTGGTCAACACTGGCCTCTGTCCCTCTTTCCTACTCTCCCTCCTCGATGTCCTCTTGTGTCTCCCTCCCAAAGGCTTGCACAGCTGTTTGTTGCAGCAGCCCTGGCTATAAGATCCACAGGCTAATGGTGCCTCTTGGAGGCACCTCTCTTTGGGGCGAGGGGGGGCAGCTCAGAGACTGGGGGCAGCGGCAGCAGCTGCCCAGAGGACTCGAGAGGAGAGGGGCCTGGGAGGACACTCCACAAGGAGGATGTTAGAAAAAGGGTGACAGGCAACCAGCTCTGCAGGCAAGGGGTGACAAAACTGGGCTCCTGTGTAGTGGAAACTCACGGAAGATCTTTGTAATCACGAGGAGTCAGGTTGCATATCCTCCTCCCTTTTCCATCCTCAGTCTTGAAATTAGCAAAGTAAAGTTGCTGGTGAGGAAGATGCAATTAGTTGAGAACACCTTCAGCTGCCTATGACCTTAGCCAAGCCACACCCAGGTGCCTGACCAGTCGGGAATGGTACCTGATAGCCAGGTGGAATCAATCAAACCTATTAAGCTAACTATATAAACGAAGGAATGGAGGGGACCGATTGGGCTTCGCCACAGACCAGGTACCGGGTGCTGTGGGTTTCCTGGCGTGAGGGGTCTCTCTCGCCGCTCCTTTGGGGCCCCGGGTGGCAGAAGGGGAGATTGTGCTTGGGCTTTTATCAGGTATGCTACATTTGTCTGCTGCTGATTGTATCTAGAAATAAAAGCATATTTGTTCTTCTTCCATTGGTGTGTTCATTGGATCCAGACCCCAAAAGAACCCTGCCCCTTGGCAGGACAGGGTGCCGCAAAAAGAATGCAGTTGGTCAAGGGAGCCGGGGACTCAAAAAGGTCGAAAACCTCCGTCCTAAATGCTTTGACTCTGCATGCAAAGAGAAAGTGTTGAAAAAAGAATCACTTTCCTTAACTCTGTCACTAAAGCTAGGAGATAAGAATTTGGATACAGGAAATGGGTTAGGAATGATTCTCTTAGACCAATCCGTTTTCAAAGCAGAGCGGCAGTAAATTAAAACACCACCACAACAGGATTTTGTTGTATTGATCAGCTAAGGACAGCGGAGATTTATATTCAGTCACTGGAGATGAGGAGAGGAAAGAGGCTAACACCAGCAAGAGGAAATTTAAAAAAGGGCTTTAAAGATGAATTTCTTGTGACCGGATTTGAAGAAATGCAATTAATTAGCAATGCTCACTAATGCCGCCCTTAAAAAAAAGAAAAGGTACCACCTGTCATCAATATTCTGAAACCTCTTTTATAGATTTGTGATTAACTCCCAGTTATAGACCAATTACCCTGTTCATTATCATACAGGAGCTTGTTACCAGCACCAAATCTATAAATGATGGCTGTGAGTGACACAGCTACAGATTTAATAGAACTCAGCGCTGCTTGTCCTAATCCTAATCACCATCATATATGGAGATCTCGGTGCACCCCCAAAAGTAATCTAGGGACTGTTCTTGTTTAACATTAAGCAAATGTGCAAGGATTTCGGAAGCTGAAAAAATGAAATAGCTGGACTTATTTAAAAACAACAACTGAGTTTGAAATAAATTGATAAGAGGAAACTGGAACATTGACAGACCGCAGGAGCTTGAATGAAATGTTGCAGTGTCTGTCTGGGAACAGATTTTTTTTTTCCTGTGTACGTTTCTAAAGAAAGTGAAGCCTGGAGTTTCAATAGAAACTGGAGACAATGTTATCTCTGCCACAGGAAGGATTCAATTGTATTTTGTATGCACTTTTCTGTTTACCTACATGCTAGCTTGCTAGATGTTATCCTTCAGCAGAGATGTCCCCTTTTCTCCCATATCTCTTGCTTTTCATTGGACTCTTTACCCAAGATGGTTTATGAGTCTTCACGCGTTTCCCCCGCCTTGCTTAGAAAGTCTGGATAGCAATCCTGCTGTTCAGTCAGAGCAGAATTTAACAAAATAAAATGCTACTCTCTAGGACCACGGTCCTAAAACCATTTAACTGGGAAATTATTGATTTTAAAAAACAGAAAACATTTCTGCAAGAGCACTTGAGACCTCAAGTAAAGCTATGTCCAGACACACTTCATTGCATTTCTGTTCATTGTTTTCCTTGAATTTAAGTGGCAAATAGAAGGGGAAGAAATGGAGGCAGTGAGAGATTTCACTTTCTTGGGTTCCATGATCACTGCAGATGGTGACAGCAGTCACGAAATTAGAAGACGCCTGCTTCTTGGGAGAAAAGCAATGACAAACCTAGACAGCATCTTAAAAAGCAAAGACATCACCTTGCCAACAAAGGTCCATATAGTTAAAGCTATGGTTTTCCCAGTAGTAATGTACGGAAGTGAGAGCTGGACCATAAAGAAGGCTGATCGCCGAAGAATTGATGCTTTTGAATTATGGTGCTGGAGGAGACTCTTGAGAGTCCCATGGACTGCAAGAAGATCAAACCTATCCATTCTTAAAGAAATTAGCCCTGAGTGCTCACTAGAAGGACAGATCCTGAAGTTGAGGCTCCAGTACTTTGGCCACCTCATGAGAAGAGAAGGCTCCCTAGAAAAGACCCTGATGTTGGGAAAGATGGAGGGCACAAGGAGAAGGGGACGACAGAGGATGAGATGTTTGGACAGTGTTCTCAAAGCTACTAACATGAGTTTGGCCAAACTGCGAGAAGCAGTGAAGGATAGGGGTGCCTGGCGTGCTCTGGTCCATGGGGTCACAAAGAGTTGGACACGACTGAATGACTGAACAACAACAAGTGTGTCTTTCATTCATACTTACTTCATCATACCAAAACTGCAGGCCTGGATCACCTATCTCTCTCTCTTTTTTTGCTGAAAGAATGCTGATTCATTTCTTGCATCCATATGTACCCCCAAGAAGTTAGAAGAAGTGCTTTCAGCAGAGTGTGTCCTCGCTAATTGGTGGAAGAACCTTGGAGCTGGATTGTGAAGTCGCCAGATTTAGCATCTGCTAAAAGAAATTAGCAGTAGGAATTAACAAAATGTTCGTGGAGAATGGGTCTATGGTGACATGGCTCCAATTCAGCATGATTTAAAAATGAAAAAAAAAAAAAGAAATCTTCTGAAAATAAGGGAGAAGGGGCCAAGAAGAGGAACAGTGTGAGACTTCTTTTGAGACTAATTGCAGGAAGACCTTTAATGAGGTACAAGCTTCCACACAAGAAAACTCCGAAGTAGAGCATTACACAGGAAGAAAGACAGAAAGATCACAGGATGAAATGTGAACTGCGGCACCTCCTAATGTGATCATCAGTGGCAGATTGTGCAGGAAAGAGCCAACCTGGGAACCATATCTGCTTGGTCTAAGCGTTCTCAGGCCAAGTGGGTATATTTCCACTATGATACTTTTTCTTAAGTACCAAAACTTGTACAAAAGGCTCCCAGACTTTATTTATTATACTCAGTTTAACATTTGCTTCCAATTGGTAGTGGCTGCTAAGAATTTAAAATATAAAATATAATGTTGCAATGGAAGAAATAATTTAAACACACTGAAGCCTCCAAGAGAAAGAAGAAAAAGCAGATCTGCCAGAAAACAGAGTCATGAAATCACATTCCTTTCACTTTGACATCTGGTGGGAGGGCGTTCCGCAGGGCGGGCGCCACTACCGAGAAGGCCCTCTGCCTGGTTCCCTGTAACTTGGCTTCTTGCAGCAATGGAACTGCCAGAAGGCCCTCGGCACTGAACCTCAGTGTCCGGGCAGAACAATGGGGTAGAGACGCTCCTTCAGGTATACTGGACCGAGGCCGTTTAGGGCTTTAAAGGTCAGCACCAACACTTTGAATTGTGCTCGGAAATGTACTGGGAGCCAATGTAGGTCTTTCAAGACCGGTGTTATGTGGTCTTGGCAGCCGCTCCCAGTCACCAGTCTAGCTGCTGCATTCTGGATTAGTTGTAGTTTCCAGGTCACCTTCAAAAGTAGCCCCACATAGAGTGCATTGCAGTAATCCAAGCGAGAGATAACTAGAGCATGCACCACTCTGGCGAGACAGTCCGCGGATAGGTAGGGTCTCAGCCTGCGTACCAGATGGAGCTGCTAGACAGCTGCCCTGGACACAGCTGCCCTCCAAAATGACTCCCAGGCTGCGTACCTGGTCCTTCAGGGGCACAGTTACCCCATTCAGTACTTCTGTCTACAGTAGGCTACTTCTGTCTACAGAAGGATCAGGACACACAAGAGGCAGACAGTTTTGCCCTCTGAGGCACCCTACCACCCTGGGCCAGGTATTAAGTGTCAGGATGCTGTCAGAGGCCCCTGGCTGGTTGCCCAGAAAAGTATAAAGACAAGGAAAAGTTTCTTACCATCCTTTTTTATTTCAATCTTTACAAAGAGAGGCTATAGAACCCAGCCTCTTGGATAATGGCGTTGAGCCGAGTGAATCTCCGCCCCCCTCCCCGTCTCTCCCACTTCCTCATTCGTCACTTCTATGGGTGCTGCTATGTGCCCTCTGTCTTTGAGCTCTTTGCTCTCCTACTTTTAAGGCTCGCCGGGTTCTGGGAGATGGAGGGTCTGGGATGCTTTCTAATGACGTGTCAGCTGGGTGTTGTTCCGGCTCTCCCATGATTTCCCAGATTTCCCCCTCATCTGCCTCTGAGCTACTACCTCCTCCAAACCCCTGTTGTAAATCTATACTGTCTTTGTCTTCCTCCCCTCCCCCACTCCTCCTCGGCCCAGTCCCTTGGCATTCCCAAGTGATCTCCCGTCCAGGTACTGACCACGCCTGGACCTGCTTAGCTTCAGCAGGCTTGCTGTACCACGTCCTTTAGAGCGCTCAAAGCATTTCACATGAATTATCACAACCCTCACAACAACTTCATTGGACAATGTTATTATCCCCATATTTGCAGATGAAGCAAAGGCCACCTCATGAGATCATGGCAATATTTCTACTGGGGATTTCTTGTTTTATCACTTTGTATTTTTGCTGTTATCCTACAGAAGCCTAGTTTGGTACAGTACTTCGTTTGACATGAAGATGGCTCTGTCTGTGGAATCTTAGCAAATAAATCTAGCATTCTGAATTATTTTGGGGGGGGGGAAATGTTCTTTCCTTCCTGCAGTAAGTAGCTGCAGTTTGGTATCCTGCTGTGAGGACTGTTAGGTATGATTGTGGAAAGGAATGGAAATTTGTGCTCATATGATAATTTCCTTTCTTTGGCTATCTGTGCCTGTCAATCTGCCCTGCCTGGGGAGTTGAGCTGCAATATTTGAACTTTGCTTTTATTGGCAATTATTTTGATAATCTCTTTTCAAATACAAAGCAATGTATTTGCTATTAACAATACAATCTAGTGTGATTCATATTAGGAACGCTTCGCTTCTGGAATCTGTTCTCACTAGGAGGAAATGACAAAGTCCCAGCTGTAGCTGCAGAAATGGGGCCTTGGATCTCAAGAGCTGGCAAATGGGGCTTCTCAGCTGGGAATTAATAAAGACAGGAACATTTCAGATTTTAAAACATGTTCCACTTTCTTTAGAACAAATAAAATATATTGAAACTCTTTGGGAAACTAGCGATCACATGACCTGGAAAGAGAGCTTTAAAAATGAAGAAGTGTGCATGCACATGAAAGCTCATACCAAGAACAAACTTAGTTGGTCTCTAAGGTGCTACTGGAAGGATTCTTTTTAAAATCAGTTTAGTTATACAGGTAAAGGTAAAGGGACCCCTGACCATTAGGTCCAGGCATGTCCGACTCTGGGGTTGCAGTGCTCATTTCACATTACTGGCCGAGGGAGCCGGCATACAGCTTCCGGGTCATGTGGACAGCATGACTAAGCCGCTTCTGGCGAACCAGAGCAGCGCACGGAAACACTGTTTACCTTCCCGCCAGAGCGGTACCTATTTATCTACTTGCACTTTTGATGTGCTTTCGAACTGCTAGGTGGGCAGGAGCAGGGACTGAGCAACGGGAGCTCACCCCATTGCGGGGATTCGAACCGCTGACCTTCTGATCAGCAAGCCCTAGGCTCTGTGGTTTAACCCACAGCACCAGCCGCATCCCTCAATTTAGTTATATATGGACACGATCCACAGTCAATTGAATACCCTGTGACCTGGCTTTTTAATTATTAGTTAATCACATTTAAATATATTTACATGTTTCAAAACTTCACTGAAGGTGCCTTCTCTCTGAAAGCAAATTATGCTTCACTTACAATATTGCTGTTCTTAATATTATTATTAACCAATCACCTTGCAAGCATGTTTCATGGCGACGTACAAAAAATACTATAAAAGCAGCTAAAAACTAACAGACAATAACAACAAATGAATTTTAAAACAATAAAAAGTAGACAAACAAGACAGAAAGCTACTCATCCTGCTGGGAAAGCTTGTCAGAACAAAAATATTGTCAATTATTTCTGGAAAGTGTAAATATTGCATCTTGACAGGAATGCTGTTCCACAGAACAGGGCAGCCGTGCTAAAAGCCCTGCTCCAAGTTCTTAGAAAGCTATCACTTATTACCAGAATACTAACATTAATATTCTCAGTTTAATCAAACTTTGGAATAGAACATCTTCCCTATGGTAACAACAAACCAAAGTAAGTTCAAAGTCCATCTGTATTTTGGATGACTGAGATACAAGAGGCATGCTGGCACTGATTTCAGGCCTAAGGCTCTCATTTGGGAAATTAATATTGAAAGATAAACTATGTGCTGTCACTGGATAAAAACTGGAACGGGAAGTCATTTCTTAATTTGTCTGCATCAAGACTAGTTCAGGGAGAAAGGAGCCAATGTTTCCATACGGCTTCAATAACCGATAGTCCCTTCCAAGTTTCAGGTCTAGAGTTACTAGACATCAGTTGCACTTATTGATTGAGGAACACATTTAATCTATTGATTCATTGCACATTTAACTCTCGATGTCACTTAAATTGAATCTCAAGTGGCATTCAATCACAGAGGTGCTAAGGGCTACAATTTCCAGAGGGCACAACATTAACTGCAGGCATGCAGCCTCATCAGTGCCCACTATTCACCAACATTACATGCAGCGAGAGAACTCCAGGAAAACAGAAACCGTTTCCCCAGCACTTACTGAGAAAGCCCGTAATTAGCAAGCTAATTCTAAGTCACGTCAAGGGAAATTGCCCATCATCAATCAAAACAAATAAATCACTCCAACGGAGTCCTCTAGCCACAAAACCTGTATTAGGGGAAAACGTTTTGGGGACTGCAGCCAAAAAATGTTTTTTCTTCAGCATTAGTAAACTAAAGGTAAGAATCTGTGACAGAGGTCTAGCATTTGCTATCAAACATAGCATTCTCCTGAATCATCTATCTGACTTGGGGTTGGTGGCACAGTGGTATAGCAGTTTTTGTCCTTCTGGAGGGTCACAGAGTAGTATTGTGGAATTTATCGTCCATGTCTCAATGTTCCATTCTGCTTCCCAGACTTTACTAGCTATATGAAGTTGCAGGGAGAAGCTGTCCAGAGGTTAACGAAAAAATATCATCTTATACACAGGGAAATACGGTAATTTTGCTGTCTGCTGGCACTCAGCCAGCAGCACATGAGTTCAGTCTCCATATGAGATGAACTCACAGTTTGTTTATGTAACCACTAAGTAAAGCCTGCCTTTCAGGGATCAAACCGTGAACTAAAATGTGAGTAAACGTTTTGTTACTTTTCTCAGAAAAACTCTTGCGTCTTTATTCTTTTAAGAGGGATTAAAGGGGACACCAGGAATAATCTTAACTAAGAGATTCAAACGAATCTGCAAACTAGCTTCCAGCTATATTGAGGGGAATCTGCTCCGCTACATTACTTACTAGCCTGAGTGAAGGAAGGATAATACTTATTCAGTATATCCTTTCCTACAATCCTTAACATTCCCACAAAAAATGTTTGAGGGAGCTGGTACCCCAAAGTTGATGGGCATTGCCATTCAAATGTTGTGTGCATACTACATCTTGTTATTGATTATGTGGGGTGGGGTTTACCTGAGGCCCCCACCCCAATATTTTATTCAAGTTGACACCCCCGCCTCTTCCTGTCTGGAAGGGACCAATGATCAGCCTGCATGGGGGCGGGCTGCACCAAACTGCAGTTCTGTGCCCAACCACCAAGCACAACACCCCACACACAAGGAGAACGTCTCAGCACCCTCAGAGATGTAGCTCAGAGCAGTATGCCACTCTGCATTGTAAAAATGTTTCATACCTTTTGTTGATTTGAGAAACGTTTAAGAGACAATTAATAAAGGAGATAAATTGGAATTGGCACGGGCCAATTTATTTCATATTGATTCATAGATTATATATATATATATATATATATATACACACACACACACACACACACACACCAATATTTCCTTTCCAAATTTACTTTGTTAAATCATGCACATTAGCGGGCGCCTCTGCAAAATTAGGTTGTTCTACTTAAATGATCAAATTAACATTTCCTCTCAAAGATCTCCACAGTTCCTAGATAAGTGTTTACATATCTTTAGTAAGAAGGTACAAGAGGAAAAAGATTTTGAGCATTTCCGTTCGTTCTAAATAACATCTTGTTTTATTCTTCTAATTTGCAAACAGCTTCCCTTAGGATACTGTAATATCATCCAGATGTGATTTGGAGGCATAAGCAGTTGAATTTGCCTTAAATGTTTCACAGCTCAATTTTTTTTTAAAGGACTCTGAAATAGCCTAAGGCCAACTAAAGTAACCCCAGTCAAACTGCCAGGGACCTGCCTCTACAGGTAAGGTAAGACAGGGCAGTAAGATCCAGGATTAAACATCATGCAATCATCCCATGGCCCTTTCTGCAGCCTTCCAGCTGGGCCCTGGAGATAAACAAACAAACAAACAAATTTGTACCCCACCATCTGACTGGGTTGCCCTAGCCACTCTGGCAACTTCCAACAAATATAAAAGCATAATGAAACATTAAAAACTTCCCTTTACAAAAAGTTTTATCGTTTTTTGTCTCCTTGAAATCTGAGGGGATGGTTTTCCACAAGGTAGGTGCCACTACCGAGAAGGCCCTAGCCACTGCTGTCATCTGACTCCTCTCAAGCACCCTGAAACGACGTCTTCTGTGTCCCCTGACCCCCCGATGCTGCGCTGGCGCCAGAAGCTGCAACTCCCCCTCTGATCACCTCTGGCTGGTGTTGCTGGGTCTCTGCCCAGCATCCCTGACCCTCGGCTCCTCCTCCTCTTCCGCGGAAGAGGGCTCTGGCAATGGGCTTTGAGAGGAGTCAGATGACAGCAGTGGCTAGGGCTCCCTGTACCTGAATCATGCTGTTGGGGGGCTGCAGAGAGCACACAAGGTATTTAATTTTAATTTTAAATGCAGCCAGAAGCTGGGAGATGAACCACATATGGGTTTTTTTTAAAAAAAAAAAAAACCCAAAGAAAAATAGCCCACTCAGACACGTCATCACCTGAAAATTAGGTAAGACAACCCTACCTCAATTTTTATTTTATTTTTTGAAACTTTGCCACCCCAACCCTAATTTTGGGATTACAGATATCAGAGAATTCTGGCGAAAACGGAAATGGGAGTGGTAATTTCTGACTGTTGGTTATTCATACCATGTCCAGAATGGGTGCCTTCGGGTTTGGCGCCCCGGGTGGCCAGGCGGCTTCCTTCGCCAGCCCCTTTCTTCTGTTCTGGAGGGTAGGACTCGAACCAATGGCTTCAAGTTGCAAGAAAGGAGATTCCGACTAAACATTCGGGGGAAAATGTTTCTGACAGTAAGAGCTGTTTGGCAGTAGAACAGACTCTCATGAGAGGTGCTGGACTCTCCTTCCTTGGAGGTTTTTAAGCAGAGGTTGGATGGCCATCTGTCACGGATGCTTTAGCTAAGATTTCTGCGTTGCAGGGGGTTGGACTAGATGACCCTTGGGTCCCTTCCAACACTAAGATTCTATGATTCTATGATTGATCTTCTTGTTTTACCCTAATATACCCTAGCCTTTGTTATTTTCACTCCATCACCCTCTGCTCTATCTAGTTCAATACAACCCATAGTAACTGCTATAACAAATTTTTGGTAATGAAAGGAATGCAGTTTAGATATACCAATAGCAGGAATTTCATGGGTACGTCAATGACAGAGGGCATCCCATTTCCAATAAAGTTACTGTCAGGGTACACCACGGTGTTGCTCATGAGTAACGACAAAGTCCTCTTACACTAAAGATTACTTTATTGTGCATAACTATTTACAGTGAAGAGCTAGCTAAAAACATGACCGCTCAGTCACATGCAGAATCCGGAAGTGCCCCTCTCCTGTTTCCTGCCCAGCACCAAAGCCTCGGCAACCTGAAATGACGTCTTCTGTGTCTCCTGACCCCCCGATGCTGCGCTGGCGCCAGAAGCTGCAACTCCCCCTCTGATCGCCTCTTGCTGGCGTTGCTGGGTCTCTGCCCAGCATCCCTGATCCTCTTCCACAGGAGAGAGCTCTGGCGATGGGCTTTAAGAGGAGTCAGATGACAGCAGTGGCAGCAGTGGCTGGGGCTCCCGGTACCACTAGCAGGATCACCTTCCCCTCTCTCCCCGCGAGGAGTACTCCCACCCAGGCTCTCCTCACGAGTAGGACCTCCCCCCGGTGTGGGAATATGTTTTCAGGTGCTCCTGCACCTTGCCACAGTATGGTAACCTTCCGCGCTATTGCACGGAAGGCAAGGAGATCAGGCAGAGGTTTGCTGCCTGGATCCCTCCGCGCTAGCAGCAAAGCGTGCCAAAAAAGCCTTTGGTAACAGTCGGAGAGAAGTTTCCTGCCCAGAAGCTCAGCAGAATACAGTGTTGTGATTGGTTAATGATAATGTTATGACGTTGTTCAGTTTACTAATAAAAGGCCCTGCTCTCTGTAGCGGTGTGTAGAGTGCGCGAGACAAGCCAAGAGAGAACAGCCGTGCGAGACAAGCCAAGAGAGAGAAAGCGAAAGAGAAACCAAGCCGCACAGAGCAGCAGAGCGCAACTCCACCATTGACTGCAGTCTCTTAGTCTTTATTTATTTAGTTCTTTATTTTATTCTTGGGCCGCTTAGTTTTGGCCACATCATTTTGCTCTTTTATCCTTTCCTTTTTGGAACCTCAAGCCTTCGTAACTCCAGAGGAGCCTTCATGACTCCAAAGAAACCTTCGGAACTCCAAACAACAATCTCACGACCTTCAGCTTCATAACCAGCGGACCCTTTCACGGCCAGTGGGAGCAGGCACTCCGGAATTACTGGCTGTCCCAGATGCTGGTTATCCCCACACCCTGGACTCTCCTCGTGAGGAGAAGGCAAATCCCTGACAGTTACCTTCCAATTCTGGTTCACTCAGGGACAGTAATTATCCTCTGAATCCACTTTGCGATATAATTACCACACTTGCCCTTTCCTAGGTCTTCATTGCTCCCTGAGGCCCCACTGCAAAACATGAGTTTTACGCCCACAAGCCAAATGCCAATCAAAATGGCCTCAAATGGAACTGGGAAACCTACTAGGCATTTTGTAAGATTTCTCTGAAGACACTTTCTAAGGAGAGTCAAGCTGGCCGCCACCTGAGATTGTCAAAGTTTAGGTGGAAGCAAGCTGAGCTTGTTAACACTCAGCTCTTTACCGGAGAGGATGACAAGGGAACTGGAGGCGGCAGGCTGCAGAGACACCAATCTGAGCGAGCAGCTCTAAAATCAAATAAAAATGTTGACATGGAAGGCTGCAGTAGATAAGAAAATTTAACAGTTGGCCTTTCAGAGCATAGAAAAGGGAGCAATGCCTTGGACTACTTGACTGCTATATTTATTCATTGTGTTTATATGTCACACATTAACTCGATCTTCTGGGCAGTTTACAACACTATGGAAATGACAAAATGCCATCAAAACTTATTAAAATAATAATAATAAACAATTATTATTTGAAAATTAATCAAATTACTTTGTCTTTTTTCTGGGCCTGGATAGTTAGATCTTCAGGCAAAAAAAAAAAAAAACCAAAAAAACACCATACCTCCCAGTCACCAGTCTAGCTGCCACATTCTGGAAGGAAAGGCCACAGCCTCCCGAGGGAGACCGTTCCACTGTCAAACAGCTCTTACTGTCAGAAAGATCTCCCTGATGTTTCCTACACACATTCATGTACCCCTTTCTATCCTCTATGCAGGCAAGCAAGAAACGTTATCAGAGTTCACAGACACATTCCAGTCTGGCAAAAACACTTTATGAAGATGCTAAGCAGGAACAGGGAGGGATGTGGCTGGCTGAGGAGGGCATGCGGCCTGAGGAGGGTCCTGAGGACCAGCCAGAGAGGCATTTAGCCCCCAGACCTGATCTTTCCCATCCCTGGTGTAGGCTTACCTTTTAAAGGGATGTGGGGGGAACTGTAGCCATCCTGCAGCCTGGATTCACGTCCCTCTTCCTCCCCCAAAGTGGATATCCTACTCTACAAAGTGGATATCAGAACTAATATAACGGCTAAAATTCAGTTGGAGAAGGTATTCGTTGATTGCCTAGATAAGTCCTAACAGTGTCAATTCTTTATATAACAGAAACATCATCGACACGAACAGTAAACGTTTCAAAATGGGTTGGTTTTTAACACTAGATGCTAGATGGTGAACGCTAGATGGTGAAATCTGTTAAAAACAGCAACAGCAGTACGCCGGTGGAGTCCACTGGGAACCCAACTATTGTTACAGCATCTTGAGGGATGGCTAATCTATTACATTGCAGCTTAGGCAGTTTGGCTAAAATGACAGAGGATTTCTCAGAGGTCTTCAATTTCTAGCCTACCCAGAGTCATCTGTCAGCAAATCCTTTATAGCAATGAATCACAGGGTAGCCTCCTTCTGCAAAGCAAAAAAAAATGTATGTCAGGCTTTGAATGCAAGAAAGTTTACCTGGCGGAGGAGGAGAAAACTGTTCTGCAAATGTGATAACTTTTATGCAGGGGGAATAAAAGTGAAGAATGAAACCTCTGTTAATGGGCACCATCTTTCTAAAACACTTTGGAAACCTTCCAGCCAGAAGGTGCTAAGTAAATGATGGAGAAATTACTCGACCAGTTATTATCTGCTGAAATCCTGCAGGCAAGAGATTAGTGAGCTGCATAGTCATTATATGACATTTTAAAACAAATACTTCAGAAAAAAATTTTAAAAAATAATGCACCTGCTTTTTAGGATCAGACCTTAATCTTCATGGCTACTTCATCCTTGTAAAAAAACAACAACCAAAAATAACCCCAAGTATCATAGAAGAACCGGGCAGATTTAGCTAAAAATGGCTCAACATTTAGGGATTTCCCATTGGCGTTAATAGGATCAAGACCAAGCCAGTGTTATGGCCAAACTGAAAATTTTAACCAGTGTGTGTAATATGTTTTAGTTAAAAAACAACAACAACGACCATTCATTCTCTTTGTACCTCAAAGATTTTATTAGAGAAATTTTATTAAAGAAAACAAATTTAAGACTGCCCTAAAAGTTTATACCCCATGAATTTATATCACCCCGCAGATATCTTCCTATCTGCATTCCTTCCCAGCCTCTGCCCCTTTTATATTACTTTCCATGTATCCTGGCAAATTGATTAAATTAGCAGCTGGGAAACAAAGCACTTGGGGAAGGCTCTCTTGCATCGCTCCAAGACGTGTGATGTGCGAACCCGAAGAGTGTTAAGTAACATCAGTGCATGGATGGATTCCGTTGCTTTAAAAATATTCAATTAAGGATGAATGGGTAATTAATTAATTCATTAACTGGTGAAATGGGTACTCTGATCTTATGGAGGAGCCAGCCACCGCTGCAGAAGCAAAAGCAGGAGCTTGAGAAACAAAGTGTCTAGCCGGCGTCAGCGGAGGGCTATCTGCGCATTCCCGGGATCATAAGATTGTAGAGTTGGAAGGGACCCTGAGGGTCATCTAGTCTGACCCCCTGCAATGCAGGAATCTCAGCTAAAGCATCCATGGCAGGTGGGCCCCCTCAACCTCTGCTTAAAACGCACCAAGGAAGGAGAGTCCGCAACCTTCTGAGGGAGACCATTCCAGCGTCGAACAGCTCTTCGGAAGAGACTGGTGCTGGATGTCTTTCTGGGACGAAGCACTTCAGAATCCACCTTGAGAAATGTACGGCTTGTGGGAATGATTAGGAACGTGGATGGGGATATATTGTCAAATATATCCTATCCCAGCTTGTGTTAGCAAGCTCCAAACTTAGCAGAGTTTCATTCCCTTTTAAAACACGCACGCAGCAGATGCGCTTGCACAGGCTTGCTAAAGCCTAAAATAATATATATATATTCCTGGTATAATTCCCCTATATCCCTCTTAAAAGACTGCACACGACACAATGTATCTTAAATGAATAAAAAAGAGTTTACTCACATACTTCCTGGGTTATACAGCGTTTCTCAGAAGGCAGGCATGCCCCTTCTTCCCTCTTAAAAGTAAAGACACAACACAGTACTGTTTATAAGATATAAGTTTACTTACAGTACAGGCTCAGAGAGGCAGGGTAGTTTAGATAAATGTATTTACATGTAGAAGCTAATTCCATAAGGGAGGAAAGCCTCTTTGTGCTCTCTTGGCTGGCCAAGAGAGCATCTTCTCCCAAGATGCTGCTTGTTCAAAAGACGATGCAAAAAGAGTAAGATGGGGTCTGCTTCCTGTGGTTTTGTGTAAACCTCCCCAGGTAAAACCACACCCATCTCCAGTTACATAGAGGAAGTTGTCTCAGTCCAGGTAAACAGGAAGTTAAGGCTGGAGGACTGAGACACCTTCATGTCCACTCTAGCAATGTTGTGTTTGACTGCTCTGTTTACATCTCACACGGCTGATGGTATGATAGAATAGCAAAAAGAAGAGTTCTTCTAGCCTAGATTTTTCTCTGACCCTGTAGGTTTATAGGTGGAGGAAGTATTTTAAAGGGGACATTTGATGCTTCGTCTTCATTGTATTGTAGAGATGTATGTGTATATTATTGCATTTCTATTCCACCTTTTTTCTGACAGGTGGCGCTGTGGGTTAAACCACAGAGCCTAGGGCTTGTCGATCAGAAGGTCGGCGGTTCGAATCCCTGCGACGGGGTGAGCTCCCATTGCTTGGTCCCTGCTCCTGCCAACCTAGTAGTACCGAAAGCATGTCAAAGTGCAAGTAGATAAATAGGTACCGCTCCGGCGGGAAGGTAAACGGCATTTCCGTGTGCTGCTCTGGTTTGTCAGAAGTGGCTTTGTCATGCTGGCCACATGACCCGGAAGCTGTACGCTGGCTCCCTCGGCCAGTAAAGCGAGATGAGTGACGCAACCCCAGAGTCATCCGCGACTGGACCTAATGGTCAGGGGTCCGTTTACCTTTATCCCACCTTTTTTCTGAGGAGCTCGAGGTGGCCTACATTGTTCTCTTCCTCCCCACTTTTTCCTCACAACAACAGCCCTATGAGGTAGGTTAGGCTGAAAGATTGTGACTGGGCCAAAGTGAACTTTGTGGCTGACTAGGCGTGTGCACCCTGGTCTTCCAGGTCCTAGTTTAACACTCTGACCATTACATCATGCTGTACTGCACACTTCCTTGAGTGTGTAACTCCATTTTCAAATGCCACAGTAGTCATAATTTTCCTTGTACCAGTGTTAGGTCTGGGTTAGGGAGTTCAGAAGATGTGTGGATCTCTTGTCTAATGTCTACAACATTAAGAATTTCCTGCGGTGAATTGTAATGTTACAGAGGGCTGAGTGCTCACCAGATGGTTACTGAAAACATGATGGAAATATCTAGTATCTTGAAGAACATAAGGTTCCCCCCCCCCCCCGGCAGTAATTTTTAAAACGGATAATGCATTCCAAAAATCAAGTTTATTGGGGCCATTACTTTTTCTTTATATCTGAATCCTGGGAGCGGGTTATAAGCCTTCTAGAACTTTGGTCCAAAATGCAATATTGATGGGGGTGGTGAGAAGTTATTACCATCAAAATTACTCCAGAGGCAACCTGAAGAACAAAAGTACCACTGTGTGGAACACATCGCTGACCTCACACACAAGAGTGTCAATCATGTTGGAGAAGCTGTAGTTTTGAGCGAAGGTTCGGGTCTTTGCCTGTTTGCCGTTTGTTACTTTTTCCACTCAAAATCAACCCTCCGGCAACCTTTTTTACCACAAGGAATCTAATACATGTGTGTTTACCTTTCTACAAGAGAAGAGGATATAAATACCTTCCTCACTTTAGATTGGACCTGTGCTCTCCGTTGTCTTTTGAAGTAGTTGCACACATTGGCCATACCTGAACATATGAAGCCCTTGTATCTGCCTTGGAGTGCACCAGACTTTTGGCCTATCTAGCCCAAAATTGCTGACGACTCTATGGGTGGCTGCTGTGCTTCCCTCCATGAATTGTTGGATTGCACGAGCTGTGCTTAGGGATTGTGGGAGCTGTAGTCCAACATCTGGAGGCTGCCATCTTGGCTACGGCTGATCTGCCCTGGCTGGCAGTGGTTCTTCGCAACCTCAAGGTACGTCCTTTGCCAGGCACACTCTGTGGGGTCCTTTTAAATGGACACGTCATGGATTGGACCTGGGACCTTCTGCAAGCAAGGAAGAACGGCAACCGCTGAACTGCCTGCCCAACCAGCAAGCACCCCACTAGCAGACCCAGAAGCAGGAGCAAATATGGCGCTTTTAATCACATTTTTATTATGTTGTTGGGAAACACTATTGGCCACCTAAATAAACAAATAAATAAATAGCCACCAGTGCTCTAGCCAAGAGCAAGTCGTACCATGCTTGCAACCAAATGGAGGACTGTATATGTTTTCTCCATTTGCAGGCTTCAAACAGATTCTGACTGATGGGCAGTGTTGCGTGTTGAGGTCCCCAGACCACCCCTCGAATAATTCACACTTCAGACATGAATTTAAGTTTAAGGTTTTTGGCATTAATTTGGCCACAACTTTATTAAAATACAAATTGTGTGAGTGGTTGCTTAGGCATTGGTTCGGACTATCTGTCACTCTAGGGACAGAACTGACATTTGTCAGTAAGGGGAAAACCCAATTTGGGGAGAGAATTGGAGCCGGGGGTCTGGTACTCGCTTCTCCCCAAATGTTCCCAGGGGCTCTTGCGTGGCCCTGGCCCCCGGCTGGGGGATACGGACAAAAGCATAGCGAGCCCCTGGATTCCTTTAACGGAATTCCCCGCGCAGCAGCAGCATTGGAGGGGCAGCCGTCAATTCTGACCCCTCCCCAACCAAAATGAACCAATGCCTAACCGCCAACCTTACAAGTTGTGACTAATTGCTACGCAGTAGGCGAAAACCCAGATGGCACCAGCCAATCAGCCAAATGGAAAAAATTCCTACCAGGCCCCTGCCCCAAAGCAGACGACCCCATGACAGGCAGTGTTGTAGTGACAGCTTGCAGAATGTACCGGTAAGCAGTATTCAATACTATTATACTTTTGAATGGCCTTCTGTCCCTTAAAAGGGGGGGGGAGAGAGAGAGATCTTGCTCATTTCCCACACAGGGAAGTGTGCAAGCTCTCTTTCAAAACTTTACACAAGTGCAATATAAAGAAAGAATTTTTGGTGCTTTCTTCTGAACTTACCTTAGTCTTGTTCAAAAGTAAGCAATTTTCTCAAGAGTTTCAAAATCTTCTGATACGGACAAGTTTTATTTTGGGGGTGAGAGGGGGCAGAGTTTTCCAATTATCTTAGTTCAGCTTTTTAAAATTCCAAGTGGAATGCCAAGCCATTTAATGGAGCACTGATACATGTAACTACCTAAAAGGAAAATAAAATTAAAATGCCGACTTTTTTCCCTTTCTTTTTTTTAAGAAAGAGGGTAGGATAATGTTCTAACATTCAGCCAAACCGTGTGGTTCATTTCTTGCTTAAATGTAATATTCTCTCGATATAGCAAAAGTCTTCTTAACTCAGTGGTCGCCCTATATGCTTTTTGGAGCCCTTGGGGGAGATAGACTTGCACTGGAACATGATATATGGCTTTAGTTTTAGAAACAGAATATGCATTTGATTTCTGTTCTTTCCTGCGAGGTTTTCCAAAGTGAAACCATGAATCATTTCCTGAGGTTGTTAGATTTATGAGCTGGAGGTCTTAACCTGGGTAGTAACCCCCCTCAGTGCCTTCTGTAGGAAGGGATTGGCTGGTGTGTGTGTGTTTTACAAGAGAATGGTTAAGTTTAGCTAATTTCTGTTCCAAGGCATTGAGCTAGCCACCACTAAAATGGAAAATTAAAACGAGTCCAAGTAAGTGTTCATTTCATTTGCCATTTTTCAGATGAATGCAGTAGAACATGGGTAGGCAAACTAAGGCTCGGGGGCCAGACCCAGCCCAATCGCCTTCTAAATCCAGCCCGCGGACGGTCCGGGAATCAGCGTGTTTTTACATGAGTAGAATGTGTCCTTTTATTTAAAATGCATCTCTGGGTTATTTGGGGGGGGGCCTGCCTCGTGTTTTTACATGAGTAGAATGTGTGCTTTTATTTAAAATGCATCCCTGGGTTATTTGTGGGGCATAGGAATTCGTTCATTCCCCCCCCCCCAAAAAAATAGTCCGGCCCCCCACAAGGTCTAAGGGACAGTGGTCCGGCCCCCTGCTGGAAAAGTTTGCTGACCCCTGCAGTAGAACTATAGGCGACTGCCATGAGTATCAGAGCTCGCACCAATATGGAGAATGGCCACACCAGTTTTCTAGCCAGCCTTGGATCTACATGTGGAAAGTAGTTGTGCTTATTTTTATGCCTTGTCAAAAAAAAAAAAGGCTCCAGGGAACAAGGGGTGGCTCAAACGAAGTCCTGAATGTGTCCTTTTTAAAGAACCGGTTACACTGATGAAAGTATGAAGGAATAGAGAGGACTCATTAGGAACAGATGAACCATTATAGAACATTTACTCATCTGCACTACTGTAGAAATATATTAATGGGTCCTTGAGGAAAAATGCATACAATCAACAGCAATGCCCCAAGCTTCCTCTGCATAATATTACTATCTGGGAAGGGTGGATTCCCACTACCCTTCTGAGTAATACCCCTCCTCACTCTCTCACTATATTTAGGGGTCTGGTGACTTCTGTTTCAGTGTATCTGAAGAAGTGTGCATGCACACGGAAGCTCATACCAAGAACAAACTTAGTTGGTCTCTAAGGTGCTACCGGAAGGATTTTTTTTATTTTTTATTTTGTTTTGACTACGGCAGACCAACACGGCTACCTACCTGTAACAAATGCATCAAATGAGCCCTGCTTCCTTTCCTCCACTTAGAGCATCTCTTCTCTCTCTGGGTGTTTCTCATGAACTCTAAACCACACCAGGAGGGCTTTGGACAAATGTGCCTCTTAGGGAGGGTGAGGTAGCAGGTTGAAATTCAGACATGATTATGTCTCAGGAATGCCGTTGGTGGTGGTGTTGGCCGTTGGAAAGAAAAAGAAATACCAATGAAATAAACATCGCAGAATAAATTGATAGAATATACAGAATCAGCAGTTATGACCGCAAAAATAAGAAATGAAGATGAAACGCAGGTAAGAGAGGGGTGGAAGGTGTGTATGTGTTTTAAAGAATATCTCAGGAGATATAATACGCAATTTAACTTGCAGGCAGGGGTAACCATATGAGCAGCTGTTAGTATTAAATAAGGGGAACATGTGAGATAAAATTGGAGAGTATAACAGGATGTGCGGCAGAATAAGGGTTGCATAGAATGCCATGGAGAGATGGACTAGGAAGTCCTAAGGGAAGTGATAAGTGACTGACAATGTAAATATGTGTGTGTGTGTGTGTGTGTGTGTGTGTATACTTGTGAGAAATGCACAAAAAAGGGAAGAACTTGGAGTCTGAGACTGGGGGATTTGCCCTACACATGGAACTGCGCTCAATTAGGCAAAAGAAGACAACAACCTTGTTCTACTGTGGTTACATGGCTATGGATTCAACATGTATGGACATACTGTTTTTCCTCCTGGCAGACCAGAATACCCAGACAACGGAGAAGGTAGCCAGATTTGTTGAGAGGGCCATGAAATTGAGGTCTGCCAGCTGAATAACAGTGCCCCCTCATAACTAAGATCTCATTTATTCTTGTTTTAATTGTGCCGAATCCCGATTCAGCTCATTTTATTGGTTATATATGGTTTTTATCAGTATCTGTAATATGTGTTTGTTTTTTTGTTTTTTTGATGCAACGACATGTTGTGTCACCTGGAAAAATAATTCTTAAAAAAAAAAAAAAGGTATGTGCAGGTCTCAGCTAATAAAAGGTTCCTCTGGAGATCACATAGAAGCCAGAAGTTTCCCATTTCTGATGAACATGGCTGTCCAGTTGATGCTAAGGCTGTGTTTTATGATGCCTGGAATTGTCGGGCTTCCTAGTACAAACTCTTCAATGAAATACTATCCTATTGTGATCCAGTAATTACTTGCAGTCACAGGGTATCATCAGCCACAAAGATTTTCTCATTCACTTTAATGAATTCAAAAACCTGTGCGTTCACAAGGACACTGGAATATATATGAAGTTCGGGGGATTGGGGGGGGGGGAATTGAATAAATGATTGCAGCTTCAAGCAAGGATAAACTCTAAAATAAATATGTTCTTAATCCTATTAATTAATGCTTACCAACCGAGGATAGCTCCATAATAAGTATATAATTTTATTACATCAGTCTCGTTTTAATATTTGGTTTAGATTCCAGTGAATTTCACCCCTTAGCAAGCGTTTATTCCTATTAGATTTGGCACATGCCTGAAATGAACTGTGAAGGCCACTCATACAACTGAATATGAGGGGCAACGAGAATATCCGGGAATGTGTGTGCCTTTTCCTTTCACCTAAAAGGAAACATTTATTTTAATTTGAAAACGATTTACCAACCACTGAATTATGAAATGAATTCATTAATAGAGCACTAATAATTGAGTTGAATTAAGTGGTAGTGGCTCCCACGAACGTTTTACACCAGATGAACATCATTTAATTCAATTAATTGGAGATGCTTCTGATTTGCACCACTGTGGGAGCTAAATGTAGACAGAGCATATAGTGTGCCTTTTGGGTTTCTCATCTGCAAGTACCGTATACGAGTATTTGTAAGGCCTGGGGGTTCGGGAGACTTCTGTGTAAAATTCAGATTTGCAAGAATTTGAATCAAGGGGAAAATAGGCCTCACATCCTTACCAAATGTGAACTCTGAGGGACTTCTAGAAGCCTTGAAGGGCTTTTCTGCTTAGTTAGCCATTTCATTCAAGCACCTTCCTACACTAGGTCATTTGAAGAAGCCGCACTCCAAGGGCAGGAGGGACACCAATAATGCTGTGGTCTAAACCCCCGAGCTTCTTGGGCTTGCCAATCACAAGGCTGGCCGTTTGAATCCACACCATGGGGTGAGCTCCTGTTGCTCTGTACCAGCTCCTGCCAACATAGCAGTTCAAAAGCACGCCAGTGCGAGTAGATAAATAGGTATAGGGCGTTTCCATGCGCTCTGGCACTCATCACGGTGTCAGAAGTGGTTTAGTTATGCTGGCCGTATGACCTGGAAAGCTGTCTGCGGACAAACGCCGGCTTCCTCAGCCTGAAAACGGAGATGAGCGCCACACCCCAAAGTCAAATTCGACTGGACTTAACCATCCAGGGGTCCTTTACTTTACTGTTGGCACAACTCCCCTGGAAGATTTCGCGGTGAAAACAGAAGGGTTTTTATCACAGGAAAGGAAATCAGGCCTCAAAAACTTTGTTGTTGTTCAGTCGTTCAGTCGTGTCCGACTCTTCGTGACCCCATGGACCAGAGCACACCAGGCACCCCTATCCTCCACTGCCTCTCGCAGTTTGGCCAAACTCATGTTAGTAGCTTCGAGAACACTGTCCAACCATCTCGTCCTCTGTCGTCCCCTTCTCCTTGTGCCCTCCATCTTTCCCAACATCAGGGTCTTTTCTAGGGAGTCTTTTCTTCTCATGAGGTGGCCAAAGTACTGGAGCCTCAACTTCAGGATCTGTCCTTCTAGTGAGCACTCAGGGCTGATTTCTTTGAGAATGGATAGGTTTGATCTTCTTGCAGTCCATGGGACATTTCTGAGAGGCAGCAAGCGACAGAGAATAATTTATGCACCACCTTTCTGTGGTCAAAATCCTTCTCTCTTACATGGAGCACCATGACCTAAAGCAAAAAGTCATTTGCAGTCTGCAGCATGAAGAGGAAAGATTATGGACCCCATGTTCTACCTTTTACTGGCTTGGGTCACTCCTGGACTAGGAAAACTGGACCACAGTAGCCCATGGCAATGCATTCTATGTGAACCCTGTGGGACTTCTAGAAGCCTTGAAGGGCTTTTCTGCTTAGTTAGTTATTTAATTCAAGCACTTTCCTACAGTGGGTCATTTGAAGGAGCTGCACTCCAAGGGCAGGAGGGACACAGGTAGTGCTGTGGTCTAAACCACCTTTGCGGCTGGCCCAGAAACTGCAGTTAATGCAGAATACTGCACTATGATTCCTTGGCAGGAGTGAGAGAACCTGTTAACCAGAAGTGCCTATGTCATTGTATGTTGCTAGTGGTCTTTCAGAAAGGGTATACAGCTGATGAACTAAAATAAATATTCTTACATTTTAAGTTTTGCTTGTAGGTTCGTTGCTTGAAAACTCAGTTAACTCCTTCAGCTCAATATGTATGTGCAAGTGGGTGTTTGTGCATTTAGATAGGATGCTGGGACTAATAAAAGCAAATTCAGATACTCAACAGAGTTTTCAGAAAGGCCTTTTAGTAAAACAAATCATATTTTGTTAGTCTCTTTCTCATATTCATATTTCAGGATTTCTGAATATCGCTACACAGTAATTAAGTATGGGTATGATTTTCTTGAGCAGAACACTATAATTAGAAAAGTCTTCACATACCCCAACTGTGCCAAAATATACCATCGATGGGCGGTATAATAATTCCACTTACCCCATTCCCCCTCTGAAGGCTTGTTTTCAGAAGGTCAGAATGCAGCGAAGCACTGCCAGTAGAAATTAGAAACATCTATTCAAATGTCCTTTACGAGCGCAGACCAACTGTTGGTGTTCCATAATACTGCACAAATCAGCAAGGATGTGGAATAAAGCAGCTGTGGCTTATTGGGATGCTCTATTCGGCTAACATTGTTCCTGGCTGTAATGCAGGGGGAAAAATCCAAGTACAGGCAATTTGCATATTTCTTGTGTTATTCACACATTTCCTCTTCTTTGTGCATGTGCGTGTGTTCGTGATTGGAAGGGAGAGAAAGAGAGATTATCGCTGTTTATTTTTATGCTGCTTTGTAAACCATGCTCAGAAGTGGCTCGCAGCATTGAAAGGTTTACATGATAATTCATTAACTATTGCAAGACGTTAATTTTTTTTAAAAAAACAGTCCTATAAGCAACAGGGTGATGAGAACATCTCAGTAGGTTTGCATTAAAATTATCCAATCGACTGATAACCATCTTGGGCTGGGGTATTGCTTAGGGTGTTTTTTTGGGGGGGAGTTGTTATTGATATTAATTTTTGTATCCTTTTAAAGATTTTATTATAATTTATGTGGAAATGGTTCGATTTGGTTGTGTGTGTTTTTTGTGTGTGTTTTTCCCCAAAAATTTATTAATTTTTAACATAACACAAACAAAACACTACATAGAATAAAAAACAATACAGTGGTGCCCCGCTAGACGAATGCCTCGCTAGACGAAAAACTCGCTAGACGAATGCCTTCGTCTAGCGGAAGGCTGCCCCGCAAGACGAATTTGTCTATGGGGCTGCCTCGCAAGACGGAAAAAAAAAAATTCGTCTAGCGAAAACCGCAGTTTGCATTGGTGCTTCGCTAGACGAAAAAACCGCTAGACGAAAATACTCGCAGAACGAATTATTTTCTTCTAGCGGGGCACCACTGTATAACAAAATACAAACAAAAACACTTATTTAAACCTATCTATCCTTCTTTATAACATTGTAAATTGACTTCCTCACATCCTCTCTGTCTGCTTTCCTTGTAAGCCATCTTTAGTAATTTCTTTACCTTTTTCTATTCTCATATTTATACTCTAATCGTCTTATCTTATTTAATAACCTTAACATTGCTTCATCTATTGCTACATCTTATCTAACTTCTATATCTGCAGCCTAACTGTTTCTTCCTGCTTGTTTTAAATACTAATTCTAGCATACTTCTTCAAATATACTTTAAACTTAGTCCAATCTTTCTCCACCACGTCGTCCCTCTGGTCTCGGAGTTTCCCGGTCAGTTCAGCAAGCTCCATATAGTCTATTGGTTGTGTGTTTTGGATGCTTTGTTTATTGTTTATGACAACTTTGGCTGTGTTGTAATTACGTATTTTTTCATGTCGTAAACCAGCTTGAGCATGGTTTGAACTGTGGAAAAGCAGTATACAAGTAAAATCTCTATATGATCCTATCCAGACTCATCCTCTGAGGGAAATTACCAGATTCAGCTGCCCTACACTTCAGTATTTAAATCCAATTAAATTTATCCATTTCTTTCAACAGTAAGTTTCTTGCTCAGGTTGGGGGCTGATAGATTTAGGGTGGGTGGGTGTTGCTGGTTCTTTCATTGCTGCATTGAAAGGGCATTGCCCAGAAAGGTGGCCTGGAAATATTTCCAAAAAATAAATTATTCACTCTTCTCCAGTGAATTGTATCATATATCTCATGGACTGGATTGGTTTTGAAGAGGTCTGGGCTATCAGACTCCTGTTTGCTTTGTGTTCCAGGGAAACATCCGATTAAAACGGGATGCTAAAATGAGGGGAGTGGCATACACTACAAATCCATTGGAGGCCCAGCAAAACAGAAGGAAGCAATAAAAAAACCCAGTAAACAGAGACCTGAATCTTAAGGTGTCTCGTGAGCCTCATCAGAAATCGTGTCATCTCTAAAAGAGGGCACGTGTTGCGGTGAGACCTGGAGACTGACCTCCTGGTTGTGGGTGTGTCCATTGGTTACCCACAATACCCTTTTGGTAGGTCCCTTCATTGCTGGGTTGAATCTGGCCAATGGGGTGCAGTTTAAACAGATCGTGGGACCTATATATACCTATGCACATGACCCAGAGCTTCCTCTTTCGGCTCGTGCATCAGAACACTCGCCCACCTCTCCCTATTTTTAGGGCATTTTGTGCTTGACCTTGCTATGCCGTCATGTGTCGTCTGTCATTGGGATAGGGGCACGGCAGGAATTTTCCCCACTTGGCTGATTGGCTGTTGCCATTTGGTTTCCGCTTGCAGCGTAGCAAATCGTCACCACTTGTAAGGTTGCGGATAGCCTCTGGTTCAGGTGATAGGGATGGGAGAACGCTCTCACCATCCCTATGTGAAGGGTATTCCATTAAAGGACTCCAAGGACTCAACTTGGTTTGGTCAACCCCCGAGAGGGGGTTGTGCCCTTGCCAGAGTCCAGGGGAGCATCTGGGGAGTGGACATAGTCTGTTCCCAGGCTTTTCACCTATCTCAGGTGTTCACCCTTGGCTGACCTATGCTTGAACCCTGGGTCAGCGCTACCTGCAATGGTGTAGGGTGCTAGTTGAACCAGAGCCAATGCAACCACTCACTTTTCTGTAATTGATAAAGTTGTGACCTAAATTCTGCCAAAAACCAAAACTAAAATTTGAGTCAAATGTGTTTTTATTTAGGGGGGAGGTCTCTGGGTCTGAACACGCAAATACATTCCCTGTGTACAAAGTGATACTGGAGAGAACCCCTCAGGCAAAGCTGGCCTTGCACCATCCCAGCTGCTAGTGTGTGTGTGTGTGTGTGTGTGTGTGTGTGAGAGAGAGAGAGAGAGAGAGAGAGAGAGAGAGAGAGAGATTGCTGATCATGTTGCACAGAGGGAAGTCCTGAAATTCAGAATTAAACACATTTCCACTCCCTTGCTGCTGACAGTCTTCCACCTATAAGACCTTATTACACACTAATTTCTGCCTGGCGGCAAATGCTTTACGTAGCATCTTGAAATTAAAATTAGGGTGCCTAACAAACCAAGAAATGCACTGGCACAGCAATGACCTGTTGGAAAGCATGACGGGGCATTAACTGCTTCCTTGCTGGGAGATTCTTAGGCAACTCTCCTTGTATTGAAAAGGCTGTGCAGAGAGCACCAAAAAGATTGCACAGTTGGACGGAGATCTTTCAGACGTCATTTACAGTGACTGCACCCTTTGGGAACCAACAAATACGGTTGACCAGTGCTTAAGGGGGCAGTACCACCTCTGGGGAGTGGTAGGATCAAGTTCATTGCTTTGTTGAGCTGATTAAATTGTTTTAATTGGATTTTGAATGCATGTGCTATTCATCGTTACTGTGTTGAATTTTTTGTGTCATTACCTTCCTTAGTGGGTCATGCAAACCGCCATTTGGAATAATGCTTTTTATAGGGTACCGGGCACCGGGGGTGCATTCATGGACCCAAAGGGGTGGTGGCTTCCAAAATTTGGGAGGAACCGACATGCAAACAAGCCACACTGCAATTAACTGAATGCAACCAACCAAGCTCTGGAACCCCTAACCTCTCACAATGTCACTAAAAATAAAGATATAACTATATAACACTGGTCTTGAAAGACATACATTGGCTCCCAGTATGTTTCTGAGCACAATTCAAAGTGTTGGTGCTGAGCTTGAAAGCCCTAAATGGCCTCTGCCCAGTAGACCTGAAGGAGCATCTCCACCCTTATTGTTCTGCCCGGACACTGAGGTCCAGCTCTGAGGGCCTTCTGGTGGTTCCCTCATTGCGAAAAGTGAGGTTACAGGGAACCAGGCAGACGGCCTTTTCGGTAGTGGAGCGTGGAACGCCCTCCCGCCAGATGTCAAGGAGATAAACAACTATCTGACTTTTAGAAGACATCTGAAGGCAGCCCTGTTTAGAGAAGTTGTTGATGTTTAATGTTTTATCGTGTTTTTAATATTCTGTTGGGAGCTGCCCAGAGTAGCTGGGGAAGCCCGGCCAGATGGACGGGGTATAAACAAACAAACAAACAAACAAATAAAAATAAACAAAGGACCTAGCCATGTGATGCTGACACAAAACCCTACACTAACAAAGTAACAACACCCCTGCCCCAACTCTCTCCCTCCATCTCTCTCTCTCTCCCCTCCCTTTCCCCCCAACCGCAATATGTCTATGACAAAAGTGTCTCTACATGCAAACGAATTGTGGGAAAGAGTCTATGAACTGAAAGTGGAGATGGCGTATGCTTCTCCCCGTGTATTTGTTTGTTTGTTTTGCAACACAAGAAAATCGTTCTTAAAAGAACCATTAAAAACAACAACAGCTAAAACAGTTAAAAAAAAAAAACCAGTACAAGTAGTAACCTGGTGCAGTAGCTATGGAGGCTTTTGATTTTACAGTAGACTAAGATTAATAAGTAATGTGCAGTTTAAACCCTAAATGGCCTTGGACCAGTAGACCTGAAGGAGCATCTCCACCCCCATCGTTCAGCCCAGACACCGAGGTCCAGCTCTGAGGGTCTTCTGCTGTTTCCCTCACTGCGAGAAGCAAAGTTACAGGGAACCAGGCAGAGGGCCCTCTTGGTAGTGGCACCCTCCCTGTGGAATGCCCTCCCATCAGATGTCAAAGAAATAAAAAACTACCTGACTTTTAGAACACATCTGAAGGCAGTCCTTTTTAGGGAAGCTTTTAATATTTGATGAATAATATTGTATTTTAATTGTTCTTCTTCTTCTTTGGCGATCACTCATAGCGGAGTAAGATTGTCTTCCATAAACACGGTTTTAACAATGAGTCCGTAAGTGGCTGTGGAGGCCAATTCTGGATCCACACGTCCTTCCACAGTGGGGACATCGGTTTCAGGCCGGGAGTTGATCACGGTGTGGATTTGCCAAGCGTGCTGGGGAAACTACAGCGAAGTAGCTAATGAGAATCAGACTCTGGAATGGACTTTATTTTCCAGCAAGCTCTTCAGTATCGAGAGTAATGGACAAGAAGGTCAAATATAAACACTCAATCCAATCTGTCTATTAGGTCAAAGATTAGGAAGGAAATCACCTTTTGTAACTGTAGGTATATTTTAGCCTTATTGGTTTCACCAAGACCGCAGTGGAATAAACCTCGTTACTCTTGAGTTCTCTGATTGCCTTCTCTGGACATTTGAATCGATATGAAGTTAATGTAACATAATGTACCCGAGTCCTATTAGTGCACTAATTTGAAGGTGTATTTTTATTCCAAACCCTCTTAACCTCTGCCGTATACAAATGGTTTCATTTGTCCCAGAGCAGCCCGTGTCAAATAGCAAGCGTGTCGGCATTTTTTATGTAAATGGAAATTATTTTAAAACGAAAAACAATACAAAAAAAAACCCCAACCTGTATCCCTGCTGATAGCTGAAAGAAATGGATGCTGTCAAGGAGCTCAAATCCATTAGCAAGTCCATCACAAGTTCCAATCCAGATCACCGAAGTTCAAATTCATGGCTATGCAGTTTTATTTTGTTGTCTTGGTAGCAATTTAAGCTCATTGAGAGCCAGCGTGGTGTAGTGGTTAAGAGCGGTAGACTCGTAATCTGGGGAACCGGGTTCGTGTCTGCACTCCTCCACATGCAGCTGCTGGGTGACCTTGGGCTAGTCACACTTCTTTGAAGTCTCTCAGCCCCACTCACCTCACAGAGTGTTTGTTGTGGGGGAGGAAGGGAAAAGGAGAATGTTAGCCGCTTTGAGACTCCTTCGGGTAGTGAAAAGCGGGATATCAAATCCAAACTCCTCTTCTTCTTCTTCTTCTTCTTCTTCTTCTTCTTCTTCTTCTTCTTCTCATACAGTGGTACCTCTGGTTACGAACTTAATTTGTTCCAGAGGTCCATTCTTAACCTGGAACCATTCTTAACCTGAGGGACCACTTTAGCTAATGGAGCCTCCCACTGCGCCACCGGCGCACAATTTCTGTTCTCATCCTAGGGCAGAGTTCTTAACCCGAGTTACTACTTCTGGGTTAGTGGAGTCTGTAACCTGAACTGTTTGTAACCCGAGGTGTTTGTAACTTGAGGTACCACTGTACTTTATTAACATATTATCACAAAAGTTGGGTGCCACCCCTACTCTCTGCTGAGCTGCAGCAAGATTCCATGCTGTTCCAGGATCACCCAGGGTCTGTGTTCCTTTGGGGAATTGAGACATGGCAGACACTGTCATGACTTTAAGAAATGTGGTTTATTCACCTATTTACACCTTCAGTGTGCATGGAGGGAGTCCAGATCTTACAGCATGGTCATTTCAAGAGGGGCTTGTCCCACACAACATTGCAGCCCAGGAACCCAAGGCATCTCTCCCAGCCAGCCTTTAGCCAGTTTGCCCAAGATGGAGACCAGTTTTTCTTCTTCCTCCCAGAACACCTTCCTAAAAACTCTCCTTTCCTGTCAACACACACACACACACACACACCATCCCCTTGGCTATAAGCAATTTGTAGGGTTATTTAAAGTGGAAGAAATAGTGAGTGAGGAATGAGTTAAGTCTACCGCCGCCCAATTGGCTCCACTTGGAAGTGGCTTTTTCCTTGTTTTGAAAGGGACCATTGGGCTACTTTTGCAAGTGTTTTGTACACAACATGTGATATAGGCCCTAGAGGAGCCCTTTGCAGTTCAGGCTGAAAGCCAGCTCAATTTAACGGAGGTTGCTAATAATTTCAAACTAGAGATCTCAAAGCCCGTTAATTATTCCAAGTAAATCAAGCTTGGTTCCTTGGCAATTTGTCGTCCGTCCCCACCCCCACCCCCAACCAGCTTTCACAGGCTAAATGTTAATGAATTCGATTCATAACGCAGAAAACAGTTTCTATCAGGAGACGTTTACTGGTTGAAATTAACCCCGGTTTCATTACCTTACAGGAATTGCTTTGCCAATATGGCAATTACCGAAGACTTAAACTGAGCCTTCTGGGCTACCTTTTTTTTTTTTTTTTTAAGAAAACCAAAAGAAAACAAAACCTACATTTCTCATATACCATTACCTACTGTATCTTTACTTTGCTGCAGATTTACATTCCCATAAAATTGCAGGACATTTGAAACATGGTAGCCAATTTTTACGAGCGTAATTTTGCGCTTTGCCACTTTAGCACCGGAAACAATAAAGCAATACAAAGTGGTGGTAAATTTTATCGGCTGTTGGAAAATTCTGTCTGCATCAGAAAATGATAAAATTAATGTTCCCCACTCAGGAAGGGAAGTATTATGTCACACACTGTCAAATGCAAGAGTGATACCTGTTTCAATTTATAGGTGTATTTGAGCAAGTTGTGCTGCTTGCCCAGTGCAATGTAAATTGTATGCCTAATTCAAAAGAGGTCACTTCCTGCAAATGTTTTCAGTGGCATGAAAAGGCACACACCCTTTAATCGTTTTTTCAAAGGCTGCATCAAAAGAGAGCAAAAGGATTTACCCATGCATAGTGAGGACTACGGATAATCTGATTGGCTGTGATCACCCCAGGTGACCCAGTCCACACAACTTTGACTTCAGTGATGTCATCTCATAGCCAAATGTGATGCACTATGTGATGTAATCATTTTCAAGATGTGATTCCTGGTCTTCCAGAGCCAGTGTGGTGTAGTGGTTAAGAGCGGTAGACTCGTAATCTGGGGAACCGGGTTCGTGTCTCCGCTCCTCCGCATGCAGCTGCTGGGTGACCTTGTGCTAGTCACACTTCTTTGAAGTCTCTCAGCCCCACTCACCTCACAGAGTGTTTGTTGTGGGGGAGGAAGGGAAAGGAGAATGTGAGCCGCTTTGAGACTCCTTCGGGTAGTGTTAAAGCGGGATATCAAATCCAAACTCTTCTTCTGGGATCATCCTAGGAAGGAGAGAGGAACCATAATGAGAAGGGGAAGGGCAATGATATTGAATGAGTGAAAGAGGGAAACGAACAGCAGAAAATTGCTTAAGAAAATGTGACCTGGTTGTACTTAACCATTATGCAAAGGCAGATAATGTAGTCCTATGATGAAGCTACTGGTATGCAACTCTGGCCTTATTCGATGCCTGCTGGGGACTATACATAAATCTGAGATCTCTGAATGATGAGCAGGGTGATAGATGATAGATAGATGATGATAGAGATAGATAGATAGATAGATAGATAGATAGATAGATAGATAGATAGATGATAAATAGATAGATAATAGATAGATAAGGTGATAGATCTGCCAAAAAAGGGGGATTAAATCACTGAGAAAACACACTTTAGAAGCCAATATATGCTTTAACAGACTAGGCGGCCTGTTCTCCTGTCCCCCCAGTACTTGAGGTTGAACCTTTATCCAGTTGCTTTTCAACCATATCTTGCTCTGGCACCAGCCTTCTTCCAGCGAAGGGCAATTCTCAAGAGATCAGATAGAAAGCTAAATTCCAATCATAATCTTAAACACCCCCAACTGAACTTTGCTTTAGCTGACTTTGGCCAAACTAGACCTGCCTATCAACCGGATTAATGCCCTGGCTTTGAGATGTCCTTCGTTCTCAGCATGGAACAAGCAAGGCTATCACCGCAACTCCAATCTGTCCCCTACTTTTATTGGATTCCTTACCTCTGAGCTGAACTTCCTGGTTTGCTCATAGCCCTTAATCTTTCTCCTGACATTATCCATCTCCGGGACAACTTAAAACCAGATTGCGTGACACCAGAGTCTGTAGACAGTGGCGCTCTGTGAAACTCACTGGCCAATTCGACAGAGCATTATGTTTAGCCATTCAGAATATCATAGGGGAAGAGCAGTACAAAGACCATTGAGGCTTCCGAGGGAGGGAAGGATTCGGTTTATGTTATTTCCATGGCGTACAGTTAGCAGACGGACATTCCAGGCAGCAAATTGCAACCCGTTGACACACCATCACAAAACCGAAAGAGTGGGGGTGGGGGTGAGGGGGAAAGGCAACATTTGCAGAAAGTTAATGAAGTGAGTTCACTAATCCCCTCTTAGATTAGAAGCTTCTTGGTTTCTTGAGTCTTTGGAGACAACGAAGCCATCGTTATATAGTACACTGAGCCCCAACAAATTTTCAAACCCTGTCCCCATTATAATAACTAGTAAAGCCCCTTCTACAGTCTGCATCTGTTCCAGTGTGCAGTTCACTACCACACAGGCTGCCTCGGGAGATCAATCTCATAAGCCGGAAGCAGCTGCTCTTGCTCCTCTCACTCTCCCCATCCAGTTCTTTGGAGCTCTGTCACTAAATTCCAAACAATAAGTTTGCATTATTACTTTATTCTGAGAGACTGGCTTTAAGCCGTAATGGCGGCGGCGATAGCGCCGAAGCCGGCGATCTTCCCTCAGACCAAAGAATTGTTTCGCTAATAACATTAATTTGCCTGTTTAAAGACTTTCCTTTTCCTTTTTTGTTTTTCCTTTTCCCCAGGGGTGGGAGGAAGAGAGACAAGATCTTTTGATTTTTAAATAAAATGAGCTGGCAGTAAATGAAGGGAAGTTATTTGTATGCTGATGGGGTTGGTGCCAAGCCAAAGAGGAAAATATTTTGGCAGGAAGCCAAGCTGAGTTTTAGCCTGTGACTTCACTTTGCTCTCTGAACTAACGGTGGCCTTTCAAGTTCAATATTAAGATGTCGGGGTGACCAGAAGCGTCACCAGAAGTCAGGAACAGGGGCGTGGATCTTACCTGCGGTCGGAAGAGGGCAAACGCCTAGAAAATAAATGCAATCAGTGTTGCTTGGTATTTAGTAAATGTTGTGTTGCTCCCAAAACTGCAATACTTTTATCTATTTTATTAACAAGCAACAGTAAGCTGTGAGCCGGAAAATACACACTCTCACACGATGTGTGACTTAGGTTATAATACCTTGAATTCTTGTTTTCTCTCTGAGCAGACAGCCCTATCCTCTGCCACATGGGGGGGGTGGAGGAGATATAAACCATAAAATTATTTAAAAGGTGGTCCGGCAGCAGGGTAAAATTAACACTGTTTGGCCAATAAGAAAACAAAGATGCAGAGTCCATACATACATCATTACACACTTACACAGCTCTGATTGGTGGGATGTTGTGACCACAAAGTGATCCTGCAGCATACCATGGATTCCTGATGACCTTGAAGACTGATGAGAAAAATGCAACTACCATAGCCTGTTTATCCTGAAGGGTAAAGGAACATTTGCTGTGTGCTCTGTAGAGCTAATGATCCCGGCTGTTGCCAAGACAGAAAGCTTGCTATTAAAATACAGAGGAAGAAGAAGGCACCATCCCTGGTGTGCCGGAGAGGTAGACAGCTTCCTTCAGTGCCAGAGCACGAATGGCATTCACCTGCTGCTGCAGTCATCCTCAGGAACTGTACTCTCTTCGCTAGCCAACACTACATACCAATGGAAAAGGAAAAGCAGGTGCTTGTGACAGATGGGAGGATGGAGCAGATGGACAGGTGGAGAGGGTGGGGCAAGGCATATCCACGACAGATGTACAGGACAGCCCAAGTAACATTGCCTGCTTTATCCTTCATCCTGGGCGCACAATGAAATGGTATGCGTTATTAGCGCTTGTGTGTCCTCTGCTGAATCTCCAATTGCTTTATTGCATCTGGGGAAGCTATTAGTCTGGAAGGACTGCACCACTTTAGATTGTAAGTGGGAGCAATTAGATCTTTGAAGACTTTCCTGCATCAAAGCAGGGCTTTCCCCCCCCCCCCAATCTGGAACTCAGTTCCAGCACCTCTCTGGTGGGTGTTCATAGTAAGTTCCAGCACCTCTTTTTCCCCTTGAAAAATAGCACTGCATGAAACACTACCTGTAGTGGAATTATGGCACACCTCTGGAAGCACCTGTGGTGATTTGTGAAAATGAAGTGTTTACCTAAAATGAAGTGTTTACCTAAATGGAGGCAGTGAAAGACAGCAAGCAGAGAGTGTTGGATCAATACATCAACCTCTGATGGGTGATTTAGAAGGATTGGGTCGGGCATCACTTTCACTATGTGTATGTGCCAGTATCCATACTCAGCAGAGTTACATCTCAACGCAGCTCCTTCCTTGGAAGCGTCCTCGGGGTTGAAGGTACACACAGTAGACAATAAACACTCATGGATGCCATAAATATTCAGTCAAGTGTAGAAGTTTACTTGACAGGCATAAAAGCATATTGGTAGCAAATACATACAGACATGCACTGCCATAGTCAAGGCATGCTTAGAGTCCAATTAGAGTTCCAGACTCTCACCGCATGTCATGAATGAGACAGCTCCCAGTGAAGAAAGCAGCCAGGAACAGAGAGAGTTAACTGTCATGCAGGATGAACATCGGCTAGTGCCAACTCCCCCGCCCCTTGAAATGCCGGCTGATAAGGGATTAGCGGAGAGCAGGCTAGAACACAGTCAAAGCTCGCTGGAAGCACAAACAGTCGGGAAAGAGTTAAGAGACAGCCTCTCAGAGAATGGGGAAGAGGTGGGAGCTGACCCACTAAGTCCGAGGTCTCGGCGAATGGGAGGTTTGCAAGACAGGATGCAAAACAAAAGTCGTAAGAAGCGAAAGTTCAATATCTTCTGTTGATGTCATAAGGAGTCTTTAGAAGGGCCATCTTGACTGATGAGGCTGGGGGCTGTGTTAGAGCCGTCTGGAGCTATCTGTTTGTTTTGACAATAAATCATCCTTCTTAATTAACTATGCTTACCGTGTGATCAAGCTGGGAACTGGACGCCTGACACCGCAAGGCGTAAGCAGGAGACTTACAACAAGTTACACAGAACCCTTATCAGACCTTTAATAGAGAGCTAGGTGGATCTCCAAGGACAAGGAATTACACAACTTAACCACTGTTACAGGGAAGGCCTCCTCTCACATTCTCCTTCAGTGTGGCAAGTACAAAAGAGCATCCCCAACTGGCCTCAAGGGGTGCACAAGATCATAGGGGAGGAGGTGCTCCTATAAGCTGTCTGCTTACATACTGCTCTCTGCTTACATACCCTCCAACATTTTTCTGATGAAAAAAGGGTTGTCCTCCTCCTCCTCCTCCTCCCTATCATCATCATCAATACATCGCCCATCTGGCTGGGATCCCAACTCTGGGCAGCATCCAACATATATGAAAACATAATAAAACATGAAATGTTTAAAAAACTTCCCTATACAGGGATGCAGTGGCAGAAGAAGCTGCTCGGGTGCCTAGGGAGGTGCGTCCAGGGGTGGGGCGAGCCGCCCATAGGGGCAGGGTGCACCACGGAGCCTCCGGAGTTTGCCTCCCACTCAGCCGTCCTACAGCTGGGCAGACCGTTTGGGGCAGTGTGGAGCCTGCGGGCGCACAAGCCACCGCGTCACTCCCAAGAGAGACGTGTGGCCCGGGCATGCTGCAGGCCCCTCAGTGAGTGCCGCCCGACATTTTGTCACCCCCCTCAGTGGTGACACCCGGGGCAACCCGCACCCACGGCACCCCTTCCTCCACCCCTGCAGGGCTGCCTTCAGATGTTTTCTAAAGATTGTGTAGTTACTTATCTCCTTGGCTCAGGGATCGCATCTGAACCTGCGATCCACTGCATCCTACACTGCTCATTCAGGCAAAGCTTACCAAAGATTGCCCGCTTAGAGAGTGTCTGTTGATCTCTCGTATCCTGCATTTCTTTTTCTTTTCTTTTCTTTTTAAGAAAAGGTTTACTGAACATTGCAATGTACAAATGTATTTAATAAAGCATTGCGAAATCTAAACCTTAAAGCTACTAGAAACTTAAAATTACAGCACTACAAATTACTTAATATCCACTGAGTAATTGCCACATTTCCAGTAATTTTAATGGCCAAGTCAATGAAGCAGCGGTATTTAAAATGAAAGATAATATGTATATGTGTGCATGCGTGCGCATGCTCTATACAGGAGATAAAATGGTATTTAATTACCATCAATTGCTATAATTTATTCTCCGGTACTAATCAGTGCTACACATTTCTAGTAAGATGGGCAAATTTTTATGCAGCTTTAGATAACCCCAATTGCTAACTATAACCCATAACTTCAATTACTGGCTTTGCACAACTATAACCCATGGAGGAGAAATGCCCCACAACTCATTTATACAACAAGCCCAGGCAATAGCAGAAGTGTAAAATAATGCTAAAATTAATTGATACGTGAAGTGACAGCAAAGTTCACATCAAGTATATTATAATGTGGTTCCTATTACATCAGTATCAGGACAGTGGTGGGTGATGGGCTGCGGAAGGTAGTTTTGATTTATAATTTCTGTTTTGCTCCCAAAAGTCCATTAAGAAAAGAATCCAGCTATTCTCAAAGCTTCTCTGGGTCTCCTGACATATTTGACCACAGCTCCTTTGAGTTCAAATAACTAAGCCATCTTTCACTTATGACGTACATCTGCTGTGCTGCTGGAAATACTAAATAAGGCCGTCCAGAAGCTACCCTGGGAGAGACAGGAATTGGAAGAAATATTTCCTCCAATTCAGCAAGCTGCCTATTATAAAATTCCCAGCTGGTAATTACTTCATTAGCTAGGGTATTGCATCACTCGGAGAATGATGCGGTTGTACGTGCTTCTCTCCAACATGTGCTCTGCCCATTATCCATTACACACAGCCAGTGGAAAACAACTGGGACATTCTGCTCAAGGAATCAGATCACATTACTGGAAAAAACGACACTATTATAGAGAGAGACTTTGCTGGGAGATATTGCACATGACAGATTGATACAAAGAGTGTGAAGAAAAAAACAGGAACTCACTGGTTAATGAAATTGCAGTTGGGATATGAAACCTTTTCCCTCCAGGTCAAAGGCAGCAGAGGCCATTGTTCATCATAACGACAGATTTAAAACAATGAATTGTTTGTGTTGCATATGCTAACCAATAGGTGCCATACAGGAAATGAGAGAGTAGATCCAGAATCTAAACTATGTTAGCATCATCATCTTGTGCAATTACTATAAAGGAGAATTATCCTACCCAATACCGTCTCCACTGAGTCATGACAGATTTATAAGGGGAAGGAGCCAGGTAAAAATCACCATTTTATGAGAAACCAAGAGTCATTGCTGCTGTCCATAAAGTTTATTTCTGTGCTCAAGTTATGATTGGCTATGGTGATGAACCCTGTGAGTTTCAACAAATGGAGAACATAAGGCTTCGGTCTTTATTGACTCAGACTGTTTTGGGATTAGACTGCCGTCCATCTGAAGGGGACACAATCCAGCAAAATGAAACATGGTATGGTCCCAGTGAGCTCCCTCTCACTGTCTTAAACCCAGTTGGTGTGATAATTTATGTATAATTTAGGTATATGCAATTGAAGTGGATTAAAGTGCTCTGCATGGCTAGTGCAAGGATGGGGAGCCTTTCCTGGCCAGATTTTTATCCCCCATCCCTACCGGCTCAAATTTGGCAGGTGATGTCAGGTGAGGCTGTGCTTTGCAACTCCAATCATTGGGACTTCAAAGTGCATGACTGGACTTTTGCAAAGGGCTTCCAAGCAGTCATGCCCTTTTATTTGAAAGCCCTTGGTTTTATCCCAATTCCAAAGCAAGCCTCTTCCTTTTAGCAGGCATTTCCATGCAAACTGCTTCCTGAATCAGAACAGAATCAGCACAGAATCCTGCCAAACGGAACAGGTTTCAGCCCCAATCAGTAGCTGAGGAGCAGAGGTTAAATGTTGTTGTCTTGGCTTGGAAACACTACTGACTGTGAGGAACAGGGGATGAGGTGGAAATTGCTACCTGCTAACATGAGAGCTGGACCATAAAGAAGGCTGATCGCCGAAGAATTGATGCTTTTGAATTGTGGTGCTGGAGGACACTCTTGAGAGTCCCATGGACTGCAAGAAGATCAAACCTATCCATTCTGAAGGAAATCAGCCCTGAGTGCTCACTGGAAGGACAGATCCTGAAGCTGAGGCTCCAAGACTTTGGCCACCTCATGAGAAGAGAAGACTCCCTGGAAAAGACCCTGATGTTAGGAAAGATGGAGGGCACAAGGAGAAGGGGACGACAGAGGACAAGATGGTTGGACAGTGTTCTCGAAGCTACCAACATGAGTCTGACCAAACTGCGGGAGGCAGTGGAAGACATGCGTCCATGGGGTCACGAAGAGTCGGACACGACTAAGCGACTAAACAATAACAACATCCCTTCTTCAGAGTAGATATTATAGGACTGTGCTGTTAAAGGGATTCCCTCACACACATAGTGTTGATTGTTCCCTGTAGTAGTAGTAATAATAATAATAATAATAATAATAATAATAATAATAATAATCCTGTAAATGAGTCTTAAATGCAGACAATACTATATTTGTATCTTGGATTTCATACAAAACTATCACTTGTTCATTGCTTTCTATATAACATAGATTTGCTCTCTGACAATAATTAGGCAGTAATCACATCCTTTGGACTGACATCATAATAAAAAACCTTCTAGCAAACCAAGATTCACATTTGCATTTGTAGGTTACCCAGCGGATGCCTCATTATCTATTCAAATTGTAGGAGAGACAGAAAGAAAACATCTCGGTCACAAACGCACAGATTCATTCTCAGCCAGAGATTTGAAAAAGGCAAAGGTCATGTCACCTTTCCCGGCCCTTGTCACTCCCCACTTGAAAAAGTAAAAGTGGCTGGGGGGGGGGGGGAATGCTCATCTTAATCTACCCTATGCTTCTAGATTGGTAGCCATGTTGGTCTGATGCTGTCGAAATAAATAAATAAAAATATAATAAATTATCCAGTAGCACCTTAGAAACCAACTAAGTTTGTTCTTGGTATACGCTTTCGTCTGCATGCACACTTCTTCAGATACACTGAAACAGAAGTCACCAGACCCTTATATATAGTGGGAGGGTGGGGCGGGGTTTTTCTCAGGAGGGTAGTAGGAGATGGGTGATTGACTCAATGGGTATGGTAAACCTGTGCTTGCCACAGAATCTGTCATCCTGACAACACAGCTCTTTGCATCCTGGGCAGCTCCTGAAACCCCCCCCCCCCCGGTTGTGCTATTTCCCATCTAACCTGGGGTGTGGGAGCTCCAGACTTTCACCATTTTGTGAGACTAATTCAAGCTCGCACCAGGGCTCATCCATACTTCCTGCTGCTTCCCCCCGCAGGAAAAACCGCTCTGAGTAAACAGCAATTCAGGTTTTCTCTGATTTAGCACTAAAGAGTGAGTTTTCCCTGGGGAAGGAATGGGGCAAACAGAAGTGCAGGTGCGCCCTTTGTTTCGTACAGCGGAATTAAAGCGCTCTGTTTATCTTCATTTATTTATTACATTTATATACCACTTTTATCTGAGTGGTTCTCCTCTCAGGTTCATCCTCACAACAACCCTTTGAGGTAGGTTAGGCTAAGCGATGGTGACTAAGCAAGGTCACCCGGTGAGCTTCAGTGGGGATTCGAACCCTGCTCTCCCAGGTTCCTAGTCCAACACTCTAACCATTATGCCACACTGGCTCTGTTGTCCTAAGTACGACAAACCTGAGCCTCAAGTGAAAGCAAAGGATCCAGAAGAACCCCCAAGCTTACATGTCTCCACCTTCACAGGGAGTGTAATTCTATCAGGAGACAAGTTACCTCCCATTCATCTGGTCTAGAGAACTACCCAGCCTTATCTGGATTTGAAGTGTAATGCAATGTGAAGTGCAACCTTATGCAAGTCTACTCAGAAGTAGGTCCCACTGAAAAGAAGTCCCCTACTGGAAAGAATTTTCTATTTTGTTTCGACTATGACAGACCAACACGGCTACCCACCTGTAACTGGAACCACTGAATTCAGTGAAACTTCTCACTGGGATGGTGGTGAATTGATATATTACCAGGGCCCGTGCTTTCCATGCCCCCCCCAAAAAAAATTACCCCACATATAATACAAGCTATTACCAGTATTTCTGTCCTGCCCTTGCCATGACGATTGGCTGTTTCTCAGCTTCTACTCAAAAAGAACACACAGCATAAACTCTCAAACTAAATCTTCAGTCGAGTTTCATTAATTTACTTACTGTCTAGCAAACACAGACTCTCTAATACAGGCAGAATGAATTCCCTAGCTGACCTCGGCAGGCAACCAGATTCTGTAACCAAGAAAGAAAGGAACTAATCCAACAGCTAGTTAGTGTCCCTGGCTGCTAAGTAATCATTTTAGTTTGGCAGGGCTTGCAAGCTGAAGACAGAGGTGAGCCAAGGTTTTCCAAGTGACTTTGGTGACCCGGGAGCCTTACCACCAAGCATCCTTGCTAATGCATAACAGTGCAGTGGGTAAACTCACCCCAGTGATGCTGTCAGGGCAGGACTTTGTGGCTGAAGTATAGGGCTCAACAGTTGCCCCAGCTACTCTGGGAGGCTTCTAGCAAATTAAAACATCAAACAAAGTAGAACATCAAACCTTAAATCGGGTCCTCCCTTAAAGAGGGCACGTATTGTGGTGAGACCTGGCAACCAAGCCCCGTGTTGTGGGTGGGTTTGACTGACAGCCACAACACCCAATCAGTAGGTCCCTCGATGCAGGGTTCAATCTGGCCAATGGGATGCAAGCTAAATGGATCAAGGGACCTATATATACCCATGCACCTGACCCTGAGCTTCCTCTTTTCAGCACGTGCATCGGAACACTCGCACACCTCTCCCTACTTTTAGGGCTTGTGTGCTTGACCTTGCTATGCCGTCATGTGTCATCTGTCATTGGGACAAAAGCACAGCAGGAATTTTCCTCACTTGGCTGATTGGCTGTTGCCATTTGGGTTTCGCCTGCCGCGTAGCAAACCGTCACAACTTGTAAGGTTGCGGATAGGCAGTAGTTTAGGGGATAGGGATAGGAGAATGCTCTAGCCATCCCTATGCGAAGGGTATTCTGTTGAAGGAATCCAGGGACTCGATGGTTTGGTCAACCCCTGAGAGGGGTTATGCCTGTGCCTTAGTCCAGGGGGACATTTGGGTGGCGGAGAGAGCATGTCCCCGGCTTTCCGCTTATCCAGGTATTCACCCTTGGCTGACCTATGCTGGAACCCTGGGTCAGCGCTACCTGCGAAGCATGGAGCTAGTCGAACCAGAGCCTATGCAACCACTCACTTTTCTGTAATCAATAAAGTTGTGGCCTAAATTCCACCAAAAACCAAACCAAAATTTGAGTCCTGTCTGAATTTATTTGGGGTGAGGTTAAAAGGTCTGAACACGCAAAAACTTCCCTATACAGGGCTGCTTTCAGATGTCTTCTAAAAGTCAGATAGTTGTTTATTTCCTTGACATCTGATGGGAGGGTGTTCCACAGGAGGGTGCCATTAACAAAAAGACCCTCTGCCTGGTTCCCTGTAACCTCACTTCTTTTGGGAGCTGGACCTCAGTGCCTGGGCTGGAAGATGTTGAAGTAAGTGGAGTGATATAAAAAAAAGGTAAAGGACTCCTGGACGGTTAAGTCCAGTCAAAGGTGACTATGGGGTTGTAGTGCTCATCTCACTTTCAGGTCGAGGGAGCCGGCGTTTGTCCACAGACAGCTTCCTGGGTGATGTGGCCAGCATGACTAAAGTGCTTCTGGCACAACGGGACACTGTGACGGAAGCTAGAGTGCATGGGAACGCCATTTACCTTCCTGCTGCAGCGGTAGCTATTTTTCTACTTGCACTGGCGTGCTTTTGAACTGCTAGGTTGGCAGGAGCTGCGACAGAGCAATGGGAGCTCACCCCGTCGCGGGGATTTGAGCCACTGACCTTCTGATCAGCAAGCCCAAGAGGCTCAGTGGTTTAGACCACAGCGCCACCCAAAAGAGAGTCCATGAAATAGCATCAATAGCAAAGTTTGCAGCAACCTTGTCCCCCACCACCACCACCAAAGCTCAAGAACCTTTCCCAAAAAAGTTCAACAACCTTTGTGTCCACCAAATATTTGTAATGCCTAACAAAGGTTTAGCCAATTAAGTAGTTTTGCATCCAGGTTTTCACTTTTTTGAAATATGGCAACCCTAATGAAGAGGAAATTGTGCCCATGTTCCAGTCAATACACTGTATCCCAACAAGCCTCCAAGTGTATGGGGCAGGTAGACAGGCAGCTCTCTCCACAGAAGCACACCTAGATATTGACAATGCTGTGGACCTCCCTGTTCAGCAGGGACATCAGCATATCCTAAAACTAGACCCTTTCAGTACATTCTACAATTGTCCTCAAAAGCTGCACCCCTGTGCCTGCAGGAACATTTACTGCAAACATTCGTTTCCAGGGAAAACCATTTTAGGTTTACATATCACATCAGTGGCAATTTCACAAGGAAATTTGAGCCATCAGAATTTCCATCTTGCAATCCAGACCAGTGAGGTTTGGAGAAGTTTCACTAATTCTCAGAAATGAATCAAGCCTGTGATGTTGTTTACCTCACTGAAACTAGCACTGAAAAGGTCAAAGTCATATTTTTATCGCTTTATCGGAGCTAATTTGAGTAAGAGAGCACACAAGCAATTATCTGGGAGATTTTAAGTACACGGATTCGTACTGCAGTGCCTTCATTCACTAAGCAAAGTCATTTAAAAATCACCTCCAAACCAGGAACTGTACCTAAAGAAGCAAGCAACATTCATGTGTGGTGATGCTTCGGTTTTTCCCCACTTTCAGCATTTATACCCAACCTTTATGACAGGTGTCTGAATAATAGCAATAAAACCATGTTGAAAATTAGAATTAGCAAACTCAAAGAAATAGGCAGGCCTTTGCTTGGTACCACAGGAACATAGGGAGCTGCCTTACACTGAGCCAGACCATTGTGTGTTTAGACCTTTAAACCTCCCCCTTAATAAATTCAGTCAACACTCAAATTTTGGTTTGGTTTTTGGCAGAATTTAGGCCACAACTTTATTGATTGCAGCAAGTGATTGGTTGCATAGGCTCTGGTTCGACTAGCTCCCTGCACCCTTGCAGGTAGCGCTGACCCAGAGCTCTGTCATAGGTCAGCCTAGGGTGAACACCTGGATCAGCAGAAAGCCAGCCAAGGTCAGGCTAGTCCACCACCCAGATGTCCCCCTGGACTCAGGCACAGGCACAACCCCTCTCAGGGTTGACCAAACCACCGAGTCCCTGGATTCCTTTAACGGAATACCCTTCACATAGAGATGGCGAGAGCGTTCCCCTATCCCTATCACCTGAACCGGAGCCTATCCGCAACCTTACAAGTTGTGACGATTTGCTACATGGCAGGCGAAACCCAAACGGCAACAGCCAATCAGCCAAGAGGGGAAAACTCCTGCCATGCCCCTGTCCCAATGACAGACGACGGCATAGTGAGGTCAAGCGTGCAAGCCTTAAATATAGGGAGAGGTGGGCAGGTGTTCCGATGCACTGGCCAAAAGAGGAAGCTCTGGGTCACGTGCGTGGGCATATATAGGTCCCTTGATCCGTTTGGCTAGTGTCCCATTGGCCTGATTAAACCCAGCATCAAGGGACCTACCAATAGGGTGTTGTGGCTATCCAATCGTACCCACCCACAACACTGGGTTTGGTTGCCAGGTCTCACTGCTACATGTGCCCTCTTTGAAGGAGGACATGATTTAGTCTATCTAGCTCAGTAATTGTCTACTTTGACTGGCATCTCCTGTAAGTTCTGCCATTTCAGCATAGTCCATTAATTTAGTCTGCCATTCCTCCTTGGTTGGTACAGAATCTTCTTTCCATTTCTGAGCATAAATCATCCTAGGAAGTGCTTTGTATGCCAGCTTCACCGTTTCCTTCGTTTGGTGCAAGTATTTTATTTTCAGCATAAACAGGACTCCATTTTTGAAACTACACACCTACCATTTTTAATTGTTCTTCAAGGCATGGAGGGGAGGAAAAATGAAAACGGGGACATTCCAGGATCAGATCAAAAACTGGAACAGCTTCTGTGATTCCGGGACTGTCCCTGGAAACAGAGAAACTTGTAAGGTATGCAATAAAGTTACCTAAATGAGATGGAGAGCTCCCAGGAAGTCATCTCTCAGGTACATGTTGGGTTTTAGTAATAGCAGGGCACTTTGAATTGCACTCAGAAATCCGGAAGCTGCATCTAACACTGTCCATAATAAAGCACAGTAAATCATTGTGAATATCACTGCTGACAAAAAAATTTTTGGAAACATTTAAAAATTAAAGCAGACAATTTGTGTCGCTTGAAAAAGAATTAACCTTACATAACATGAAACATTTCCACCATGTAAAGTCTATCTTTGATGGTTTCTGGGGGGAAACAAAGGGAAAAAATGTAGCTTGGGAATTCCCAACCCCTAAGTATATGTCATGTAAACCGACACAATTGTATGACTGTAACCAGAAACCGTTCTCTCACTCTGATTCATACAACTCAGCTCATTTGCTGATAATGTATATTTGGGTACCTCCATCTTTCTCCTTTCAAGGCATTTGGGACCTCTGCAACGGGAAGCTTTTAAGTTGCAATTTGTGTTAGTCCAACAATATCCATCTCCTCTAATCACCCTCATCCCCGATATTTATTTTACACTAGGCATTTTATGTGAACAGAAACAAAAATAAAGATCTCAATTCCTCAGCGGCATCTGTATGTCTGTTAGAGTTTTCCTGATGCTGGAATAATATTGAATGTGCCTATAAGCCTCATGAGCTTCTGCAAGGAATAATCTACTTTCTCTTGGGGCTGGAGTGAGCATTGCTCATTCCATGCACACGGAAGCCCACAGCCATGACACTTCTACATGTGGGATTGTAGCATTCAGTGGTGTGGCGCGGTCATTTTAGGCTCTGAAATTAATTTTCCCTCGTGCTCTTCATATCCATTAGTCAACCTACTCCAAAATGTTTTAAAGACCTGGAACTCCTCTTGCTGAGTGGGGCCCTGGACTCCCCCCTCCCCCAAGTCTTTATTTTACGGTACCATCTATCCTCCTTAACACACAAAGAACTTCCAGCAAATGCAACACCTGAACACCAACACAATAGCCAGGTACTAAGGACACACATTTCCCTGATGTTGGGAAAGATTGAGGGCACAAGGAGAAGGGGATGTCAGAGGACGAGATGGTTGGACAGGGTTCTCAAACTACCAACATGAGTTTGACCAAACTGCAGGAGGCAATGGAAGACAGGAGTGCCTGGTGTGCTCTGGTCCATGGGGTCACAGAGAGTTGGACACGACTAAACAACTAAATCACAACAACAAGGATACACAATACTATCAGGCAGTTCCTACATGTTGGCTTTGAGTTCATTTGATTTATTAGATTTGTATATATATATACTTTTTTTAAAAGGTCTCAAACTGATTTACAATAGATAGATGATAGAGATGGTAGATAGATAGATAGATAGATAGATAGATAGATAGATAGATGATAGATAGATAGACAGACAGATAGATATAATACAATAAAACACAATGGGTTGTATCCCATGCTACTATTCCACTCAAACAACAGACTTCTGCTTGTGGAACAAGCTTTCCCCTTCTTATCCTTCTTCCTGAAGCCCCCTGTGAACCCTCAAAATCTGCTCCAGGGGCCTGGGGGACCCTTTGGGCCAGATTTTGAGGCTACACAGGAGAGGATAGACAGTTCAATTGCACAAGCAGGGATGTGCTTGCGTGATGTTGGATACAACCTGAAAAAAAAGTATTACACATTGCAATAAAAAAAGCAGTAAAGTCTGGATTGAGTAACTGTAACAATGGGTGGATCTACACACGGGGGGAGCACTATAAATAAGTCAGAAAATAAATCGTTATAACAAAAGGAGGGGAAACTCTATGTAAAAATCACATAGAAATTTATTTTGCTCTCCGCCGCCATCTGGTGTTGCATGTTTATAACGCCTTCAAAATGTTGTTTATTGACTAATGTAGTTGAGTACAGCTGCCCATATGCCCAGTAGAAGAATTTTTTTTTACCTGGCACTCAAATGATAGTGAAGTTGGTACCAGGCATGCATCACTGGGGAGATTGTTCCAAAGGCACCACCTCTGCATTGTTGCACACAAGAATCAGACACACCACAAACCAGCCTGATAAGGACTGAGCACGCTCAGTGTCCACAGAATACTGAATGCCTGCTGGGCTAGCGAAATGGGGGTAGGGAACAGTGTGGGGGGTAGGGGTGGAATGGAGTGTCCTGTAAAAAGGCATGACTGGGTGGAACACAGTACGTTGCCATATTCTGTTGCAAATCCGACTTGAGTTTATTTCATTGGTATCGCCTGCAGCATGTACACACACACACTCACACAAACACAAACATTTGCAAACCCTTCCCTAATATGAACTAGTTACCCAAAATAACAGGCCTCCCTGTCTGTCATCGTCTGGCTTGTGCTGTCACTCGAAAATACTTATAGCCGCCGTCACCCTAGAAGCCCATTCCTGCTTACTCATTAGCTGTGCTCTGTACGGAAAACCACTAAAGATCATTAGCAGAGGAGTCTGAAGCCAATGTGCCAGCATAATGAAAAACAATTCAGCAGTTCCGTATGGTCCACTAGTTGTGTTTGTCATAAATGAGTTGTGGAGATTTGGAATGAATGATCCATATCATATTGAACTGTCCTTTTTATTGCTGACAACTGAAGGTTACTGAGAAGCTGGGTCAGTCTCAGACTGTATCTAATTGGAAACCTTTCCCCATTAATGTCTGGTGTTGACTTGTGTAAGTTGATGAAATTACGAGCACAGAGGAATAGATTTTATTACACAGAGTAAACGGGCTAAGCTCTGGCCCGCTGCAGTGTTGTTTTAACACTACTCTTGCCCTCGTTCTGTCGGTGAAGACTCCCAGCCGTGGGGTTGACTTTGAGTGAAGCCAGATTAAGAGGATCGAGAAGATTGAAAACATCAACATACCTCAGGAAATTGAAACCATGTGCATATTCGTGCCACATTCATTTCAATAAATCTTTTTTTTTTCCTTTTTGGTAGAAAATATTCCTTATAGATCATTTGGGGTTATTTTGTGGGTTTGGGTTACAAAGGAAGCAAAAAATGCTTCCCAGGTTGTTTTTTTTAAAAAAAAGAATAGTTAAGAGGAAATGGCAGTTCTGCCCTCATCCTGCGTTTCGCAAGTTTGGTGGAAGAGTTGCAACATTTAAAATAATTATACAAGTAAGAGGGAAGGGAAACGGAGACTGAGGGCAGAGAGAAGGAAAAATATTCTCCATGTTCACTCCGTTTTATTGCTTTTACAATTGTTTTCATCTGTTTTAGACCTCAGAAAATCAGATTATCTCACATGTATATAAAAGAGAATGCAATGAAAGGTTGTGGGAATTGCTTCAACAGCAATACCACGGGAGTGAGTTACATACCAAGCTACACACAATGATAAACACAGGGGTTTTTTCTGGTGGTGGGCTTAAAAAGGGTTTCTTAAACTTTCCAGTTATACCTGTATGTTGAAGGAGGGGGATGAAGTAACAATGGGCCCTGACCCTGCTGAAAATCACCCCCTTGACTGCTATTTGTCCTCCGAGACACCGTTTGAGGTAATCAAAGTTTGCAGGGGCAAAGAGAAGCTGAGGGGAAAGGTTTTCTGCAAGGAAGTGGTGTGGGCATGCAGTCAGGGGCCAAGATTCACCTAATAAATCATGTCGGCAGCAGAAGCCCATTTCTGTTTGTGTAATGAGGCTTTCCCCACTCTCTTCTTCCCTCCACCCCAAAATTGGCTCTGTGAGGACCCCTAGAACAGCTGGCAAACTGTAATAGTGTTGAATTCCACCCAGAAACAGGGGCACGTTTTTAACTGGGGCCCCCTTGTGCCTGCTTTTCCTTCAAGTTAGAAGCAGCCATTTTAAGGGAAGGCATAGCCTACTTACCATGGCCCGAAGTTTGGCCCCAAATAAATATCTCTTGTGTCAGAGGTCAGAAGCCTAATAAATCACATCATCCACTGACTTGGACATCCTTAAGGATTTAGCAATTGGGGAGGGGGGTAGGTCATAAATCTTGGGACACCAAGAAGCAACCTCTGAGAAGCTGGGAATCTACGAACAGGGTGGCACCTCAATTCATTTCACATTACATCTGTCTCATGTAACTCTTCCAATCCTCTTGCAATATACAGAACAGCAGAAGACTGACGGCTCACCTGTATGCAGATGGCTCCAGCTGCTTTAATTAGACGAAGAGACATGTGCAGTTAACAGGACTCACAAATATAAATGATAGCGCTTGTGGATGACAGATTCCCTGACAAATACAAAGTCTATGATTTATGCTCAGGGATACAAGATCCGCTGGAAATTCATAAGAGTATATATCTCCCTCGATGATCTGTAACCCATGATATGTTCCTCTCTAACTACAAATATCTACCTTCCATGCTTTTAAACTACTGCTAATGATGTGTGAGCCACAAAAGATACAGAATCAAGCCTAGGGTCCAAATGCTTACAGGGAATCTCATGCAAACTCTCTGACTCACAAGGAGGCCCTACACAGTTCCAGGGGGATACCTGGACCATCATTGATTCCCCTCACCATGAGCGGCAACAAATTGTACAATGAGGTGGTACAGAAGACGCAGTTTCACTGTGTTCTTCTCTTGACATGTTTTACCCCTCCAGAGAAAGCTTGTATGTAATCAAAAGAGGCACATCTCTGCATGCAATTGTCTGGGGAAGAGTCTAACAGAGTCTCCTTGCTACTGTCCTTCTTTTCCTTTCTTCCTCCAAATATGGGGCTACCATTAAGAAATGGAAGATATGTCTAGTGACAGACTGTAAACTCCACTGAAGCAACGGTGGGGGACAGTTTCCCACTTAATAATAATAACTTTATTATTTATATGCAGTCTACATGACTGGGTTGCCCCAGCCACTCTGGGCAGCTCCCAACAAAAAATTAAAAACACAGTAAAATGTCAAGCATTAAAAACGTCCCTTCAGATGTCTTCTAAAAATCAAATAGTTGTTTACCTGTTTGATATCTGATGGGAGGGTGCCACTACTGAGAAGGCCCTCTGCCTGGTTCCCTGTATTTTCACTTCTCACAGTGAGGGAACCGCCAGAAGGCCCTTGGAGCTGGATCTCGGTGTCCGGGCTGAATGATTGGGGTGGAGACACTACTTCAGGTATACAGGGCCCAGGCCGTTTAGGACTTTAAGGTTCAACACCAACACTTGAGGGCCTCATTCCTCTTTGGGCAAACTTTTGGGGGGCCACATACCACTGGTGGGCAGGATAAGAAGCAAATGTGGGTGGAGCAATGACTATAACATTTGTACAGTAGGCTAGGTTCCATGAACACTCACACAACCTGCTCTCTGTCCTCAATTCATATAGATAGATGTTTATTCGGCATTTGCGCCCATCTTACAATACAAGTCCTCAATTCATATGCTCTTTCTCACACAAACATGCAGTGGCAAGCAAGCAAGCGCGCGCATACACACACACAGCATTTCCAGCCCTCTCCACAGCACTTATGAGGCTTTCAGGTCATGATGGCTATGCTCTATCTCCATAGTCGAAGGCAGTGATGCTCCTGAATACCAGTTGCTGTAAACATAGGGAGGGTGTTCTTGTTCTCAGCTCGGGGATGCGGGTGGCGCTGTGGTCTAAACCACTGAGCCTCTTGGGCTTGCAGATCAGAAGTTTGGCAGTTCAAATCTGCACTATGGGGTGATCTTCTGTTGCTCTGTCACAGCTCCAGCCAACCTAGCACTTTGAAAGCACACCAGCACGAGTAGATAAATAGGTACTGCTGTGGCGGGAAGGTAAACAGAGTTTCCATGCGTTCTGGTTTCCATCATGGTGTTCTGTTGCACCAGAAGCAGTTTAGTCCTGCCGGCCACATGACCTGGAAAGCTGTCTGCGGACGAACGCCGGTTCCCTCAGCCTGAAAGCGAGATGAGCGCTGCAACGCCCATAGTCGCTTTTCGCCTTTCCTTACCTTTACCTTTTACCTTGTTCTTAGCTCCTGCTTGTGGATTTCCAATAGACATTGTGGGAACAGGATGCTGGCCATTGGTCTGATCCAGCAGCCTTTTCTCATGTTCTTAATTCTGGGGTAGAGTGGCTAGGGTAGAATGGCTGGATCATTCTGTCAAAAGTAAATGACCGGACTCACCTGCCCTGCTGGGGTAGGAATGGCTGGAAAGGCTGCCTTTTACTTTGAATGAATCGTTCTGTGAAAAGTTAAATGCCATGATTCCACTGACCCCAACTCCAGCACTCTCTCTCTCTCTCTCTCTCTCTCTCTCTGTGTGTGTGTGTGTGTGTGTGTGTGTGTTCTATTACTCTCAGTGCAAGCAAGGGACTTTACTGCTGATCTCAACACTATGGTGTTTTGCACTAAGATTGCAGACCCACCAAGTGACCCTATTTTCCAGGGACGTCCCTTATTTAGAAAAGCCATCCCGGTTTCTGATTTGACCCCAGAATGTCCCACTTTTCCTTAGGATGTCCCTATTTTTATTGGAGAAAATTTGAAGGATATGGAGTTATCTGACCCCTGAACTGCCTGAAGGCAGCCCTGTATAGGGAAGGGTTGTTTTTAGAAAAATGTTTAATGCTTTATTATCTTTTTATATATGTTGGAAGCTGCCCAGAGTGGCTGGGGCAACCCAGTTAGGTGTGTGTGGTATAAACAGTAGAATTATCATTATGAAATGGGGCACCCCTATTTTCATCGGAGAAATGTTGAAGGGTATGAGATTTATCTCACAATCAGATTAGGAGGTATGGCTACAGTGGCTTGCAGGCCACTTCCTGTGGCTTGGCAGACCAGATCCAACCTGCAGCCCAAGGTAAATTAGCCCAATCCTGAAGAAAAGGAGTTACAAGCATTGCTTTAAGAAGAAGAAACAAAATAAAAAATTCCTTCCAGTAACACCTTAGAGACCAACTAAATTTGTACTTGGTATGAGCTTTCGTGTGCATGCACACTTCTTCAGATACACTGAAACAGAAGTCACCAGACCCTTATATATAGTGAGGGAGTGGAGAGGGGTATTACTCAGAAGGGTGGTGGGAATGGGTGATTGGTTGATAGGTGTGGAAAACCTGTTGACGACTGTTAACGTCTGCAATTGGTCTTACAGGAAAAAGCAAGGGGTGAGATGGCTAAAAATAGCTTTGTTGTGTATAATGAGATAAGAATCCAATTTCTTTGTTCAGACCAGGTCTCTCCATGGTTTAAGAAGAAGAGTTTGGATTTGCTATCCCACTTTATGGCTAACATTCTCCTTTCCCTTCCTCCACCACAACAAACACTCTGTGGGGCTGAGAGACTTCAGAGAAGTGTGACTAGCCCAAGGTCACCCAGCAGCTGCATGTGGAGGAGGGGAGACGTGAACCCGGTTCACCAGATTACGAGTCTACCGCTCTTAACCACTACACACAACAGCCCAGCTTGTCCAGCATGCTAACCACTACTACACCATACTAGAAACACCACAGAAACCATTATTCCACTGCACCAAACAGAGCGTTGGATGGAAACACACCTGAACAATGCTAATCACGAAACATGCACAGCCCATATCACAATGAGCTTCAAATCAAGTAGCTGAATCTGAGCATGGGATATTGCTGGTTAAGTACAGCTCTGCTTTTATTCCAAGTCGTCATTAGATGACCTTCGCTGTGCTGCTTCAGCTGCTGCACAAAAAAAGTTGCAGACATTTTGTTGGCACTGGACTTGAGATATATAATGGGCACATTATTTGGCCATGTTATAAAACAGCATCATCCATCTGACAAATGAAAACCTTTTAATGGGTGCTCTCTTAATTATAATAATTTGAAAGAGAACATCAGCTGAAATCATAGCGAGAAGGTCACTCAATGAGATTTTTGCCTTTGTAGTCCCATCTCTTGTTAATAACACTCAGCACTGCTCAACACCTTTGCAGAAGTTTATATGGTTTAATGCATTTTTTGCACGTTACCTTAATTTATTAAAATGTACAATCTTACTCTGTCCCAAAGTTTCACGGCTGATTAAATTTTGCATTCGAAAACAAACACCTTCGTGCAATTGCATTAAATTCAAATTAAGCTTCTGGAAAACACAACTGTTCTACCCTCTCTTACCACGTCAACTAATATAACCATGACCTGGAAATGCTATTTCAAGGAGCAACCCTTATGAAAAGAATGTGGTAGTCAAGTTTCATCGAGTTACAGAGACAACAGAGTAGTATGATTGCAACAAAACCACCAATAAAACTTCTCTGTATGCTATTGCTTGTCAAGACATAGTACATAGCAAAGACTCACAGGCTACTATACTGGCCATATTTATCTGGGAGTAAGTCCCACTGAGGGACACAGGTGACACTGTGGTCTAAACCACAGAGCCTAGGGCTTGCCAATCAGAAGGCCGGCGGCTCAAATCCCCGCAACAGGGTGAGCTCCCGTTGCTCGGTCCCTGCTCCTGCCAACCTAGCAGTTCGAAAGCACGTCAAAGTGCAAGTAGATAAATAGGTACCGCTCTGGCGGGAAGGTAAACGGCATTTCCGTGCGCTGCTCTGGTTCACCAGAAGCAGCTTAGTCATGCTGGCAACATTACCCGGAAGCTGTACGCCGGCTCCCTCGGCCAATAAAGCAAGATGAGCGCCGCAACCCCAGAGTTGTCCGCAACTGGACTTAACAGTCAGGGGTCCCTTTACCGTTACCTTTAAGTCCCATTGAACTCGGTAGCACTGATTAAGTGAAGGATACAGCAGGTCATTGAGAAGGAGGCAGACTTGCAGGCAGGTTGGAACCAAGGTATTTTAGAATTTAAATGTCTTATTTTTGGGGAGAAAGCTGTATTGAAGTTTTCACAATACAGTTAAAAGTACAAACTAATCTATAAGGAAAAAGAAAAGAAAAGAAAACTAAAGAAAGAAGAAACAGAAAAAGAAACTACAAAATCCTCTATGTCTTAACTTTTATGCTCGTCATGAGAGACAACTCCAGATAAAGTGCATCACAGTGACATAGACTAGAACTTAATTGCGAACTCATCAGTGGCCAACATTAAGAAGGCAATACAGTGGTACCTTGCAAGACGAATGCCTCGCACAACGAAAAACTCACTAGATGAAAAGGTTTTGCAATCTTTTAGGTGACTCGCAAGACGAATTTTTCTATGGTCGTGCTTCACAAGACGAAAATTTCAATGCATTCCTATGGGAATTAAATTTCAATGCATTCCTATGGGAAACCGTGCTTCGCAAGACGAAATTTTCGCAATACGAAACGACTCGCGGAACGAATTAATTTCGTCTTGCGAGGCACCACTGTACAAGAAAGAAGCTGGTGAGCAGAGAATATTTTTCGCCACATATAACGGTGAAATGCAATTGTCAAACATAAGAGCTGCGGAATCACATGCTGTATAGGCTGTGGTGTCCATATCTATGTCGCAAGATTTAAAATAAAGGATGTTGTTTGACGTATGTGATGTTCAGGCATCTGATTTGAATGCTGTCTGAATGCTTCCAGGCTCGGCCCCAAAATTACATCCAGCAACTGTTGTTCTATTGATCTGGAGATAAGGAACTTGTTTTCCCCAGATGCTGGATTCCAGCTCTCAACATTCTTAACCATTGGCCAAACTGGTCTGATGGGAGTCAGAATCCAATACCATTTGGGGGTGGGTGCATGGACCTTTTCTGCACCCCTGGCTTACACAAAAGTTTCTCCTTTTTGTGGTGGAATATCGGCTGCCTTGCGTTTATACAGCAGTATCAATTGAAACTGTAGGACCTGCTGGTTCCACGCAGTATTCTCCATCCATAGATCTTGAGATCGCAAGCACTGTCTGTTTGGAAACCCCCCCCCCCAAAAAAAAATAGAGTAGCTGAAAGTGTTTAAATCAGCAGTGGCAAACGTTTTATTTACAGAGTGTGTAATTGCCACAGGTAAAGAGTTGACCAGCCTCCACCCCATCCCACCCTCACCTCTAAGATACATAAATCCATTTGTTGTTGTTGTTGTTGTTGTTGTTGTTGTTCAGTCGTTCAGTCGTGTCCGACTCTTCATGACCCCATGGACCAGAGCACGCCAGGCACGCCTATCCTTCACTGCCTCTCGCAGTTTGGCCAAACTCATGTTAGTAGCTTCGAGAACACTGTCCAACCATCTCATCCTCTGTCGTCCCCTTCTCCTTGTGCCCTCCATCTTTCCCAACATCAGGGTCTTTTCTAGGGAGTCTTCTCTTCTCATGAGGTGGCCAAAGTACTGGAGCCTCAACTTCAGGATCTGTCCTTCTAGTGAGCACTCAGGGCTGATTTCTTTGAGAATGGATAGGTTTGATCTTCTTGCAGTCCATGGGACTCTCAAGAGTCTCCTCCAGCACCATAATTCAAAAGCATCAATTCTACGGCGATCAGCCTTCTTTATGGTCCAGCTCTCATTTCCGTACATTACCACTGGGAAAACCATAGCTTTAACTATACGGACCTTTGTCGGCAAGGTGATGTCTTTGCTTTTTAAGATACTGTCTAGGTTTGTCATTGCTTTTCTCCCAAGAAGCAGGCGTCTTCTAATTTCGTGGCTGCTGTCACCATCTGCAGTGATCGTGGAACCCAAGAAAGTGAAATCTCTCACTGCCTCCATTTCTTCCCCTTCTATTTGCCAGGAGGTGATGGGACCAGTGGCCATGATCTTAGTTTTTTTGATGTTGAGCTTCAGACCATATTTTGCGCTCTCTTCTTTCACCCTCATTAAAAGGTTCTTTAATTCTTCCTCACTTTCTGCCATCAAGGTAGTATCATCAGCATATCTGAGGTTGTTGATATTTTTTCCGGCAATCTTAATTCCATAAATACCCTTTTCTTTCATCGGGATATTTCCACTTCAAACTAATGTAGCAGGTATCCATGCAGATCTTCCTCGATCAGTATGCTTTAGACAGCGATGCTGTTTTAGCAACTGAGTCCTATCTGCTGATAGCTGCTCATGAGCAAAGATAAGAGGAGATAATTGTTCCACGTGTAAGCAAAGATCTCTTTATCAGGGATTAGTCAATTATAACCACAAAAGGGGATGACCTGAAGATAAAATACGGGGGGGGGGGGGTAAAAGAAAAGAAAAGCCTTATTACATAGGCGGAAGACGGACTATAAAAGGAGAACCCACTTCATCCTGCAAAAACCGTTGGCTTCAGTTTTGCCAAAACAAAATAAGATACATGATATCTCTTACTGCTGCAAAACTGAGACCACGGCCAAATTACTAGATGGAGAACTGTGGGTTTTTTGTTTGTTTTCTGAACCTTTAGAGTTTTAAACAGATTGTTTTTCAAACAGACAGACTAGTGATTTAATAAAATAATTAAAGAATAGCTTTTTTTCCCTTTCAGGTCCCGCTCTCACCATGGTTGCCTTTAAGTGGACACTTTGTTGTGTATTTACTATGGCAGCTGTCAGAGGAAATGCCACCCCATGATTCACTCCTCATCTCTTTAGTGGTACGGGCAGCCTGGCTTAAACATGCGCAATGAAAAGGCAAAAACAACCCACCCATTTAGGTTAGAGAGGAAAGTCTTTACTACTTATTAGTATTTGATGTGAAAAATAAAAAGCCCCAAAGGATTGTTATGGGCCATTCTGTGATGCAATTGATAAAATACTTGAAATCTAGGGGTGCCACAAATTTTCCAGTGCAGTTTTCAAATTGGGAAATTTGCAGTGTTGCTTTTGTTGTTGTTCAGTCGTGTCCGACTCTTCGTGACCCCATGGACTAGAGCACGCCAGGCACGCCTATCCTTCACTGCCTCTCGCAGTTTGGCCAAACTCATGCCAGTCACTTCGAGAACACTGTCCAACCATCTCATCCTCTGTCGTCCCCTTCTCCTTGTGCCCTCCATCTTTCCCAACATCAGGGTCTTTTCTAGGGAGTCTTCTCTTCTTATGAGGTGGCCAAAGTACTGGAGCCTCAACTTCAGGATCTGTCCTTCTAGTGAGAACTCAGGGCTGATTTCTTTAAGAATGGATAGGTTTGATCTTCTTGCAGTCCATGGGACTCTCAAGAGTCTCCTCCAGCACCATAATTCAAAAGCATCAATTCTTCGGCAATCAGCCTTCTTTATGGTCTAGCAGTGTTGCTAGATAACTTTAAAATTGCAGCAGAGAATAGCCAACCGTAGTTCTTTAAAGTCTTACTGTTAACTGCACATCCGGTGTTATGGATAGAAATATAAGATATTTCCTTGGACGGAGTCAGATCATTAGCCTATCAAGCTCTGTACAGTTGTAACCTGGTTTTCAAACAGCCTAGTTCTCGAATGTTTTGGCTCCTGAACGATCGGAATCCAAAAGCGACTGTTCCAGTTTTCGAATGTTCTTTTGGAAGCCGAACATCCAACGGGGCTTCCGTGGCTTCCGGTTGGCTGCAGGATGGATTTAGTCGTTTAGTTGTATCCAACCCTTTGTGACCCCATGGACCAGAGCACGCCAGGCACTCCTGTCTTCCACTGTCTCCCACAGTTTGGTCAAACTCATGTTAGTAGCTTCGAGAACACTGTCCGACCCCTTCTCCTTGTGCCCTCCATCTTTCCCAACATCAGGATCTTTTCCAGGGTGTCTTCTCTTCTCATGAGGTGGCCAAAGTATTGGAGCCTCAGCTTCAGGGTCTGTCCTTCCAGTGAACACTTGGGGATGATTTCCTTAAGAATGGATAGGTTTAATCTTCTTGCAGTCCATGGGACTCTCAAGAGTCTCCTCCAGCACCATAATTCAAAAGCATCAATTCTTTGGCGATCAGCCTTCTTTATGGTCCCGCTCTCACTTCCATACATCACTACTGGGAAAACCATAGCTTTGACTCTATGGACCTTTGTCGGCAAGGTGGTGTCTCTACTTTTTAAGATGCTGTCTAGGTTTGTCATTGCTTTTCTCCCAAGAAGCAGGCGTCTTTTAATTTCTTGACCGCTGTCACCATCTGCAGTGATCATGGAACCCAAGAAAGTAAAATCTCTCACTGCCTCCATTTCTTCCCCTTCTATTTGCCAGGAGGTGATGGGACCTCTGGCCATGCTCTTAGTTTTTTTATGTTGAGCTTCAGACCATATTTTGCACTCTCCTCTTTCACCCTCATTAAAGGGTTCTTTAATTCCTCCTCACTTTCTGCCATCAAGGTTGTATCATCAGCATATCTGAGGTTGTTGACATTTCTTCCGGCTATCCTAATCCCGGCTTGGGATTCATCCAGTCCAGCCTTTCGCATGATGAATTCTGCATATTAGTTAAATAAGCAGGGAGACAATATACAGCCTTGTCGTACTCCTTTCCCAATTTTGAACCAATCAGTTATTCCATACCCAGTTCTAACTGTAGCTTCTTGTCCCACATACAATCCTGTACAGGGAAGGTTTTTTAAAAAACATTTAATGTTTTATTATGTTTTTATATATGTTGGAAGCCACCCACAGTGCCTGGGGCAACCCAGTAAGAAGTGTGGGGTATAAATAGTAAAATTATCATGGAATGGGACGTCCCTCTTTTCATCGGAGAAATGTTGGACGGTATGCAGAGACAAGAAGACTCATGGATCAGTGTGGAACCATTTCATGACTTGACAAAACATTTACATCTGTAAAACGTGAGTGGGCTGTATGTTTTCCTCAGGCCCAGTTGCCTCAATTCTGCACTTTGCATATTTCCCCGCCTCAGAAACTCAGATCAACCCTTCATTTGCTTTTCACAGGAAGCCGGAGTCTATCTGTAGGGCCCTTTTGCAGCTCATAAAGGCACAGCTGCTATAAATCAAACAAGTGGTGGCATTACTGAAGGGAGAAAGGGCTGCACGTAGCATTTTCCCTGACCTCTTTGAGAAAGAGTCAAGTCTAGAGTTTAATGAAATGAAATCTCTTTCCAAGGGAATATGAATGAGGCTGCCTCCAGAGCACTGTTCTGAGGAAATGATTTCAGCCAGCCCCTGAGAAGATTTACACTTGGGTCTCGTGTGTCAGAGGAGTTAAAGGCAGGCTGCATTCACTACCTAGAGACCTTTGAAGGGAGTTGCACCTTATCTTCAAGCCAATAGCTGCCTGGAAAATTGCTTAAAGTGAGAGAGAGAGAGAGAGAAAATTCAGACATAACCCAATAGAAAGAAATGAAACAAATGCTCTGAAAGGCAGAACTTTTCCTGTAAATAAGAAAGTCGTCCCAAATAGACATCTCCTGATGCAAAGGTGGGCCGAATGGAGGAGAAAGATATTGGAAATGGTGAATTTTGCTAATATGCTACAGCAAGAGTTAGGGGTGGGGGGGAGCTATTTACTCCAGGATTTGTTGTTGTTGTTGTTTGTTCTGAATATTGCTACCAGATTTGGCTGTGTGGTACAAAAAGCAGTTCAATTTTTGCTACAGCTATATTAAATCCATTCGGGGGGGTGGATTTAATGAAAAATGTATTCATCGCAACATTCATTCATTCATTCATTCATTCATTTGAACTCAGTTCCACGCATCTTGGTAGAAATGATATGGTCAAGCAGGAAGAGAGCATGGACTGGGGAAAGATGATGACCACAGTTGGTGGAAGGTTAGGTTAGAGCGGTAGGTGTAACCGGAGGCAAAAGAAGGTGGAACAACAGGTGCCAATTTTACCTTTGACCAGGAGGCTATATACATCGTCACACATCCCATTCCATTCTCCATCCAGACAAGCAAGTTCAGGGAAATAGTCCAATGACATATGACCTCAATACTGACCCAACACCAAGGATCTAGGGAAGAAGGTTCCAGAATACAAACTTTGCTCCTTCAAGCAGATTGGGCTTATGTGCTTGGTTTAATTGCGGTCTTTTGTCTGAAGCCGAGCCAAATTTCAGTGATTTTTCTTATTTCTTTACAACAGTCTAATATCACTTTTCATTAAAACCACAAAGTGATGTACACCATAAAAGCAAAATTACAGTGAAAACTAGCACATATACAATCATAATCGTAAAAAAACAACAACCAGCAAACCGCTACAAGAAATTAAGAACAAACTGGCATTAACTGCCAGCAAAGGCTTGGGAAAACAAATGAGTTTTCAGCAAGCGGTGAAATACTATCAATTAAATAAGAAAGTTGCTCAATACCACTCAGTAGGAGAGAATCAAATGGCATAAAGTAACTTGATGAAAATACACAAAGGGAGGGATTTTGCTGCTATTTGTAGGGCTTGTTTTCACTGTAGTTAAATGGGTAGGTAAATGAGCCAGTAGTAAATTATGTGTAATGCTGTTCAACTTGTGACAAGGGGTTGGGCTGGGGATGAACTGAGTTACGGATACAGTAGCTGAGACTGACTGAGAGTGAGGGGCGTGTTTTGGAAATGCTACTATGGAGGGAAGCCATAGGCACCAACTCCTAGGGGCCAAGGCACTTTGGCCTCTGGTAGGACATGCCAATGAGTGCGGGCCCCTGCTAATGCCCCAATATGCCAAGCAGGGACGGAGGAAGGGGGTGTGGTGGGTACAGGCCGCCTCGGGTGTCACCACTGAGGGGGTGACAAAATGTGGGGCGGCACACTGCGGGGCTTGCAGCACACTCGAGCCACGCATCTTTCCTGGGAGAGACGCGGTGGCTTGGTTGCGCACAGGCTCCGCACTGCCCAAACGGTCCACCCGCTGCTCCCCCCCCCAAGCTTATGGGCAACTGAGTGGGAGGAGGCAGCAGACTCCGGAGGCCCTGTGGTGCGCCCTGCCCCTATGGGCGGTTTGCCCCACCCTTATGGGTGGTTTGCCCCTGGACACTCTGCCCCAGGTGCCTGAGTGGCCAGTGTGGTGTAGTGGTTAAGAGCGGTAGGCTCGTAATCTGGTGAACCGGGTTCGCGTCTCCGCTCCTCCACATGCAGCTGCTGGGTGACCTTGGGCTAGTCCCACTTCTTTGAAGTCTCTCAGCCCCACTCACCTCACAGAGTGCTTGTTGTGGTGGAGGAAGGGAAAGGAGAATGTTAGCCGCTTTGAGACTCCTTCGGGTAGTGATAAAGCGGGATATCAAATCCAAACTCCTCCTCCTCCTCCTCCTCCTCCTCCTCCTCCTCTTCTTCTTCCTCTGCCACTGATGCCAAGCTCCAGGCCTTCCAAGAACATGGCTTCAGCAGATGACATGCCATAGAAGTATCTGAAGAAGTGTGCATGCACACAAAAGCTCATACCAAGAACAAACTTGGCTGGTCTTTAAGGTGCTACTGGGAGGAATTTTTTTTATTTTTTATTTTGTTAAAAAGGCACCGTAAGAATCGCCAAATGTTTAGCAAACTAAACATGTTTTCACCAGCGTCCAAAAAGAGACCAAGGCAGGTGGGAAGTTTCTTGAGGTATTCCATATGTCACACATGCATTGGGGGGAGGGGGGACAGGATGACAAGTTTTAAACCTCATATGATCATACTTTTATAATGTATCAGATTGATTCAGCCCCTCACACACTAATATTTATTCCTTAACAAATATTTTCATGTCAGCCTGTTCCACAGATGGTCAAATAACAATTAGCAAATACTAGTTAATTAGGTTTAATGTTTAACCACCATTGGCATTAAATAATTCATAAATATTTTCCTCATTATTTATACAGGGGGAGTCACATGGCAGATGTCTCCCATTGCTCCTCCCTCCCTCTAATACATACATGGAAGCACAGACAAAACTAGGATTCATCTGAATGGATCTCAGAGTTTTAAGGGTTGCTCTGTAACCCAAACATTTTTTTTTAAAAAAAGGGACTAGGCTATGTAAACTCGAGCTGGAGATGGACTGCAAATGAAAAAAAAAACACTGGAAAGATTCTGGACCATAACAGAAAATAATGGCATGAGATTACCTATCCTTTTGCAGCGTATTGAATTTACTGAATTTCTCACTGGAGAGTCCAAGCAGAAAGGTCAGTAATTATGCAAAGTGAATAATGGGTTTAAACCAATCTTTACATCCAGCTGCTGCAAGATATTCTCCATTGATATGCACCAGGTGTCTTCCTGTTTCCCCTGTGGACAGAGTCTAGCTTTTCCAACAAAGAATGCAATAAATAATATTTCTAGCTATCCAGTAGAGTGGGGAGGGGGTGGGGGGTGGGCAATAGTTAGCTTCATTGCTGAAACTTAAGTACCTCCAGAAAATACATAAAAGGATATAGATAGCTTTGTTGGTTGGATTTTCATCTAATTAGTAAGGACAGACAAATCAGTCCATTTCGGGTCTGTGTCATTTTTGCAGGTTTCACGCATAAATCTGTCCTGTTTTCCCATTTATCTGCACATTTTAAAAAGAATGTACATGAAAATTCACATTTAATTACTAATTTCTAGACATATTTCTTTAGAGTCGCAAATAGAGGGTATTTAACAACGGTTTACTCAGAGGAGGCTTACTGAAATTAAGGAACATGACTTCGGATCCATTCAGATGTGGGGGTTGTTGCATTCATTTTCCTGGTTACAATATTAGCACTTCAGTCCTGGTTTTTAATGTTTCTTTTCCATTGCATTATGGTTTTTAATTGTTTACTAGATGTCTAGGTTTGTATTAATTTTGGCCTTAATTTTAGACTAATTTAATCTCTTCGAGGCCAGGAGTTTCCCCTATGTTAACAACATAACCACTGACTACAACTTCAACTAATCATCTTAACTTTGTGCTTCAAAATGTGGAGCAGTATTTTTCCAAGGACAGAGAACAAAGGGAGGATAACATATTACCTTTATAAAAATAACAAAGAATGTTTTAAAATCACTACAAATATAACAGAAAACAAGCTTGGAAGTGACATTTCGGCTCTGTGGCTTTTCCTTCTTGCTTCACGACAACGAGAAAACGGCTCGTTCTGTTTTTTTTTTCCATAGCCAGAAAAAAGGTCTCCTAGCTAAAATGTCACAACGACTCTTATTTTCAATTTCTACTATGTATTCAAAAGCCGGCGGTGACATTTTGTCCTGAACTCTCATACTGGTGTGAAACAACAATGACAATGCACAAAGGTATATGGAACCACGGGGACTCAGATTTACCTCATAACTCCCAGATTTTGTTTGGTCATGATGATTACTCTGCCTTGCACCCCTCAGGTCATTATGACCTTTGTTGCCCCAACAGAATACAGTGAGCTTCTTAGTGTCAGGCCTTGAAAATCTGTTCGCTTAAGTCTCTGCTGAAGTGTGAGGCATGTTTTGCACTCTCCCTGTGGCTCTCCTCTCTGAGTTTTTTGCCATCTGGAAGGGAAAAAAATCATTGAAGCAGACCTTTGAGCTCTTTTCTCCCAAGACTTCAGAGTTGCTGGACACCTGTGACCAGAAGAATTGGAAATCATCTAATTCCTGTGTTTCATAGCACTGGCCCAAGCTTTTTTGCCATGAAATAATATTCTGGTGCTGGAGGAGACTCTTGAGAGTCCCATAGACTGCAAGAAACCTATCCATTCTGAAGGAAATCAGCCCTGAGTGCTCACTGGAAGGACAGATCCTGAAGCTGAGGCTCCAATACTTGGGCCACCTCATGAGAAGAGAAGACTCCCTGGAAAAGACCCTGATGTTGGGAAAGATGGAGGGCACAAGGAGAAGGGGATGACAGAGGACAAGATGGTTGGACAGTGTTCTCAAAACTACCAACATGAGTCTGACCAAGCTGCGGGAGGCAGTGGAAGACAGGAGGGCCTGGCGTGCTCTGGTCCATGGGGTCACGAAGAGTCGGACACAACTAAATGACTAAACAACAACAACAGTATAACCTCAGACGTTCTCTCCCGCTTACATTCTCTGTTATTAACAGTTTGACAGCTTAAAATCTGAATCCTGTTTGTAATTTGGATATTAAATACTCCCAGTCTGTAATTTGTCGTGTGGTTTAAAGGTCTGGGTTTCTGGTCAAAATTTGGATGCAATATATTTGCTTTGTGGTTTATGAAAATGAGTAGGGTGAGATCACCGTAATTAAACTTTGTTCAAACAGCCAATATTAAAAATATAGCCTTGCACACCCTTTTCATTTCATTTCTAATACCAGAGAATGGCAGTTCTGGAATACATCCAGTTACACCTAGGAAATAATGCTTTTCTTACAGCTCGTGAAAACCAAGCTTGGCTTAGATATAATCTAATTTAGAGGATCAGGGAAGAAAAATTCCACCACAATTTCAGATTCCAACATGGCTTTTCTCCCATGAAAGTCTATAGACAAGAGTTTCAACCTTTAAATTTACCAGTGCCTTCTAAGCCTTTTTCGAATTTTCAAATGTTCTCATTAGCCCTGTGGATAGTCACCAACTGCCACCAACTGGTGGATGGAGATACACAGCTGAATTTGGGCTCACAACTCATTCATGACAGGTAGAGCTAGCTCATGGTTCAGATGTTTTAATGCAAACTTACTCCTTGGTTAATGTAATTTTAATTATTTTGAGATTTACTGGTCTGAGGGCCAATTAAGATGTGGTGCTCAGAAATGTGTGATTAGGATCTCCTGCAATTTTCGCTTTTCTGATTAGCACCCTCATGGGTCTATTTTGAAGATTTGGACATGGTGCTCTAGAAGAGAACAATTTAACGCTTTCCTCCTGTGTCCATTTCCTAAAGTAAATATCCCCCCCCCCCGAATTTCAGAAAATGAAGATATGTGAAAAGATAGAAGTTTCTTTTCATCTGGGCAAACGTTCTGTCTTTAGAAGTCTATGACAGAAGAAACAGAAACTGATGATAATCACTAAGAAAAAGACATTAAATTCCATAGTGTTCACTGTGTTTTGTTCACCCTTCCCTCTTTTCTCAGCTCTTTTTATGTCTGCTTGACACAGTGGAGGACTGGAGAAGACATAACAATTTTCAGAATAAAAAATAATTTGTTTTAATGTGATGTCGATGCTTCCTATTTTTATTGCGGTTCTTTCGCCTGGCAAAGCCAAGGAGATGCTAGGCTTATTTCAAAAATAAATTCAATTTGCGATTATTGTCTGAATAAACTGTGCTATTAATATACTAGACGTAAAACGGTGAACCAAGTTATACATAATGCATTTCACGTCCTAAAGTGGGAAAGTGACTTTCTAAAATTAAGTTTTTTTCCTGCCTACCCCCTAAAAGTACAGCCCCACCAACACCACGTGGTTTAAAAATTCTCAGAAATTTTGCATCTCTGTTGTTGTTGTTCAATCGTTCAGTCGTGTCCGACTCTCCGTGACCCCATGGACCAGAGCACGCCAAGCACACCTGTCCTTCACTGCCTCCCACAATTTGGCCAAACTCATGTTGGTCACTTCGAGAACACTGTCCAACCATCTCATCCTCTGTCGTCCCCTTCTCCTTGTGCCCTCCATCTTTCCCAACATCAGGGTCTTTCCCAGGGAGTCTTCTCTTCTCATGAGGTGGCCAAAGTACTGGAGCCTCAACTTTAGGATCTGTCCTTCCAGTGATCACTCAGGGCTGATTTCTTTAAGGATGGATAAGTTTGATCTTTTTGCAGTCCATGGGACTCTCAAGAGTCTCCTCCAGCACCATAATTCAAAAGCATCAATTCTTCGGCGATCAGTCTTCTTTATGGTCCAGCTCTCACTTCCATACATTACTATTGGGAAAACCATAGCTTTAACTATACGGACCTTTGTCGGCAAGGTGATGTCTTTGCTTTTTAAGATGCTGTCTAGGTTTGTCATTGCTTTCCTCCCAAGAAGCAGGCGTCTTTTAATTTCGTGACTGCTGCAAGGACCAAACAATATCCGGCCATCTGTACCACTGCCTATGAAGCGCTAGAAAAGCAAGTTTAATGCATACAATCAGTGCTTTTTTCTGGGGGTATGCAGGGGTACGCATACCCCTAAAATTTTTGTGAATCTTTGTACTTTTGTCCATTTGCAGTATTTATTTTTCCTGATTTCAACTCTAAAACGGTGGTTTTCTTGAGTCAAAATGAGAGTACCCCTAAACACTTCTTTTAAAGAAAAAAAGCGCTGCACATAATAATGTACTCTACTTTGTCCTGATGTAGGGCAAACAGTCACATTTAGGCAGAAGGCATGGCAAAACCTACACTTTAAAAAACTGCTTTTTGTCAAGCTCTTTTAATGTAACCCAAATGTGCTGCATTTTAGAGATTTTGTCCATGGGAGTAAACTATTGTATTATGAAAAGAATTAAAATATAACAGGCACATTCCTTAGATCATATCAAGGGAATATGAATAAAGATTCCAGAATCTTGATATATCCTAGTCAGCCAAAAGCACCCTTAGGAACAACCCTTCCTCAGATATCCATCTCCAGCTAATTCAGCAGAAAATCTCTTATGCACTTGTAGTCACAACAGCTACAGACTTAGAGAGCAAACAGCCCCATCTGAAATAAAAAGCTATCTAGATAATTCTTTCTGTGTGACTGTTCCAAGGTTTGATGTATGGCAGCAGCCTGCCCCAGCTTCGCAGCTACAACAGCACTTGTCTCTGACACGAATTCACTAGGCCAGCAATGCATTTTAAAAGTAATTGTCTACAGATCTACAACCAGAATAACAAGCTGAACTCCAACAATTCAAAGAGCCGTACATTCAGAACAAAAAGGGAAAAAGAAAAACAACAAAGAACAAAATGATATCGGTAGCACCTTGTGCAATTTACCAATTTATTTCATAAAATTTATACATTGCTTGATTGATTGTAAAAAAAAAACAGCCTCAAAGCAGTTTACAAGAGAAGAAACAGTGAAACCAAGAAAAAATTACAACCTTACTTTAAAAAATACAAAAGTTAAAACACTAGAAAAGATTAAAATTACTTCAACTTACTAAGAATCTAGGTTGTTGTTTAGTCGTTTAGTCGTGTCCAACTCTTCATGACCCCATGGGCCAGAGCACACCAGGCACTCCTGTCTTCCACTGTCTCCCGCAGTTTGGTGAAACTCATGTTAGTAGCTTCAAGAACACTGTTGTCCGCTTCTCCTTGTGCCCTCCATCTTTCCCAACATCAGGATCTTTCCCAGGGAGTCTTCTCTTCTCATGAGGTGGCCACAAGTATTGGAGCCTCAGCTTCAGGATCTGTCCTTCCAGTGAGCACTTCAGAATTGATAGGTTTGATCTTCTTGCAGTCCATGGGACTCTCAAGAGTATCCTCCAGCACCACAATTCAAAAGCATCAATCTAGGTAGGCTTGTCTAAACAGGGATGGTTTTACCAGGTGCCAGAAAGAGTACAGCGAAGGTGCTTGATTTCAGAAGGCAGTGAGTTCCAAAGTGTAGACACTACCACCACACTATACGACTGAGTTCCTACTCATATTGAAATACTGCCCCTCAATGAGGCCAGACCTTGATTCACAAAAGGTTTAGGGGTCCCCCCCCCAAGAAAAAAAGCACTGGGTATGGGGATCTGGTAGGTCCTTGAGCTTCATTAGAGTGGTCCATGGCAAGTCTGTGGAGAAGGAGCAATGGTGACTGCAGCAGCTGCTGTGTTGTTATTAGGATTCATTCATTCATTCATTCATTCATTCATTCAACTAACTTGGTTGCCCCAGCCACTCTGTGTGGCTTCCAATAAATTAAAACACAGTAAAACATCAAACTTTTTTTTTTTTTTTAAAAAAAAAAACCTCCCTATAAGGAGCTGCCTTCAGATGTCTTCTAAAAGTCAGATCATTGTTTATTTCCTTGACCTTTGATGGGAAGGTGTTCCACAGGGTGGGTGCCACTACCAAGAAGGCCCTCTCCCTGGTTCCCTGTGTGCCCATAAGTTGATTGGGATGGATCAGAAGTGATGGCAAGGGGTGTTAGTACGCCCTGTTCCGCCCACTTCTTAAGAGTGTGCATGGGCTAGGCGACTGGAGCACCTTCACCAACCTTCCTATCACAGGAACATAGACACAGGAACATAGACACAGCATTCCCGGAGAACAGGTCCTGGTGCAGTGGACTTACATCTGTTCATTGTGAGTACCAAAACTCAGCAGAGTAAAACGGAAGCAAAGCTGTGGAGGTTTTGAAGCATACCTAATTTATTTCTAACAGTCACTACAAATCACTACAGACATGCATGAGAGGAGCAGCTCTCATACAGCCATCTTATCTCTACACAGATAAGAGCGAAAAACTTTTTGTACCAGAGATGGAGGAACCGAAGAGCAGCTTCCGCCCCCCTCCTTTCTCATAACATGAAAGCAAAACAAAAGATCAGGCGATTCTTGCAATGGGAGGGGTGAAAATGCCAACAAGGGTGGGGGGTGTACTTGAAAAGAGTGAGTAGGCTTAGCAGCAAAATTAATGGGAAAACCACAAGATGTAGCAATGGTCGCCAACTTCAATGGCTTTAAAGGTTTTTGTTTTTTTTTTACAAAACTATGTAGGATAAGGCTATTGATGTCTACTACCCACGATGGCTGTGTACTATCCCAAATACCAGGGGGAATTTGCCTATAAATACTCATGTCTTGTTTGCAGGCTTACCATAAGCATCTGGTTGGCCCACAGAAGAAGAAGAAGAAGAAGAAGAAGAAGAAGAAGAAGAAGAAGAAGAAGAAGAAGAGGAGGAGGAGGAGGAGGAGGAGGAGGAGGAGGAGGAGGAGGAGTTTGGATTTGATTTCCCGCTTTATCACTACCCGAAGGAGTCTCAAAGTGGCTAACATTCTCCTTTCCCTTCCTCCCCCACAACAAACACTCTGTGAGGTGAGTGGCAGGATGGTAGACCGGATGGACCTTTGGCCGGTTCCAGCATGGATCATCTTATGTTCTTATGCTGCTGCAATGCTGCTCCTTGTATCTGCCTACAGCTCCGTTTAAATGACAGAATTTCCATGCCATCACCATTATCCTTTGCCAAGGACAATCATGACTGCTCAACCATTAGAGAAAGTGACTGTGCAAAGTGGCCCTCGGACAAAACAGTTTTATGGGAGACCGAGGTCAGATGTGGGAAGACAGTGGAACGATTTTCAAATAAACCGTGGTGTTCAACATTGACCTCCCCGCCTCTGGTATTCCCCTTTTGCTCTTCTGATTATGCGTTAAGGCACTGAGCAGGGAGAAGGGGAAGCTTCAGCGTGCCCTTAGTTTTGTAAACACGGAACAAAAAGAATGCAGTTAAACTAGGTTGTTCAAAGGGATTTAATGTGCAACGCAACGATCTCTTTAGCCATCGTGATTTGGACAGTATTTCAAAACTAGAGAAAGACCGGATGTAAACAGAATTAATTAATGGTTGGTTTTCTGAAACTAAGGTGGTAATAAATAAATTACATTTATTTTCTTTTTTAAAGTTTTCATTTATACTTTTCAAATTTATACATTTCATTAATTTTACAATCATTTTAACATAACAAAGTTTGACTTTCTTCCCCCTCTTTCTGTGGTTTCTTCAATTTATTTTTTAATATCTTCTGCATATCCAAATTCATTTAATTTTCTCATTTAATTATCTACTTTAAGTATAAACTCTTACGAAACTGCAGGCTATTACAACAGCCCTGCCAATGTTTTTATCCATTTACAATTAATCTGTAAATATTCAATAAACCATTTCCATTCTTTTATAAAAAGTTTTTTATCTTGATTTCTTATTCTTCCGGTAAGTTTCGCCATTTCTGCATTTTCCATAAGTTTTTTCATCCATTCTTCCTCTGCTGGGACTTCTGCTTCTTTCCATTTTGGGGTGAGTAGCATTCTTGCTGCTGTAGAGGCATACATAAATAAATTTCTATGCAGTTTAGGTAGTTCTGTCCCTATAATTCCCAAAAGAAAAGCTTTTTTAAAAAAAGAAAAAGAAAGGTTACTTTGAACATCCTTTTCAATTGATTATATATCATTAATTAAATTTCTATACCCTCTTCAGCCAAGGATCATAGGGCGGTTTACAATATAAACTGTATACAATACAGTATAGCATGGGAGACAGATTTCAACAGGAAAGGTTGCCTAAAATGTTCATTGAGACTCTCTGGTAGGGTAGGTAGAGAAGTATGACAGAAGAACTATCAGGAAAAAACAGGTAAGTGATTAACTATACCTTGATCACTAACAAACAAATGAACGTGTCAATCCCATTTGCTCTGTGTGACCCCAGCAGATGAATAACGTTTATTTGAATAGAAAAACAAGCATGACCTTCCCATTTCCCCCCTCTTCCTTTTTTGTAAATCCCGCCCACCTCTCCCTATATTTAGGGCTCACGCTTGACCTTGCTATGCCGTCGTGTGTCATCTGTCGTTGGGACATGGGCACGGCAGGAATTTTCCCCACTTGACTGATTGGCTGTTGTCATTTGGGTTCCGCCTACCGCGTAGCAAATCGTCACAACTTGTAAGGTTGCGGAAAGGCTCTGGTTCAGGTGATAGGGATGGGAGAACGCTCTCGCCATCCCTATGCGAAGGGTATTCCGTTAAAGGAATCCAGGGACTCGGTGGTTTGGTCAACCCTGAGAGGGGTTGTGCCTGTGCCTGAGTCCAGGGGGACATCTGGGTGGTGGACTAGCATGACCCCGCTTTCTACTGTTCCAGGTGTTTTGATGTTGTTGTTGTTCAGTCGTTCAGTCATGTCCGACTCTTCGTGACCCCATGGACCAGAGCACGCCAGGCACGCCTATCCTTCACTGCCTCTCGCAGTTTGGCCAAACACCTCTCCAGGTGTTTACCCTAAGCTAAGCTAACCTATGCTGGTCAACGCTACCTGCCACAGTACAGGGAGCTAGTCAAACCAGAGCCTATGAAACCACTCACTTGCTGTAATCAATAAAGTTGTGGCCTTTATACTGCCAAAAACCAAACCAAAATTTGAGCCTTGTCTGAATTTATTTAAGGGGGAGGTTAAAGGTCTACACAAGCAATGGATGATACCAGCAAGTTGGTTATCTCATTTGTTTGCATTTTCTTCTATAATGATTTTAGAACGAGGGTTCTTTCGTGAGCAACAGAGTTAGAATAAGTTGTCAGAAAAGATGGCTCCCATTTCCTTGCTTGCCTTCTTACTTCTCCCTGTTTCTCAAAATGGGGGGGGGGGAGAACGGAGAAAAACCTAATGCAATCTTTTCTGCAGTCAGCCAAAAAAACTGTTTGAAGAACTGTGAACCAATCCATTCATCTCACTAATGGCCGTTGGCAGCCCGATTTCATAGTCATGGAAAGTGGGTCCTTTCTAGGATATTAAGAAATTTAGATTAATAACCTGGCCTATCTCCAAAACTTTACATTTTGAAAAAGGTTATAGTGAAAAAGATGTAGATCTTTGTCTCTAATATGCTTATAATCTTATTCAGCATCTACATGAGGGATGAACTGAGTGATTTTGAATTATCTTAGCAGAAACGGGGTATAGTGAATGAGGGCTACTTGAATCCTTTAGGAGGTGCTGAATCTGGTCTAGTTTGCAGGGAACCTGGTGTCCTAAATAAAATCTGGACTGGAAAGTATGCTAGAACTACTCTGGAAAATAGGAGGTGCTGAATCTGGTCTAGTTTGCATTCTCAAATCCCTGGATCTAGCAAGTGTTAAAATCTAAACAGGACTTCTAATAGCTAGGCTAGCCTCCTGCTGGGGTGAAAGGAAAACAAAGAAAGGAGCTCTATGGGAGACAGCAAATTCAACTCACAGATAGTGAAAGGGACAAAAGTAAGAGCTGATGGTGATAAGACCTAGAATCAAAGCAGTGGAGAGAGAGAGAGAGAGAGCCATGCCAGATCTCTGCTTGGATCCATGGCTGTAGCTAAGGGAGAAATAAAACCTGCTCTTTAATGATAAATCAGAACAAACAGCAATGCACAGAAAACTCTATTGCCATTTGTTCAGATTAAAAAAGCTGTGGGGCAATGGGAAATTTCCAGCCACTTTTGGCAGCATCCAACAGGATATTAAAAACACAATAAAACATCAAACATTAAAAACTTCCCTAAACAGGGCTGCCTTCAGATGTCTTCTAAAAGTAAGATAGTTGTTTATTTCCTTGCCATCTGATGGGAGGGCGTTCCACAGGGCGGGTGCCACCACCGATAATGCCCTCTGTCTGGTTCCCTGTAACCTCACTTCTCTCAGTGAGGGAACTACCAGAGGGCCCTCGGGGCTGGACCTCAGTGTCCGGGTAGAACAACTGAGGTGGAGATGCTCCTTCAGGTATACTGGGATAAATATCATACTATTCAATTTAGGGTCTGCAAATTTATTTCTAACCAGTACTCCACGCTGCATCATTGTAAGTTGTGGGATTTTTGATGTCAAACAGGTACTCCATTGTTTGTTTCTATATCTCTCAAACATTGTATTGTTATATGTAATATATATGTAATAAAACATATGTAATAAAATAAAATTTACCGGGGTATTGCTGAATGCAAAGATATTAAGGCTAGAAGGAACTATTCTTTTGTTCACTTTGGTAGCATATATATATACGAGAGAGAGAGACTGGCATTTGTATAACTCTCCATTTGGCAAATAGACTCATGGCCTTTAGATTCTCTTGTTATGGAAGTGATGTAATGAAATGGGGGTATATTGGAAATGGAAAGGTGTCAGAGTTATATTGTCTAGCGAAATGACCTTTGGGTTTATAACTCTCCATCAGGAGTAGTTGAAGAGCCAAACCCTGCTCTTTATGAATAAACCACAGTGAAACAAAATATATGACCCTCTCAGTAGGAAGCCATGCTTCAGTTCTGTTTTGGCCCCAATGTGTGTAGGCTTGCCTCACACCTAGAAAATAGAAATTTGAAAACAACCCTGTCTGTAAAGCTGTAATAGTTCAAAAGAAACCTTTGGAGAATATTTATAGGGATGCACATATTTGAAGAACTAGTGTGACATGATTTGTTCTCCTTTCTCAATAATGAAAAACAAGGTGCAGAAAAGAGCAGCTAAATCAGAGTTTCCCAAACTTGGGTCTCCAGCTGTTTTTGCACTCTTGTCCCCACCATTCCTGACTACTGGTCCTGCTAGCTAGGGATGATGGGAGTTGTGATCAAAAAGCAACTAGAGACCCAAGTTTGAGAAACACTGAGCTAAAGTGACCAAGGGGTTGGAGCAACTCCCCTATGAGGAAAGCTTACAATATTTGGGTTTTCTTAATTTAGGAAAAAAAGGCAAGGAGAGGCATGAGAGATGTGCATAGAGAGAAGTTTCTCTCTCATAATACAGTGGTACCTCAGTTTACGAACTTAATCCATTCCGGAAGTCTGTTCTTAAACCAAAACCGCCCATCATCGCAGGTGTTTTATTTTCAGGCTATAATTACCAGCTATGATGATTTTATGAAGCACTAATAAACTTTAAGCACTCTGACAGGAAAGCAAAGGATACAGACTCACAAATATGTTACCTTTCAAAAACCATAATCCTAGCATGCCATTTCTGAGGTTGCAGCACTGGAAGGCAATGGAATAGAAAAACACACCCCTAAAATCAGGGAGTGATGAATGAACATACACAATATGTGATGTGTGAATGTACACTGTTGATTCCATTGCTATTTAATCTGAGAATGAGATGAATTACCTAGGTATCTATTTCACATTCAAAAATTTAACTGTTAATTCTGGATGAGTTACAAATGGGTTAGGAACTTTCATGTGCCTGGTACCTTCATGTGAGCAATGATCTGTTGCAGATATTAATTATGTGCAGTTTGAAGCGACTGGAAGCATAAAAGCTTACACCTTTTGGAAGAAATCATTGTCCAGGCCCATAAAAATATTATTCAAACTTTTACTGGCAGAACTCTACAAAACAAAATGTAGGGATCAAAGATACAACAAAAATATCCATACAATGTCATGTGCTGCCCGGCACAGGCTCAGCACCATAGAAAATATCAAATAATCCTAAAAGACCTAGGAGCAGATGTCTGTCTCTCCCCACAGCCTGCTTTTCAGCCTCCATTGGCCTTAGGCTGTTTGCTCTGCCTTCAGGAGTGCTTCATTTTCATCCTTACTTCATGGAGTTTAGGAGACAAAAGACTAAAGCCAACTCCCTTTCAAAATGGAGATTTGCAACTCAATACCTTCATCGCATGATCAAAGGTTCACTCTCAGCATAGAATAGAAAACAGGCAGCAAGTAATCACTAACTACAATCCTTTAGATCCTACTGTGGGGGAAAACCCAATGTTAGCAATAGAATTTCCCCATGTTAAATCTTCAGCAATACACATTTAGCCATTTTCCTTTTAAAACCTTCATTAATTCACATACATCTTCCATTTCTGAGTCAATTAAATCTATTATACTTAACATGAGCTCCTTGGGCAGTTTGCATTTCTGTGTCTCCCATTCAAACTGGGGACAAATCTACGCTGGTCAGTTAAAACGTTAAAAATGTGTTATGAAAATGTGACGCCAGAGGGTGCTGTAGAGCAGTGATCCATGATCAATGGGAAATTGCATTAAGAGCTATATTATGTGGTGGGGTTGGGGGGGGGGTTCAGATCAGTGTAGTTCTAGCTGAGGTCCACGCTGTCTCTCCTCCAGTGCTACATACTGGAGATCTGCAGGAAAGTCAGAGTTCTAGATTTGGTTGGAAAGAGAATGCAGAATGTCTATTTCTATTTCATAACCTAAACTCCCATATTCAGAGACCAACTAATTGCAGAGTTCAAGCTAGGCATACATTTTCATGGGAAGAGATGCAGCAATTGAAACAGATACAGGGAGGCAGTGGCTCGCCCTGCCCTGGGAACCCTTGCTCATTCATCTTACTGCCTGCTCGCCATTGCTTCTGTGTCAGGGGCTGGACTGAGGAAGAATGGTGGGAACCACCCCCCCCCCCTCCTGCACCTTCCCGAGAAGAGGACAGAATGTTATATTTCAGAGGCTGCAGAGGGGAGAAGCTGGGGAATATTGGGGGAGCAGCAGGAAGAAGAAGGACCAGGGGAGAGACAGCTAACAGACTCAGTGTCTCTTGAAAGCATTCCTGACACACACACACCAGGACCAGGTGTGCCTTGAGAATAGTAGAACAGTAAGCTCAGAGGCAGAAAGCACAGATCAGCCGGCGCAGGGATGACATAGAATAGGAGGGACTGAGCGGGTGGGACTTTCCTTGGAGCAACGCCAGTATCTAAGAGAGATCACATTCCCTCGTCTCTCTGTGTGAATATTGAATGAACTACAGTGGTACCTCGGGTTACGAACTTAATTCATTCCGGAGGTCCGTTTTTAACCCAAAACCGTTGTTAACCTGAGGCGCGCTTTCACTAATGGGGCTTCGCGCTGCCGCCGCGCGATTTCCGTTCTCATCCTGGGGCAAAGTTCGTAACCCGAGCTACTACTTCCGGGTTAGCGGAGTTTGTAACCCAAAGCGCTTGTAACCCAAGGTACCACTATACTTGGTAAGAACTCTTTCTGCTTCTCGGCATCCCCTGAAGGGATCAACACCCACTTGTCTGTTGAAAGGCTCCTGCAGGGCTTTATGGAGCACCTGCCCCATCCCTGTGCTGGGAACAGAGCTTTTCCTCGGAGCAAGGCCCTTGCAAGCAACTTTGATAGAAATTCTGTTTAAAATGAGTTAAAAGGTTAACGTTGCAATTTTAAAACAGAACTTCCAGCCACTGCTACGAACTGGAGGCAGCACCATCACTTTCCGGGCTGCCTCATCCGCAGTGTCTCACTCAGAGGAAGGACCTCTGTTGTCAGAGAAGGAGCACTCCGGAGCTTGAGAAAGCTTCACTGCTAGGAAGGAGCTCTAAGCTGCAGTTCTGATGTGTGGGGCAACTCTGCTCATAACCACAAGTTCCTGGCAGTTGCAAACCATCTCTTAAAAAATTATAACCAGAAGCTGAGAGAAACAAAGGGGGGGAAGATACCACGGGGAGGCAAACTAAGGCCCGGGTTCGGATCTGGCCCAATCGCCTTCTAAATCTGGCCCACAGATGGTCCAGGAATCAGCATGTTTTTACATGAGTAGAATGTGTCCTTTTATTTAAAATGCATCTCTGCATTATTTGTGGGGCCTGCCCGGTGTTTTTACATGAGTAGAACATGTGCTTTTATTTATAATGCATCTCTGGGTTATTTGTGGGACGCAGGAATCCGTTCATTTTATTTTTATTTTTCAAAATATAGTCCGGCCCCCCACAAGGTCTAAGGGACAGTGGTCCGGCCCTCTGCTGATAAAGTTTGCTGACCCCTGCCTAAAACTAAGGGTGGTTGTTGTTGTTGTTGTTCTTTATTAATAGTAATAAAAGCCAGAGCTAACAAGCAGCACCATTTAGTTTGCAGTTCTCTGTAAAATGCATTCTAATGAGTGCAAAGGTCCTCACATCCACTGACAACAGTGGATAAAACCATTTTGCATCGTTTCAGCTCCAACGCCACTCCCTCGTGGATGAATTTTGCAAAGTACAGTTCCTCAGCTTTACAGCCGCATAAACCTCGGTCTTCTTTCCATTTTCTTTCTCATCCGTCACCTTTGATAAATAAGAGTGATGCAGGGCTGTGTTATCAGGTTATAGATGTGTTTGATTTCAAGCTTCCTCTCGGGGAAAAGTAGTTACAGCCAAGTTAACAAGCAGAATTTCATTAAGAGCTGCAGGAAATGTGAGTGGGTGTGAGCTGATAGGAAAAGCAGGAATGCCTAAAAGCTGAGGTACTTAAGGGCAGAGGTCACTGGGGAGCAACTTGTGCAATGGATCCATTTTCATGATCTTTGCCAGTTTTCTGAGAGTGCCAGTGTGCTGTAGTGGTTAAGAGCGGTGGACTCGTAATCTGGTGAACCGGGTTCGCGTCTCCGCTCCTCCACATGCAGCTGCTGAGTGACCTTGGGCTAGTCACACTTCTTTGAAGTTTCTCAGCCCCACTCACCTCACAGAGTGTTTGTTGTGGGGGAGGAAGGGAAAGGAGATTGTTAGCCACTTTGAGACTCCTTCAGGTAGTGATAAAGCGGGATATCAAATCCAAACTCCTCCTCCTCTTCTTCTAGTGGAACTCAAACATTGTAGGATGTTTTTAACTAGCAAAATGCACGTCCTCATGATGCAGAAGGGTGGGGCCATGCTGGCACCACTGGCATCCACCTGGCAGCTTTCAGCCATAGAAGTGATGGGCACCTTGTGCTCCCTTTACAGAAAGTAAAGCTCCGAACTATGAAACCACAATTCAGTGGTGACCAATAGGGATAAGGAAGAAATTGGATACAGTTCATATTTAAAGGCGAAAGCGCTTTCTGAAGCAGTACCTGGACTGAAACATTGCCTTCTTTCAAAAATGTGTTCGAAAATGCAGATAAAGTGTGCATAAAAATGCATATGTTAGTGACAGTAACATACAAAAATGCATTATATTAGGGTAAATAGAGACCTTCCCAGGTGTTACGATGAACAAGGAGAGACATCCCTCAGAGGTTTGAGTAGTGATGGCTCAGGAGATGGAAGCCCCTAAGTTTCCGAATTCCCTCCCCACACAGGTGTGTCTGGCTTCATTATATAAGTGTACCTATTTACTCTGGCCTTTGACACCTGGGACCTGCCGGTGAATGGCAAGTAATGAGTTTGAAGATGATGGTAAATTGTTTTGCAAAAATGTGTAAATTTGGCAAGGTTGCATATAAAACTGTGTATTGGGAGAAATTCACACTTAAATGCTGGTAAATATTCACGAGGACCTTTAAAAAGCCACTACCACAGACTGATATGGAAATGTGGGGAACTGAGCTTAAGATTGGGGGGGGAAATACAACACTGAAATGGACAGATTCACCCATTCCTAGAGGCCAACCAGCATTTCATCCCTAGTATCTGGTGAGTCTGATATCAGGATCAATTAGGCATTTTCTCCACAGTCCTAATGGTGTAGTTGACACCAGCTATTTCTATTGTGCCATGAATGTAAATGACTTTTACAGGACAGGTGTGATAAGTTTTTGGCAGAAAGCAACTTGCAATTTGCCTGCACAGGACATTGGGACAAATAAAACAAAGGAACAAGATGATTCCTGGTGCTGGAATAATCAGATCTTCACCCAAAGATAACACTTGTCCCTTGAACATCTCCAAGGAACTGAACATGAATGCACCTGCATCCCCATTGTTCATCACCAAGCCCTTTTGCTCACTTTCCTATCCCACCTGTTTGCCATAGCAAGAAAAAGATGAGTGAAAGTGCAGGCATAACACTTCTATTGAAACAGACATAATATCTGGAAACACAAAACGTCCAGGTATCTGCTGGGCAACTCAGGAGTTTTAATTCAGTCAAGAGTTCTATATTTTCAAAAAGTCTCAGAACAGAAATTATTTTTGGATTCAGAGTGTTTTCTGTATTAACTGTGAATATCAGCTAACAGAGTACATATAAACAGAGTTAAGAAGCCTAAGTAGGTACAAATAATAAAATTATTATTATTAAGAAGGAATTGAAACCAACCCCAAATTGGTTTTTCACCTCCTACTAAAAGAGAGAAGAGAAACTTGCCAGCAGACCATTCAAACATTCTTTCCACAATTTTAAGTCCTACGTTTTATTTTCTGGCATATAACGATCTTGGTAACTGTTGCATCCTTGCCAACTAATAAAGAAAACATAACTTCATAATACCCGTGATAGCTACTGCAGGGGGATTTTACTGGGCCTGACTTGAAAAGTTGGTGAAGAATTCCAGCTGGAGGCGAATGGGCAAATACTGAAAATCAGGCAGGAATGGGAACCCGAAGGTTTGCACAGCTGTGACTTCTCTAGTAGCTTATAACATACGTCTGCTAAATTTTAAGATCCAACATATGGGCCTTCTTTGAAAGTTTCAATTGGGACGTGACACATGAAACAAAGGGCTAAGGAACCAAAAGGGTAGGCACCCAGAGCTGCCCTTCTGAAATCCAAATGTATCTTCTAGATTTCTCTCAGACCAATGCAACATCATTTAACCACTTCCTCTCTCCCTCTCTCTCTCTCTCTCTCTCTCTCACACACACACACACACACACACAGAGAGAGAGAGAGAGAGAGAGAGAGAGAGAGAGAGAGAGAGCCCATGGGGTATTATTGATGTTATTTTTTTGTTTTGGATCTTATTATAATTTTGTTGAAATTGTTCGATTTGATTCCCTACTTTTTAACGTTTTATTTATGGTTTTTGACCACATTGGTTATGTTTGTAATTATGTAATTTTTTCATGTTTAACACTGAGCATTGTTTTGGCTATGGAAAGGTGGGATGCTGACAATATTATGTATGTATGTATGTATGTATGTATGTATGTATAAACTCGAAAAATTAGAATATCGTGGAAAAGTCCATTTATGTAAGCAATTGTTTTCATTAGCTACTGGAGTTTAATATATGAGATAGACTCATGACATGCAAAGAGAGATATGTCAAGCCATTGCTTGTTTTAATTGTGATGAGATTATGGCGCACAGCTGATGAAAACCCCAAAGTTGAAATTGTTAATTTGGGGTTTTCATCAGCTATACGCCATAATCATCACAATTATAACAAATAAAGGCTTGACATATCTCGCTTTGCATGTCATGAGTCTATCTCATATATTAGCTTCACCTTTTAAGTTGAATTACTGAAAGAAATTAACCTTTCCACGATATTCTAATTTTTTGAGTTTCACCTGTATATGGACACAGAGCTATGCACAGCTATACATGGGGTGCATTGGTTGCCATCTTTCCCCTTGGAATTCTGTGTTGGCATTTCTTTCTAGGTATCACTTTTTCTAACACCAAGATCACCAGGAGTGCCAACAGGATTGGAACTAAGGAAACAAGAGGGATGTACCAGGGTGCATGGCAGGTTTGCAGAAGTACAAAATATTTTTTACACAAAGACCCAAGGGAGCAGCCACTTCCCAGAAGACCCCATAAAGGCTGAACATCTCGGCAGCCACACAGTGTTGAATGTTGGGCAGAGAAAACAGAAAACCATTGGAGGGGAGGAACAACGAAAATGCACCAACCAGTGTCATTGTGACATCAGGTGATTGGCACATGGGTGGCCCCACTCACGGGTCAACCTCGGCCCATGGACTGTGTGGCAGAGATCGGGATCCATTTTTGAATCACTTTCTTCGTCCTGGAAGTACGAGGGATGACAGCCTTTCAAAACAGAGGACTGTGTTATGAAGATGGCATGCAGTGCCAGGAGGGAGGGAGGGAGGGAGGGAGGAAGGGAAGGAAAGGAAGGAAAGGAAGGAAGGAAGGAAGGAAGGAAGGAAGGAAGGAAGGAAGGAAGGAAGGTGTGTCTCCTATATGTGCAAAGGTGGTAAATAGTTCTTTACAAATAAAATAAAAAATAGCTTCAGCAATTTGTTTCAACTATAAGCAATTGAGAATGATGACAGTACAGTTTCCTAAGGTTCCCCAGGGTTTTCCCCTTGTCCCTCCCCACTTTTTCTCCCTGCTCTCTTTTGCCTGTTCTCCATGGGTTATTTGTAGCTTTGTTGGGAGAGGAACCTTTATTACATCATGCAGGATGATTTTTTCCAAGATGTGTAGTGCAAATTTTGTGCTCTCCCTTTGCTCTTCTCCCCTCTTATGCACACAGCACCATCTCCTGAATGATAAATGTGCTCGTGAACATCTTGGGCTAACTAGCAACAGCTTTCTCTTTATTGCAATATTTATGAAAGCTTTTAAAAACATGATTAAGTGAAAGCCTTCCAGTGGTTGTGGTTGTGGTCATTATTTCTTAAGCATCCAGATATTAAAAAGCTACCTAATACCTGTATTTTGTCCACATAACTTTCCATTTCCTCTCTTTCTCTCCTTTTTGCTGGAAAAAGCCACCGCTGTGTTACTTATCCTGTCAATCATCTCTTGAGGACATTGCTCACTCCATGCCCACCAGACTATTTGTACATCCATTGAGTCTTCTTGTCCTCTTCTGTCGGTTCTAGATTGTGGAACCTCTTCACCAATGAATTCTCCAGGGATGTTTTGCTAGCTCTGGAGGCTTATGCAGGTCCTGCCACTGTTTCATAGAGGTCTTCTGCATGGATGTGGCCTGATGTCTCACTTCATGCCATCTGAATGCCACAGAAGTGCCAGACCTGTGGCAGAATGACAACATATTTCAATATGGTCCCATTCTACTCACACCAGAAGCATAGATTTGCCAACAAATTCACAAGTGACTCAGAATGGTGGCTGCCAACCGCAGATGAAACAATCTATCTTTTTGCCAGAACCTTGGTGATGAATCCTCCATGAAAACATGAGAATATAAGTAGAGTCCTGCTGGATCAAGCTACAGGTCCACCTATGCCAGCATCAACCAGATACCCAAGGGATGTTCACAAGCCCTGAGATGCTTCTCCCAGCTTGGGACCCCCTGTAAGTGGAACACCGAACATTTTTACACATCACCTGGGAAGACAGGCGAAGTAATGCCAGTGCACTGGAAGAAGCAAAGATTCTTCAACATCAGCTTCATTTGAGTGGTCATGTTGTACAGATGCCTGATTATCGTCTTCCAAAGCAGCTACTCTATTCCGAATTTAAAAATGGGAAACGTAATGCTGGTGGTCAACAAAAGAGGTTCAAAGACTCTCTCAAGGCAAATCTAAAAAAGGGGGTATAAACACCGACAACTAGGAAACACTTGCCTGCAAGCGCTTCAGTTGGAGAACGGCCTTTACCAAAGGTGTCATGGGTTTTGAAGACGCTCAAACTCAGGATGAAAGGGAGAAACATGCTAACAGGAAGGCATGTTTGGTAAACCCTCACCATGATCAACTCCCACCGGGAAACCAATGTCCCCAGCTGTGGAAGGACGTGTGGATCCAGAATTGGCCTCCACAGTCACTTACAGACACACTTTTAAAACCATGTTTATGGAAGACGATCTTACTCAGCTATGAGTGATCACCAAAGAAGAAGAAGTGGAACACCTGTAATGTTTGGCCAATACTTGAGGCTTATCCTATCCGCATCTGCCATCGCTTTCACCTCTATAAAAGAATTCCTAGCTGTAGAAAGAAGGGGCATAGGAGCTATGCTTGCTCTCTTTTTGTGTGTTTTGCATTTGACTGTAAAAGATAAACAATCAGGCAAAGGAGCAGGGCCAAGAAACCTGAGTCACAACAATAATTACCATTTCCAGACTGCTGTTATGTGTTTCCCATTAAATCTGTATAGCAGTTATTAGCAGTGTTTTACAATGGCTGCGAGAATTGCTATTTGACCCTGTCTAATTGCCATTCTGACTCTTTTAAAAACTAGTTTGTAAACATTTTCAGTCATGAAAAATTGGTTTGTGGTTGCCGTAGGAGGACTGTTTTGAAAGGCTTTATTCTCTTGACAAAAAGTGGCCATGGGAAATATGCCTTCTCATGGAGGGCGTGAGGAGGACAGCAGGGGGTTGAAAAAAAATTACTGATCCGGCAACAATGCCTATTTTAAAATAATGATTTAAATATATATTTTTAAAGTTAAATGGTTGAATTTCTGGTTAAATGTCAAGCGCTCTACAAAGGCTAGTTTAATGAATGCTCTCAGTACTAGGATGAAGTTAATTGAGTCTCAGTCCTAATGCTGACTCTGATTGATCTCCTTTGGTGCTGGATTCACACATTCTGGAACAGCTGCAGAACATGCTCTGAAAGTTCACAATTAATATATATTTTTATTAAATTTTCTGTTTTACAATTTCAAATAAACATTTCACATGCTTAAGCCATCAATGACTTCCCTTCTTCCCTTATTATGGTTTATTTTACACATTTTACAAAAACTATACCAATCGGTCTTCCATTATTGCATCCATCCAAACTTATTTTCACTGTTGATTTTTTTCTTAATGGTGCCAGCGTTTTCAGCTGTACACAATTATTTTCCATATATTCAGTAAACGTTTTCCAATCTTCTTTAAACATATGTTCTTCTTGTTCTCTTATTCCAGGCACGTCCAACTCCCAAGAGACTGGGATCTACTCCCAGTATAGTCATACCTTGAGTTGCGAATGTGATCCGTGCAGGAGGCATGTTCACAACCTACAGCGTTCGCAACCTGCAGCGCCGCATCTGCGCACGCATGTGATGCGATTCAGCGCTTCTGCACATGCGTGTGACATCATTTTGTGCTTCTGCGCATGTGCGAGCGCCGAAACCCAGAAGTAACCCATTCCAGTACTTCTGGGTTCGGCGCGGTCCGCAATCCAAAAATGTGCAACCCGCAGCGTTCGCAACCCAAGGTATGACTGTATTTAAAAAAACAGGCAGTGATCTACCCACTGTCAGAGTTGTTGAGCTTTCCTTGGGGCGGATTGCCCAAAGTTATTGAGCTTTTTTGAGGGGAATGGCCAGAGTTGTTGAGCTTTTCGTGGGGAGGGTTGCCAAAAAACGCACAAACATCAGTCCAGCACTGACAATAGCACTCAGTGATAAAGCAAACTAACGTATGCAGAATCACTAACAACATCCGTTTAACGACTGCCCACTTGTTGCTGCAGGGAAACCAGGGTCTGGCAACATTAATTGCGCTTACCGCCAGCTGAAACTTTTGATGCAGCAGCGGCAATAAAGGAAGGACACAGCATCGGGGAAGGGGGTCAACAAATATCACGCGATCGACCACGAACCCCCCGGCGATCTACCTGTAGACCGCAGTCCAGCGGTTGGGCATGTCTGTCTTATTCTATGTACTAAGTCTGCAAGTTATGCATATTCTGTCAACTTAAGTTGCCAATTAAGTTATACAGGATGGCCATGGGCATGAGAAGACACTTCAGCATCATTTATGGTGCATCTCTGAAACAGCCTTCCTCATGATATTAATGAATTATTCAGTTGATATCCTGCCCTTAGTCCTGAAGGAACTCAGGGTGGCATGCAAACTGTATGCCCTCCCATGTGTATTTCTCCTAATACATATACTTTTTGTACACAGATTTACCTAACGGTCACATTTTGCAAGCAATTTCCCCACATATAATGTACTTTTGGACGTGGTTTTCGCTACTATATCCATTTTTGTGCGGGCCTTTGGGTTGTGGAACGGCATCGCACAATTCAGAGAAGTGTGAATTTTAAAGGATGGCTGCATTTTGTTTCACTTACCCATTCGGGAATTATGAATAAGGATAGGTTCTCATTAAAATGCAAAGTGAGCGGGTTTCTCTGCCATCCCTGAGTGTAGGTTCTCTGCTTGCATGCACAACACTGCAGCACGCTTGAAAATGGCATGAAAGTAGTAGTAAAAGGTATGTTGTGGATTATGATGAAATAAAAAGATAGGCAGTTAGGGAAGATGGATCTATTTTAATGTCCAATGGAATCATTGAAAATGCAAGTGATAATTCAAATATTATATTACTGATATGAGTAAAGAAGGAGATATCTGGACTGCTGAAAAAGATAGCAACTAGCTCATATTCTGAGGATATTACAAAGCCGACTTCTCTCTCCCTCTCTCCCTCCCTCCCTCTCTCTCTCTCTCCCCCTCTTTCCCAAAGGGATGTAGAAAGTGAAACCAACCAACCAACTCATGAGGTTAAGAACCTCAGAAAAGTAACTCAAATGGCCGTTCATAACATCTCCCTGGTGTGGTGATTAAAATGGCTTTGTTTCTGTTGGCGATAGACATAGGGGATTTCTAAATGCAACCCTAACAGAGAACGGTAGAAATAGCTGTCGGCCATTATCGATCACCCCTGATCAGGTACTTTAACCCTGTCGTAAGGACCTGCCATTTTAAGGAAGGCTGTCTTGGCATCAAAGGCTACACTTTAACTACAGCATCTCTTCAGTCCCCTGAGTGTCCTTCCCATCCACAGTTCCCATCCACTTAATTAATATAAATAAAAGGCGGGAGGCAAGGTAAGTCTGAAAGAATCAAACACCTTGTTAGTAAAACAGCGATTTCCAGAACCAGTGGCTTCAGGCTGCTTGTTGAATTACATTACGTTGTGTTACAGCACACTGGAGCCCACTTAAGCAGCACCTGTTGAAGAAACAGTCCCAGTTAAAGAATTAATTTCTCCAATTCGCACCAAAGAGCAATGAAAACCACAGTTAGGCCTTTCCTTGTGACTGAATGGCTATCAAAGGAATAACCATGTTGAAAGAGCCGATGGCCAATGGATCAAAAGCTAAAAGCAAAAGAGGAAACCAAGTCGCTGAACGAGTGCCCCTTTGTTTGTTGCCCAGACACCAGACTGCATAATTCATCACCAAAACGCATCCAGTTCTGCTAAATATTTTATAGGGAAACATAATTGTGAGAACATGCTTTTTTAATGGGCATTAAGGTTAAGCATTTAACGGATTAGCATTTGCGCATAATGCTGGAATGCAGAGCAAACGGCTTTTGTTTAGGTCATTGCACATGGAGATCTACAGAAAAGACCAATAAAAGACAACAGAGGATATGGTTGCAATGATTGGAATTGTGAGTAATATTTAGACTTCAGGGCAATGAAGGTTGTTTGTCTCTAGCCTGATGACAATGTTGGGAGGTATTTTATATGTTGTATTATTTTTGCACTGAATTGTATCACCGGGCTACGGGAAAGAGACCCTTAGCAGTTACCCTTTCTGTCATATCCTTCCATTATTGTACATGGGAGGTATGAAGACATCACTGCCAGCTGCGGTTTCATAAAGCAGAAGAAATATGGCTCTTTCCCTCAGTAGACCCATCTCATCTGTGCAGGAACCTGGGCAATATGTGATGTATACATTATTTTGAATTTGCCTCTAAGCTACTTTGAATTTATTTTTGGAGAAAAGCAGGTTATTTTTTGAAAATAAAACAAAAAGCAAAACACATGGAGCAAGCCTCCCTTGCAAGGATAGCTTTCTCCACTTAAATGTGTGCATCCTTTCACATAACTAACACTGCCCTTCCCACGCTGAAGTGAATGAGGAGATTCACTGATGAAGAAGCTCAGTATGTGCACCAGAGTGAACCCAGATCATTGTGTTGTAGCCCAGTAAGACAGGTATGTGGCTCTAAGTGTACATAAAGGTTGTTGGCATCCTTCTGTCTCGAGAGACAATGGAGTACACCTCCAAGGGTGAAGGTGACGAAGAAGACGAAAAAGAGTTTGAATTTGATATCCCGCTTTTATCACTACCCGAAGGAGTCTCAAAGCAGCTAACATTCTCCTTTCCCTTCCTCCCCCACAACAAACACTCTGTGAGGTGAGTGGGGCTCAGAGACTTCAAAGAAGTGTGACTAGCCCAAGGTCACCCAGCAGCTGCATGTGGAGGAGCAGAGACACGAACCCGGTTCACCAGATTATGAGTCTACCGCTCTTAATCACTACACCACACTGTCTGAAGTCAAACTGCTGTGTTTAGTGGCACTAAAGTGGACTTCCATGCTGAGCAAGTCTGGGCAGTGTGTATGGGGGTCCCACCTGCTGTTGACCTCACTGAGGTGGTCCAAAGGAGAGCAGAGCAAGACCTTTGGCACCAGTTTTGCTGCAGGAGTTTCCAGATGCAGGCATACGAGGCACCACCCAACCGTCTTGGGGACTCCGGATTTGAGTAGGGTTTACTCCTTAGTCTTTTCTTCTCCCAAAGATATCCCACAAGGCAGTGGAGGTTTAGGATCAGAAGTTCCTTAGGTTAGCGAGTCCCATCTGCCCCTACGGCACATGAAGAAATCGCCTTCTTGACCATTGGATCCACTCTTGGTCTCATCTGCTCAACCTATATGATAAAGAAAACATGAAGAACTGAAGAAATGTCTTGGCTACAGCAGAAGGAAGAACATCTGAGCCTTTTTATCATCATAGTCCTTTTCTAAAAAACAAAAAGTAGCATTTTAGAATAAAATAGCATTATTCCAGTCAGACATTGTAATGTTTAAATTGTACTAGAGGCTAGTCATTTTAGGACAAACAGCTTTGATCATAATATGTACTTATTCATGGCCTGCCATGTCGTTTTGATAAAGTAGGTTATTTCCCCCTTGTTAGAATGAAATTGTAGTTCAAAGATTGGGAGGGGGGAATCTATTGTAGGAAAGTGGAAACACCAGTGTGCAGCACATTTCAACATCTAGACAGTGATCCCTCTTTCATGTTCCAGAAGAGGAACAGTGTTATGAAAATGAATGCAAAATTGCTTGGAGTCTTGTAAAACATGCACAAATATCTGGGAGGAAACACATAACTGGGGACCAAATGGGAGTCTATGATTCTCACCCAATATCTCCCAGCAATGGCACAGTCTTGGCTCCTCACTCCTGTATCACATTACTGTAGAAGACCAGCCAGGGGTTGGAAGCCTGTGGCCCTCCAGTCCTTGAAGGTGTATAATTCCCATCATCCATGAGGCTGATGGAGGCAAACAATATTGGGAGGCCTGGATGTTCCTCACCTCTGCTGTAAATAGTTGGTACCAAGTTTATCCAAAAGAATGAGAGAAAGTTGAGGCTGTTTCCAGGGCCACCTCCAACTTTGTGTAGAGGTGAGCTATGAAATCTTTTTAAGGTACAGTATCCTTTCATACAGCAAGCTAGAGAGATGGCGCAAGTCCAACTGATAGTGTCTCATAGTGTCTGCGGTCTTGAGCTGCCATGAAGGAAGGGGAGAGAATGAAGATTTCCCCACCCAATGCCCCATAGTTGTGAAAGATCCATTACAAGCTCGGGAAAGAATATGCTGTTATAGACTTGGGCTGTGTCAGGCACTTCTGATTTAGTTGGGAGCCTGATTCAGTGCTCTTGATTTCTCACCTCCATCATTTCCTCCCCACCCCTCCCCCTACACTTTTAATCAGAGTTTTAAAACCTAATTAAATAGGTGGTCGGCAATGGGAGGGAGAAGAAGGAGAAAGGTAGACAGAGACTCTTGCCTGCACCATCTCCTTTTCCCCTTATCCTGCTCACCCACCAGACTGCTCCCTCCTTTCGACTGCTCTGGATTACTCCATGTGGACCCTTTCACATGTCCTACTAGTGAGCCAGGTATCCCCCATCTGATAGTTGTGCATCTGGTTCTTCCTTCCTAAGTGCAGATCCTTTGGTAGCTTGGGACCAGTTATCCAATCTGTTAAGGTCATTCTGAATTCCATCTTCTACAGCATCAGCTACCCTTCCCAGGTTGGTGTCATCTGCAAATTTGATGAGCATCCCCTCAATTCCTTCATCCAATTCATTTATAAAGACATGTATTCAGGTATGATCACCTGGTGCAGAGTACCAAGAGAGGGAGTAGAAAAATGCCTAAGTGAGGCTGTTGTATATAAAGATAGCCAGTCCGGGTTGATATTGTTGCTCTGCATTTGTTGCTGTTGATTTTCCATCTTTTGTCCTGGAAGCATAACGCAGTCTTTTCCTGCTCCAGCTCACAACAGAGAAAGCTTTTTGAGAATGTGAGTGGTACACAGTGAAAGAGTCTGTTGCATTTCCTGACATACACTGATAAACCTCATACAAATTATTTTGCTCCCCCAAAAAAAGTTCCCGTGCTTGTTTTTATGAATAAAGGAAAGTTAAAACTCCTTCTTGGCCTGTGCAAAAAGATGGATTGTGGATGTTTTATACAAAAGACTACTGTATATTTTACATGACTGCTTTCATCCAAAAGATCTAGAGAGAGCAATTGAGATTGTGCTAGGTGCTAAAATAGTAATGTTAGCTGCACATTCCAAAGAAAAGATCTCACCACCTACTGAAAATATGAATACTCTATTCTTAGACTGCCAAGCTCATAACAAAACTTTTCCAGTTCACAAGAAGTGGTCCCAACGAGAGCTCTGCTCCTTGACCACATATAGTCCAATAGCCCATCCTTCTGCAACACACAGTTGATTTTAAGGACACTCGTCTTGTGCATAGCCATTCCATGTTTTCAGGTATTGCATGAAGGGGAACACGTGCAAGAGGTGTGTGGGTATTCTATGGTGTGGGTGCACCTACAGGTAAGACACACAAGCAACTCATGTGCTTGATACCTGTAAATGTGGAACAAGGGTACATGAGTCACTCACTCATCTGGTATCACTGCTTTTCCCCAAAGAGCAATGTGCTGTGGTTCTTCAGTTCCTCATAGCAGCCAGCAGGGCTGAACTTAGAAATAAGAGAAAACAAATCACTGGTTGTTGCCAGCTTAACTTCAAACCACATTTTCACCTGTACACCCAAATACAGCTCATGTGTTAATCATGTGCTGCTAGGGGGCCTGGTATGTGCCAATGCACATGTGTGTGTTGGTAACGTAGACCCCGGGGTGGGGAACAGGTGCTCTTCCTTCCTACCCAGTGATGGATTGATTCCTCTTACTTATATGCCACTTTCCCACAATCAGCTGTACCCAAAGTGGCTTACAACAAACATAAAAAAATAGAGAACATTGTAATTGCATATGTACAAGATGCACAGCATGTCAGTAAATTCAAAATGACAATAATCAACCATTTAGAAACCACCCAATAAATTCAATATTTTTTTGAAAAAAACCAATCTGGGCTTAAGTGCATAAATGCAAAGCAAAAATTGAAAGTTAACGGACAATAACATTTCTAGTACTGGTCAGTGAGCTTCTGGAGGAACAGTTACAGGTAGGTAGCTGTGTTGGTCTGCCATAGTCGAAACAAAATAAAAAATAAAAAAATTCTTTCCAGCAGCACCTTAGAGACCAACTAAGTTTGTTCTTGGTATGAGCTTTTGTGTGTATCTGAAGAAGTGTGCATGCACACGAAAGCTCATACAAAGAACAAACTTAGTTGGTCTCTAAGGTGCTACTGGAAGGATTTTTTTTTATTTTTTTATTTTATTTTTTTGACTTCTGGAGGAAGGATGGTTAGTTGTTGCCAGAAATCTGAACCAATTGCTTGCAGAGGGCTTTCTCCTCTGTGCCCCCACATCATCTTGCCAGAAAAAGACAAAAATAATGGGGGGAGGGGAACCATTACACTGCAGTCTCTGTAAAACAGGGAACGGATTCTGAATGAATCACTTCCATTTCAGAATTAAGTCCAGGTAACCGAGAACTACAAAATTCAGAGGAGAATTTTCAAAAGGATCCATTCTCTCCCCCCCCCACACACACATATAATATTTCAGTCAAGTGTGCTGCATGATTGATTGAAAACAGACTCACAGCCATGAAAGAGAAGCTCGGAAGAGATGAGCTATGCTGACATTTTATAGCAGGAGCTGAAGAGTGACTGTTAAACTGTCTCATATTCAAATCAAAATGAATCCCTTCACTCCAATGATGAAATGACGTTGGTATTGAAAATAGTAAAGTATCATTTCCTCTGTACTTACTTTCATGCATACCGGAAAAGGAAGAACTAAAACCAATTTGTAGAAGAAGATAAGATATCAAGTGCCTAATTTGGAGTTATGAGTTTGCTTAATATTCAAACTGACTTAGGTATTTCAATTGCAAATGCAGAATCCGAACTGGGTAAACTGACATTTAATTTTTTTTGGGGGGGGGGGACACCTGTTTTCGTTAGGTGGATGCTGCATGTTTAGACCTAACCTTGGGTTTCACTAAGATTTCCAAACTAGGAAATCTCTTCAGTCTTCCATTCCAAGCCTCTTTGGCCCTAATCCTATGCATACCTAGGAGATATTCTGGGTTTTATTCCAGACCACCACAATAAAGTGAATATCTCAATAAAGCAAGTCAAACAATTCTTTTGGTTTACCAAGGCGTATAAAAGTTATATTTACATTATTCCTTCCCCTGGAAGTGGCTGGGTTGCCTGCAGTGGTAAAAGTAAAGGGACCCCTGACCATTAGGTTCAGTCATGACCAACTCTGGGGTTGCGGCGCTCATCTCGCTTTACTGGCCGAGGGAGCCGGCATACAGCTTCTGGGTCATGTGGCCAGCATGACTATGCTGCTTCTGGCAAACCAGAGCAGCGCACGGAAACACCGTTTACCTTCCCGCCGGAGCGGTACCTATTTATCTACTTGCACTTTGACGTGCTTTCGAACTGCTAGGTTGGCAGGAGCTGGGACCGAGCAACAGGAGCTCACCCCATTGCGGGGATTCGAACCACCGACCTTCTGATCAGCAAGCCCCAGGCTCTGTGGTTTAACCCACAGTGCCACCCGAGTCCCGCCTGCAGTGGTACCCGTGTCCTATTAAGGAGCAATATCTGTGAAGCGCAAAAAAAGAGAGGTAGGCCTGTAGTTAGTTGGGTTTCCAATGCAATACAAATTGAGTTAATACTCCTGATTAACTTGTCAGTTTCAATGGGGCTTAGGCCAAAAATACATGTTAAACACAGTTCCGTGATTCTTGCTAAGGCCCTTCAGGTATCTCTTTGCATTTTCACCAGCAAAGAGAGGCACACATAACAGTGAGCATTCTGTCAGAAGTGAGCCAGAAGTAAATCACACCGAGCAAGTTGGAGTTAACTCTTTATTAGCAAAAGCATAATCGGCACAGCCTAATGAGCACAGCAGCTCATCTCTGGTAGGTCTTGCCCCACATGAAACCATTGCTGCCTAGGTTTCCTCCTCTCTGGGGCTTTTTCTAAGCAATTGGAGACTGCATCTGCATGTCTGTCTTTGCTCCTTCTGCTGGGTTGCCATACGTCCAAAATTTCCTGGACATAACCGTAAACGGTGTCTGTGCAGAAATCCCTGAAATGTCTGTGGAGCCCAAGTTGGAAGTGTAGTTTTTGGCGAATTTCATTAAAAATAGCTAAAAACTCATTTATTTTGAGAGTTTGCAAAAAAAAAGGAAAAGGAAAGGAAAGGAAAGGAAAGGAAAGGAAAGGAAAGGAAGGAAGGAAGGAAGGAAGGAAGGAAGGAAGGAAGGAAGGAAGGAAGGAAGGAAAAAGAAAAGAAGAAAAGAAGGAAGCGAAAGAAAAGAAAAGAAAAAGCTCAATAACTTTTGAGGGGGACACATCTGTGACAGTCCACAAGCCTCACTCATCTCTTCCTCTTAGCCTGCCTCCACCAACCCTCCTGCTTCAGCTTCTGCCTCCAATTCTGGACTTCTCTCTGCCACAGACTCTCCTAGCTCACTAAGCCCTGTTCCCCCTTCAGCTTCTCCCTCTAGCCACTCATCATTGTCCCACCACCACTCCCCTGGCTCTGAGCCTTTCCCCCTCGGTGGTTCCCCTGCTGCTTCCTCCCACCATTCCTCTGCGTCCACCCAGTCCAAGACACATTCCCCCACAGGACAGTGGATGTGTGACCTGCTGATGATGCCCAAGGTAGTTGCTTTCCCAGACTGTGCCTCTCTACAAATCTCACAGCCAAGACCTTCATTCTGATGGTTGCATCAGAGTTCTATGCCCTATATAAGACATGTCACACCAGAGAGTTATGTTTGCTTCCTGGATTAGTACCATTCTTTCCCAAGTGCTGGCAACTACAAATGCTACAGGAAGCACATAATATACAATTGTTTTAAAGACAGGATACAGGTAGTCAGATATGCACATTAGTGTATCATAATGAGACTACCAAAAAGCAGGTTTTAATTTTTGCTTTCAAGCACAGAAGCACGCGCACACAAACAGAGAGAGAGAGAGTTATGTATTTTTGTCACTAGTTGCAAGGCAAGGAAATCAAAAGATGTTTGGGAGAAAGGAAGATAGCAGCTAATTCAAGGATCTGATCGGGATTGTTCTACAACAATCCCTCTTGTTTTTATCATAATAGAATGTATTATTCTCTCCATCTCCAGCCTGAACTACAACATGCCAGGAGATTCTTGTCACTCTCAATCCTGCTTAGAGGTAAGAGTGCCACCTACAGTGTCCCTAGAACCATTAATCATTCTCTAGTGAAGCTTAGGGACACGGGGAAAATTTCCTTATGAAAAGTACCACAGACAGCAACATTTCTAGAAAACCAAAAATGGCTAAGTAAATAGAGGCAGAGAGGAACCCAAAATGCTCTCTGGCTTGGCAATAAACAATTTGCTTTTGTAAAAGGTCAAGCTCCCACGAAGAGCCAGCCCTGCAATTCAAACAGCATTTGTTTAAGACAAAATGAGAAATCAGTTCACTTAGAGTTCAGAATATGTGAAGGTTTTTTTTTTACCCCCCCCTCCCCTGACCTGACCCATAAAGAGGTTTCTTTTCTTTCTTTCTTTTTCCCTCTCCCCTTTCCACCCATCATCTTGGCTGCCCATTAGACTAATTAAAGACTTCGCTGTGCCAGGGTGTGTTGGATGTCACCTTGGAATCACTTCAGACAGCGCGAAGGAATGTGAAAGCAAAATATAAGGCAGCCACATTATGGGGTCATATTACTGAGTGAACCAGCTTTTCATTTTTTGGCAGGGAAATTGCGACGACGGTGCATATTTTTATGAAACGCTGGAGTCTCTCGAAAGGAAAAAGAAACAAAAAAGAGAGAGAGAGGAGCTGTTATAAAAAGTAATGATGCTTTCTCCCATTTTTATTACACTTGGGTAAAGAGTGCATTCCCCCCCCCTGTCATCTGAAGCAATGGCAACCTATTAGATGTAGGAAAATTCTTTTAGTACCAGCAGTATGATTGTTGATCTGCAGCATATACCATTTAATAATCTGAAGTCCAGCCCGGGATCTATAGCTCAACAACACATATTTGCTAGGCAAACAGTCATTTCCTGAAATGTGCAGTAAAAGAATTGGACAAGAGAATTATCCGACATTCCATCCTAGTGCATATAAACGATTTCCTCACCCCAGGGAATGAATGAGCTCGTGTCCCATTTTATATTGCTCTGTATTTGCTCTCGTGTTTTTCCTCTTTTCTGAGCTACAACGTTGTATTATTTACAGTTGCCCCTCTCTGGTGATGATCTATGCTGCTTGAGCTAGTGCCCGTGCCAAAATCTGTCCTGCTATTTGCCTCCACACCCGGAATGGAGACTCAAGAGACCAAGTTGGTATAGTGTACAGGTGAAACTCGAAAAATTAGAATAATGTGGAAAAGTCCATTTATGTAAGCAATTGTTTTCATTAGCTACTGGAGTTTAATATATGAGATAGACTCATGACATGCAAAGCGAGATATGTCAAGCCTTTGCTTGTTATAATTGTGATGATTGTGGCATACAGCTGATGAAAACCCCAAAGTTGAGATTGTTAATTTGGGGTTCTCATCAACTGTACGCCATAATCATCACAGTTATAACAAATAAAGGCTTGACATATCTCGCTTTGCATGTCATGAGTCTATCTCATATATTAGTTTCACCTTTTAAGTTGAATTACTGAAAGAAATGAACCTTTCCACGATATTCTAATTTTTCAAGTTTCACCTGTATATGTTTGCTAAATATAGCTTAAGTATCTGTCTCAATAGCACAATTTAACAAGTGTGTGCAGATAGGTATGAGCAATAAAGATGCAGTGAGGGGAAATCTCTTTCCCGCCACCCAAGGGCAAAGCCTTCCTAGGTGTGTTCCATCATGCAAAATGGCATGATTGAAAGTCAAGATTTCAATACAGTGGTACCTCGATTTGAGTCTGCCTCATCGAGCGTCCATTTTGCGTGTGAAGACCCCCCAAAACCGGGGGCAGGAACAGGACTGACACTGGACACCACCATATGTCAGTAAGGGAAAGCATCCTGGGGGAGCGAGGACTCCTTTGATCTCACAGCTCACCCAATATGCTCCCAGGGGCTCTGGCGTGGCCCTAGCCCCTTGACAGGGTTCGGACAAAAGCAAGGCGAGCCCCTAGATTCATTTAACGGAATTCCCTAGAGGATCCTTCTCTCTGTGTGTGTTTATGGATAGTTAATAGTCTTTACAGCTGAAAAATAAACATGAAATCCAGCAAGCACTGTGGTAACTACACAATAAACAGATATTGGAGAGGAAAGCTTTCGAGGGAGGAGGAAGAGGCTGGGATAGTTGTACATCTAATTACTGCACCCAAATGACTGCAGCATTGATTTGATTGCTCTGCAGTAAGCAAGCGAAATATAATGGCTGTCATGGAATTCCAAGCTTGAAATATCAGGATGGAGGTGCACATTTCCTCTTACATCTAAAAGAGGGGGTGGGGAGGAATGCTGGTTTGTTTTCATACTTGGTACCTAACCCCAGCCCCGTCTTTGCCCCAGATTGAGTTAAAGCAGCTTAAGACTTATGGTGATTGAAATCATGGGCCAGAATGTTTTAAACAGAGATATACAAAGCACAAAAAGACAGAGTGTTGTAAGAAATGATTGTAAGGAGAGAGGGGGGAATGGGGGTGTTATATTGTTAGGGTTTTCAGACAGCTATTAATATACCCAAGTTTATTATTTGCAGATTGTGAAGCTGGAATTTCTAAGATGACACAGATGTGCCAGCAAAATACCCAAATGCACAGACCCCATCCATCACCGCCTTGCAGAATCCTTATACATTATCAGCAGAAAACCAGAATGGACACCCCAATGTTTGTGTTGCTGTTGATTCTTTCAGTGAGGACCAAAGGGAAAAATCAGTGCCACTAATACTAATATTACTACTATTAGTACTTTGACGATGCAAACTTTCTGCTTCATCTGATTGTAAATTTAAAGTGAGCTCTGCCCCCGGTTAGCCCCTATTTCATCTCCCATCTATTATTACAGGCTGGGGACCACTTTGTCCATTGCAAGCATAAACAAACAAAAACAAATAAATATATAACAATTAATGCTAGTGGGAGCCAGATCAAGACTGATGGTGTGATTGGAAGGAGGATCTTTGCCCCATGCCACAATCCTAATCAGATAAATAGTTGGTGCAAATGGATGAGCTGCAGCTGGAGCATGACGTTGGGACCACAGTGGGAGATTTTTCTCCACTTGCAAATATCAGGTATTGGGTGGCGCTGTGGTCTAAACCACTGAGCCTAAGGCTTGCTGATCAGAAGGTCAGCGGTTCGAATTCCCATGATGGGATGAGCTCACGTTGCTCGGTCCCAGTTGCTGCCAACCTAGCAGTTCGAAAGCATGTCAAAGTGCAAGTAGATAAATAGGTACTGCTTTACTCCTGTTGTGGACTTATAGCCGAATAAAGATTTCTTCTTCTTCTTCTTCTTCTTCTTCTTCTTCTTCTTCTTCTTCTTCTTGGTACCGCTCCGGCGGGAAGGTAAACGGCGTTTCTGTGCGCTGCTCTGGTTCGCCAGAAGCGGCTTAGTCATGCTGGCCACATGACCTGGAAGCTGTCTGAGGACAAAACACCAGCTCCCTCGGCCAGTAAAGCGAGATGAGTGCCGCAACCCCAGAGTCATCCACGACTGGACTTAATGGTAATGGGTCCCTTTACCTTTGCTTTTTATGCATTTATACCTCCTTTCCTGCCATGCTATTGTCCTGATCTAACTTGAGGACACACATGCACAACGGATTTTTAAAATTTGAAACAGCTACGCTAGGGGAAATCATGCAACAAATGTCACATATAGTTTGGCCCTAAATTTCCTTTAAAAAAGATGGAAAATTTTGCAAGATGATGGGAAAAGAAATCCAGTCTATTCAACTTGTGTTGAACCAAAGCAAACACCGTTCATCCTGGCTTCCCAAGTGTTTGGCAACCCCCTCTGCTTTTGCAGTCACAGTGAAAAGAAAAACATGGTGCATCAGCACTGTGCTGTCATACATGGCTGGTGGGATGCACGTGGTTTGGTGCATCGTAAGTTATGCAGGCCTGAAACAAATATTACCTAGGTAGGAAATGGGTGAGGGGGTCACAAATGCGACCAAAGGACAGAAGTAAAAGGTGCAAATATAGATAGAATAAATCATTTTAAATGCTGGTTTGGTATTGACTGTAAAAGCAAGGGGTTGTTGTTGTTTGTTTTTTTAAAAGGGTGTTTTTTTTTTTGTTTTCCTTACTGCTGCTGATGTTAGCAATGTCCTCATAGGCAAGGCCAGTCTCATGGTGTTGCAAGTGTTGGTTCTGACTCTCTCTGTCACTATCAATTTCCACAATCATTAATAGCCCTTGTAAAGATGTAGAGGGATAGCCACAGCATCCATATCATTAGCCCCGTTCAGAGAGGAAATTGATTCTCCCAGTTCCTTCGAATATAGTACCTGAAGAGATGGAGAGAAGCAAAACCTACAATTCCGCTGTTCAGGGGACATTTATTGCTGCTTCTTTACATGGAAAAAAATAGTATTTGGTGCAGGCTGCGGGCATTCGTATAACATTCTCTTTAGTGCATGGGGTAGCCAAGGCAATTCCTTTCAGATGTTCCAGTTACGGGTAGGAAACCATGTTGGTCTGCCATAGTCAAAACAAAATAAAAAATAAAAAAATTCCTTCCAGTAGCACCTTAGAGACCAACCAAGTTTGTTCTTGGTATGAGCTTTCGTGTGCATGCACACTTCTTCAGATACACTGAAACAGAAGTCACCAGACCCTTAAATATAGTGAGAGAGTGGGGAAGGGTATTACTCAGAAGGGTGATGGGAATGGGTGATTGGCTGATAGGTGTGGAAAACCTGTTGACGACTGTTAACGACTGCAATTGGTCTTACAGGAAAAAGCAAGGGGTGAGATGGGTAAAGATAGCTTTGTCATGTATAATGAGATAAGAATCCAATGTCTTTGTTCAGACCAGGTCTCTCCATAGTTTTAAGTTTGGTAATTAGTTGCAATTCAGCAGCTTCTCTTTCCAGTCATCCTTTCAGATGTTGTTAGACTACAACTCCCATCATCCTTGATCACTGGCCAAACTGACTGAGTCTGATGGGAGTTGTGGTTCACAACTTTTGAAAGGCATCACATTGACTTTCCCTGCTTTAGCCTACTGTCTTTCTGGAACCACTATCCTCATCCCAAGGCAGAGCTGAACTTTTCCCTTACAGAAATCCAGGGAAGTTTGAAGAGAAACAGGAGGGAGTCTAAGAGGGGCAACACTGACTCCTCTTTACCCACCTCCATGACTATGACCTTGCTGCCCCAGAGATTGGTGGAACCCGCACAGCACACGCCTGGGGGCACCCTGGTCGTCATCACCCTGTCTAGCCAGCTTCCTCCCTGCTCCAGAAGGAGCTGTTTCCAAGACCAGTGGAAGGACAGTTTCAGCTGGGAAGAGGAAGTATGACAACAGAAGACTCCCAAGATCCAGGCGCAGCAGCCCAGAAGTCCACATTTGTCCTGTGGACCGAAGGCTTCCCACTCCTGATTTAAGGGGAGAGCTTATCACACGTTGGGACATGGGTGGCGCTGTGGTCTAAACCACAGAGCCTAGGGCTTCTTGATCAGAAGGTCAGCGGTTCGAATCCCCACAACGGAGCTCCCGTTGTTCGGTCCCTGCTCCTGCCAACCTAGCAGTTCGAAAGCACGTCAAAGTGCAAGTAGATAAATAGGTACCACTCTGGAGGAAGGTAAACGGCATTTTCGTGCGCTGCTTGGTTCGCCAGAAGTGGTTTAGTCATGCTGGCCGCATGACCCAGAAGCTATCTGCAGACAAACGCCGGCTCCCTCAGCCAATAAAGCGAGATGAGCGCCGCAACCCCAGAGTTGTCCGCCACTGGACTTAATGGTCAGGGGTCCCTTTGCCTTTACCTTTATCACAAAACTGGGGAGGGAAGAGTGTGACAGATTGAAAGAGGTGCTGTTGTTGTAGGAATTGGCTGTAAAGAGCATGGCAGCAGAAATCTAAGTCCGGTAAGGGAACAAATATGAATGTTTGTTACTGGATATTTGAGTACGGCTTTCCAGTTATCCACAAGATTATGTTATGATAGCAGGCTTTGCAGGTTTTCTAACATAATGTCCTGTACAACCCCCATTGCCTGTCAATCAACATCATTACAGTGGGCTGAGGATTTGGATGGGAGAGCATTAATGGGGCCAGAATGACCGCCTATGCTCTTTGATAGTCCGTGGCAAAGTGCATTTCTTGTTAAGGAAAGTACAGTCAATGTGTCTCCATGGGAACTAATTGCTATATGATCTTCCTTAACTCTTCTGAACAGGGCAACAATTCTCACACCCAACTAAGGATGATGTCATTGAGGTGGCTACAAAGGAAACGAAGGGAACAAACTCAGAGAAACTGAACTTGGGCTCTGTAAACTAACAGCATTTGGGGGGCACTGGCTGCCTCTCTTTGGAGATCCAACATGGGTGCAATGAAGTTTGGCTGTCCATTGGAATGGGCCACCACCTAGTCTTAACCTGTATATTTGTAAATAAGCTCAGATATAACAAGACCTGGAGAAGCATCACACCCCTCCAGGACAGAGAAGCGGGTTGAACTAAACAGGGCTTCTAATGATCATATCCTGTACACCTGGGATGTGCAACAGGTCTATCACGATCTACCGGTTGATCATGGGTCATCCCTGATCGATCGTGTTATCTTTACCAATCGGCCAAAAGCAAAAATAAAATAAGCAATCTCAACAACTTTGGGTCTCCCTTTCCAAAAAAAGCACAACTTTGGGTCTTCCTCTCCCCAAAAAGCTCAATAACTCTAATCAATGCTCCCCCCAAAAAGCTCAACAACTTTGGTCAATACAATGGGCAGATCACTGCCAGTTGTTGTTTTTAAGTGGGGGTAAATCGCAGTCTCTTGGAAGTTGGACATCCCTGCTGTACACCATGTAGCATGGGGATTGCTTTTTTTCCGAAGGGAGAAGATCAGAGTTCCATACATGGTTAACAACTTGCTCTGAAATAAAATGCAGTTGGGTTAAGAAAATGAAACGGGGGGGGGGGGGAGGGTTGGCCTTGCTGGAGGTGACTGAGGACCGGCAGATGCTCCTCAAAATGTCCCCTACAGCTGAGCATCTGGCTTCAACATAGAGTCCTCTTCCAATAAACAAGCAAATGTTCCCAAATCTGAAGCATATGTTCAAGCAGACCTCAGGCTACTTCAAATTAAGCTGCCCTAATGTAACAAATACTATATGTAGCTGGAAGCTTTCCTTGTTTGGTGACCGAAAGTCGGCAGACCATCCATGAGTCTTGCACATCCATCTACTCATTTTATCTTACATGTTTATGCCCTTAGCAGTGACACGGGAAATACTAAGTTTTGCTAAAATGACAGTCAAGAGGAATCTGATGTGCCATCTTGTAGTCACAGTTACCTCTGAGCTCTCGTTCTGAGGTGTAGGGAGAACTTTTCAGCGTGGTTAATAACAGGACGAATCGATTGTACTGTGATGGCAGCAGCACTGTGTGTTTAAATATAGAACTAAGTCGATCACATAGAAAGAGGGGAGTGGCAGTGAGTGAATTAAAGGGGGCAGCCCCTTAACGATTGTTTGAGAAGGTTAAGGGAGAGCATGGTTTGGCATAAATGGGGGGAATTAGAGGGATGGGCTTCTAGGCTTCGACGCCAGCAGGATGAATGTCAGACTAATACTGGGAGACCCAGGTTCAAAAGAACTCTGCTTAGCCACAAGGCTCACTAGGTAACCTTGGCTCAGTCACTCTCTCTCAGCCTCACCCACCTCAGAAGGTTGTTGTGTAGATAAAACAGGAGGGGAAGACACTATGTATGGTGTCTTGAGTTCCTTGGAGCAAAGGCAGGCATTTATATCCCCAGAGAGGCTCCTTCGACCCCTGTGTTGATGTGTTCCAGGCATCAGGCAAGTGCATTAAAAAAAAAAAAATCCCCAGCCTTCTAGGCTGCAACCCACTTACCTGGAACTAAGTCCTATTGGACTTAACGGGACTTATTTTTGAGCCGATGTGTCTAGGGTTGCATTATTAAACTCTGCTTTTGAGAAGATTAATGTCTGCCACGGTTGTTTCTAGCACTTCCTTTTGCAAGCTGCTTTTATTGTGTGTGTGTGTGTGTGTGTGTGTGTGTGTGTGTTAGCCGTTGCAGAACTGCATTAAATAAATAAAATAAATATGAGGGGGTGTGGAGAGAGTTGCCTATTAATATCATTTCGAAAGCCCCAAGCCAACCTTCGTGCCAATGCTTTAGCCATTGGAAACTTCAAAGCACCAGGTAAGAAACCCTATTCTGAAAGCAATCCTGTGCCTTTCAGGCAGCCTTCTGTGGTTTGATTTCAGGCGCATTTTACTGGGAGTGAGAAAATACAGAGGGCAGTGGCAGAGAGAGAGAGAGAGAGAGAGAGAGAGAGAGAGAGAGAGAGAGAGAGAGAGAACATTTGAATGAGTTTGGTGACATTTGCTGCACACGCACATTGGAGCATTTCCAGCCACTGATTCAGTGCTCTAAATATCTGCCCAACCTGGTTAGCTCCCCTTTCCCTCGCCGCAGCATCCCTGATGCTCAGTAAAAACAACTGCCTTCAGTCGCTCGCCTTGACAACTGAGCCCTATAAGCCGGCTGCCAGCGAAACTCAAGTTGAATCAAGGGGCCGCTTGAATAATTTATATGATTGTTACTTTTACAACTTCAACACATTTAGGTCTAAATACGAGACACGGGGAGCTGCTGCACCAACCGCCGAGTCTCCGCGAATAGGACCTCCCAAAAGGAACCTTACACATTTCTGGGAGGGTGTTATATCCGGAAAGGGCAGCGATTCAATTACATCGGGGCTTGTTCTACAATACATGCCGGAGTGCCTTGCAGGTGGGAAATAATAGAAAAGTCTTGTCAGTACAGCATATGCTCTGCCTAAACCAAGGAGGTCATGTTCAAGCCTTCCTAGATTTGGAGATCTGGTTGGCAAAGAGTGAACTTTCAGCCCCTTCTGCTCGCCCCAGGCAATGTCCTTCCAGGCTCCACCCTTTACCAGTCCAGTCCAGTCCAGTGCCCTCCTTCAATTCTTTTGCCTGGGATACGACTTTCTGCTGTAATGATGATGATGATGATGATGATGAGTTAAATGTCTGTTTCGGCCTTCATCCAAGAATCGCAGTGCTGTTTAGAATACAGGTAACTCCCCATTTGTGCTCGTCCAAGGCGCATGTGACCGTGCGCATTGCCACGAACCCAGAAGTGGCATGAAATGGGGCGAAAATGGCCCTAAAAGAAAGTGAAAAGCAACAAAAATGGCATGAAAACAGCACCTGGGAATCCCACGAGCCTTTGCGAGTGCAATCCCACGAAGCCTGTGGAGAGTTGGAGTTTGAGCAAGTTGGGTTGGAAGGAGCGATTGTGATGGAGTTTGGTGGATTTTTGTTTTTGTTTTTTAAAAAAGGGTTTATCAAGGGTTTCCAAAGGTTTAGGGGGCATTTGCAGGCTTTTTCATTGGCGTTCCCATTATATGCAATTTCACTTAAACACGGGGGGTCTCAGATTGTAACACCCACATAAATCGAGAGTTGTCTGTATAAAAGCACAAAATACACAACATAGTAGCAAATAAAAAGATCAATCCAATCCCTCCCTCCCTCCCCCATTTAAAAAGTCATAGATAATTTAAATAAATAAATAAATGGAACATTTCCCTGTGTGTCGCAGTGCCTCCTGCTTGCCTGGCTGAAAAGACGTGTTTGTGGAAACCTCTGACTTATGCATGGCTGAAATCTAGTCTATTTGACAAATAATAAGAGGCTCCACCCACTTTTGCATCAGGCTCCACCCACCATCGGAATGTGGCCCCTGGAAAGTTTCCTAGGAAGCAAGGTGGACCCCACTGCTGCTCTGCAAGGAAGGATTCCTGTTTGGAATTCAGCAGTTCACCATATTCAAAACTGGGTCAGAAAGAGACCCATAACTCTCAAAACTCTCTCTCTCTGACATTTAAAATTCTTTCTTAATATCCAAAATATAAGAGAAAAATAGGAACGAGGGATGCTCTTTTATTAGAACAACCCTTGTCAGTCCTCCTCTTCCTTTTTTTTTGCTGCTTCTTCTCCTCCCACCCCAAGCCAGCACCAACCCTGTTGGCGCACAGCTGCTGCTATCGCAGCTCCCAAAAAAAGCACCCAGCTGCCCCGCTGCTCCCTGCTGGAAGCAAAAAGAAGAGCAAAATAAAATTTAAAAAATCACAGGCGCCCACACGCGCAGCAGGGATCCTGGGTTTTTTTAGCAGACAGTGCTGCAGGGTGGATGTGATCTGCAGACTAGGAGCTTCCCACCCCAGATCCACCTTGAGCAGGAGTGGATCTCCAAGCAGGTCCTATTGAAGACGCAACAGATTTATTAGGGTTCTGGTCTGTCTGAAAGGCTTCCCCCAGCCTCTAATGCACGGCAGCTCTCTGTGGTTATTTAGTGCGTGAAGAAAACGCACACAATACCTGCTCATTGGCACTTGCTTGATATACCTGAAGGAGCGTCTCCACCCCCATCATTCAGCCCGGACACTGAGGTCCTCCTCTGAGGGCCTTCTGGTGGTTCCCTCGCTGTGAGAAGTGAGGTTACAGAGAACCAAACAGAGGGCCTTCTCGGTAGTGGCACCCTCCCTGTGGAATGCCCTCCCACCAGATGTCAAGGAAATAAAAAACTATCTGAAGTTTAGAAGACACCTGAAGGCAGCCCTGTTTAGGGAAATTATTAATGTTTGATGTTTTATCATGCTTTTAATATTCTGTTGGGAGCTGCCCAGAGTGGCTGGGTGGCAGAGGCGGAGCCAGCTGCTCTGGTACCCGGAGCAGTGCACACGCTGTGTACCTGGGAGTGGGGCAATCCACCCATGGGGGTGGGACGAGCGGCGAGCATCCCAGGGGGGATGACACCCAGGGCTGTCCGTAGCCCCCACACTCCCCTTCCTACGCCACTGCTGGGCGGAGTATAAATAATAAATTATTATTTTGTAGGGTTGAACCCTGCCATGGGCAAAGAGGGTGGGAATATGCCAGGACTTTACAGCATACAGAATGTCAAGCAACCAGATCCCAAATATCCCCTAAGTTGTTATTCTCAGCGACCTTACTTACCTGCTGTCACCTGGAGCTGAAGAAGAAATGAGAAGGGATGCTAACTTCCCATATTACATCAAAACCCTGGCACTTCAGATTTGCCTATCCACAGCTGCTGTCGCACAGCAGGAAGAAGGAAGACTGTAACTTTCTGTAGCGCTTACGATCAGAGGTGTAGGAAGGTCAGGTGGTACCCGGTGCGGAAAATTTCTTGTCCCCCCCCCCATTGATTCCCCCCCCCCTGCAAAAATGGTTTTACGTTATTTCATATTTACTTACAAAGGAATAATAACGAGTAATAATAATAATAAACTTTTATTTATATCCTGCCCTCCCCGGCTGAAGTTGGGTTCAGGGTGGCTAACATCAGATACATAACATTGGTATAAAATCAAACAATAATTAAATCACCTCCTAAAAACATATCGAAATCAAATTAAAGTCTAATTAGGTGGCTTTCCACAGGGTTAGGGTTGGTGCTCCACTGAACTGAAATTTCAGCCTTCACGACATAGGAAAACAGCCAAGTAAACAGCTATTTTGGTGGAGGAGGGTCAAGATATTAACCGATGAAATTTCATATATAGCTATATAATCCCGAGTATAGTAAGAAAAGACCTTTGGAGCAGGGATTTTTTAAAAAAAAGTTTTTTATGAACCGCCCTAGTAGGGCAGTAATTGTTCCTTGTTAATTTGCCACCCCCTCCCATTATGGAACGTGGGGCGGTCCGCCCCCTACACACACACCCTTACTACACCCCTGCTTATGATAGATATGGATACCCTGATTAGATGCAGGCAGGTCCATCTGAAGAAGAAGAAGAAGAGTTTGGATTTGATATCCCACTTTATCACTACCCGAAGGAGTCTCAAAGCGGCTAACATTCTCCTTTCCCTTCCTCACCCACAACAAACACTCTGTGAGGTGAGTGGAGCTGAGAGACTTCAGAGAAGTGTGACTAGCCCAAGGTCACCCAGCAGCTGCATGTGGAGGAGCGGAGACGCGAACCCGGTTCACCAGATTATGAGTCTGCCGCTCTTAACCACTACACCACACTGGCTCTCTGAAGTCTTGCTATGGGCTAGAATACAAGGGGCTCGTTGGGAAGGAGGACAAGGAACTAGAAATATGTGGGGATGATCAGAGTGAATAAACTCTCCAGCCTGTGTCAGCTTCCTTAAGAAGAAGAAGAAGAGTTTGGATTTGATATCCCGCTTTTCACTACCCGAAGGAGTCTCAAAGCGGCTATCATTCTCCTTTCCCTTCCTCCCCCACAACAAACACCCTGTGAGGTGAGTGAGGCTGAGAGACTTCAGAGAAGTGTGACTGGCCCAAGGTCACCCAGCAGCTGCATGTGGAGGAGCGGAGACGCGAACCCGGTTCCCCAGATAACGAGTCTACCGCTCTTAACCACTACACCAAACTGGCTCTTAAAGCGTTGAGACTCTACAACAGTTATTTCGAAGGTTCGTAGCATACAGGGACACAGCACATTAGGCACAAATCTCGTGGCTGCTTTTATTTCTCTCCCGCAACCCCTCAAACAATTCCTCCGCCTAATTCTGCAACATGGTGGCCGAATAGCGAATTCTTCCCCCTAAATGATTCTATTCCCTGCATAACCAACCTCATTTCTGTACTTGCTATTGTTCTTGTTCAATGGGAGGGAGACACCGCTATTCCGTAATGAGACCATTCAGCAAACACAGTAGCCTCTTTCTGTCGTAGCTGGTTGCATGCCAGCCATCCATCACCAGCCGCGAGTTTCCATTGTGCACTCTCCATTGTGGCGTTGTGGGAATAGAAGAGCAAAACAGTTTGGGGGCTAATGTGATACAATATTCATGGCTGTGTACCGAACAAGCAGCATTCTGGTTTATCACTTGGCTGTAAAATGTCCGGCATTCAATTCCTCCACATGCATTCATTCCGCTTGAAAAGGTGCACTCTCCAGCATCACTCCAGAAAGGTGTGGACTCTAAGAGCAGAGCAAGCCCTCTGCCATGCAGCTAGGCAAGAGACTCCAAAGGGGGGGGGCACAAGCTAGTATGTTCTCCAGCACCCCAGTACCATTGGTTTGCGCTCAGAATGGTCGATGATACAATTGTTTACAACTGTACTTACCCAAATCTAATGCGCCACTGAGTCTAATGCACACCTCAGTTTTCAAAACCTTGAAACCCCAAAAGGTATTTGCTATGTCAGCTGTGTTTTTCAAGCTTGCAATCAAATCTAACGCACCATCGAATCTAATGCACGCCCTAATTTTCATGATGTAATTTGGCCATAATACACCTGAGTAGGGACACAGGTGGCGCTATGGTCTAAACCACAGAGCCTAGGGCTTGCCGATCAGAAGGTCGGCGGTTCAAATCCCCGCAATAGGGTGAGCTCCCATTGTTCAGTCCCTGCTCCTGCCAACCTAGCAGTTCGAAAGCATGCCAAAAAGAGCAAGTAGTTAAATAGGTACCGCTCCGGCAGGAAGGTAAAAGGCATTTCCGTGCGCTGCTCTGGTTTGCCAGAAGCGGCTTAGTCATTCTGGCCACATGACCCGGAAGCTGTCTGCGGACAAACGCCGGCTCCCTCGACCTATAGAGCGAGATGAGCGCTGCAACCCCAGAGTCGTCTGCGACTGCACCTAATGGTCGGGGGTACCTTTACCTTTACCTTTACACCTGAGTAAATACAGTACATATGTGAGTTGAAAAACAGCAAAGCAGTTACCGATGTATAAATGAGCAACATCTAGTAACCACTTACATTTAGAATTCCACTGTCCGTAAGCTATCATATCATGTTTATATTATTAAAGAAATGGCACCAAGTATTTTGCCTGGTTGATATATTACAAATCAGCATGCTATTGCAGATGGAGCGAGGGAGCTATACTTTTACCAAGGGCAGCTCTGCACATTACCCATTTCTGCTGGAAACACTATCGTTTCTTCATTAGAAATGCAAAATGAGGACAACATCCTTTTACATCTGTATCTGGGGACACAAGCCCTATACAATCTTAATGTATAGAGGGACACAAGCCCTATACAATCTTAATGTATAGAGTGATCCAAATGTCCCATGAATCAAACAGTAATGAAAAATACCCATGGCATGCACTTTGGTAGTGTAAAATGTAAAAAGGTAAAGGAACCCTGGACGGTTAAGTCCAGTCAAAGGCAACTATGGGGTGTGGCACTCATCTCGCTTTTAGGCCGAGGGGGCTGGCGTTTGTCCACAGACTAGTCACTCGAAGGCAGTCAAATGTTGTAGTGAATACTATATCCCCATTAGGGAAAGGGAAGAAAAGTCCCACCCATTTGTCTCTAACGCAACAGAGCTCTCTATTGAAGATGCTGGTGATGGATACGTAGCTGAGCAGCTGAGCAAAGGAACTGGTTTGATTGGTTCAGCAGGTTCCCTCTTATAGTTTCTAACCAGAGGCAGATTTAAGGGAGCATGACTGGCTCAGTCACACTGTTCCACGAGCCTGAGGGATGTCACAACGATGTTGTAGAATGGAAGGTGAGAGATGGAGGGGGACAATGAATTTTGTTGTTGCACAGGGCCAGACCTGTCAACCTTCTTCTTCTTCTTCTTCTTCTTCTTCTTCTTCTTCTTCTTCTTCTTCTTCTCCTCCTCCTCCTCCTCCTCCTCCTCCTCCTCCTCCTCTTCCTCCTTCTTTTTGCATTGGGAAACGGCCATAGCTGTCAACTTTCCCTTTTTTTGCAATGGGAAACAGCGCTGGAATAAGGGAAAGTTGACAGCTATGCACAGGGCGCTGCATAAATTTGAGACCCCCCAAGGTGGGCTACTGTTCTAACTTCACAGATGCAGGACAACAGGCATGGAAAAGACCCACGGGTATCATCTAGAGCAGGGGTTGTCAACCTGATCATGATTCTATGATTCTATGCTTTGATGGTGTTTCCTGCTTGGCAGGGGGTTGGACTGGATGGCCCTTGTGGCCTCTTCCAACTCGATGATTCTATGATTCTATGGTCCCTACCGCCCCACTAGTGGGCGTTTCAGGATTCTAGGTAGGCGGTAGGGGGTTCTACGTCACAAGCTGAATCCTCCTCCCATTGAGGACTGGTGGGCAGTAAGGAAATTTTACCACCAAGAAAGATGCATTAGTAGGCAGTAGCTATAAAAAGGTTGACTAGCCTTGATCTAGAGTGACCCCGCAAATCTATAACAATACAAATGACTGTGATGTAGACCACCGTGCCAGAACATTTCTGTTTCAATAATTTTATTATTTATACCCTTCCCATCTGGCTGGGTTTCCCTAGTCACTCAAAGGCATGTTGTAGCGGAATAATACTGTATCCCCATTAGGGAAAGGGAAGAAAGTCCATTTGGTTATGATTTAAAGGTGACTTTCACTTTCCAAAATAATGTTGTTGTTGTTTTTCAGTTGTTCAGTCGTGTCCGACTCTTCGTGACCCCATGGACCAGAGCACGCCAGGCACGCCTATCCTTCACTAAAACATAGTTATCCTTTGAAACCTGCACTTCTCTGAATTTGGCAATGCAGTTAGTTCACCAGCCAAATAATGTGGAGAAATACAAATGCCCTAAGGGAAAAATATAAATATTAGGGGGAAATATGCACCAGACATGTTTCATGGGGGGGGGGTCATTCAGAATACAATTCAAGGTATATTCTGAACCCTCTATGAAACTTCTTCAAAACATTCTTATAGCTCAGAACATGGTGACTAAATATGGATCTCGGGAGAGTGTTCAATCAAGCACTGAACAAGATGGCAGGCAGTTGGCTGAAGTCAAGCTAGATATTTCTGGAGCAAACAGCCATCATCCCCACGATTAGTGCTCTGTGATTTTACACATCATAAAATTGGTCCTGCAGAAAACGTCCAGATGGACTGATTCCATTTGACCTTCTTAAATGATCATAGTTTCTTTTAAAGGCAAAGTGTGCATTTAGTCTAGCTGGCAGCACTCACTGGGATCAGGTGCAATTTGGCCAGTGTAGTCTATATTTTACTATAATAGGTATATGTCAATTTAACCTGGTCTTTTGCTTTCAGACATGCTTGCCAACCTGTTATCTGCTTGCGGCTGGCAGTAATTGGAAGTACAGTACACACTGACCTAGTTTAAGCTAGCTGGCATTAAAATTGTACCTGTGGATTGGCTGCAAGGCATCCTTCCATTCCCAGTGCCCCGGGGCCTCAGAGGTTTGTGTAAGGTAGAGAACAGATATTGCGAAATGGGTGAGTCATTATCGTGAGGGTGGCGAAACACCCTTCAGATGTTTCATTTTCATATTCTTTATTTAAAAACAACAACTTGTCTACCAGAATTTTCATAGAAAATAGCAAAGTGGTTCCCAACAATTACACATATACAATAAAAACCAGAGAATTTAAAAAATAAAATAAAATCAGAACTAGTACAGCTGTCTTCTTGGTTTTCTGCATAAGCCTGGTGGCATAGAAACGCTTTCAGCAAATGTTCAGAGGTTAAAATAGAAGTCCGGAATCTCCATTGGAAGAGCACTCCACAAGACCAATGGCACTAAGGGACCAATGGCGCTAAAGGCTTAGAATCACAGAATTGTAAAGTTGGAAGGGACCCCAAGGCCAGGGGCGGAGGAAGGGGCTACGGTGGGGGGTGGTCCGCCCCGGGTGTCACCACTGAGGGGGGTGACAAAATGCTGGGTGGCACTCACCGCAGGGCCTGCAGTGCACCCAAGCCACGTGTATCTCCTGGGAGTGATGCAGTGGCTTGGACGCCCGCAGGATCCGCACTGCCCCAAACGGTCCACCCGCCGCCTCCCCCTCAGCTCTAGGGCGGCTGAGTGGGAGGAGGCAGGCAGACTCCTTGGAGGCCCCGCGGAGCGTCTTGCCCCGGCTCGCCCCACCCTGCAGGTGGCTGGCCAGGCGCCCAATCAGCTTGCTTCACCGTTGCCCAAGGGTCATTTAGTCCAACCCCCTGCAATGTGGGAATTTTAAAGCATTGTTGACAGATGGCCACCCAACCTCGAAACTTCTTAAAGATCAGGCTCCACATACCTTTCCAAAGAGAAACTTGGACGCTAAGGAGCTAAATGGCATGAGTCGGCTTTTCTGGGATGTTGCTGGGCTTCAGTACCACCTGAGCCATCAGCAAGGCTGGCGGTACATATTGCAGCACTAGAGCACATGGGGATAGCAGATGTTCTTCACTGAGCTGCAGCTGCGGAAACCATGGAGGCTGACAAGCAGCACATCAGGTTTCAAAAGCCACAGCTGCATTTTAGCAGAAAAGGGGGGCCGCTTCCCTGTATTTTGATGTTTATGAGAGAGAGAAAAAGAGAGAGAATAGGTGAAGGAATGAATAAACCAATAAAATGGAAAACACAGGAAAAGAAAAGCTTGTATAACCCTCATTTCTAAACAAACTAATGTGGTTTGAATCTTGTCAATAATAATAATAAGAATAATAATAATAATAATAATGTACTGATCCTGAGTCTAGAATGTACTGTAGTGTTTCTCTTCTATGCTGTGGGGGTAGGGAGTGGGCGAATCAAACAACCCTGCATCGTTAAAAAGGCAACTGGGATTTTTTTTTGGCGGGGGGGTTCCTTTTTAATTCATGGGGGGAAATGCAAACTAGGCAGGCTGGATAGTAAACTTACTAGCTCTGCCGATTGACTGGCACTCTCGTTCTAAATATGTACACAGCTAGATCTGTCTGGCATGGCAGCCTGATGTAATGTTTAGAGATGTGCTGAAGCAGCAGACAGGTGGTTGAAATGTTTATCTACTAGGATAGCACATCTGAAAAATACTGGGTTGCCAGTATTTATAATTTTTCTAATGCCTGTATTTAATTCCACCAGCTATTTCCCAAAGACAAACCCACTCCCAAGAAGAGCCCAGAGGAATCTGCGTATTGCTTTTGCCTTCTTCTTTGTCTCACAGCATTTCAGTGGCCTGTCCCCTGAAGTCCTGACATCAACATCTTCATTCATGGGTACTTGGAGAGAGGGGAGCGGTTAGCCACCCTCTTCTCCCCAGAAGTTCAAGTGTGACAGCCATGCTGATCTAAAAGCATGGGAGGGGCTGGCTGTGGTGTGGCCCATTGCAACACGCTTGCTGAGGCAAATTAAACAGACTTAGCTTTGGTACAGACATTTGTAGTATGAATTATCCGTAGGCATGACCTGTGCAACAGTTATTCAAATTACTCAAACATGAAAAGTAATATCCCAGCTGGAGTTTTTTGTTTGTTTTTTCCTGTCTGAAGAAACCATTTGTTCGAAGAAGTGGAAGGTGTTTATTTTCTTTAGGAGGAATACACACACACACACATATTTCTACTCTAGACATTTTGTATTATGTTCAAATTAACCAGACAACATGACCTAGCATGTCAGTAATTTGGGAGAAAATAAAATCTGCTCAATTGGACACCCGGTAGCAATTCAGGACGTACGGATCTCATCCAGATTTATTGCCGTTGCCGTGTAAAAGAGCTGATGACTGAGCACAGTCAGGATACACCTAGGGCAGCATTTTAATATGTGCCTGGGCAATTTAATTTGCCACTGCTTAAGAAAATACCGGTCTACAGGCAGAGATGTATTTGCACAAAGAAAGGCATGGGCATTTTAAAAGCAATTAATTAAGTATGCAATTTATATGAAAACAATTTACCCTTGGACATTATCTCAGCACCCAAAATGCACACACAATTTTCCACGCCTTCCAATTTGTGGCCATAATTTATTTTGATTGTGCAATTAGAGAAGAAGTGTCTTATTAATTTCAATCTCCTAAAGAGAAGCAGGACGAATTCAGCAGCCAAGATGTCAAGCCAGTAGGAAAACAGAAGAGCGGATCTTTCTGCACTGGAGGGGGAAAAGCAACAGACAATGCTTACCTCAGGCTAACCATAAAAAAATAAAGATTGTGAGCTTATCTAGCTAACACTAAACCAGGATATGCTGCTCGGGAGCCTTTCTTAGTAGCAGAAAATACACAAAGTGACAAACACCTTGGAAACTCAACAATGACACTTTTGCTTTCCTCTGGAAATTCCTCAGGTGTTTTGCCTGAGGAGAATCTTCCGCATTTGCTCCTCAATCTACCGAAGAAATATTCTCAGAATTCCCCATTTATTTTCCCTATGGCGAAGAAAACTCTTAACATTCACTTCAAATTTTGTTTTAAGCAAAATTTGGTGGTAATTCTGGGGGGCATGGCAACCGGTCCTATGAAAGCGGCTGTAGATGGTGTGGACTAGGTGTTTCCTGCCTTCTAGCAAAGGCCACGTTTCAAGACTGTTGGGGTATCGTGTGCTTTGGATGTGCTTTCATGGTGTGGCTCTGCCCAGAGTTTCTGAGAACAGCTTGCTGTGTGGAAGCCATTTTACCCATGTGGCCCATTCCTGAATCACATTTCTGAGAACTGGAAAGAAGGGTCCCTGGTTCCATGGAGCCTTGTACATGCGGTCAAGTGAATGTAGTTAAAATCCCACTTCAGAGCTTCCCCACTCTCAACAGAAGCCCTGAGAGCATAGCCGTTATCTGCGACCTCATGCCTTCAGCATGGGAGATTTCCTATGCAGGGGTAAGAGGAGCTGCTTTTTAATATAATGTTAACGCAGATTATTTTCAGCTGGTAGCCAAGGGAAGATCTAATAGTGTTGCAACCTCAGGAATATAGTAGCAGCTCATTTGATTTCTGCTGACCCCCTTATTTAAAGGCAATAGTTGAGAACCTGTATGGAAGTGAGAGCTGGACCATAAAGAAGGCTGATCGCTGAAGAATTGATGCTTTTGAATTATGGTTCTGGAGGAGACCCTTGAGAGTCCTGTGGACTGCAAGAAGATCAAACCTATCCATTCTGAAGGAAATCAGCCCTGAGTGCTCACTGGAAGGACAGATCCTGAAGCTGAGGCTCCAATACTTTGGCCACCTCATGAGAAGAGAAGACTCCCTGGAAAAGACTCTGATGTTGGGAAATATGGAGGGCACAAGGAGAAGGGGACGACAGAGGACGAGATGGTCGGGCAGTGTTCTCAAAGCTACCAACATGAGTCTGACCAAACTACGGGAGGCAGTGGAAGACAGGAGTGCCTGGCGTGCTCTGGTCCATGGGGTCACGAAGAGTCGGACATGACTAAATGACTAAACAATGAAAAAACAGCAAAGTCGAGAGCCCAACCCCTGGATATTATAGCTGTATATTACGGTACTCTATAGCGAGCATTCTATACTGTGCTTCAGGTTTCGCTCTGTGCATAAAGGGAAACTAATTTCCATCCAAGTGCTGACCACCATTTTAATTTCTATCCAATAGATCAAAAAAATTAGCACAGTGGTTTTGAGAATTTAATTGAATGACATTGGAAAAGGAAACTCAAAATTCTAATGTCATTTATTTATTTATTTTAAAAGGCCTCTTTCACATTTTTACTATGGCTAAATGAATTTTTTCCAATTGTTGGGGGCCTTTTGAAATGAATGGCCTCTTAGAGGGGAGAAATCACATACCGGTACTAAGAATAAAATTGCTCGCCTTGAGGCCACTGCATTTTGAATCAAAACACATTCCGGAGATAATGCAAAAGAGAAAATGTAATCTGGTAAGTGCCTGAGATGGAGAATCTTCTGACAAAAACGCAGCATTCCAATAGGCAGAACTGGGTGTGTTCTCCGATTCTGCAGAGCGGTGACAAAAGCCATCATTTGTATCAGGCACAATATTGAGGAGCCTGAGAATTCCAGCCTTTGTGTTTGAATGAAAGATGTGTTTCCATAAACCACAAGACTGCACAGATAGGCATGAGAGGCGTGTGAGCAGTATCTTTTGAAATCTAAAGGCCAAAGCAGACACGAAACAGGAAGACCACAAATGGAACAGTCAACCTTTGTTGTTTAAGTGGTTAATAGCAGTTTGGACAGGCATCATGGTGCTTGGGACAGCAATTAACCTTTCCCCTTAACCATTCCCTCCAATTAAAATCACAACCCCCAAGTTGATGTTTGTTCTGTGAAATTAACTTTGTCTCCCTCAGCACTGCATAGGAACTCTTACAGAATCGGACCTTCGGCCTATCTAGGCCAGTATTGTCCACACAGACTCTCAGCAGCATTTTTCCAGGATTTCCAGGCTTCTTCTCAGCCCCACTTGGAGATGCTGGAGGTTGAACCTGACACCTCCTGCATGGAAAACATGTGCTCTACCGCTGACCTTGTGGGATGTAATCCACTGGGAGCAGTCAAATACAACATTCCTTGTTTTCCTAGGGTGGACATGCAAGGGAATGTTTGATACAGCCAGTCGAAACTTCCTGTTCCTCCTGGCCTGGAGCATCCTTCCTTGCATGTGAGTAGTGGGTGGGCGTGACCTTCCCAGACCTGGTAAAAGGACAAGGCATGCTGCCACTCTCCCTCTTTTTTCCATCTTCCTTTCGTCCTGCGAACTTCCTGGACTGCTAACTGCAATCACTAGGTCAACCCACACATGGGGTAAACCTGTTTGTAAATGCTGGTAACTTTAAGCCTTAAGCTTAAGTAAACCTTTCTTTTTATTGCTGCTTTATGAATAAGACTGTGGTGTCTTTATTCTTTTAGGAGGCATTTAAAGGGGGGGATCTTACCAGGAAAATACAATTCAATCAGAGGGAGATTGAATTGTATAATAATAAGAGGTTCTAGAGAGCCTGCAACCAGATTTCTGCTGTGCGTGAGAAGGGGAATGTAAACTCTGCTAAGTAAAAGAAGAAGAAGAAGAAGAAGAAGAAGAAGAAGAAGAAGAAGAAGAAGAAGAAGAAGAAGAAGAAGAAGAAGAAGAGGAGGAGGAGGAGGAGGAGGAGGAGGAGGAGGAGTAGTAGTTTGGATTTGATATCCCACTTTATCACTACCCGAAGGAGTCTCAAAGCGGCTAACATTCTCCTTTCCCTTCCTCCCCCACAACAAACACTCTGTGAGGTGAGTGGGGCTGAGAGACTTCAGAGAAGTGTGACTAGCCCAAGGTCACCCAGCAGCTGCATGTGGAGGAGCGGAGACGCGAACCTGGTTCACCAGATTACGAGTCTACTGCTCTTAACCACACCACACTGGCTCTCACCACACTTGCTAGTGCAAGTTTGGAAGGGTATTAATAAACAATATATCCTCTCCTGCCACCCTGAACATTCCCACAGACCTATGGTCCAACTCAAACTGGGGGGAGGGCACAACTGCCATTAAAAGCCACCAAAGGAGGCCCCTTGAACAGCTTCCCTACATCTCATCAAGGTTTGGGCCTCAGAAACCAGGGGAAGGATTGAGCTTCATGTACTTTGGCGGCACACCTCTTTGCTCTTCCTGGCAGAAATAAGAGCATGTAATTCAGAACTACAAAATTCAGGAAGATATTCCTTTCAGGAGATCTGAAAGCAGCCCTAGATGTAATATTCCATCCCTGGAAGACACGTCTCATGTGCAAGGTAAATTTGAAACATGCAGGAAGATTTCAAAGCAGGCTATCTTTCCTGGGATGTTGGATGAAACATGATTCATGTTGTGCCGGCACATCTAGATTAAAGTGGATAACCTGTGAATAAATCAGAAGATAATTATCTCCTGAAGTTTAGCCTTTTGTGATTATATCACTGGGACTTTCAGAGAATGATATCCTTTTTCTGCTCCCCACTGTCGCAAGTAGTAGGCACTTCCGTGGTCATTTTCTTTGGGGGAGGAGAGCAATGAAGACGCACAGTGCCTTTTGTATTAAATTTGTAAGTGTAAAATGTATAAGATGAGCAGATGTGGAACAAGCCACTCACACCAAAGCAGCATCAGCTGAATGTTCCACAATCAGAATGAAATCTCCAAGCAAGCTCCAGACTGAGTCTTTCTTCCGCCCGTAGTCAGAGCGTGAAAATGGTTTCCTTCAATTCCCTTTGCCTGTTGTGCATTACAAACCCTCCAAACATTAGTGCCCATTAAGTACACTTCTTAAGACATACAGAAGTCTAAAAGCAGGGGTGAGGAACTATAGACCTCCAGATGTTGATGGGTTGCAGCTCCAATCATCCCTGGCCATTGGGAATGCTGTCTGAGGCTGATGAAAGATGGAGCCCATCAACATCTGGAGGGCCACCGGTACTCCATCCCTGGACCAAAACGCAACCATCTGCTCACTTTGTGGAACCAGCTCTTGCTCCACAGCCGTGCTTATGGAAGGAAGAGGAGGGTATCGATGCCTACGGATAATAGAATCCATGCTTGTATTAAACAGAAGAGAACTTGTCTACAGAGGAAAATTCCATTTTAGTGCATTAAAGAAAAACGAAAAGTCTTTCACTGCAGCAGTGGAAAAAGAGGGAGGAGTGAAGGTGAATAAGCACAGGAAGCAGAAAACATGGCATAGCATAGCCATGAAATCAGTGCTGGAGGCAAAGATAGGAACAAAGAGGATCTGAAGAAGTGCTGATAAGAGTTGAGCAGAGGAGCTATAATAGAGTGGTGGGGGAGGAGGGGGCAAAGGAAATTGCACCAATGCAGGAATGAGAGGAAAGAGAAACTGGGACAAGCCACTGAGTGACATTTTGTAGCGGTGAGAAATGGTCAAATGTAGGCTGGGTTGCATCATGTTCTTCACGTATTAAAGTTTTCCAGATCCCAGGTGTAGAATGCAGCAGTGGGGGTGAAAAACCACACACCTGCATAACTAGGTAAAAGTTACAGGTCAAAATAAAAAAAATCCTTCCAGTAGCACCTTAGAGACCAACTAAGTTTGTTCTTGGTATGAGCTTTTGTGTGCATGCACACTTCTTCAGATAGGTAAAAGTTGTTGTTGTTTAGTCATTTAGTCATGTCCAACTCTTTGTGATCCCATGGACCAGAGCATGCCAGGCACTCCTGTCTTCCACTGCCTCCCACAGTTTGGTCAGACTCATGTTGGTAGCTTCGAGAACACTGTCCAACCATCTTGTCCTCTGTCGTCCCCTTCTCCTTGTGCCTTCCATCTTTCCCAACATCAGGGTTTTTTCTAGCTCGGTACTATAACCTTCTTTGAGGAGACGCAGGTGGTGCTGTGGTCTAAACCACTGAGCCTCTTGGGCTTGCCAATCGGAAGGTTTGCGGTTGCTTTGTCCCAGCTCCTGCCAACCTAGCAGTTCGAAAGCACGCCAGTGCAAGTAGATAAATAGGTACCACTGTGGCAGGAAGGTAAACAATGTTTCTGTGCACTTTGGCTTCCTTTACAGTGTTCCGTTGCACCAGAAGTGGTTTAGTCATGCTGGCCACATGACCTGGAAAGCTGTCTGTGGACAAGTACCAGCACCCTTGGCCTGAAGTCGCCTTTGACTGGACTTAACCATCCAGGGTTCCTTTACCTTTTTACCTTTATAACCTTCTTTGACAATTAGTTGCTAGGATCTCACATAAAGGATCCTACTGTTTGCTTGGATGCTTTCACCAGTACTGGCAGGGGTTAAATCTGGCCCTTGTAATATTAATCATCTCTTACGGTTCCACTGGACATACCTGTGAATGAATATATGTTGTTGTTGTTCAGTCGTGTCCGACTCTTTGTGACCCCATGGACCAGAGCACGCCAGGCACGCCTATCCTTCACTGCCTCTTGCAGTTTGGCCAAACTCATGCTAGTCGCTTCAAGAACACTGTCCAACCATCTTGTCCTCTGTCGTCCCCTTCTCCTTGTGCCCTCCATCTTTCCCAACATCAGGGTCTTTTCCAGGAAGTCTTCTCTTTTCACGAGGTTGCCAAAGTCTTGGAGCCTCAGCTTCAGGATCTGTCCTTCCAGTGAGCACTCAGGGATGATTTCCTGAAAACCCCATGGACAAAAACAACACGTAAAAGTCGCAAGCCCTAAAAACACTGCAGAGATGCAGGTGGCCAGGCAATTGGAATGTGCAGCTACAATTGAGATACAACACTGCAGTTTTTATTGCCGTTCTCTCCTTTTGTATAGATGAGGTCCTGATGAAAATATGCCCAGAAAGTAATAGGTTGTAAATTATTTTGCCTTCTGTGCATTAGCCTGTTACCCTTAATATAATTTATGTTAAATGAGGAACAAAGGCTAGCCTAAGTGTGGAACAAAAAGTAATCAAGAATATTAGTATGGTCTATTTTTTTTCTGCAGAAAGAAATCAAGAGAAATTAAAGCCTTTGCATGAGCTAGGGCAGTCTCACTATACAAATGTTATATCCTAATATTTCTAATAGTAGTAGTAGTCCATTCACCTTTCTTGCTGAAGCCCAAAATATGCTTCTTTTAAAAGCCTTGCAATACTCTAAAGACTTGCATGAACTCCTGGAATTCTAGCTGGTGAATAATTTTGCCCTCAGGTAACTTGATGAGAATATGAGGTGCATAAAATGCAGGATATTTTTAAGTTAGCCTGGATAGCTCAGCTGGAGGGTTGCAGGTTCGGTCCCCGTATGGGAAAGCTGCATATTCCTGTATTGCAGGGGGTTTGATTAGATGACACTCAGGGTCCCTTCCAACTCTATGATTCTTTGAAAATAAAATTCATTTTGGCTTATGCCAAGCTAAACTTGCTTAGGTAGGGTTGCCATTACCCCAAAGGTGAAAATCTGGACAAAATTGTTGAGCTCGAATCTCCCTGTAAATCTCCCTGTAAACGGTAGCTTATTGCTCATTCTTTCTATAATGAACACCCTCCAAGTGTCCCTATTTTCCAGGAGTTGTCTCGAATTTGCAGAAGCTGTCTCGGTTTCTGATTTGATCCCACAATGTCCCACTTTTCCTTAGGATGTCCCTATTTTCATCGGAGGAATGTTGGAGGGTGTGGAGTTATGTGGCCCTCGAGCCAAGAAGATTAAGTGACTATACAACCTTTAGTACTTTGGCCACCTCATGAGAAGAGAAGGCTCCCTGGAAAAGACCCTGATGTTGGGAAAGATGGAGGGCACAAGGAGAAGGGGACGACAGAGGATGAGATGGTTGGACAGCGTTCTCGAAGCTACTAACATGAGTCTGACCAAACTACGGGAGGCAGTGGAGGATAGGGGTGCCTGGCGTGCTCTGGTCCATTGGGTCACGAAGAGTCGGACATGACTGAACAACTGAACAACAACAACAACAACCTTTAGAAGACATCTGAAGGCAGCCCTTCAGATAGGGAAGGTTTTTTTAATGTTTTACATATGTTGGAAGCCGCCCAGAGTGGCTGGTGCAACCCAGTAGGATGGGTGAGGGATGATGATGATGATGATGATGGTGTGAATAAGACTAAGACTAAGAATAAGAAATGACGGAGGGTATGCATAATGGCTTGAAATCACAGGCAATAAACCTTTATTCCTACTTTTTCTCTCTCCCAGTTAGGTACCAATTCCAATCTGACCAGACCAGAATAAATGATAAAGATTGAGGATCTACTTTCTAACTGGATGAGGTGCTGAAGTGCAATTGTCTTCCAAACCTCAAGGATTGATGAAATACTATGCTTCATTATTTCAAGGCTTAATGTTGACACCTGATCAGCCTTTTCCCTGCTGTGTATTGATCCCTCCCTCAGTTTTTATTTAATATATTTATTGTTCTGAAATCTTACAAAGAAAATAAATTATTTTGCCTAATCAATAGCCAGTTAATAGCTACAGTCTCATACTTAAGAAACTGATACTGTTGTCTGTAACTGATGATTGATGCTGCCTATAAGTAGCATACTATGCACCCCACATTTTAGGGTTTTCTCTTTTTAGTTGTTCAATTATTTATCATACAAAATACAATATATTGTGCATGTCAATTAGAAACAATTTCGGCAATTTGAGATGCTCTTAAACTGAACAGCTACAAATATCCATATTGGAAAATGTAAATGCTGCTGTACAAAGGCAGCCATTTATGTAGTTCTCTGATAAATGCTTTTTTTAATATTTTCTTTTGGGGGCTGCTATTCTGCTAAAGTAATCACAAGGATCAGTTTCCACAATACACCATAGTAATCTGGAGATCAGAGGAGCTGGCAACCTAGTTTTAATAAAGGACAAATTGTATAACATAATCAAATTTTACAGATGAGACACTGGTGTACAACATCTGTTTAAGGGACTTGCTGTAAAACAAAGCAGAAGTCTTTTTCTAGTGCAATAGAAAATAGTGATTTGGGGGTATGTGAAATTTGAGGTGAAACAGTTCCCCAAAACTGGGATACGGATTGACTGGTGTTCACATTGCTTTCAGCAGGTTCTGACTGAACCCTTGAAATTACTACCATATGGGTTTCCTTGGGCACATGATTTACAGGCCTTAGATACTTTTGTGCAATGACCCCTTATAAACGCCATCTCCAGCTCCTCGGAAGATTCCATCAACAGTGTCTCTGAAAAATTTTACATATCACTTGGGAAGACAGGCGAACTAATGTCAGTGTACTAGAATAAGCAAAGATCACCAGTGTGAAAGCAATGATTCTTCAACATCAACTTTGTTGGATTGGTCATTGTGGCGTTTCACCCCAAAGGTTCTCCAAGGGTTAACTTGGCAGGGAAGAGATTGACCAATGGGAGCTCTCTAGGCAATTAGAGTGTGGAAGGATGGCAGTTAGAGAGGATAGAAAAGGCAGTTAGAGGTTGGAAGTTAGGCAGTTGAGTTGAGTCAGAGTTAGAGAGTGATAGAGAGAGGGAGATAGAGCTAATGAGCAGAGCTAGAGCAGATTGAATAATTAACAGGAGGCATTAGGGATAGTTATTGGAATACTAGTAGAGAGTTGAAATATACTTATCTGAATACCCATACAGTAATATTAAACGTTTTACCAAGTCATTTGAAACCATTACGCTTTGTACAAACAATAAAGAAACTTATGTTTATTTTTACCACAATCCGAATCTGAAGTGAGTTATTCATTGCCAGAGTGAATACTGGCTGGTGGCAGCGGATATACCATTTGTCGTTGGGGCAGTTACCAATAGACCGTTAAACGTCCGGGGGTGCTGCTCAGGTCTGAGAGAGTGACCTCGACAGTCATGTTGTGCGGATGCCTGATTATCGTCTTCCATAGCAACTACTCTATTCAGAACTAAAAAATGGAAAGCGTAATGCCGGTGGTCAACAAAAGAGGTGTAAAGACTGTCTCAAGGCAAATTTTTAAAAATGTACTGGGACATTTGTACTGACAACTGGGAAACACTGGCCTGCAAGCGCTCCAATTGGAGAACAGCCTTTACCAAAGGTGTCGTGGGCTTTGAAGACGCTCGAACTCAGGACAAAAGGGAGAAACGTGCTAAGAGGAAGGCACACTTGGCAAATCCACACCGTGATCAACTCCCTCCCGGAAACCTACGTCCCCACTGTGGAAGGACGTGTGGATCCAGAATTGGCCTCCACAGTCACTTACGGACCCACTGTTAAAACCGTGTTTATGGAAGACGATCTTACTTGGCTATGAGTGATCGCCAAAGAAGAAGAAGACTTTTGTCCATGTGCACTTTACTCACTGTGACACTGCATCATGGTTTATGTAGTGTACAGTTTGTTCAGCAACTGCAGGCTACAAGACATGATGCAGTGTACACTGAACCATGTTCTCGTGCACAAAAAATTCTAGGACCTGTGCATTGCAATATTAAATGTAGATGGTATGGCATCGCAAAAGAGACCAGATGGAATCCAGCAGGCCAGATGGGTTTTCTGCAGAAATATGTGCCACTGGCAAAAAGTGAGTGGACTTCAGAGCAGATGACTGCCTGGGGACCCTACATATCTCTATTTATTATTGCTACTCCATCTTTTCAGTATTTTTTGTCAATCATTATACCTCTTTCTGGATTAAGAATTCATGCACAGAGTTTTGACATCATATAAAACCATTGTGATCGTGCATTTTCTTTCAGGAATATGGGCCACTTAAGATCAGTTGGAATTCCTTTGTTTTCCCTTGTTATTATTGCGCCTTTGCACTCACAAATCTGTAACATGGTCACACGCTCACCTTATGGTCAGTTATCCCTGCTCTCTTTTTTTAAAAAAAAAATCTTGGTGAGGTGGATAAGATCAATTATGTATAGGATATACCTATTTTGGGCAATGAGAGGCATTAAACCTTTTCTAAACAACATGTAAAATTAAATTCCCAAAGGCGCAAAGCCTGGTGAAGTCAAAACTAAATGTCACCAAATCACTTAAATGATGCTTTGCCAAATGTCATGTTCCAACCTCTTTCCACTTAGCTTAAAAATGTTTTGCAATGAATTGTTTATGATGAAGCTGGCCGTTGTTTAGGCTTTCCATTAATATACTGAAACACTTTCACTCACATCTTTGAAATGAAAGCCACATATAAGCCGTGGACAAACATGCATTGAATTCAATATTTATTACTTGGAATACTATGCTAATGAGCAATTTCTTTCATATATACCTGTAGGCTTAACTACCTGTTTTAACTTACCACATTTGTTTCCACACTACCCAAAGCCGCTTCTTTCTGTTGCGAGATTTTTTTAAAAAAATCCCACTTGAGATGCCCACCGTGCGGTGAGCCAGGACAACCATCCTGGGAAATGAGGGACAGTAACTATGGGGCAGGGGCATCACCTAGGGGAGGGATAAGCTCTTTCACCCACTCACCCCCCAATAATATTTTGGCCAGGGCAGAGCCCCACCCATCCCCACCAATGTTCAGGGGTCGAAGGCATCCAAACGGGAGCTGCAATTTCTGCAACTGGCTTCTGTTCCTCCTCCTGTAGCTGTCGGTAAAGAGGACCTGGCCAGTGGCGGAGCTTCATGCTCCAGCACCGGGGGCGGGGGCATGGCTGACGCACATCCCAGGGGCGTGGCACACATCCCGGGAGCGTGGCACACCGCCAACAGGGGCATGACGTACATCCCAGGGGCGTGACGCTCCACCTGTGGGGGCGTGGTGCCCAGCGCAGGGGGGCAGCCGTGATGGCACCCGCCCAGGATCGCGGTGCAGGGGTAGTGCGCCCCCCCACCCCCCTCTTCCTCCACCAGTGGTCCTGGCTCCTCTCAACATCACACAAAGGAGACAGACATCTCTCCACTTGCTTCAGCATCGGCCACATGTGTGAAGATGTTTTTTGCTGTAAACACAAATATTTTACCTGCATTTACTTTTACTAATGTTGCTGCTAAGGATGAACGCTTGACTGTGAGTAAACCACAAGTTCTAAGCTTACTTTTCAGTCTGTAGCCTGTCTCTTTGAAAACCAGGGTAACAAAGGGGGACATGATCCTAATGGCTCATTTCCACGTTTAAGATGGGATTTAAACTCTGATCAGCCCCACACTTTTAAACGCAAGCAGCAAGCTGATCCTTTTGTCCGTTAACCTGCAAACTGTCAGGAAACAGCCTCTACTCACAAGTAGAACCCTGGCAGAGACACATGCCCGACTGGCATGTTCCCTCCTTCCTGGGCGATCGGTCGGGAGCTTCTCGGCTTCTTCAGCCCCGGGACATCATAGTGATTGCTGTGGGAGTACATCAACACACTCTTAGGCATCCACAGAGGTTTGTGCAGTTGCGTAACAGACCACAGCAACCAGCATGTTGGCTAACCTACTTTATCACATATATACACAGACAAAGGTCCGTATAGTTAAAGCTATGGTTTTCCCAGTAGTAATGTATGGAAGTGAGAGCTGGACCATAAAGAAGACTGATCGCCGAAGAACTGATGCTTTTGAATTATTTTGAATTATGGTGCTGGAGGAGACTCTTGAGAGTCCCATGGACTGCAAAAAGATCAAACTTATCCATCGTTAAAGAAATCAGCCCTGAGTGCTCACTGGAAGGACAGATCCTGAAGTTGAGGCTCCAGTACTTTGGCCACCCACCTCATGAGAAGAGAAGACTCCCTAGAAAAGACTCTCATGTTGGGAAAGATGGAGGGCACAAGGAGAAGGGGACGACAAAGGACGAGATGGTTGGACAGTGTTCTCGAAGCGACTAACCTGAGTTTGGCCAAACTGCGGGAAGCAACGAAAGATAGGCGTGCCTGGCGTGCTCTGGTCCATGGGGACATGAAGAGTCGGACACAACTGAATGACTGACAACAACAATACACAGTCAGAGCACTTCATCATGACTCCCTCTCTCTCTAGCATCAGACAGCAAAGAGAGAAAGAACAAAGGACAATAGTCCCACTTCAGGGAACACAGTAATAATAATAATAATAATAATTTTATTTATACCCCGCCCTTCCCAGCCAGAAAACCGGGCTCAGGGCGGCTAACATCAATTAAAATCACAGCAAGAAAACATAAAAACGATCAATTTAAAATAACAAATTAAAATACAAATTTAAAAATTCAATTAAAACTGCAGGTCTCAATCTCAAAATATCCCACCAATAAAAGATGAAGCGTAAATATTAAACAGAAACCAACCCAAAGGCCAGGTGGAACAGCTCCGTCTTGCAGGCCCTGCGGAAAGATGCCAAATCCCGCAGGGCCCTGGTCTCTTGTGATAGACTGTTCCACCAAGTCGGGGCCAATATTGAGAAGGCCCTGGCCCTAGTTGAGGCCAACCTAACGTCTTTGTTGCTTGGGACCTCCAAAAGGTTATTATTTGAGGACCTTAAGGTCCTACATGGGACATACTAGGAGAGGCGGTCCCATAGTAAGACAAAACATCCTGTCTTCCGTCACTTCCCACTTCCCACTCTGTGGAATGAAAACACATACCTAGTCATGTGAAATACAATAAACCCATGACTGCAAACAGGGGAATGAATCTGTAGGGGGATAAAATATAGTCAATTATATCCCCTCGCCCAAATCATAAAACCCATCCAAAAACAGGAACTCATAATGCATCAAATTCGCTATAAACCATGTGTACACAGCCCTGGAGGGGCAAAAGATTTCCATTCTAGTGCTAGAACCATAAGCTGTGTTCAGGTATCCACCTGAACATGCAAACTTTAATCCTTGCCTGAACACAGCTACAGTGAATACCAATAGTTCCTAAAGGGGGGAGGGTTGCCTTTATTGAAGGTTTCAAAGGGTTATTTTGAATCCCCAAGAGTGATTTGCTGAAAGCCAGGTGTTCTGTGCTTTAGGCACTTCTGTGACCTGTTTTATTTTGAGACACTGGGAGTTGTCTGAATATCACGGCTGTTCGTTAAACTTATCTTGACAGACAACAGTAGCTGAAGATAGATATATTTATTTATTTTGAAAGTCTGTTTGCTACGTATAGCAAACTTTATCGCCAAATGAGCTATAAAAGATCTTCCTCAATTAAAATAATTAACATGGTCTCTGTTGCCTTTATGGGAGCTGTGTAATAACGAACAGATTGCAAATGGGCATAAGCAGGCGTTTGGGACTGGGATATGAAATCTGAAATCTAGAAAGTTTGCCATCCTTAGTATACCAGTGGCATCTTCACATTGTAAGGCAGAAGAACAACTGGTGCTAATGCAACCTTTTTAGTTTCAATACCGCATCAGTTGCAGACAATTCTAAAGTAAAAAAAAGGAAGGATGAGCTATTTGCCTCTACAGACATGCAGTTTACATTCTTAGCCAATAAGAAGATAAGGAAAGATCCATCAAATATTTATGTGCTGCCTCACTTGGGTGGAAATAAGCAGGAATAAAGGAATTTCTCAATGGACCCATCAGGGTCAGTCAAGATCACTTGCTCGACGAGGTAAATGCTACTCTACATTGAATATTAGGTTTTTGTTCTTTTAGGTTCCTCCCTTTGACCCACCACTATTAGTAAGTGGTGACAGTCAAACTAACAATCCCAGTTGCAGGTAGATAGCCGTGTTGGTCTGGCATAGTCAAAACAAAATATAAAATCAAAAATCAAAAAATCCTTCCAGTAGCACCTTAGAGACCAACTAAGTTTGTTCTTGGTATGAGCTTTCGTGTGCATGCACACTTCTTCAGATAATCCCAGTGTACAGGAATAAGCAAAGATCACCAGTGTTGAAGCAATGATTCTTCAACATCAACTTCATTGGATCGGTCATGTTGTTTGGATGCCTGATTATCATCTTCCAAAGCAACTACTTTACTCTTCATCAACTCCCGCCTGGAAACCTATGTCCCCACTGTGGAAGGACGTGTGGATCAAGAACTGGCCTCCACAGTCACTTACGGATCCATTGTGCAAACCGTGTTTATGGAAGACAATCTTACTTGGCTACAAGTGGTCACCAAAAAAGAAAGAAGAGGATTAGTAAGGAGGAAGGTCAGAGTTTTTCCTGGACCATTGCCATGCAATGTGCATTCAGAACAAGAAAAGTGATAACATTCGATATCCATATCAACGCACTGAGAATGGGGTCCCAAGGGATCACCCAGTTTGATAGGCATGAATGCATTTCCAGGGACTGCCAGATCAATTCATGTGGGCAGGAAATGTAAGAAGTGAATCTACATTCTGCAACTGCAGTCAGCTCCCATTCACACCATATGTTTCTAAACCCACTTGTGCTTTAAGAAGGGTAGGGTTGCCATATGTCCTCTTTTTCCCGGACACGTCCTCTTTTTCATGGCTATACAAAATGAGAGTTGTCATTGTGATCCATAGTTAAAAGTAGAAGTCGGCAAATGTGTCCTCTTTTTTGCTCTTCAGAATATGGCAACCCTAGTTAAGGATTCTGGGAGTTGTTAGGGGACTCTTTTAACAAACCACATTTCCCAGGATTCTTTGGGGAAAGCCATGACCACAGGGTCATGTGGTAACCTTCAGGTGTTAACAATACCTGTCATCCCTGACTGCTAGTCTGAAGTTGATGAAGTCGGAGACAAACAATGTCTGAAGAAAACCCTGCTGGTTAGCCCCGCAGCATAGAAATATAAACTGGCAATCCAATAATTCTTAAATTGTCGCTTTCTTTCTTTTAATGTGTGCTATACTATGTAAATAAAAATAGAAAATAGGACAATGAACTTGTGCCCAGAGCAAATGGTGTATTTTAGAGACAGCCGGGGTTTTGTTTGAGGGGAAGGTTAAAGCAAAGCTTGATCACAACATTAAAACAGCCTCAGGCATTAGATCTATGCCTCTGGCTAAAAGGAAACATCAACCTGTCTCTTGTGTTTGGCAACTTGCATTCAAAACTAGCCTTTCTCTTGGTCTTATTGTTCTGTGCAAGTGTAACCCAATGCAGCTCACGCAAGACAAAAGGATAGGTCTGCATGGGAATTTCACTTTGACAATGATAACTGAGGCGGCCATTACTAGCAGAGTGAAAGAGAGCAGCATTGCAAACCAGATGCAGTATTGTGTCGACTGAGAGCTTTCTACCTGAGAAATATGCCAATATGCTCTTGTATTAGGGCTGTGATGCTCAGTGTAATGTCATGAGAGTCAGTGTGGTGTAGTGGTTAAGAGCGGTAGACTTGTAATCTGGGGAACCGGGTTCGTGTCTCCACTCCTCCACATGCAGCTGCTGGGTGACCTTGGGCTAGTCACACTTCTTTGAAGTCTCTCAGCCCCACTCACCTCACAGAGTGTTTGTTGTGGGGGAGGAAGGGAAAGGAGAATGTTAGCCGCTTTGAGACTCCTTCGGGTAGTGAAAAGCGGGATATCAAATCCAAACTCTTCTTCTTCTTCTTCTTCTTCTTCTTCTTCTTCTTCTTCTTCTTCTTCTTCTTGCTCACCAGGCCGGATGGCAGACCAACTCTGCATTACAAAGATGTCTGCAAAAGTGACATGACAGCTGGCCACATCAACCCCGCCATGTGAGAATCCCTTGCAGATGACCACAGTGCCTGGAGACAGACAGACAGGTCATGCATCTATAACAGTGACCAGAGGAGGAATGACTGCTGGGCGGAGCACAGAGAGAAGGAGCCCCATGGTACATGTGCAGCAGCACAACTGGACACCTTCGTCTGCCCTAGCTGCAACAAAACATCTCTCCCATATCAGTCTCTACAGCCACAGCAGGTGCTGTAACCTTCCAACAGTTTGACTTCACCCCCAAAGGCACATTCTTCCATTGTCTTCCGAGGCAGACAGACACCAACCAGCTCAGTGCATATTTTTAATCAATTGCTCATTTGGTATGTTTTTTAAATAAAAATTTTAAAAAATGGGTGGGGGGCTAATTTCGAATCAGGTATTGAAATGGCCCATATCAAAGTAAGGTTTTCATGACATTTTATGGTGCTTCATATTTATCCAGTTTACACCATCAACAGAATCAGGCGGTACATCTTTTCCTGGACTGTCCCATGGCAACGTGCCCCATTTCCTTATTGCAGCGGCTGCCAAGAATATCAGCATAAAGAAGTGAGGAGTAAACCTCATGCACTGCAAACTGCAAAATGTCTGCTGTAATACCAGGAGGCAGTGCAAACACACACATACACACACACAGAGAGAGAGAGAGAGAGAGAGAGAGAGAGAGAGAGAGAGAGAGAGAGAGAGAGAGAGACTGTATGTGGGTGAGGAAAGCTGAAGGAGAAAGGTTTGGGGGAATTGCATTTACTGTTGCTACCTGTTTGTACTTACCACCAGTTAATAGTAGGGATGTTAGAGAATTCTGTCAAAGCCAGAATTGGGGGTAGAAATTGCAGGTGTTCGCTTACTTGTCCCATGTCTGTAATGGAAATCAATCCATTGAATAAAATTCATATCACCGTTGTTATTGCTTTTGGTCTGCAAATGATACAAAAATTATGACGTTTTCTCATTTGCATTGCATTTCCCTTGCTCTGAAATGAACAGGGTGGATTAATGTAATGACAATGTAGCAAATGTAATTAACATAATTTTGTCACAATGGGCAGTGAGACAAATAATGTAGGTTTTGGCAGAAGACAAACTGCAGCCGAGTGGAGACAGCACTGCATGAAACAGATGTTGAGTGGAACGGAAGCGATTGTTGGTGTCTGAATGGTGCAACATGTTAAAGATATAAGTTTAATACACTTAAAATGTAATGCTTGTATGAATTGAAGTCTGCAAAGCTTATGTAAAGGTTTGCATTTGCAAAGTTGAGGTTTGCATTTGGCTGGAATTTTCACTCTGGCAAATGCGACAGAAAAGGGTGGGTGTTTCTGTTTAGGTTAATTAATGGCTCATCCCAAAAGCCTGAGCTGCAGATCTCATACAGGAGATGAAACCTGAGAACTAAGCACTTTTCTCTGTGACGAAGCCAGTAGCAATAGCTGTAGATGCAAAGCTCTGCAATGATGAGTAAGCTTACTCTCTCTGGGATCAGAGAGAGGAAAGTATATTAAACTGTATTAAGGACTAAACTAAAAGGAAGATGGGACTACACTGATCACTTGTTAAAAAGCAATGTGTTATTTTGTATTTTTAAAGCATTAATTTATAACTATTTTAAGACTGTTTGCAGTAAAGTTTTGAAATTCATTCTTGTGCTCTGCACAAGATCCAGATCAGGGATTCTGTTGCAGCAGCTTGAACGCACCAAGAGTTTTTAAAAGGGAGTCAAAGTATGCCTATGCATTTGTGTGTGAAAGTGTACACTTACTGGTTTTTGCAGCTCAGCTATTGTGTACACAGGTACTGTCGGCATCCAAAGGGAGTCAGGAGGCCAGCTGGCTAGCCCCCAGCTGGATCATGCTGGATCATGTTATACACAGATTGTACAACAGTGGGATGTTACAGGTGAAGACCCTTAATGTGTCGGCCCTAGCAAAGGAAAGGGGCTATTTGGGGTCTGCTTTGGACAGCAAAAAGTCTTGGTCCCACACTGCCTAAAATAAGATTATATATGAATATGTACACACAAACATATTTGGGATGGGTGGCCTACATTTGTATAATTGAATAAGCTAAATATGCAGTCACAAAATTAAAAGACGCCTGCTTATTGGGAGAAAAGCAATGACAAACCTAGACAGCATCTTAAAAAGCAGAGACACCACCTTGCCAACAAAGATCCGTATAGTTAAAGCTATGGTTTTCCCAGTAGTGATATATGGAAGTGAGAGCTGGACCATAAAGAAGGCTGATCGCTGAAGAATTGATGCTTTTGAATTGTGGTGCTGGAGGAGACTCTTGAGAGTCCCATGGACTGCAAGAAGATCAAACCTATCCGTTCTTAAGGAAATCAGCCGTGAGTGTTCACTGGAAGGACAGATCCTGAAGCTGAGGCTCCAAGACTTTGGCCACCTCATGAGAAGAGAAGACTCCCTGGAAAAGACCCTGATGTTGGGAAAGATGGAGGGCACAAGGAGAAGGGGATGACAGAGGAAAAGATGGTTGGACAGTGTTCTCGAAGCTACAAACATGAGCTTGACCAAAGTGCGGGAGGCAGTGGAAGACAGGAGTGCCTGGCGTGCTCTGGTCCATGGGGTCACGAAGAGTCGGACACGACTAAACAACAACAACAACAAATATGTGGACTTTCCCATTCCTGATTAAAAAAAAAAAAATCCTTGCATTTGGTCAATGGATAGTTTATTTCTCTTTTAGTTTCAATACGTTGCTTTGAGGTTTACAGGTAAAAATAATCACAAATTAATTAGAATGCCTTATTTGTTTGAGGTGATTAATAATACACAAGGAAATCGGGTTTTACATAATTCATCAATCTGACACAAGCCAGCACTCTCTAGTTCTACCGAATAGAAACCTAGTTGTTTTTTTCATGACACTTGAAAAACAACCAGCATTCATCCAATGAATTCTTTGAAAAGTGGCCTCAGAGTCACACTAATTCAGTCTGCAATTTACTAGCCACGTTTCCAGCAGAAAAGAAGCAACAATCTAAACAAATATAGGCTTATAAATCATTAATTTGGAAGAGAGTCTTTTGATGGTGCCTAGCAATGAAATAGGCATCAGATCTAAAATAACGGACTAGTTTGCAATGCATGCAATATGTTAATTTAAGTATATTATTATTATTATTATTATTATTATTATTAGATAAATCCCACTTTTCTCCAGAAGGAACTCAAGGCAGATTACAAGGTTTATTTACAGGGCAATCCTAATAGTGTCTACTTAGAAGCAAGTCCTGTTGAATTCAATGGGACTTGCTCTCAGGTACGTGGGGTTAGGATTCTAGCTTCAGTTATTCTGTTAACCACTCCTTTTTCAAAGGAGCCCAGGGTAGAGTGCATGAGTTATCCCCGCTCCCCAGCAACCTCACAGCAATTGTTTTATTGTATTTTAAAATAATGTGATTATATGGCTGTAAAGGTAAAGGACCCCTGAATGGTTAAGTCCAGTCAAATTCGACTATGGGGTGTGGCACTCATCTCTGAATTCAGGCTGAGGGAGCCGGCGTTTGTCTGCAGACAGCTTTCCAGGTCATGTGGCCAGCATGACTAAACTGCTTCTGGCGCAACAGGACACTCTGATGAAAGCTAGAACTCATGGAAATGTCGTTTACCTTCCCGCCCCATCAGTACCTATTTATCTACTTGCACTGGTGTGCTTTTGAACTGCTAGGTTGCCAGGAGCTGGGACAGAGCAACGGGAGCTCACTCTGTTGCAGGGATTCGAACCATCAACCTTCTGATCGGTGGCAAGCCCAAGAGGCTCAGTGGTTTAGACCACAAGGCCACCCACCGTGTTGTATGTTATATGGCTGTAAATTGCCCTGGGACCTTGTGAATATGGGTGGGTGAGGAATTTAATGAATGAATAAATAAATGAAACCTTTTTAAAATGCTTTCTCTGAAATGTGTAGTTTACCACATACACACAAAAATTGTCCTCCAGAAAATTTCTTTGGGGCATTTATTCTCACCAAACCTAGGGGTCTCTGTCTCCTTACCTTTGTTAGTTGTTTCGGCTTCTAGTAAAATGGTTCTCAATTTGCTACTGTTGTTTTGCCTATTCAGATCTCCCCGTAGCTGAATCTGCCAAAACCAAGCAAACTCGCAATCTTTTGGCTAGTAATCAGTAGGGATTGTTGCTGTAGCAAAGCATAGTTTGTTTCTAGATTGCTTTTAATTCTAGTGCTTAGGTCTTTCACACAGAGCTTTTCCTAATTCCCCTATTGAATCCTAACTTCTGAAGGTAAGTTGTCAGTCTTCATTTAAGTCTTTACATAGCAAATGATCAATATTTGCCCTGAGGAAAACCTAAGGCAGTTCAGAGGCAGAGAGAGAGAGAGAGAGAACAGTAGCCGTTCTCATAAATCTCACATTTTCAGGAAAAACAAATGCTCAGTCGGGGCAGCTTCAGATGTTCAATTACCACATCTTAGTCTGTTGATTTGGTGGAGCTACAATTTGCAGAGTTTCCTGGGGAAATGGATTGTTTGATATACAGTGGTACCTCGGGTTAAGAACTTAATTCGTTCCGGAGATCCGTTCTTAACCTGAAACTGTTCTTAACCTGAAGCACCACTTTAGCTAATGGGGCCTCCCGCTGCCGCTGCACCGCCAGAGCACGATTTCTGTTCTTATCCTGAAGCAAAGTTCTTAACCTGAAGCATTATTTCTGGGTTAGCAGAGTCTGTAACCTGAAGCATCTGTAACCTGAAGCGTCTGTCTCCCAACAACTCTCAGCAACATTAACAAACTTTAGTTCCCAGGATTATTTACAGGAAGCCATGACTGTTTTAAGTGGTATGGTTTTCTTTAAATGTGTAGCACATGTCAATTTTTAGTACATAAAATGTATAGTACTGTTGTTCTCAATGCAGACTACACACATTGCCCTCTGAACATCTGCAGGTTTCTGTAACTCATATTCCAGTCTCTTTCCTCAAACCCAGTCTTGGTTTCGTTTCTAAGCAGAACTGCTGCACACAGTATTTTGCAAAGAAAAGGGAAAAAAAACAGAAAGGAGGTGGCTTGTATTCTTTTCTCCCTTGTTTTCAGGGCAACAACTGGGGGGGGGGGTCGCCGAAGCCCTTTAACTGTGATCAGAGCCTTCATTGGTACCTTCACTGGTTCCCTGCTCCTATGCAAACTTTCTCATGTTACGGTCATATGAACGTAAAGGAGAGCCTGCTGGATCAGGCCAGTGGTCCATTTCGTCCAGTATCTTGTTCTCACCATGACCACCCGGTTGCCTGTGGGAAACCCAGAAGTGGGATTTGAGAGCACAAGAACACTTTGTTCGTCTCCAACAACTGGTATTCAGAAGCACTACTGCCTCGACAGAGGATCTCTTGTGTGCAATGCAGACTCCATATTTTGTCAATTGTCAACCTTCCTAGCCTTCTTCTTCCTTCTCTTCTTTGGCTGGGCCAACCCTGTTAATCTCCCCCCCCCCATTTCTTTGCCATAACTGCTTGGAAGCCTTATCTTGAAATTGACCTCCCCAAGTTCCCTCCCATCCCATTCCTTGCTTGGAAAGATACCTGCAAGCTCCATCGTCTATCCAGCTGATACTTAGGGAAAGTGCTGGCCCCCTCCATAGGGTGATGATGGATCCACCATCTCATGCCAACCCAGCTCATTTTATATATTTCAAAGTTAATATAAGTTGGGGACTCAATTAAAGTTTTACAGTTCAGATTTCACCCATCAGGTTTTTTTTTTTCCTTTGGTACATGGATCCTACTTCTGATATCCTTAAAATTCATGGGGGGTTTTGTGTGTGTGTGTGTGTGTGTGTGTGTGTGTGTGTGTGTGTGTTTGAAGTTAAAAGACCACCCAGAGCAAAAGAACAGCCTGTAATAAAAAATACTTCAGTAACTTCATCTGACACTTACTAATAGCTTGCTTTCTTGCTCTTCCTTTTTGATCCAGCTCCTGCAGTATAGTCGCAGACTGTCTTGGAATACAGAGTGGGGAGCTCAGTTCTTTTCTTAGGTTAGAGTGGCAGAAACTACCTCTAATCCTCCATCATCCTCAAATTGACTCATGTCTGACACTGTCAGACTTGAGAACCAAAGGTACTTGCCAACACCACAAGCTGAAAACTATTTCATTCTAATCCTAAATAAATGTAACTGCAGCATTACACACACTGACTTTTTTTTTTCCTGCTAGGAAGTGGGATTGGGGGGAGGAGGGAGAATGTTATCAGAAGATGTGTACATGATTGAAAATGGAAGAAGTTTGCAGACTTTATTGATGTGCTGTGCATTTTACAGCTTAACTTTCAGGCGCTGAGAAGGATTCCATTGACTCTGCAATACTGTTGAGTTCACCCACTCCAGGAATTAGCAGAAATATATATTCATTCACAGGTATGTCCAGTGGAACTGTAAGAGATGATTAATATTACAAGGGCCAGATTTAACCCCTGCCAGTACTGGTGAAAGCATCCAAGCAAACAGTGAGATCCTTTAAGGGAGATCCTAGCAACTAATTGTCAAAGAAGGTTATAAAGGTAAAAAGGTAAAGGACCCCTGGATGGTTAAATCCAGTCAAAGGCAACTATGGGGTTGCAGTGCTCATTTCGCTTCAGGCTGAGGGTGCTGGTACTTGTCCACAGACAGCTTTCCGGGTCATGTGGCCAGCATGACTAAACCGCTTCTGGTGCGACGGAACACTGTAACGGAAGCCAAAGTGCACAGAAACGTCGTTTACCTTCCTGCCACAGTGGTACCTATTTATCTACTTGCACTGGCGTGCTTTCGAACTGCTAGGTTGGCAGGAGCTGGGACAAAGCAACAGATGCTTTGGCTTCTGTCCGACACCCAGACAGGGGCTAGAGAAATAGCACACCTCCAACGGTGGCCCCTCCAGGGGTACCCCTATCTGATGTAGGTCAGTGGTGGTTTGCCCTTAAATACACTCCCAGCAGACAGGTTGAAGTGATATAATCTGGTATAGCCTGGCTTCACCCGATGCCTATGCCAAACCACTCACATCTGTAACCGATGAAAGTTGTGGCCTATTCAAAACCCATATAACCATATGCTCTTGTCTTGTCTGGTTATTCATCCCTAGGGAACTGTGGGGTCATGGGGTCTTGGCAAGCAAGTGGGCCAAGAAATCAAAGGAAATATTCCCTCTGTACAGTAGGCTAGTTTCTGCACACACTGCGCTATCCAGGCAAGCAAAAGGCATTATCAGAGCTCAAGGGCATATTCCAGGTAGGCAAAAGCACACAAGGAATGTGCAAAGTAGAGTCTGAAAGGGGTGTGCCCTGAAGAGGACTTTAAGGGCCTGGTAGAGAGGTTTGAAGGGCCACATTCAGACATCAAGCCTGAGGTTCCCCATTGGTGCCTTGGCATGTGAGCTCTTGTTAGAAGAAGAAGAAAAGTTTGGATTTGATATCCCGCTTTATCACTACCCGAAGGAGTCTCAAAGCGGCTAACATTCTCCTTTCCCTTCCTCCCCCACAATAAACACTCTGTGAGGTGAGTGGGGCTGAGAGACATCAAAGAAGTGTGACTAACCCAAGGTCACCCAGCAGCTGCATGTGGAGGAGCGGAGACGCGAACCCGGTTCACCAGATTATGAGTCTACCGCTCTTAACCACTACATCACACTGGCTAGACAGCTGCACGGCTCCACCTTCTTGTTTCAATGACAAGGTTTGAAATAAAGCCATGGGGCACTACACGTTTGTTTTTAGAATGATATGCAGTGTGCTGTATATTGCCAAGGAGCTAGGACATCTACTTGCATGTGACTTTTCTTTTTGCCTATGCCCAGTGGGAAGGTGAATGAGAAATAAGAAGAAATGCAGGTTAGAGCAGTTCAGTTTTACACATAAATCACCTGGCACTACACTAACGTAACTTAAAATGGAATCCTAAAATGAAGCAAGGAAGGAAAGTGGCAACACCCACCTTCAGCCTAATACAGGTTTGCATGTGCAGGGCTCTGCTACTATAACAGAGCCTATAATCACAGCAATGCTTTCAGGAAGCCATGTCTTGAATCCAGCCTTTCCCAAATGGCCACACTCTTCAGCTTCTGTATTTCGTCTCCTAGTTGCCTTTATATCTGGCCCTTTCGCATTTGTGGAGTTTGTCTTCCCATGCTTGAATCTTCTCCCCCTGCAGTTGTATAGGCTAATCCAGCTTTCATTTCTGAGCAGAAAACATCTCCAAACGCTTCTATTGCAATTTTGTCCGGGTCAAACTGTATTTTTCTAGACTGCTTCATTACAAAGGGATGGAGTAATGTTTTATGATTGTACCAGCAGCTAGCTAAATGCCTCTTATGCTATAATGGAATAAAACACTTTGACATCCTTGGAAGGAAGAGTCTCAATTTCTGTAATAGGTATTGAACTCACCCTTGAACCCAGCACTAAAATCACAATGAGACGGATTCAATATCGAATAAAACAATCTTACAAAATGGACAAAAATGCTTTAAAACTTAAAAAAAAAAAAATCACACTTACATTCTGGTTCTAGGAAGCATTTTATCATTGTTTGAGCGGACAGGTTAAGGAAGGAAGGAAGTTTGATTAAAGGCAAATATGCATCAGGTTTGAATTTGACCTTGTATCTCTCTATACACACAAAAACACACAGAGAGAGCTAGTCCACTTCCGCTAAACATAAGATGTTATTACACACAGCAAGGCTCCTATGACTGTAGAAGATTAGCAGTGATCCATTAGCTTAGATTTAAGAACGGCAAAACTCTGAAGGTGCCTCGAAAACCGGGGGTGGGGGCCAGATCAGAGGTGGAACAAGGTGGGTGCAGTAGATGCGGCCCGCCCCTGGTGTTATCCCTGAAGGGGTGAAATTGCTGCCCCACCCCCAGAACGCTCACCATGGGTGGGGCATCCCCCAGGACGCGCACCCCCTGGGACTCTTGGCGTGGGCAGCACACCCCCTGGGACATGCCTCCTGGGACGCACACCACCTGGGACGCTCCACGTGGGCAGTGCACCCCTGGGACACTCACCCCGCCCCCTAGGATGCTAGCCCTTCCCCCGTGGGCGGCTAGCCCTGCCCCCCCGGGTGCACATCGCTCTGAGTGTCGGAGCAGCTAGCTCCGCCACTGGGCCTGATCCCAGGATGAAAAAAAAAAGCATTATGTATGAAAAAAAGAATAATACATGTGCTTGCAACAAAAGCCATGAAAAATAACCCACAACACTAAAATTACAGCTGACTGGCATCGTTGTTGTTTTCACAAGTGCAAGCAAGAACCATCATCTAATATCTTGCTGCTTTGGTATTAATTCACACACTGGCTGCACAATATTCGCATGCTAGCTGTTTCATATCTTTCTTTGCCTAGCAATTGCCCAGGGACTAGCCCCTCAGAAAATGCAGGTTTGTCGAGCATCTGAAGGTTACAAGCAGCCAGCCTTGAGTTTGCTACCGGAGTCACATGAAATCAAGCTGTCCAAACGTTCACTAAGTAAACAGAAGAGATATTGTAGCCTGATAAGCAGTGTTTCTGCTCTAGTCCTTCCGTCAATATATCTGTACTTCACCGAAAGCCCATGGAGGCTTTTCATCGAGGATCAGCCAGCCCTTATTGATCAGCCAGGAAAAGCAATTAAGCAAGGGATGAGTTAGTTCCATAGCTCTCTCTCCCAAAAGCTTTTAACTGTTTGAAAGCTTCCAGGAACACCATTCCTGCTTGTCTACACTAGGGGCTTAAACAGGTTTAACAATTATCCCACTTCCCCGGAAACTAGGAGCAGGAAGATTCTCCACAGCCTCATGGAACTACAGTTCCCAGGATTGTTGTGGAAAGGAGAGGAGTTAAGAATGGAATATTATATGGCAACCTGCTGCCCATGGGCCACATTCTGCTTGCCAGTATGGTGCCCATGTAACTATCCCCTCAAAGATTCACAATACACAAGGCTTTTTGCCTTTCTTGCTAAGATCCTGTTTACACTGGTAAGTATCTCTTACGCTGCCCTTAAACACGCCCACATTTCACTTGATACCAGGATTAGATACCCATCCTGCCATCCATTCTGAGCAGAGGAGAGCTATAAGGACTGGTGACTGGTGTAATTATACATACATACATACATACATACATACATACATACATACATATGGGACGCAGGTGGCACTGTGGGTTAAACCACAGAGCCTAGGGCTTGCCGATCAGAAGGTTGGCGGTTCAAATCCCCGCGATGGGGTGAGCTCCCGTTGCTCGGTCCCTGCTCCTGCCAACCTAGCAGTTTGAAAGCACGTCAAAGTGCAAGTAGATAAATAGGTACCGCTCCAGTGGGAAGGTAAACATTGTTTCTGTTCACTGCTCTGGTTCACCAGAAGTGGCTTAGTCATGGTGGCCACATGACTCAGAAGCTATACGCCGGCTCCCTTGGCCAGTAAAGCGAGATGAGCGCCGCAACCCCAGAGTCATCTGCAATGGCCAGGGGTCCCTTTACCTTTACATACATATACAGTATACCCCATCGATCTGGCTGGGTTTCTCCAGACACTCTGGGCGGCTCCCAACATAATATTAAAAACACGATAAAAGATCAAACATTAAAAACTTCCCTAAACAGGGCTGCCTTCAGGTGTCTTCTACAAGTCAGATAGTTGTTTATTTCCTTGACATCTGATGGGAGGGCGTTCCACAGGGTGGGCACCACTACCGAGAAGGCCCTCTGCCTGGTTCCCTGTAACCTCGCTTCTTGCAGTGAGGGAACCACCAGAAGGCCTTCGGAGCTGGACCTCGGTGTCCGGGCTGAACAGTGGGGGTAGAGACACTCCTTCAGATATACTGGGCCTTTTAAAAGCCTCCCCTTTATTTTCCCACCTCAAGATATTGTCATTGTGGGGCATTGTGGGAAATGCAAAGGGTTGCTTGCAACCTTTCCTCCAGAGAAGCCCACTGGGGCCCAGTGACAGAAGAGGAGGCCCACCCGAGGACACACTGCCCAGCAAGTCCCCTTCAGGAAGAAAGAGCCACTGAGATCTATGAAGCTTACTGTCAAGGAAGTGTCCTTGGGATCATCAGGAGAACCCCAAAGGCAGCTGACGATGGAGGGCTCTAGGTTCGGAATTTACCAGTCAAGTGTTGGCCTGCAGGCCTTTAGTAGGTTCATAGTCCAGATGTGGATTTTCTTATGCCACCTTGGATGCTTTCCAATATCTAGCAGCTGGTAAGACATTTCAGAAATCAATAGAATGTTATAGCTCCAGCTAACCCACCATGATTCTCACAACACATTTTCAGAGGAGAGCACAGAACAAGGACTTCTTGAACTAGCACCGCTGTTCCCAGAAGCACACTGCAGAGCAGAAAGAAGAAAATAACTTTTAAGAACAAATTGCCTCTTTAAAATCTATAGTATTACTACAGTGGTGCCTCACAAGACGAAATAAATTCGCTCCGCGAGTGTTGTATAGCGGAAATTTCGTCTTGTGAAGCACGGTCAGAGGAAGTGCGGTTTAAGGGGGGTGGGGAACCGCAAAACGTTTTTGTTTTGCGAGTCGCGTCCATAGGAAAAGTCGTCTTGCGAGTCACCCTTTCGTTAGCAAATGCCTTTCGTCTAGCGAGTTTTTCGTCTAGCGAGGCATTCGTCTTGCGAGGTACCACTGTATAGTGCCATATGATTACAGTTAGAAGATTAGGAAAGATTGTGGAAAGACAGAATAAATTTTACTGCAAGCAGTTTGCTTAAATTGAATGTAGTGAAAATGATGTATAGATGGTATATAACACCAGTGAAACTAGCAAAAATGTATACAACAAATAATCAATGTTGGAAATGTAAAGAAAAAGATGGTACCTTTTATCATATGTGGTGGGTATGCAAGGAGGTGAATGCTTTTCGGGAAATGATATATAGTGAACTTTTAAAAATGTTGAAATATACATTCATTTTAAAAAAGAAGTCTTCTTATTGGGTATTGTAGGTAGAGAAATACATAAGCAAGATAAAACATTGTTTTTATATGCAATAACTGCAGCAAGAATATTATTAGCCCAAAGGTGGAAGCAAGAATAAATAACAACGAAAGAAGAGTAGCAGATGAAACTATTGGACTATGCTGAATTGGTGAAATTGACGGGGGAAATTCGGAACCAGCAGAACCAGACATTCCTGAAAGACTGGAATAAATTCATGTTATATTTGAAAGATAACTGTAAACAATTGACATCGCTAGTAGGGTTACAAGAAGTTTTGTAAAGTTAAGATGAATATTTATTATTTGATAAAGTATTGATAAAAATTAGGATTGAATAGTAAAAAAAAAAAAATTAAGAAAATGCAATATTTGAAATTAGGTTGGAAAACCATTAGCCAGGGAGGAGGAAAGTCTCGGGCTTCCATAGCCAAATGTATCATGTATAATTATATAAAAATGATGTTATGTTTGAAAATATTTGTAAAAACCAATAGAAATTATTTGAGGGGGGGAGGTATGGTGCCGTATGAGATCCTGCACTGCAATGCAGTGCTTCCATTCCAAGCACCAATTTTCAGACACTCAAGATTTCCTGGGGAGGAAATTACCACTCGAGCTGAAATTTCTGCATAAGTCCAACCCTCAAAACATATTCAGTTGCATGAGTTCTTCTTTGATTGATGAAGGGAAAACATTTGCAGTCAAATACAGTAAACACAGTGGTATATTTCAAAGCATGCCGAGTAATAAAAGATGGTGGCTCAATTGCTACGACGAATATTTTCAGTATCCCACTCACTTCCTGGGGTTCCCTGCTAATCCTGTCTCTTCTAAGCAGTACCCGATCCATCACTGGGATCTGGCCATGAGCACTGTATAAGACAACTCTATCGGCATCACGTTTTCCATCCTTTGGAAGCTGCACTTGTCCGAATTTTGCAATGCGCTTCTCCAAACAAGCAGTGCTTGCAGAAATGCAGATACTAAAGTGTGCATTGATTGGTGAAAAAATCAACATAGAAAAACAAATTATATTAGGGAGCATTGTTACAAAACGAGATCACTAATCAAATCTGCATACAAAAATGTGTTCATTGGGAGAATTTCACACTAAAATGATGGGTTTTCAGGAGGAACTTTTTGAATATCAAAAATTGCTGCAGATATGTGGAGAACTGAATTTAAGACTGGGGGTGGGGGAATAGAAACGGAGAGAACTGGAATTGACAGATTCCTCCCTCCCTCCCTTCCTGGTCTCAAGCTGTGCAGGGCAGTGTCCACCAGTATTCTCACATTAAAGTTGGCACAGGTGGTAATTTGCAGTCGGGGGGGGGGGTTATTGTTGGACAAAAAGCTCTCTTGGAGGGGTGAGTTCCTCCCCTCTCTTCTTCTCCTTTGAAACAGAAATCTACTTCCACAGGGATGAAGTTTTCCCAAGAGTACAGCCATGATTTTTCAAAGCTGTTCTCCTCAGCCAAGCGTGACTATAGAAATTAAGGACTGGTGTCTCAGAGATTTCCCCTCCAGTTAACCAGAGTTGTACCTTTAGTCCTAAGTCTCTTTTTTTTATTCTTCCTACTGCTTTATTGTAAAAGCTCACGGGCCTCCTTTTTCTTCTACAGCAGTGTTTTCTAATTAGATCACTGAACTCCTATTGAGAGATATGAAAATAAATTTTAAGAAGGTCTTTTTGCAGGTACGGAAAATCTGCCAGGGAACAACAGACGGCTGTAAACAATTGAATATACCTCATTGTGCCTTGGGATGTATGTGCCATCTAAGCCCAAATTGGGAGAATCAATGCTATTCTTTCTAAGTGCACATTTAGCACAATTGCATACCAATGTTGACTCTGCCTAAGATCATCTTAACAATTTGTCACCATCTTTCATTCAGAGCCAAAACGCAACTCTCTGCAGCACGGCCAATAATGGAGAAAGAAATAAGATTATCCTGGATGATTTAATCACTCTGTTTTGGGTTGGGGGTGGGGCAGGGGAGAGAGTGTAGTAACTGAACTCTTTATCGCCACCCCCCAAGGACCGCTCAGAATGTTTGTTTTCATTTTCTTGACATTTTGTCAGTGTAAAATAACTGAATGTGCTGCTCCGCTTGTTATTTTCCCCGATGAAAGTGACTTGCTCTGCTGAGGCATCTAAAGAAGCAATGAAAAGGCATTAGAGCGACCAAGTCAAATCGCACAATCTCTGCCAGAAAATCACAACGCCACGTGCCCATTTACCATCAAAGTTGACATCAAAGAGAGACTCCCTTCCCAACAAAGATAGAACATTTTTTATGTATGCCACAGCAGCTGCTAGAATTTTAATAGCTAAATACTGGAAAGCAGAAGAACTACCTACAGTGGAAGAATGGCAGATGAAGTTGATTGACTACATGGAACTCGCTGAACTGACCGCGAAACTCCGAGATCAGAGGGAGGAGAAGGTGCAAGAAGATTGGAAGAAATTTAAAGAATATTTGAAACAACGTGAAAAGTTAGATATTTGAAATTGAAATCAGTGGACATTATAGGCAATAGCATTACAATGTTAGTTTAATAAAGTGTATAAGACGTTAAGTTAGCGATATATTTGAATCTTTTTTATATTTTGGTAAGAATAAGGTATTATATATAAGTTGTTAGTTAAGGTTTAAGATAATTTGTAAAGAGGATTTAAAGTAAGTTGCAAAGTTACTAAATTATATTCGAAATGAACGCAGAAGAGAGGGCGTGAGGAAGTCCCCCCAATTAAGATTCAAAATAAGATTAAGATAGTCAATTAGGTGTTTTATGAAATTTTTTGATGTTTTGTATTAGTTTTTTCTTTGTTTTATTCTTTGTAGTTTGTATATTCTTTTTTTGTATTTGTATGTTTGTATTGTTTTATTCGTTTGTTAATTTTTTTTGAAAAACCAATAAATTCTTATAAAAAAGAGAGAGAGAGAGACTCCCATATCAGTGATCAGAAAATGTGTGCAGTAGGAACTGCAATGCTTTTGATTTAATACTCATGGGATTTCCAGTATTTTATTCCTCACAGGGGCAGGAAATCAATTAACTAATTTTCACCTTATTTGTATTTTGCTTCAAAATATCTTTCTTTTCCAACATTAGGTATTTTGAAAGGGTCACTAATCAACAGGGCAGAGGCAGAATATGCAATACGCAATACGCTACGTGATGTGAGGGGAGAGACTCCATCAGGCAAGGCCTCCTTCCACCTGCCTTGCTCCACCCTCTAGTCTTCGCTTCTCAATTTGTATTGTGTTATTTTATGTACTGTGGCTTCCGTTGTTTTATTGATTAGTTTAGGAATTGTTTATTGTAAATGTTGAGTGGATTTCTGTTTAACTTTTATATGTTGATATTATTTTATATTACTCTAATAATTGTTGAATGTTACTTTTTGATGTAGGTTGCTTATTGTGAAGTTTTGTTTTATTATCACATTTTTTATTGCATTAGATTGTTATAAGATGTAAATTTTTTGTTTCTTCTGCTTGTATACCGCCTTGAGTATCGTAAGATAGAAAGGCGGTATACAAATTAAAAACTATTATTATTATTATTATTATTAATTATGTTGTACCGGCTCTGAGATTCTGCCGACAGATGTATATATTCAAGGCCTGGACCTTACATTGTCTGAAAATGAAAGCAGAACTACTGATTTAAGGCACAAGTGAAAAGAAGTTCTAGCTCCTCGGTTTAGCCTCTCAAAAGTCCTACAGTCCAACTCTAGCCTCTAGTGGACATTCATTCACATCGCAAAACTCCATCAGAGCCTATGCTCAAAGAACTTCTCAGAATAAGTAGCTGTACGGAAAAACCAGGCACTTCTTTGAGTAATTTAGCATGACATATTTTTCTCAGTCAGTTGCATCTTACTTCAATCTCAGTATTACACGATAAAGCAAAATTATTTCAAGATCTGATGGACAAGTCCTAAACACAGGCATTTTTAGGTGGTGGTACATATGGTCTATCCCTCAAAAAATCTGTATTATTAAAACCAACCAATCAATAGTTTCTTTCCCCTTAATAAATGCTTTGACTCCAGCTTTCCATGGGAAAGGTTCGACACAATGAATAATAAAATATATGCCTATATAAAATATGCAAAAATGAAATATATACAAAGGTTTTTATTTTATTTTTTAAAAATGGTAGAGAAAGCAATTCAGATTAAAATGCCAGAACTAATGTTTTTAAACTCGCAGATGGGCAGATCAAATCCTTGTTAAAAGAGAAAAGACCATACTGCGGGAGATAGTGGAAGACAGGGGTGCCTGGCGTGCTCTGGTCCATGGGGTCACGAAGAGTCGGACACAACTAAACGACTAAACAACAACAAGAAGAGAAAAGACTGCACCGAGAAACAGAAGGCCATCGAAGAGTCAGGGCTCTGTAGGAAGAGAGTTCGACAATCATGGCATGGTCATGGTAAAGGCCCTCTCCTGTATCCTGCTGTTGATGGAATGCAAAGGAGAACCTTTCCAAAAGATCTTCATGAGCAAGGAGGTTCATAAGGTTCTTTAAGGCCCTAGAAGGTTTGGCAGTTAGATCTCCCAGAATAGTGCATGAAGGGGGGAAAAGGGGGAGTCCTTCCCTGCTCTTCCATCTGGCAAGCTGCAATGATTTCACTGATGGAACGATTGCCACAGTGTGACGTTGAATTCCTCCCTTTGTCTTCAGCCTACAAAAGTCTCCCATGCAAACACTTCTAGGAGTCCCGTACGGCTTTTCATCTTGTTAGAGATGTTGGAGGGGTAGGTGGAGCCCCACTGTACTAGAGGAAGTCCTTGCATGAGCAGGACTCGTGAGCTGAATCCTGACCTTATAGTGAAAAATAGGGTATAAATAAATAAATGAACTAATATTATCAGAAGAATGGGTCCTAGTGTTGTTGTTGTTCAGTCGTTCAGTCATGTCCGACTCTTCGTGACCCCATGGACCAGAGCACGCCAGGCACGCCTATCCTTCACTGCCTCTCGCAGTTTGGCCAAACTCATGTTAGTAGCTTCGAGAACACTGTCCAACCATCTCATCCTCTGTCGTCCCCTTCTCCTTGTGCCCTCCATCTTTCCCAACATCAGGGTCTTTTCTAGGGAGTCTTCTCTTCTCATGAGGTGGCCAAAGTACTGGAGCCTCAACTTCAGGATCTGTCCTTCTAGTGAGCACTCAGGGCTGATTTCTTTGAGAATCGATAGTCCTAGTATATCCCAACAATGGAAAATGTCCACACTAATGCAATGAACAGCTGCACAATGACATAAATGACAGAAACCTAATACATGTAGAAAAAGAAAAAGAGTTTTAAGTTTTGGGGGGAGGCAGGGTTCATGTATTCTGCAATCCAAAACGAATCTACTCAGAATAAATTTCCACTGAATTCAGTGGGGCTTTCCGCAGCTGTTTCTAGGACTGCAGTCCTAGATATATAAGAATTAGTATGGGACAATGAAAACAGATCGTTCTGGGTCATATTTTACGTGGAAAGGAAGCGTTTTCAACCGAGCTTTGCTGATCCAGGAACACAAAGAGTTCTGCTTCCAGAAAGGGAACAGAAGGCTGAGCTTTATTTAGAACTTTGCTCAGAAATGACACGATAACGGTGGAGAGTAACAGAAAGAAGCAGACGTTCAACTTTCCTTGGGGATTTTCGGGAAGGGTACTAATAAAAGCAAACAATACTAGGGAGCTTTGTCATTTCAGGCAAATGGATCAATGAAGAATAAGTTCGCGCTAATGTCTGTCAGGTCATTTCGGAACAAGTCTCTGTGCTGCGTAGACGTCATCATCAGCATTACCCTTGGGTCCTACAAACGTTAAGGCTGGTGCAAAGTGGTATACATAGGAATGGGAACACAGCAAGAGAGTAAGTGGATTTAGGCAAGGGATTTAAGGCAGATAACCCCTAAGGTGCAATGGTAGGGATGGCAATCATGTAAAGATTTAATTGTCCACAAGTTTTTAACTGATTACCATAGTGTACAGTGGTACCTCAGGTTACATACGCTTCAGGTTACAAACTCCGCTAACCAGGAAATAACATTTCAGGTTAAGAACTTTGCTTCAGGATAAGAACAGAAATCGGGCTCTGGCGGCGCAGTGGCAGTGGGAGGTCCCATTAGCTAAGGTGGTGCTTCAGGTTAAGAACAGTTTCAGGTTAAGAAAGGACCTCCAGAACGAATTAAGTTCTTAACCCGAGGTACCACTGTATTACTTTTTTTAAAAAAAATCAGGTTGCTGAAGTGTGTCTGAAATAACAATGCAGTTTAAATTTGATGGTTATTCATGGGAGGCAGGAGTCAAATTTAATATTTCCTTGTTCATTCCCAATTCCACGTAATGCCAACGTAGCATGAGGGGGCTACAGGGGTGGCTGCCCCAAGCGCAAAATTGTTAGGGGCACAAAAATTTCAACACCCAGTGCTGCTGCACATTTCCTTCACTGGGCTCCATTGAAGACGGCTTTCCAAGTGACCTCTCCAAACAACAGAACGACTCTTTGTATATCATCTGTGCAGCTGCGATCTCTTGGGCTACACGGATGCCATGAAGCAATTAAATGTGTATGTGTACTCCATCCACTTCCCTCCCTCTCATCTCTCCCCTCTGCATGGCCCCGGGCACTGGCAACCCATGCTATGCCACTTCAACATAGAGAGACAGTGTTATCACATGATTCCAGTGCCAGATCTTGGCTAGGGAGACTCAGATACTCCTGATCCAAGGCACCAGCAACACCACGTATGGTGCATGAAAAGAAATTTGAAATATCTGCCCATGGAATAGGCTATGGTGGAAGCAGACAGAGAGAATAAAATTTAAAATTCTATCCCATGCTGAAGGCTCAGATTAATACTCTGGCAAATTTGAAGACTGCTGCTAAACTCTCCTTAACTGTTTGGCCAAAGTAGTGGTTTGGCCAGTGGCATACAAAGCAATTAGATATTATGATGTTGATTATTCCACATCAATATAAAAGTATCCAGAAAAAGGCAATTAAATGCTCCAGCTCAAAAATGATTACATTTCTGCCACCTACCCAGTAAAAGATAGAAACCTAGCAAAGTCCAAGCAAAGGAGAAACATGCTTAATTGTTTTGTATAATGAATGTCTTTGGTTTTGCTCAGTGCTTAAGAAAAACAGTTGTGTTAATGCATATAATCTATCTAGCCTGCTAACTAGTTTAATCTACTATGTGTGTGGTGGTGGTGGAGGGGGCAATCTGCTAGTGACAGAGGGAGGGTTATACCATAAAACAGAAAGCCACACAAAAGCCACGCTTGATTGATGATCTAAACCATTCAGCTCCAGTATGGATGGAGTCTGTCTAAATTTATTTAGTGGCCAATCAAAGCAGAACAAATTAAGTAATTTGAAGTACTAAAGAGAATCTAAAGTGGAGCCCACAGTGATAAAAGCCGGAGAACATACTGCCTCCTTTCAGAGTATAAACCGAAAGTTTTGTTTTATACTGAAAATCAAACATTGATTTTAGGCCACGGCATGAAGATGCAAAGAGCAGCAACATTAGTGAAGCAAGTTTGGGTCTTGTCAGTGCCTGAATGGAAGACTGGTCTCTCCTATGTATGGTCTTCTGAGCTCCATTAAGGGGGGGGGAGGTTGTGTTCAAGCTTTTTTTAAAAAAAAAAACCTTACATTTTTTTAATTAAAGATTTCTTAGTTTACAAAAATATGTGTATTGTCTCTTCTTTCAAGTTGTGTTTTTTCTCTCTCTCTCTTTTCTTTTTTTCTTTTATCAAAGTAATAATAATAAATAAATAAAAATAAAAATGTGCACCCCACCCCCAAGACGATTCCATTGTAACTATCCAACCTCCCAAAATTTCAACACCCCTGGTGATGGTTTAACCTCTTTCGGTTTTAACAGTACAAATTCCACAAATGCCTTCCGTGTCTCCTCAAAATCATTTTTCCTGGATATTCCCCATCTTACCTTAATGGCACGTGTTAATTTATCATTAATAGCTATATCCCACACCTCTTTATACCATTCTTCCATTTTATATTCACCTTTGCCCCTTCCCCTTGCTAGCTATAATAACTCGTGCAGATGTCAATAAATTTGTGGGCAAGTCCTTCATAGCCTGCAAACCTTCCCCCTGCAATGCTACCTCCGGACCAGGGGTCGGCAAAGTTTTCATGGCTTGGGCTGGTTCGCGGTCCCCCAGACGCCACAGAGGGCCGGAGTGCACACGTGCTATTTCCGGCACTCCTTCCGATGCGGACGGGCGGTGGGGGTCCATGGGCTGGTTAAACGACCCCCATGGGCCGCTTCTGGCCCATGGGCCTTAGGTTGCTGACCCCTACTCTGGACTTTCAGGTAGCTTTAACCCGGTGATTTCTGTCATCTCCTTTGCCCCCGAAAATTGTACATATTTACACCCCCCACCACATGTGGACATAAGTCCTGGTTTCCTGGCATCCCCTCCAACATAACACTGAATATTCCTTGTTTATTTGATTTAGTCTTAGTGGCGTTAAATACCATCTGTTATGTACTGAAGTTCTCACCCTAGGCCACTAGGGGTGTGTGTATATAGTTCATTCTGCTGCAGTTTTCACTCAGGTCCGCACATGCAAATGAGGGATTGAAAGTGACGTTCAGGGATTGGGTAACTACAGAAAGTTGTTACTGTTGCTTGTAGCTGAGTTCTATATAAGCAGGCTGCTGAGCCCTTCATTCCACTTCTGTTCCAGCCTGAGAATAAACAAGAGCTGCTTGGAAATCACTGTGTCGTCTGCTGTGTCCACCCACTACTTAACACCATCTCCATACTAACTTATAGTAATTTTCTTTTATCCTTACGGACAACATTTTCAAAGTGTGTTTCTCCCATCTTTCCCCCAGATTTAACTATTTATCTGCCCTGTTGTCTCCTTTTCCCACACCTCTTTTAATTGATCTTGTTGATCCTCCATTTCTACCAATATTTTATAAATTTCACTGGTTTCCCCCTTTAAAACTATATTTTATTCTTTATCTCCCCTTCTCTATGATCATTAGCATAATCATGTTCAAGCTTTTTATGGGAACAGAGCCCAAACACAACAAAAACACAGAAAATATGTCACTGTGTCGATGTAATGAATCTTGTTTCTGTTGTAAGATATAAACTTTTTGGACTCTGGCTCCAGAACCTGAAAGCGCACAGTTTCATATTCCTTATCTATGCATTACCTTTCTGCATTTTCGGGACAGATCCCAATAGTATAGCATCTGGTGTATAAATCAGCTTTAGACAAATTCCCAGAAATTACAAACTGACTCCTTTGCTCCAACGCCAGTAAACTACATCCAGAGATTCATAGCCAGACAGGTGCTAATTGACTTCGATAATAATGGCGTATCGGGAATGCCCAGTGCCCAACAGCAAGTGCCAAATTGCTGCGCGCAGATCAAGCAACGGAGAAGAATTTCATATCTGAAATGGGATATAAAAGCTATTATAGAATATAACCTAGTACAGTGGAATATAAGATTTGCCATGGTGGATTATATTGCTGATGTGTCAGAAATGATATTCTGCCTCGAGCGGTTCTTTCTGTCTGACAAACTTTCATCATGTAGCACCAATAATCATGAGTGGTGGGGTGTGTGTTGCTGTTTCTCACTTGTGCCAATGGAAAGCATAACTCTTGGGTGTGTTATAGTCTAGAGAACGCATTGGCATTTCATGGAACAGCTAGAAACTGGGTCCAAGGACTGGTCCACTGTCCCCGGCACTCTCAACACCAAGCTCCCCTGTTCTTTTCTACAGCCTCTCTCCTCTTTCTGAAGGACTTGTGTTTGACGGCACACGACATATTAAGCATTTTTATGCTGGTCTTCAGTGCGCTTTCATTTAAAAGGCATCATATATCTTCATTTAGATGCTTCTGTTAAACTTTCTAATTAGAACATAATTAGGTGTGCTGACGTCTAATTGCTTTCTCTTATGGCTGTAAATCAAGAATGGCTCTGGAATGTGGTTGGCCTTCAAAACGAAAGCTTCCTCAAAAAGGACAGCTGCCTGCAGACATCCGTATTTTGCTGAAGATAATCCCTTTAAGGTAAAAAAAGAAAACAAAACCAAGCAATTAAAATACACGTGTGGCATGCCTTGCACAGCTGATGCGAGATGCATGTGTTTTATAGCAGGTGTGGGGCACTTTTTCATGTCCAGAGCCACATTGCCTTCTGGGAAACCTGGGAGTCATCTGCTGATGGGAGGGTGGGGTCAGAGGCAAAAGCAGAATCACAGAATCACAGAATTGTAGAGTTGGAAGGGACCCCAAGGGTCATCTAGTCCAACCTCCTGCAATGCAGGAATCTCAACTAAAGCATCCATGGCAGATGGCCATCCAACCTCTGCTTAAAAACCTCCAAGGAAGGAGAATCCGCAACTTCCAGAGTGAGACCATTCCGATGTCAACCAGCTCTCACTGCCAGAAAGTTCTTCCTCGTGTTTAGCTGGAATCTCCTTTCTTGTAACTTTAAGTCATTGGTTTGAGTCCTACCCTCCAGAGCAGGAGAAAACAACCTTGTTTCCTCTTCCATGTGACAGCCCTTGAGATATTTGAAGGTGGCTATCATAACTCCTCTCAGTGTCCTCATCCCCAGACAAAACATACTCTCTCAAATGTTCCTCATAAGGCTCGGTTTCCAGACCCTTGATCATCTTGGCTGCTCTCCTCTGTACATGTTCCAGCTTGTCAACATCCTTCTTAAATTGTGCTGCCCAGAACTGGAGACAGTATTCCAGGTGTGGTCTGACCAAGGCAGAATAGACTGGTACTATTTCTTCCCTTGATCTGGAGACTGCAGCCTGGTGGAGCTGCATCGACAGAAGTACAGGTGGAGCAAGGAATGTAAATTATGTGCTAGGTAGGTTTTAGACACACACACACACACACACACACACACACACACACACACACACCAAATTTGAGGACCCAAAGGAGCTTACAAAGGAATACAGAAAGAAATATATCCATTAAAAGCCAGCACAATAATACAAACAACATTGTAAAAGCAGTCTAAAAAACAAACCATACATGACCGCATAATCAAAACCTTCAGAAGCTCTGTTCAAGCATCAGAGCCATAAACAGATGAAGCTGTCATTGCATTTCAAAAACTAACAGAAACGAATTTCTGTTGTTATTTATCTCCTAAAATTCTGGGCAACGTGCTCTGCTTTTATAAAGGAGATCCACACTGCGCTGCACTTCAGGGTGATTTAATTTAGATCATATTTTCCGTTTTGTAATTCGAACATCTCTGGAAGAAGCCTGCTCGCTAACTGGTGGCTAAAACAAGTAAAACACATAGGCTGGCAACTATACAAAGCCTTTATAATTATCTAGGGGTATATCTAGTTGTCATGCATGCCTTTTGCATTACAAAATTCTACTCTCCTTAAAGGCAAAGAGTCTCTCTCTCTCTCTCTCTCTTTCTCTCTCTCTCTGCAAGAAAAAGACCAGGGTTCAAAAACTGGGTGTGGTAATGAGGATGAGCAGGCTTGTCACTCAAGCTTATGTGTTCTCTCCTCCTTTGTGCGCAAAGTGGGGAAACCTAAATGTTTACAGTCACAGATCTGAACAAACCACATTTTTCTAGTTCTATCCAACTACGTGAAACTAGTTTGTTCTAAACCCATTCAGTTCACAAACCAGATTATGAAATCACATTTGATCTTATATGTTTGAAAAACTGCTTAGATCAGACCATAGTTTCCCATATTATGATAAGAAGGGAAACTGTAGCTCCCCCCCCCCAAAGATGGGGTCATAGGCAACTGTATCCTTATGCATGGAGACTGCAGTTCTGCTCATGCAGCAGGACTTGCCTCTACTTCCCTTCCCCCCCCAACCCCAACCCTTTCTCCAAAATTTCTTCTGGAAGGTTGGGAGGGCAGATTTCCTGGGGGGGAGGGAAGTGTGCTTGTGCAACATTGGATTCAATTCAACGTGTAGAGTTTGTTTGTTTGCTTGTTTGTTCATAGTTACTTCCAGCAGCGGTGTCATGAACACACCAGCTCCAAGTATAATCTCGCAGCCGGCTGCAGAATGCAACCAGGAACAGGGAGGCTGGGCTTTCATGCCGGCACAGGAGAGTCCGCATCTGCCAGCATCGACTCCCCCAACCCTGGAAGGCCAGCTGATAAGGGAGGAATGGAGAGCAGGCTGGAACACAGCCAAAGCTCTCCCAGAAGCCCAAACAGCTGCGGAAAGCCACAGAGACAGCTTTTTGGAACAGGAAGGGGCTGCAGCTTACCAAGTAAGTCCGAGGCATAGGCGTATAGGAAGGCTGCTAGACAGGAAGCAAAATAAGAAACGTAAAGGTCGAAGGTTCAATCTCTTCTGTTGACACAGGAAGAACTCCTCAGAAGGGTCAAGTGAGTGATGGAGGCCAGAGGCTTGCTAGAGCCGTCTGGGGATAATTGCTTGTTGTTGTTGTTTTTTTGCAATAAATCCTCCTTTTTAATTATGTACGCTTACTGTGTTTTCAGGCCGGGAACCTGGACTCCTAACAAGTGGGGAATAGCTGTCCTACAAACATCAGCATCACTGTAACTCACCTGGACGGGGCTGGGTTGCTTTGGGGCTGTGGAAATGCACCAGTAGGAGCTCCCAAAGGAGGGCAGTGGTCCCTCTAGTGCAATCATGCTGCCCTGGCCACAATGTCCAGGTGAGCAGTAGCAGCACCAGTATCAGGAGGGTAACTTTTTCTTTATGGAGCAGGAACAGAGAAAGCCAAGCTTTCCTGGCTAGCAGAAACGAGAGGCTTCCAAAATGATCCAGTGTTGCACGCCTCTGGATTGGGTCATTCATCAAAATGTCGGGAAAATGTTTTCCAAACACATATGCCATTACCTCTATGAAAATTGCACAGCTGCAGCTACAAGTTGAGCCCGGTGATTGTTGTGTTGTGCAATGCACACAGGAAAGTTACAGCAAGCAGATGTGCTAACATAAACTACAATGTGACTGGCTATGATGTGACTGAGAAAGAAACATACTGGAGATCAATTAAAATTGGAAAAAATGAAGATATTAGAGAATTGTTAATGGATTGGTTACACAGTATCACCAATTAAATGATGTTTTTGAGGTTGATAAAAAAACAGTTTTGATACAATGGAAAATAGACTTCCGGTGTGGGAGCCATTCCCAGCAGTTGGGAAGAGCGTCCCGTGGTCTAGGGTTTCTAGCGGGCTCCAAGGTGACGACCTGTTCTCAGGCTTCCCTTGTAAAACGGAGGCTTGAGTGAACGGGCTCTGGCACGGGGCTGAAGAAGCCGTCTCCAACCGGGGAAACGAAGCGCCAGCCAGCTGCTGGATATTGAGCGCTCCACTTTTCCTCAATCTGGACTTAAAAAGGACTCTGTAAGTACGGAGCTATTTCGATTTGGACTTAAAGTTTTGCAATTAGGCTCAATAAAGTTGTGGCTTAAATTTCTACCCAAAACCAAACCAAATATCTGACTCCTGTGTGAATTTATTTGGAGAACGCGGCACAGCGGGTGGCGCTGTGGGTTAAACCACTGGGCCTCTTGGGCTTGCCGATCAGAAGGTTGGCAGTTCGAATCCCTGCGATGGGGTGAGCTCCCGTTGCTCAGTCCCAGCTCCTGCCCACCTAGCAGTTCGAAAGCACGTCATAAGTGCAAGTAGATAAATAGGTACCGCTCCGGAGGGAAGGTAAACAGCATTTCCGTGCGCTGCTCTGGTTCGCCAGAAGCGGCTTTGTCATGCTGGCCACATGACCCGGAAACTGTATGCCGGCTCCCTCGGCCAGTAATGCAAGATGAGCGCCGCAACCCCAGAGTCAGACACAACTCGACCTAATGGTCAGGGGTCCCTTTACCTTTACCTTGAAAGGTCTAAACATGCAAATCTGGTCCTCCATTAGAGAGGGCACGTGCTGCAGTGTGACCTGGCCACCTGACCCAGTGTTGTGGGTGGGTAATCCTGGAACAGCCACAACCCCTGATAGGTGGGTCCCTGACCACTACCGAGGTCGTGAAAATATACAGTCAGAAAGAGGAGGGTGCAAAATGAGCAATAACTGTTTGTTTCCCCTCTCACTGAGTGCCAAACTCCTGCCTTTTCGCTTTTTAGTACAACTCCTCTGTTTAAAAAAGAATCAGGAAACTTTGGATTGCAATGATAGTGTGCAATAAGCATATAAAGGCAGGAGACAACAGTCCTCTGCACTCAGCGTGGGATGAGTACTCGTTTCGGAATAGAACCTCCGAGTGCATTCTCCATGGTCGCTGCTGGAAGTTTCCTCCATACAACAGGCAAGCAAAGTAATTGGAAAAACGTGGCTACACACGACAGGCTTTTCATTTTCATGGCAGATTTGCATCAGATTGCCTTTATCTGGGAGACCCTTGATCACCAGTTGGAAAGACAGCTGGTGCACTCTGCTTGAGCTGAGTTTGGACACCGGGGAATGCCACATCATCAATGCGTTTTAAGTGCGCCCATCAGCGCTGACATAAACTGCAGCATCAGCCACACAAGGCAGGTTCCCTCCAGTTTATTGCACAGTTTCACAGCACAGTGTGAAAATGGAACCAAATAAGAGGAATGGTTCTGGTTCATCCTTTTCCCTTTCCTTCACCCCCCCCCCCTTTGCTTCCTTCCACTCCCTCCCCCCTCCCCCCCTCCCCAGTTATATTGTTCAATTTAGTCTTGAGCATTATAGCCTGCCGGTGCCAGTCTTGGGATTTACAATGTTTAATATTCAACAGTCGGTTAAGCTGTGAAATTAGTTAAAATGCCTTTACGAGGTCCTAGGCCCTCTGGTTCCCTTTCTCTATTTTTCACGTGCGAGTCAAAATAAACAGAACATCCTTCTGGGTGGCTGGGGAGGGGAGATTGCATGTGCTCAATGGGGTGATGAAATGAACTCGCCTGCCAGTGTTCTCGTGGTCTCTGTCGGATTGCAAGAGCTTTATGCAACGTGTTAGTTTTTGTTTTTTAAATAAATCTTATTGACCAAAAGTTGCAGACGCATCACAGCAATGACCTTTCATTCAAAATACAAGGCTTTCCCCACCCCCACCCCCAACAGCTACTTCATCCCACATGCTGTATGCATATCTGTTAACCTTCCTATCTTTTTTTGCATTGGGAAACGGCACTGGAATAAGGGAATTTTCCAGCAAAAAAAAGGGAAAGTTGACAGCTATGGCTGTATGCTACCCACATACAATGTAGTAACAGCTTTAATACCTTCCAAACACGTCCCCCCCCCCCCAGAGTAGGTCTCCATTGCCTTCTCCATAATATCCAAATGGACAGTATTGTTTTATGACACCTTGACACGTTTGAGGTAAATAAACAGCTCACAGTGCAAAGGATTTGCAACGCATGAAAGGGTTCCTTCCAGAGCAGATATCTAGTCTGTGTCACATAGGCGGAGCAATCCTGTTTTTATGTTACACCGGAGACAAGGGATACTGCCACTGCCCGGATGGAACAGCCACACAATCCACAGTGTAATCAAACCCAGCAGGGAAGAGGGCAAAACGCAGGTGACAAGCATGGCGGGAGCTGGCATTAATGATGCGGCATCCCTGGGGACACCGTCAGTGCCCACCGATCAGAGACTGCGCTGCCACTGACACTCACATGCCAGCCACACACGGAGGGAGCCAGTGAACTCATCACTGTGGGAACATGCCGCCGCCTCCGCAACACACATGCCAGTATCTCCATACACAAAATGCAGTAAAGGTAAGGTAAAGACATTGGACACGGGTGGCGCTGTGGTCTAAACCACTGGGCCTCTTGGGCTTGCTGATTGGAAGGTCGGCGGTTCGAATCCCCGCAACGGGATGAGCTCCCTTTGCTCTGTCCCAGCTCCTGCCAACCTAGCAGTTCGAAAGCACACCAGTGCAAGTAGATAAATAGGTACCGCTGTGGTGGGAAGGTAAACGGCATTTCTGTGCGCTCTGGTTTCCGTCTTGGTGTCCCGTTGCGCCAGAAGCAGTTTAGTCATGCTGGCCACATGACATGACGCAGAAAGCTGTCTGTGGACAAACGCCAGCTCCCTCGGCCTGAAATTGAGATGAACGCCACAACCCCATAGTCGCCTTTGACTGGACTTAACCGTCCAAGGGGTCCTTTACCTTTACACAAAATGGACAAGATGGCATCACAGTGCCACCACCTTGGCAGCCCCGGCAGCACAGCCTATCCTCCTGGCAAGGATTTAAATTCCCTTCTTCTGCTCACTGTCAAGAGTTTTGGAGCACAACACGCAACAGAAGGAAGGAGCAGGCGTACATCAAAGCACAACATCTACTGGACATACTTTCCTGGGCAGGATCCCTGAATGGAGGACACATAACTCCCTCCGTGGCAAGACGTTTGAGACCCGCCCTGGGAGAGAAAATAACCCTTTTGACAAGCAGCTAAGGGAAGAGGCCAGGAAATGGAGGACGAGCAGGGTGTTGAGTGGTTGTGCGTGCCTATATTTTGACAGCAGAGGCCTGCAGGGGCTCACGGCATATGGCACAGGTTTGGGAAGCAAGAGGGAGGGCACTCCGTGTAATGCAATTTAAGAACCAGGTATTAAGAACCAGGAAGAACACCTGGAAATGCTCTGTCTGCAAAGCTGTTGTTCAACACGTGTGTCTTTAACCATGTTATAAACAAAAACAAGCCGTTGTCATTCCAAGAGAACAAGGGAGGTGTTCGTGGCGAGTTCCGGCACCTCTTTTTCTAGAGAAATAGCACTGGTTATAAATCGTATTTACAGAGAGGGTGACCATCCACACAGTGCAAAATGCTTAAGGATTAATTGTGCACGACACAAGTTTTTATGCAGATTCTTAACCCTGTCTACATAGCAACCACAGAGGTCTCTTGTGCCACAAGCAGAATTTTGCGGTGGAGGAGATGGCTAGGGAAAGAACTCTCCTTTTTGCTAGAGAATGCAGCTGAGATTGAATAAATCTGCAATCTGCATTGGAATTAGAAAGTGACAGTGTCTCAAAATGAGAAAAAATGTGTGGCAGCTCAAGTTACCCCCCCCCACTTCCCCCCTTCTTTGGGAAAAAAATGATAATTATATGGCAGTGTTTCTTTGCCTTAATCTGTTTACAGAAATATTGAGAATGCATTACACAAACTGAATAACTCCCCCCATATCTTTGTACTCCAAAATTTGCAGTTAATTAAACTAATTTGTCTGTTTTTGTGGGTTGGAAACTCTTGCTGTCATCCTTTCCAATCACTACTTATTTAAATTTCATCCTTGGCCAGTTTCATGATAATGTTTATCTGCTCCAGAGGATTTGAAATGAGAGCAATACACTGCCTTCCCATTTAATTTCTTTCTTAAAGCTGAGAAACCCAAGCATCAACTGGCCAGTTAGATAACACAATTTCGCTTGTAGGTTATTTGCTTAAGATAGCTGTGGGCTAATTTAATTCCTGAGTTACTTATTTACTGGTTCTGTTAGGGATTCCCTGCAGTTAAGAATGAACTGTGTGCACAGACTTTTGTAGAAAAAAGTGGGGGGGAGAGAGAACACAATCTGGAAGTTTTGTCCTAGAGGATCAGGTTAAACAAAAAGAGAAAAGAAAGAGAGGCAAAGAGACAGTTTTGAGGGGAATAAATTGCTTATTTTCCTATTAGCATGCATCTAAACTTCTTCCACTTACCTGAACAGAAAATTAATTCTGAATTGCTTTGCATATTTAGTGTTTGGAAATATGTACTTTGCATAATGGAGACATAAAGAAAAGGGCACTTTTATGCCAAAGTGATACCTCAGAAAATAAGGATTCCAGACTAATGCTTTTTCTGCTTTCGAACTGCATATTTTCCTCTCCTGCTAGCTAGAAACACCAACAGATAAGAGGAACAGGAAACCAAGGTATGTGCTGTTCTGGATTTTGTTTATTTCAGGAAGCTTTATAGATGGTGATAAATTAATTTTCATTTTGTTACATTAATCTGCAAGGTAGGTTATTAACCTCAACTGTTGTACAAAAACAATGGAATGGGGCCCAGATATTGATTTGTGCCATATTTGATTGTTAACGGCACAGTAAATAAATAGCAACAATATCTGGCGCACAAAAAGTCAAGAAAGCCGTGCTGATCCATGGCACTGGGGAATCAAAATCACTCCGATCATAACTGCATTCAGTAGCCCATGCCAGCATTTTTCACTCCTCCAACCCTCTGGTTTGGATAACATCTGGGTCGATGGTTGCGAATTCTATGACCCCAAAAGCTTGTGAACTATTTTTGTGGCGTTTTTTTTTTCTTCATTCCAGACACTCCATCATTTCCCGTGTCATACAAATTCTGAGGTCTTATATATGTTACAGTGGTTCGTCTAGCGAGTTTTTCGTCTAGCGAGGCATTAGTCTAGCGGAAGCTGCCCCGCAAGACGAAAAAGTCAATGGGGCTGCTTCGCAAGACGAAAAATTTTCGTCTTTTTTTTTCGTTTAGCGTAGCGCGGCTGTCATTGCCGCTTCGCTAGACGAAAAAACCGCTAGACGAAAAAATTCGTAGAACGAATTATTTTCGTCTAGCGGGGCACCACTGTATAAGAAAAAAATCTGCCCTTATTCCCTTATGGGGTATACAAGAGCCCTTTTAGGTTCTCCATTGGTAGGAGAATATAACAGAGGCCAACCAGAGAAGATTGAGAAGCAAAGTCTTTATTATCGCTGTTGCAACAGGGTGTTTTTGTAGGCAAAAAGACCTCGAACAATGGAGCACAAGCACCTATATAGACTTTTGAAATTGCCCCCCTCCAGCTCAAGACCACCCCTCCATACATCAGAATTACATCACAAATTGGGAGGGTCAGAGCAGGTAACCTGAGAATTCTCACACCTGTGCCATCCCTCCTTTGACCCCTCCCAGACACACATTTCTGCAAAACAAAAGGTTTCCTGCCCTGGCTGGTAGGGTTAATGCGAGGCTAATGGCTGTCCTTTGTGAGGGAAATGGCCCATCATCTGGCACTCAGGCAGAGGGCTGCTCACCTCCTCCCTCCTGGCAGAGAAAACACTTGGTCAGCTGGGAGTCAAAAAATGGTGTCAGGCCTGCTGCTTCAGACATGTGGCCTTGTTTGCTTGGTATATTAAGAAGCCGAGGTTTCTCCCGACTGATCAGAATGGCGTCCAACCAGAAGTCCAAACTCGATATTTTGCGGGCCCTTCAGTCTCATACCAACAAATTTAGGATTCCACAACCACTCTGGTGCTCTGACACAACAGGTTTTTGGAGAGAAGAAAAGTGATTGGAGAATTAGAGAGTGTGAAACAGAAATCACATAACAGGAAGCTGAATAACCTACACACAAACAAATCAGGATGAATGCTCAGTAAACATTACGCTCAATGAACAGCAAGTTTCATATAACTTCCATGCAAGCTCTATGCAAACAGGTCAGGATGAATTCTCAATAAACAGGTCAATTGGAGGCACTTCTTGTGAATTCCTGACTGAGGCAAATCGAGGGTTTCCCAGTCTACTGTGGAAGGTCTACCAGCTTTCCATACATAGTAAATAATCAACACAACACAGTGCTTGTTTGGTGTTGGATAAAGGACGCCTAATCTATGCAGATGTGAAATGATTGCATTCATTGACTACTTGAGCCAGATTTTTTTTTTTAACTGTCTCTTCTGGCAGAGGGTGCTAGCCCCTGCTCAATGCAAATAATAATCTGTCAACTACAGGTGGGTAGCCGTGTTGGTCTGCCATAGTCAAAACAAAATCGAAAATTCTTTCTAGTAGCACCTTAGAGACCAACTGAGTTTGTTCCTGGTATGAGCTTTCGTGTGCATGCACACTTGGTATCTGAAGAAGTGTGCATGCACACGAAAGCTCATACCAGGAACAAACTCAGTTGGTCTCTAAGGTGCTACTAGAAAGAATTTTCGATTTTGTTTTGAATCTGTCAACTGTCATTCATTGAGGCTGGGAGGTTGTTTTTTCGAAACACAAAGAGACTTTTAAAGTGATGGCGTTTGTCTCAAACTGACCAAGGTACCGGTATCTCAAATAAGAATTGCTACCATGACTGAGGTGAGAAGTCTGGAAATCCTGTCCTGAGAGGATTCGGCTGTTTCTCAGATTAAGGGATCTGGATAAACTGTATAAACATCCCTACTGTTTGGGGTATGTTTGCACAGAGCTTTGATACAAATGCCCCCAAACCTGGGAATGCATGAAATCTGAAAAGCGATTTTGTGGCTTTGATGTACCTACTTTAAACCTTTTGTACTCTGTGCCTTTTGGTATTCACGATATGCAGCGGAAGCTGGTTCTCCTCAAATACTAACATATGCTATAGGCCAAGATTACCTAAAGTCACCAGTGGTTTTAAGAATACTAATAAATCATAGAGACTTCTCCCAACCATAGCTCTCAAAGAACTGGTTCTTACAAGTCTAATCTGAGATGGCTCAGTCAGTAGAGCATGAGACTTTTCATGTCAGGGCTGTGGATTTGAGCCCCATATAAGGTGAAAGATTCCTGCATTGCAGGGGGTTGGACTAGATCAGGGTTTCCCAACTTGGGTCTCCAGCTATTGTTGGACTACATCACCCCTAACTAGTGGGACCCAGTGGTCATGGGGAATGTTTAATGTTTTATTATGTTTTTATATATGTTGAAAGCTTCCCGGAGTGCTGGGGCAACCCAATAAGATGTGTGGGGTATAAATAGTAAAATTAAAATTATGGAATGGGACGTCCCTATTTTCATCAGAGGAATGTTGGAGGGTATGTGATTGAATCCTCAATCACATACACTCCTCATGAGAAGAGAAGACTCCCTAGAAAAGACCCTGATGTTGGGAAAGATGGAGGGCACAAGGAGAAGGGGACGACAGAGGATGAGATGGTTGAACAGTGTTCTCGAAGCAACTGGTATGAGTTTGGCCAAACTGCGGGAGGCAGTGGAGGATAGGCATGCCTGGCGTGCTCTGGTCCATGGGGTCACAAAGAGTCGAACACGACTGAACGACTGAACAACAACAATGTGATTGAATGATGATGCACTTCTCTTTTGGAAGATATAAACCACCCTAACCTCTACTTTGTCCATGGAGGACAGATCCTGAAGCTGAGGCTCCAATACTTTGGCCACCTCATGAGAAGAGAAGACTCCCTGGAAAAGACCCTGATGTTGGGAAAGATGGAGGGCACAAGGAGAAGGGGGCGACAGAGGACGAGATGGTTGGACAGTGTTCTCGAAGCTACCAACATGAGTTTGACCAAACTGCGGGAGGCAGTGGAAGACAGGAGTGCCTGGTGTGCTCTGGTCCATGAGATCATGAAGAGTCGGACACGACTAAACAACTAAACAAGCAAAACCTCTACTTTAAAAAAAAAATGCTGCATGGCTCAGATGATTGGTTACACAGCATTAAAACAGGCCTTCTGAATGAGTTTCCTTAAGTTGTTTTGACATCACCCTCCTATATAGAGTTGGTTGCAAGAAGAGCACCCAAGGACAGGACTTCCCTGACATGTGGCTTTCAGAGCCCCAGGTAATCTTTATTCACCTCCCATATGTATGCTGCAAAGCAATCTGTCCCATGGACAGCCAGGGGGGATCTATGAACTCCATGTCCTCCTCCTTTTTAAAAAAATAACATAATAACCAACACATTTATTTCCATTTATCCCCACCCTCTACTAACAAGCATATTGATGTACTACCACCAGAGGCAATGGATTCTTAGGAGGTAACCCAAAGTAGAACAGGGATGGCTAACAAATGCAGAATTTCTCATCAGCTTAACCTCAAGATGTGGAGCACCTCCTTCTGCAGGAGGAAGTTCAGAGATTCCGACATGGAATACATGTATTCTTTCCTATTAGCCCAGGGCAAATGTTCGTCAATCAGGAGCCGCTCCAGATTGGTATTTTATTGCAGGTATATTCTGTAACCTGTTCTTGATACAGTAATAGTGTAATGTTCTTAAGTGGGTCCCTTGTGCATCTCAGCCGCACAGTTGCACACCTTCCTGTTGGAACCAGTGCTTTTTTCTGGGCGGGGGACGCAGACCCCTAAACATTTTGTGAATCTAAGTTTGGCCTCATTGAAGGGCAGCATTTCAATATGAACAGGAAAATGAGAGTATCCCTAAACATTTTTTTAAAGAAAAAAGCACTATCAGGGGTCAGCAAACTTTTTCAGCCGGTAGCCAGTCCACTGTTCCTCACACCTTGTGGGGGGCCATACTATATTTTTTTGGCTGGGGAGAACGAATTCCTATGCCCCACAAATAACCCAGAGATGCATTTTAAATAAAAGCACACATTCTACTCATGTAAAAACACCAGGCAGGCCCCACAAATAACCCAGAGATGCATTCTAAATAAAAGGACACATTCTACTCATGTAAAAACACCAGGCAGGCCCCACAAATAACCCAGAGATGCATTTTAAATAAAAGGACACATTCTACTCATGTACAAACACGCTGATTCCTGGACTGTCCGCGGGCCGGATTTAGAAGGCGATAGGGCCAAATCCAGCCCCTGGGCCTTAGGTTGCCTACCCATAGGTTAGAACCATCACTGTCATCCACAGAGTCATAGGAGTAACCATGGTTGCAGACTATTTTAACCCTTTACGCACTGGGTACCACAAACAGTGTCAATTTATTCTGCTTCCTTGTGTTCTGCGACGCTTCTCCGGTGCTACTAAATTATCTAGAATGGGACACAGCACAACGAAAGCAAGACACGAATAAACCAGGGCTGGATCTAGACACGTCAAAGAAGCCGTTCAGTTAAACGAATCGTAAAGTCATACAGGGAAATCCGGTAGGGAAATACAGGACTCCAAATCACCATCTTGCTGTCACAGTGTTATATCGCATATACAACACACATAAAACACTTTTTCTTTACCAATCTAGCTGAGTCCCAGGACATTCGTAGTCTAAAAAGTTACAAGATGTCAGCAGGAAGTTAGGGGATATGCACTGACTAGAAATGAAGCAATAGTAATGAAATAAAAACAACAACAGTTCGCAATACTTGTAGACACGCGTTGCAAATGATCAGAAATGGAATTCCTTTTAGGGCACCCAAAACCACCAGCTGATGCCTCTATATGAAAAATGCATGCTAGACTTTGGGGAAAGCATAAGCCTTGAGAAATGGTACAGGGGAGTGTTGTCTGGCAAAAAAAAAACCAACAACACCAACCAGCTGTGCACTTTCACTCTTTTTCTGAGTTACCTAAGTTATTGCATTAAAAAAAGTAAAGGACCCCTGACAGTTAAGTCCAGTCGCAGATGACTCTGGGGTTGTGGTGCTCATCTCGCTTTACAGGCCGAGGGAGCCGGCGTTTATCCGCAAACAGTTTTTCCGGGTCATGTGGCCAGCATGACTAAGCCTGTTATGTACTGAGTTGAATAGGATCCAAAATGCAGCCGTCTGATTGGTCCTAGAAAAATAGGATTGAGATTGCAGCAGTTTGACTGGTCCCAGAACAATAGGATTGAGATTGCAGCAGTCTGATTGGTCCCAGAACAATAGGATTGAGATTGCAGCAGTCTGATTGGTCCGCAGGAGCCACCCAATCCAGCTCCAGGTGGAAGTGAATCCGCACTCCGATTGGCATACAGGAGTATCCCAGAATTAGCTAATCACGTGGGGCCCATTGTGTAAATAGTGTATATAAAGCAAACGTTTTGGGGGAACTGCATTCCTCACTACTATGAGCCGAATAAAGAGCATGAAATTAACACTTGACTCCAAGTATATTTCAAAACCGCTTTTGGCGAACCAGAGCAGCGCACGGAAACGCCGTTTACCTTCCCGCCGGAGCGGTACCTATTTATCTACTTGCGCTTTTTGGCGTGCTTTCGAACTGCTAGTTATTGCATAGCTACCTTAAAAATCCAGCCCTCTGACTTTGCCTTATTTACTTCACTTTTGCTGCTTTTAAGGCACAGTTTCTCTGCTCCTTCCCCAATTGAGGTTTTGTTTACCCTTGACGCATGTGGGATTATTGATAATTGAACTCTTTTTTTAGGCAATTGTGTTGTGATAAGTTCCCAGGTGAGCAGTGTCGGGATGACTCAGGCAGGCTCCCCATCCGATGGCACCATGGCGTTTTCACCTGCCTGATTACACAGCACATCAGAGAAAGGCGTTGATGCTCCCTAATTGGCAGGATTTATGGCACCTTTGCCCTTTGAAGATTGCAGCCCTCCCAGACATCGATTGAAGTGGAATCTTAAAAAAGGAAGCAGGAGAACAACCCAACATCTTATCCTAATTTTAGGATCCAGAAGCACAACGTGTGTTCCTGGTGGATTAGCCAGGAGCTTCTTCCTGCAGTTTCAGTGGCTTATTAAGAGAGAAAACTCGATACACCGTTCTCTGCCCTCTGCCACTCTCCCAACATTTGGTATCTGTAGGGACATTGCCAGCTACACACTTAAAAGTGTTTCATTCGGACTGCACGTTATAATTTAGTTGATCAACTTTTCCAGACCAGTTTTGCTCACTTTCCCCCCTATAATTTTAATTAAATTTTCTGTTTCACATTTTAGAATGTTCATTTAAACCTTAAAATATCAATGACTTCTGTTCTTCTCTTTCCATGGTTCTTTTTGCATAACATAAATCCCTGCGCATCTTATATAAACTAAACTATTCAGTATTCCATTATTAGAAGAAGAAGAAGAAGAAGAGTTGGGATTTGATATCCCGCTTTTCACTACCCGAAGGAGTCTCAAAGCGGCTAACATTCTCCTTTCCCTTCCTCCCCCACAACAAACACTCTGTGGGGTGAGTGGGGCTGAGAGACTTCAAAGAAGGGTGACTAGCCCAAGGTCACCCAGCAGCTGCATGTGGAGGAGCGGAGACGCGAACACGGTTCCCCAGATTACGAGTCTACCGCTCTTAACCACTACACCATACTGGCTCATCCATCAAAACTTATTTACACTTTTGAATTCATCTTATCGCTGCCCACATTTTCAAATATACACAATTTCCCCCTATAAATTCAATAAACATTTTCCAATCTTTTTTAAATGTATGTTCTTCTTGTTCTCTTATTCTATATGTTAGGTCTGCAAGCTGCTCATATTCCATCAGTTTAAGTTGCCGTTTTTCTTTAGTTGGGACTTCACTCGTTTTCCAATTTGGGACTAACAAAACACAGGCCGCAGCAGTGGCATACATAAATAACCTTTTTTTGATATCGGGGAATTTCCGTCTGAATTATCCCCAACAAAAAGGACTCGGGGGGGGGGAGTACTTTTTTAAAAAAAAATCAATTCATTATGAATTATTTCCCAATACTCTTTTACCATTTTACAGGTCCACCACATATGATAGAATGTACCCTCAGCCTCATTGAGACAGTTTTGCTCACTAATCTGGTAGATAAAAACAGGGCGTGGCAGTTATATATGGATATATTTAGCACATTTCCATCCTGCCTTTCCTCCAAGGTGGCACACATTTCTTTGCCCCTCTGAGGTAAGTTAGACTGAGAGACGGTGACTGGCCCAAAGTTACCCACTGAGCCCCATGGTTGAGTGAGGATTTGAACCCAACTCTCCCAGGTCCTAATCTGACACTCTAATCACTATGCCACCCTGGCTCTCTTCACACAGGCTTTTCAACAAAGCTAGAAATGAAAACAGAATGAATAAATCGAAACTCCATTTGTATTTTTTTGACTTATCTACCATCCTATTCTTCGGGACAACCTTGGAATTTTCCCTAGCATTAAAACAGAATTCAGTAGAGACTTAAAGGGGAGGGAGAAGATAGAAGAAAGAAAGACAATAACTAATGTAATGGCGCGGGAGAAAAAAATAGTAATTCAATATTCTTCGCCAGTCCCACCAACCCTGGAAAGGACAATGCTGGTGTAAATGTAGCTGTTGGTGTGTTGGAGGTTAAATAAAATGTCAGTATATGAAACCTGGTTTGTCTCGGAAAGAAAACACATAGTGAGTTAATGAGTTAAGATAATAGATAAGACTAGCGATTAGTATATTTAGTAAAATAAGGTTTTTAAGATGTAAAGAAATTACTAAAGATGATAGATAAGGAACGCAGGAAGGGGAGACAAGAGGAAGTCAACATACAATGTACAGGAGAGAAATAAGTGATACTAATAATTATTTTTAGTTTTTATTATAAGTTGTTTTTATTGTTGTATTGTTTTGTATTTGTTTGTATGTGTTGTTTGTTGTTCTTGTAAAATTTAATAAAAATATTTTTTAAAAAAGAAAACACATAAATAGCAAGCTTTAGGGTGCAACCATATGCACACTTACGCTGGCGTAAGCTCCACTGAACTCTTTGGAACTTTATGTGTAAATATAAAAGGTAAAAAGGTAAAGGACCCCCTGGACAGTTAAGTCCAGTCAAAGGCGACTATGGGGTTGTGGCGCTCATCTCGCTTTCAGGCCAAGGGAGACGACGTTTGTCCATAGACAGCTTCCAGGTCATGTGGCCAGCATGACTGAACCGCTTCTGGAACAACGGGACACCATGACGGAAACCAGAGCACACAGAAATGTCGTTTACCTTCCCGCCACAGCGGTACCTATTTATCGACTTGCACTGGCGTGCTTTCGAACTGCTAGGTGGCAGGAGCTGCGACAGAGCAACGGGAGCTCACCCCATCACGGGGATTTGAACCACTGACCTTCCGATCGGCAAGCCCTAGGCTCTGTGGCTTAACCCACAGCGCTACCCGCATATTTTACTTGTCACCAAAGATGCAGATTTATTCTTCTTTTGACTTGTAACCTCCAGGATCAATGCTTTCCTTTCCTCCCCAGGTAAATAAACCAGCGTTCTCCTTCCTGAAACTACGAATGATCAATGTCCACTCAGTGTTGTGTTGACCCACTGCTGCTAAATTGACCTAAACAAACGTCTATTGAGCAGCAACATCTTTTCCAGACCTGGCCAAATGGTCTGATTAACAATCCATTGAGTCGCTTCCTTTCTTTATATATCCTACTGCGAAAAGAAAAACCACTTTAAAATTACCTTTGTCAAGCGGGAGATCTAGCTGGAATCGCCACTTTGTTAGTTCCTGATTGAGCTTAATGCTCCTGGAGGCAGGGTTGTCCTTCAACTCAGCCAAGTTCCCCTTTTTTTTTTTTTTTTGTCTTGTAAGGAAGACACATCCTGAACCCCGAGGAATCTTAGCAGGGAGATGCTCCTAACATCTGCTTAGTGGGCAAGCTTCATTCCATATAGCCAGAAGGATCCATATCTGTTTGCATAATGGCGGGCTAGAATGGTCGTTTGCTTTAGCAAGAAATGCATAATCCTGTTTTGTACAAGAGCTGTTGATATAGTACGAACTGCAGTAAGCTATAAGAGCACAGAGCACACTTACTACTAATGATAGTTATAATAATAATTCCAGTTTGTTGGAAACTAATTGCATAAATATCTGTAAACAATATACAGCAGTAAAATAACTAAGAAATTCTGAACCACCAGAACAAGTCATATGCAAAGCATCAGAAAACATCAAGATACATAAAAATGCTACCTAATTAGAGTATAGAGTCATAAAAATCTCACAAAAATATCGCAGCACGCACACAGTTGCCAAACTCATTTTCCTACACATTCAAACTACACAAAACTAATCAAAACTCACAATCTCCAAACATACTATGTAGTACCGGCACCTCTTTCTGTTGTTGTGAAAAAGTGTGGCACCTACTGTAACAACTATATGGTGAGTTCCTAGGAAAGAAGCACCCTGCAAGTAACTAATAACCAACCAATACAGGTATGTATGTACATAAAAAGAAGTCAATAAAAATAAGTCAATAACAAGGCATAGGATTTGACTGCAAATATCTGTAGCTGGCAGCTTGATCTGAACAAATCGGACAATAGTGCAAGTTTAGGAGTTGCCATCTCTTGTAACTGTGTAAATAAGTTCTTATTCACACATATCAGGGTGACTAAACCGTGGTCCTCCAGATGTTCTGGGACTTCAACTCCCTTCAGCTGCAGCCAGCATGGTAATGGTCGGGGATGAGGAGAGTTACAGTCCAGCAGTCCAACTTTAAGCTTTGTTTCCATCTGTTAAAAAAAAAAGCAGCTACCCTCAGATTAAATAGTCCACAGAATCCATAGTACGCACAAGTCCACCTCCTCACAATCTTGTTCCTTCATTGCTGTTTTGAAGACACATTAGAGGGAGTGTCTACACTGGCTGGCAGTGGCTCTCTAGGGTTTCAGACTGAGGTCTCTCCCAGCCCTTCTTGGAGATGCTGGGAATTGGACCAGGAACCTTCTGAATGTAAAGCAGATGGTCTACCAATGAGCTACGGCCCTTGGACTACTGCAATGCGCTCTACACGGGGCTACCTTTGAAGGTGACCTGGAAACTACAACTAATCAAGAATGCGGCAGCTAGACTGGTGACTGGGAGTGGCCACCGAGACCATGTAACTGGTCCTGAAAGACCTACATTGGCTCCCGGTGCGTTTCCGAGCACAATTCAAAGTGTTGTTGCTGATCTTTAAGGCCCTGAACAGCCTCGGCCCAGTAGACCTGAAGGAGTATCTCCACCTCCCCATCGTTCAGCTCAGGCACTGAGGTCCAGCTCTGAGGGCCTTCTGTCAGTTTCCTCACTGCAATAAGTGAGGCTACAGGGAACCAGGCAGAGGGCCTTCTCAGTAGTGGCACCCACCCTGTGGAACGCCCTCCCATCAGATGTCAAGGAAATAAACAACTATCTGACTTTTAGAAGACATCTGAAGGCAACCCTGTTTAGGGAAAATTTTAATGTTTGATGTTTTATCGTGTTTTTAATATTCTGTTGGGAGCCGCCGAGAGTTGTTGTTGTTGTTGTTGTTGTTGTTGTTGTTCTTGTTCTTGTTGTTCTTGTTGTTCCTGAGCTGACCTACAGTCTTTCTCTCATGCTCTCCAAATGTCCTGACAGCCCTGGAATTACGAAAGCCATTCCGGCTTTTTATTTGATCCCAGAATGTCCCTATTTCCCCCACCAGTGCCACCACTGCTGAGCTCGGGGAGGAGGATGAGCCAGCACTTGTCCCAAGAGATGGTGGCGGTGGCAGTGGTGGCTGCAAAAACCTCTCATGTCATCTCCATGGCCGCCACTGCCGGTCTCCTCCCTTGGGCAGCTCATAGCTGCTGCTGGAGAGCAGGTGAGAAGGAGAGGCTGATACCGCCGAGGCACAACCTCACATTGTGGGATGTAATCCACTGGGAGCAGTCAAATACAACATTCCTTGTTTTCCTAGAGTGGACATGCAAGGGAATGTTTGGTCCAGCCAGTCAAAACTTCCTGTTCCTCCTGGCCTAGAGCATCCTTCCTCTTGCATGTGACTAGAGGTGGGCATGACCTTACATGTCCAGATAACAAAAGGACAAGGCACGCAGCACATTCTCTTCTTTTCCATCTTCCTTTCATTGTGTGAACTGCGGGACTGCTAGCCTGCAGTCACTGGGATTATCTCCCCCCCCCCCAATATGGTGTAGATCCACATGTACATATTTGTAACTAAATCTGCCTTCAGGAATCCAACTGTGAACTGATGTGAGTAAACTTCTTTTATTGACTTTAAATAATATTGCCATGTCTTTATTCTTTTAAGAGGGATTAAGGGGAACTTACCAGGAACATTAATGAGAGGCTTACACAAGCCTGCAACAAGCTATCTGCTGTGTGTGAGAAGGGGAATGTAAACTCTGCTAAGTAAAAGAACCTGCTAGCGCAAGTTAGGAAGGATAATAATAAACAATATATCCTCTTCTGACACCCTGAACATTCCCACATATATGACACACCCATAGCTGTCAACATTTCCCTTTTCTTGCAAGGAATCCTATTTGGAATAAGGGAATTTCCCTTAAAAAGGGGGAAAAGTTGACAGCTATGGACGCACCAGCTCTGAGGGGCAGGCAGAGGGCAGAGCTGCTTTGGGCAGGAAGAATGGGGAAATGGAGCTGAGCACAAAGAGTCTTGATTAAATAAATAAATAAATAAATAAAGTCTGTGTCTGTGTCTAATCTTGCCCCTTTCTCAAATTAATTTATTGGGGTGTGTGGGTGTGTGTTTAAATCTACCAAGAATAAAAATAAAATAAAACCAGGATTAAGGGATTTTCTCAGAATGGTGTAATGTATATGTGTGTTTGCTCGTAGGGTTGCCATGTGTCCACTTTTTCCTGGACACGTCCTCTTTTTTCATGATGAGAGTTGTCATACAGATCCATAGTTAAAAGTAGAAGTCAGCAAATCTTCTTTTTTGCTCTTCAAAATATGGCAACCCTAGGTGGGGGCACTTGCTGTTCCTCTGATAGGAAATGCTCTGCAATGGAGGCTGGGGGGGGGGACAAAAAGGGGAGTTGAAGAGGGTCAGTTGTGGGGGAGTGAGAAATGTCCCTCTTTTCATCTGAGGAATGCTGGAGGGTATGCCTTCCCTTACCAGCTTCTGAGTTATTTAATTTATCTGAAAAGGACAGGGAAAGAGTGAAAGTGCAAATGGGTTAGAAAAAAAAGGTTGGTTATGGAGGTACTTCTTTTGGTACTAACAGAGCAGGCTGCATAGTTAAGAGCAGTGCTGGATTTATGTAGAAACTAAACAAGCTACATCTTAGGGCCCCACTCTCTTGGGGACCCCCAAAAAATTTAAAGGAAAAAAATCTTGGATGTACATTTCCAAAATATAAGATTAAAAAAAAACAAATAAGATAAAACCTACATACAGCAACAGTGTTTTGTGTCGTGTAGGCTCCTATGATGTAAATAATGGGCCCCGCCTGCTAGCCTGCTCCCTAAAATATCACTGGTTTGCTCATTTCTATATATAGGGTGCCTACATTCTGCTATTTATAATTATTAGTGGTTTGCATCATATATTTACACCTATTATTTCATGTTATAGCAAATTTGTAGAGACTAGATTATTAATCTTTGTAAATTGTGTTTCTAAAGGAACTTTTGTTATTGCCAAATGCCAATGTGTTTGCATTATTAAGTTTTTTATGAATAAAAAAATCATTTCAAGTTAGAGCTTAATAATTATTTCACTATTAATATACTTCTTCTTAATTGTATTTCCGTTCAACAATTACTTTGATAAAATATATATTGTGTTATTTGCAACTGGCTTTAGATGCCTATTAGGTCCATAAATTACCATATAGCATATATTCAACAACACAAAAAAACAGTGACAATTTGTTGTTGACAAAGGACAGCTGGACATATAAAGGGCCCCATTACCTTCAGTAGCTTAGGGCCTCATCAAACCTAAATCTGGCCCTGGTTAAGATAATATGTTTCAGAGCAGGATCCTACAGGCGTTGGTTTTTTGGTTGTTTTGTTTTGTTTTGTTTTGTTTTGCCTCAGTTCAGCTGTTGTTTTCAAGTTTCTTTAGAGCAGTGTTTTTCAACCACTGTTCCGCGGCACACTAGTGTGCCGCGAGATGTTGCCTGGTGTGCCGTGGGAAAAATTGAAAAATTCAAGAGAATTACTTTATATATAGTCAATATAGGCACAGAGTTAAATTTTTTAACATTTTCTAATGGTGGTGTGCCTCGTGATTTTTTTCATGAGACAAGTGTGCCTTTGCCCAAAAAAGGTTGAAAAACACTGCTTTAGAGTTTGCCCGCTGCTTGTACTAATTAAATGGAATCCAAGTGCTTATAAGAGACTGAGGCAAGTCCTGTAATTTAGCAGATTATAGGCCGTAGTGAACCGTGACGTGGACTTCATTTCCAGGACACACACGTGATGGAAAACTGGGAAATATTGATGAACATGCCGTGAACCCAAACAATGTTGACGTCCTGCATCAAAGGGATCCCACGGAAGAAACAGTTTGAACTGCAGTATTCATGATGAAGACAGTTTTTGGGAAGCAGAATTGCACAGCCGTTGGAAGATAACTAGTCGCTATTGCAGAAACCAAGGCAGTAAATCCACTTTCCATTTCCTTTCTGGACCTACTAAAGCCGTCACTGACTTATCAGGTCACCAGGCTGGTCAATAGGCATAACAGGCACAGGAAGGCAGACATAAGTCAAGGTCTCTGGTAGCAGCATCACATAAGACCCTGACAGTCAGAGATTTGACAGAGGCCATCAACTTGTACTGGAAATAAGTGCAGTCCATTACAACACTCAATTCAGTTGCAAAAAGTTTGCCTTTTCCCAAAGCCAAGCTAAAAAAACATAACTGCAGTGTTCCAACTATGTGGTTCTGACAAACACTTCCGAGATTTCAAAAACTTTGAGGTCTGGCCTGTCTAATATCTCTCCTTCCTTTTCTTTTTCTTTTTTTTTGGGGGGAGGGAGGAGGTTCTCCTCCTTTAGAAAACATTGAAGACGCAATGTGTGAAATAAGGAGCCAGAAGAAAAGACTGCCTTCATCCTGGCAAAAACCTCACATGAATATGTACTGCCCGAGCCGTCGAGTTCAGCACTAATGTTAAGATAAAAAGGAGAAAGAAAGAAGAAGCCATTTACCTGTCATTTGGACTGCTACATTTCCAGATCCTGTTAAACACAATAATTACACTGCAAATTGGCATTGAGCAACAAATGTGGCAAAATTGCAGAGCCCGACTTTTTATGGTCCTTCTCTTCCCCCCCCCCCCGCCCGCCCGCAGATTTTGTCTTCCTTACAATCGGTTTCCAGGATAATTGTGCCTCCCTTTGTTGAAAATGATGACTGTACTTACGTAGTGCCCTGAAGAAGGCGAAACTGCATGCCTCAGTGAATTCTATCATCATTTCACCCCCTAATGAGAGAGATTGTTTGCAGGCAGATGAAATTAAATTGTAAGCTCTATTGACTTCAACAACAGGTGCCATTTGTGAAGACCCAAAGGGAACTATTGAATTGTCAAAAAAGATTTAACTCTTCCCAGCACAGAGGCATCAGATAATATTTCCTTGATGTTTGCACATCACACAGCATTAGCTCACGTAAACATCCACCACTAATAGTGGAGGCAATCACATCACTGGGGAAATGGCCAAAAAGGATTGAATGAACCGGGAACAGATTGTCTCCAGTTTCCTGATTTTCAAGTTGCAGCCATCAAGGAAGAACAGAATGAAACTGGGGAAGAAACAAGCTTACCGTATTTTTCACTCCATAGGGCGCACCGGACCATAGGGCGCACCTTGTTTTTAGAGGAGGAAACAAGAAAAAAAAATTCTGGTTTTCCTCCTCTAAAAGCCCTGTTTTGTTTTGTTTTTAGAATCAGCTAAAAGTTTTGCAGCTTTTTTTGCAAAGGGGAAACCCCTGTTTTTTGATGATCAGCTAAAAGTTTTGCAGCTTTTTTTGCAAAGGGGAAAACCCTGTTTTTTGGGGATCAGCTAAAGGTTTTGCAGCTTTTTTTGCAAAGGGGAAAACCCTGTTTTTTGAGGATCAGCTAAAAGTTTTGCAGGTTTTTTTGCAAAAGGGGGAAAGCAAAGCTCCTTTTGCAAAGGGGGAAAAGCAAAGAGGAAAAGCTCTGTTTTTAAGGGGTTCAACTCACATTTCTGCAGCTTCTAAAGGAAAGGGAGCCTTTTCTACAGTTTCCAGACAGATAATCTAATCAGCCAGTCACATGTAGCTGGGGAAACAAACAACCTCCCTCTGCAGCACATTCAACAAAGGAGGGCGGGGCTGAAAGGGAGCCGGGGACTCTTATCTCTCTCCCGATCTCTTGCTGATCAGCTGCTGAGCGGGGTCCTTTCAACACCCCTTCTCTTTGTAAAATAAAAAGCATGATCCTCTTTTGGCCCCTGGGCAATTCAGCTCCAGGGACCACCATTCGCTCCATAAGACGCACAGATATTTCCCCTTACTTTTCAGGAGGAAAAAAGTGCGTCTTATGGAGCGAAAAATACGGTAAATCTTTTAACTTACCTAGGTCTAAGCCCCACTGAATTCAGTAGGACTTACTTCTGAGTAGGTCTGGTTAGGATTGTGCTGCAATTCATTCTTTCCAACTGTTTGGAAAGAAAACGGAAAGTTCACTGTTGCTTTGGGCTGAGGAGGAGAGAAGAGGAAGGGAACTACATTCAGGAAGAAAATGTAAGGAAATTCTTTTAAAAAGTTCACTCCAGGTATTGCCCATGTTAGATTTTTTTCTTGAAGAGAAGTTAAAGAGCATTGAAGACACTGTAGAAGCTCACCAATTGGTCAGGGACATTGAGAATTTTGTAGTCCAGCAACTTCTCGACAGCCACAGGCTCCCCATCTCTGACCTAGATATGCACTTCCAACCCACAATGCTTGAGATCTTCCCATGAGATCTGCAGGTTCTCAATTTGAGTTCCTGACAAAGTTTTTCCTCAACAGTCATTGACATATCAACCTTCCAACTACAATTTTCTAAAGTGTTCTTGGACTGTATCACCATTCTTCAAAACTAATCAAACATGTACAGTACACACCCTTCATTTCTTCACCCAACCCAAAGTCCAAGAAGAAACAAACTAGTCCTCTGAATGTTTTCCACTCCTTGTTCATTCCTGCCCTTGTCAGAGCGTTGCAATCTTCCTGGAGAATCCTCTCCATTTTGGACATAATTTGATATTTCAGTGATGTGAAGAACAATTAAATACTTATGCATTACCTAACATCAAACGTCTCCTTGGAGATGAAGTATATGCAAATGATAATGTCTTATGGTCATGGTTAAAATTATTTAATTTCAACTTGAAAGTGGAGAGATTTTGCAACAGCATGATATATTTGATCCAATGAAATAATCAAACAAGTCTTCTATCACATTAGCAGCAATTTATCTCTCCTGCCAGAAGGGGAAAATATATTCCAGCTGCAATAAATGGATTTATGTCTCCCATAACTATTTCTTTCTGCTGAAATATTCCATATTCATTTATTTATGGAAAGTATTTTTACCCTGCTCTTAAGCTGAAAGGGCTTCCACGGTTGCTTAAGTATGATCAATAAAGACAAGACAGTCCTTGCCTATAGGCATGCCATCTAAAATACATGACACAAAAGGAAGAGGGGATGGCAAGGGGAGAAGAAAAAAGAAAACTCACATGCCAATCCTTTGAAAATAATTCTTCTAATGACCATCTTGAAAGACGGAGATGGTAGCTCAAACAGAAAGTGATAGCTGTGGCATCTCTGTGAAAGATGATTGTAGGGAATGTTTTCCTATTCAAGTGTGACAACTCAAACATTGGCTCCTCCTTCCCTTCCTGCCCCCTTCCCCAATTTTACTCATTGGTAATTGTTACAGGCAAAACAGTCTACCTGGCTGCAGCTGAAGTTGGAAGAAAGCTCTTGAAGGAGGCATGATCACATGTCACATAGGACATCTGCGACATATATCTGAAGATATATGAAGAAGAAGAAGAAGAAGAAGAGTTTGGATTTGATATCCCGCTTTTCACTACCCGAAGGAGTCTCAAAGCGGCTAACATTCTCCTTTCCCTTCCTCTTCCACAACAAACACTCTGTGAGGTGAGTGGGGCTGAGAGACTTCAGAGAAGTGTGACTAGCCCAAGGTCACCCAGCAGCTGCATGTGGAGGAGTGGAGACACGAACCCGGTTCCCCAGATAACGAGTCTACCGCTCTTAACCACTACACCACACTGGCACGCAGTACCAAAGCAGAGTCCAAGAAGAAGCTTGGCATTGGAGGTGTGGATTTCTAAGCTACTTTATTATGTACAAAACACAACAAAGGTGTTATGTATTGGGTTTAACACATTTTATGTTGCCAGGCGTGTTCTAACCAATCGTACAAGCGTTGGTAGACGAATGTTCTAATAGAAAGTAAGTGCAGGTACTGTCAACTGTCAACTGGCAGTTCTTGCTGGGGTTTCTAGTGTGTGTGTCCTGTGAGTTCTGTTCTTGTTTTTCTAGGAGTGAGCTGTTGTCACTGGACAAATGTTGAATAAACGTAGTTGAGGAACTTATACTGCCTTGGGCTTCTGACTTTTTCTGAACATTTAACAAAAAGTAAACATGGCTGCTCTCTCCTCCTTCATCTCCGAGAGAGCAGAAAAGCAATAGTACAACATAACGGAACGGTGTAACTGAACTTCCGTTCTCATGACTCCAACAATATGGAATGTCAACACAGACATGTGATGAAAACTACCACACATCCTGCAACAGAGAGGAATAAAATCCCAACACTTTTTGTGGTGCATTCATGATTACTTCTGCTCATGATACTGTCATGACATACACAATCCCCTTTCAAAACACTATTTGTGCCTCCAAAAGTTTTGGGCTTTGTTTCCAATTAGTGCACACCCCACAACTGCCCACTGAAATCCCATAGCTTTTCTACCACAAATGTTCTGGCTTGTTGTTTTTCCTTTGGTCCAACTTTTATTGCGGTATAGCCCCGCCCTGCCCCGCCCCATCCTGCCCGCCGTGCCGTGCCCGCACCGCACCGCACCGCCCACCGTGCCACACCCGCACCTCACCGCCTGCCGCACCGTGCCTGCCGCACCGCACCCACCCTGCCGTGCCACACCCTGCCCGTCCCGTCATGCCGCACCCACCCCGTCCCACCTGCCACGGCCACGCCGTGCCACACCGCCCGGCAAAAACCTCACTCGGCGCAGCAGCAGCAGGCTGTTTTGTTTGGCTCGGCCAGTGCGTACTTTGCTAAGTTCTCCCTTCCTGCTGGGCCCTGGGCAGAGCCGCGGAGGCAAGGGGCAGGCCAGCGAAGGGCGTCACACCAGCCACAAGCTGGTATATGAAGAAGTGTGCATGCACATGGAAGCTCATACCAAGAACAAACTTAGTTGGTCTCTAAGGTGCTACTGGAAGGAATTTTTTTTTTTTATTTCATTTTGACTATGGCAGACCAACACGGATACCTACCTGTAACCTTCACTTAGCTATAATTCATAACATCCTTAACAAACTACAGTTCCCAGGGTTCTTTGAGAGGGGGGGAGCCATGTGTTTCACATGCGCTTAAGGTGTACGGTTTGGGTGAGAGCATGGTGTGGTTCAACTTAGGCTCTTATCGTTTTTTTTCTGCCAAGCAACTGGGAAAGACCAGTTTCTTTCCGCCTGGGCCCAAGCAGTTGGCCAAGTATGACTCAGTCCTGGAAAGTAGTAAAAAGCTTTGTGCTTGATGGTAACTAACAAAAGCTCTTTCTCCAGCAGCTGATCCTCAAATTCACTCCATTATTCACTGGCAGAGGGGTAGGGGGGAAAGAATGGGGGGGGGGGATTTATGGCCTGCATTTGCACAAAAATCATGATTTCCTAATGCAGGTTTAAATAGACAACCAGCGGGTTTTCTGCATAACAAGTATTTTGTTGCCATTTTTGTGTAGCAATGGTTGAGTATGTATGAGTGCACACAGGAAGGCAGAGCCTGGAGAGGCATGCAGGCATTACGATTGCAGGCATTGTCTCCTACCTCCTGGGGACAGCCCAAGCACCAAGTCACGCTCCTCGCAAACAGCAAGTGGGTTGCGTGCTACCTGGTGAGATAATGCCTGTTTCATTCGGGTAAGAAGAAGGAAAATGTGTTAATAACATCTCTGACATTTAATGATGTTTCTTTCGTTTTTTTTAACACATCATTGCACAGATATTGAATCCATTCATTTCTGTAATGGACTCGACTTCTGCAAAGCGTTCCTCCTCTTAAAATAAATAAATAAATGCAAACAACAAGGAGGGGGGAGGGGAGGGGGGATCGGGTGCCAATTGCAACGCAGGGCTCCCCTCTCTCCCCCCACCCTCTCTTGCCCTTCCACCACACTGTACATGGCATTTTGCATTTTGCAAGCTGGGCTCTATTCCATTTGGTTCCCTCTGTCTCAGTGAAATAGCAATTTCGCACCCCCTATTCCTATCGTCCGGTTTTCGAATGAAACTGCATGTTTGTCAGACCCTTTCAGTTCAAAATAAACTATTTTCAATTGTACTGATATAGCTGAAGCCCAAGAAAAAGAGAAAGGGGGAGGGGAGAAGAGAGGAATATTCAACGTCACACTTTCGCCACCCCCAGGCAAAATCATTCCTCTTAGGGCAATGCAGGAACATAGGAATCTGCCTTATAATGAGCCAGACCATAATGAACCAGTTCATCTGGCTCCATGTTATTGTTATAAGAATTCTAAGGTCCCAAATATAAAATAAACGTTCATAAATGTACAAGGCAAACACAAACGTAAGTATATAAACCACGTGTCTGAAATAGTACAGGAGAGCAATCCTGAAGCCATTTTGACTCTCCCAAACCATTTTGACTCTCCCAAATTGACCTCAAATATTTCTCTGCAAGGAGGAAGGAAATGGGATAGCCTCCCCATTGTCTTTTGCTTACCTGTCATAAGAGCGCATTTGTGTATGAATAGGGTGAGCTTGTCACCTGGATTCAGGAACTAAAGTATTTACCATCACAAAAGAATGGCCAGGCTGCCCAGGTAAAGCAATCAGTGACCATTAACAGATATCCTGGCAAACAGGATTTCTGCTGTAGACCACCTCCTGTGATGTAGACTGCCCCCTTCTGTGATGTATGTAAGATGTTTTGGGGTTGGTCTTGGGCTACAGGGTGGGCAATTTCAAAAGTCTATATAGGGGCTGAAGACAGGAGTGCCTGGCGTGCTCTGGTTCATGGGGTCACGAAGAGTCTGACACAACTAAACAACATATGGTGAGTGAGGACCCTGTTGCAACAGTTTTATAAAGATCAGGCTTACTAGCTGCTTTGCTTCTCAATATTCTCTGGTTGGCCTCTGTTATTTTCTCCTACCCATAGGGAACCCACTTAAGGACTCTCTATGGGCTCTTGGATACCCCGTAAGGCGAAAGGAGCAGGTTTTTTTCTATAACATTATCTGCACTGCCTAGTGTCTGGGCTAGTGTCTGCCTAGTGTCAGGGGACGAACCCAGTCCTGGAGATGCCAAGAATCCAACCTTCTACATGCAAAAGAGATGCTTCACCTCACCCACAACTGTTTTGTTTTGTTTGCAAAATCCTTTTCCCACCCTTGCGTGTATTGCAGATATTAACATTGTGCAGTATGAAGTGATTGGAAGCGTAAGAACTGACTCTTTTGGGGAGAAATCATTGTCCGGACCCATAAAAAATATTATTCAAACTGTTACTTGCAGAACTCTTCAAAAACAGCAGAACATAAGTATCAAAGACGCATCCACAATATCCATACAATGTCTTGTGCTGCCCAGCACAGGCTCAGCATCTTAGAAATAAAAGATAACTCCAAAAATAAAATAAAACCCTGTGTCTCTCTCCCCTATTCCAGGCTGCCTTAGTCTCACTAACAGCCGCAACCCTTTCAATATGGCGAATTTGCAACTCAGTACCTTTGTCACCTGATCTATGGTTACAACACTCACATGTTAGCTAGTAGAAAACAATTGTTAGTTAATTTTCAACCCAGCAGGAGCTCAGAGTCCACTTAGAAAACCACTGTGGGGAAACACCAGTGTTAGCAATACATATTTAGTCATTTTCCATTTTAAACCTTCATTAATACACACACACATTTTCCATTTCTATGTCAATGAAACCAATAGTACTTAACACCGTGACTATAGCTTCACAGTCTGTATGGCACAAGGACCTGGTCTCCATTGTGAAGTCATGTTGCCATGTGCTTCCTCCATTGGCACCAAGGAGTTAAACACTGGAGCATTGTCTCTCTCCATGTTCTATGAGCTCAGAGATGTGTTTTATTAAGAAACAAGCTAACCAAAGACCTCTAACGGAGGAGGGTTATCCTGCAGTTCTTACCTGACCTTTAAGATTTTAAGTAAGCAAACATCTCTGGGAATGCTGATGTAATCCATATTTTATCTGCACATTAATCCTTGATTATACCTCATCAGATACCAGTTTAGGTCTTACACCTTTTCCTTCGCATTCCTCCTCTCATTGTTGACAGCCTCCAACCCAGGCAACAGAGCTGATGTTATCTTCAACAGTGCTAAACATGTTGAGAACCTTCAGTGAGAAAATAAGAGGAAACATGAGAGAGTTCTGATCTTTTATTGCTCTTTTCACACAATAAAAGAGCAGAATCATATTTATTAGGAATTCTGAATGGAGACATCCCGAAAGATAAAATTAATATTTTCCTGTACGGGACAACAGCAGCGAGAATATTGATAGCCTACCATCGGAAAGGAAAATCTATCCCAACCAAAGAGGAATGGTTGAATAAACTATGCAAATATTTGGAATTAGCAAAGTTGACTGATTTGATAAGACAAAAACAAAAAAATATAATTCAGAAACAATGGAAATGTTTAAATGACTATCTATGCAGACAAGGATTAAATGTGAGGTATTGGTTGTGTTTAGAGTAGATTTGTGAAGGTTTTAGAAAACCTATTGACTGAAATATTTGTGTGAGACTGTGTGGGAGAAAAAAATACAGAATAACAGATTCAATCTTGCTTAAAATGTACATAGGAAGTGCAGTGTAAGGGGTGGAAGTCAACTAATGAAAGTTTATTATTTTTTCATATTGAGGTATTTGTAGAATAAAATTGGAAGAAATTCTTCCATTTTTTTCTTTTCTTCTTCTTCTTCTTCTTCTTCTTCTTTCCTTTCATATATATATATATATGCACTTATTTGTAATACATATGTATGCATGTATTTGCAATATTTTGTTTATATTTTGTAATAATTATGTTAAATAAAATTTCTTAAGAGAGAGAGAGAGTTCTGATCATATGGCACACGATTCCATCCATTGTGCCTGCACATGTTCAGTATAGCTCTAGCACATTTTGTCAGATGCTGAGAGGTTTGCGCCAGAATACCTAGCCCCCCCCCTTGCTACCGGTTGGTCCCAAATTCAGGTAGGTAGCCGTGTTGGTCTGATGCAGTCAAAATAAAAAAATTACAAAATAGTCCAGTAGCACCTTAGAGACCAACTAAGTTTGCACATGAAAGCTTATACCTAGAACAAACTTAGTTGGTCTCTAAGGTGCTACTGGACTATTTTTTAATTTTTTATTTCAAGTTGGTCTCAAAGGCAGCATAATTTTGGAGAAAATTTGGCCAATCTAGAGCATCCGGACGTAAGTAATAAATGGAACTAATTGATACAAAGGACGTACAAACAGAAGTAATAGCTGGAACTGATAGTGCTCAGACAGAAGTAAAACATACCCAGAAGTGGCATATCTGGGGCAAAATTTGACCAATCTAATTATAATAAAAGACATTAAGTGCCGGGGTTCGGTGCTGGAGCTCCCCGTGCGTGAGCCTAAGCTGCCCACGCACGAGGTACCAGTCGCGGGGGGAAAGCGGCCAGCGTTCCACGTGCTTATGAGCACGGGCGCCGGCCAAGTCTCACAATCTGAAGGAAGCTGAGTAAGACGGAATATGACTCCGAAGGTGCGTGAGTTGATGAATGCCTCGGAACTAAAATGATGCCTCGAAAACTAATGGATGCCTCGAAAACTAATGGATGCCTCGAAAACCAATGGATGCCTCGAAAACCAATGGATGCCCTGAATCTGAACTGGGAAAACCAAACCAAGGACGTTATCTAAGTTTAGGTTAAAATTAAAAAATCCTTAAAACCTTTACCCTTTTCCCCAAAGGACGACAGACACCGAGTATATCTTTAGTGGCTTTGGCAAAACCCGCGTAGGCTCGTTTCTTGCCCTAAGCTAAGTTTCCCTAAGCTCTCAGTCCCTGCGCGCCCAATCTTCCGCGATACTAAACTAAATAATACTAAACCGAATATCTTCCGCAAATCTAGCCCTAGGCTAAACCTAAAAGCCTAACTAAAATCTCACCGAAATATCTTCCGCAAACTAAACCTTAACTAAAGGAAAAACCCATCCAGCCCATCCAGCCCGCTCCCAAAACCCTTAAACTAAACTTGACCTGAACTGAAAGTAAAAGAACCCAAAAGAAGAAAACGTGCCTAAGCGGGGAGCCTCAGCCTTTTATTAGGGAACAGATGTGACATCACGATCAACACCCCAACCAATAAAACCACTGTTGCTGCCCTCCAAAAAGGCGGGAAGCAGGGTTAACGTTCATTGATAACTTTGAAACATTACCGGGACTACAAGTTAAAGGCGGATTAATCTTATTGGCAAACCGACTGTTCATTCTTACTTTCACTTTCGCTTTTACGCGTAAGGATACTAAAAGTAGTTCTCAATAACCATTAAAATAAACAATTAACCGCGGATCTTTTAACGGATCCACGCAGTGTATTCCGACAATTAAGACAGAAGTGATGGATCTGATCATAAGGAAAGCAAGAAAATCTTTTCATTTGCGCGTCGAGGTCCTCAAGCCACCCCCCAAGAATTAAACACAGAGACATAATTTTTGTTTGGGTTTTTGGCAAATAATTTAGGGCCACAACTTTATTAAAATACAAATTTGGTGAGTGGTTGCGTAGGCATTGGTTCAGACTATCTGTCCAAACGGGACAGCTGCTGACTTCAGTCAGCGTCGGGAGAATGCAGCTGGGGAGAGTTAAGGAGGCTGGGGACGAAACCTCCCCCTCACCAGCGGTCCCGGGGGCTCTGCCTATGGCCCTAGCCCCAGACCTGGGGTTCGGACAAAGCAAAAGAGCCGCCGGATTCCTTTAACGGAATTCCCTGTACCAACATAAACATGATTGTGGAGGTGGGGCCTCACCATCCGAGCAATCCAAAACATAACCAATGCCTAACCGCCACAGAGCCACCGGCTCCCGCCAAAACCACTCACAAACCAAGCCCAACCTTAAGGCCCTCAACTATTGCCGCCAACCACAAATCGTTCCCCTCAGGGGAAAGGTGGACGCCATCCCTCCGAAACAGGGAGGCAGACTGAATGGTGATACCAGGGTGCAGAATGTCCCAACTTCCCAGGGCACGGACCATTTGGACCACTAAACCATTGACCCGCTTGCGTGCCCTCTCAACCGCTGCCGGGGATCGAGCTCCCCGCCAGAAAAAACGTTGCAAAAGGTGCGACCACACCAAAATAGTGTCGGGCAGGCAAGCCCCCAGGGTCCACAAGTTGTTGTGGATGAGCCAGCGCAAGGTGCGGCAATCCATCCTGGGCAAATCATTCCCTCCCAATTGCAAGAGCAGAACATCGGGGGGACCCAACCAAAACACCCTATTCTCAACCAGGGGAATAAGCTCATTCCATAGCATACCCCGCTTGCCCAACCAAGTTACCCGGACCTGGGGAGAGAGTCCAAGATGATGAAAAAGCCCCGACTCCCATGCCCTGGTGCTGGCCCAGTGCACGATGCTGCATCCAACAATCCAGACACGGATGGGAACGGGACCTGGAAACAGAATACAAGCAGTATCAATTCAACATCAGGGCCGAGGTCTCGCATACCCCTTAAAGGCTGCGGACCTCCACCTTCCGATTTCTTTAATTCTGTCTGCCGACAAACCCCAATGAGCTGCCGTGGTCATTGCACCAATTCAAAACGAATGAGGGGTGTGATTGTTGGCCGGGACGCCGCAGGCAGCAACGGCCTTGCGCATGACCCCAGCGAACTGATGTCTGGTGAGAGGAAGGGAATTGGCATGCACCAAGAATGGGCCATCCCCCAACGGCCGAAATGCCAGGTACTTACACGTATCACAGACTGGGCAGGGGCCTGGGTGCCCCCATTGCAGGCAAGCGAACGAGGGTCCCCCCTATGCAGCTGGTCAGTCATAGAATATCTGATGGAAATGACTACCTCGGTTGGCGAAAGAGATACGTCAAGCAGTGCCAAACCCCTATGACCAGCTGGTGTGGCTTCCGAGACAACTTCACCTACCCTCAACGCACCAGACGATAGGGCCTGGAACTATAATGGGAATTGCAGTGGACTGAGTCTGGATGATATTAGGGCCTGTCCGAACCGGAGCAGGCGATCCAAGGACTGCAACGCCCGCTCGGAGGATAGCTGCAAGTCCCTCCAACTAGGCAAAACTGCCAGCAAAAGGTTAAGAAGTCACTCTGGACCTGCTCAAAGCCCAAAGTGGCAGAGGGAATGGGAGCTACTTCTCATAATAAATAGTTGCCGCTAAATTCCCTCAAGAGTTCCAGAAAATTCTGGCTCCAACTAGGCAACCAGAGCCCGGGACCTGAAGGTCCCCATCTGAAATATGGGAGAGGGCAACATCGACACCTCAGATGAACCCGTGAGAACATGAACAGCAAACACCATTTAAACCTTAAGCAGTGCAGCTGACAATGTGTAAAAAGGTGGGCAAAACTCTACTGGAATGTGAGGGCCATTTGCCAAGGGTCCCCACTGCCTGGTCGCCATACCAAGCCTAGCTACTGGACTCGGGGCCATGGCATTGAACAGCTACCGCCCCTGAATTAAAACCCTAAGCAATTCCGGTAGCGTCAGAATGCGCCTGAGACAATGTGCAGGTTCATGAATCCTGCCATGTTGAACACTCATGCAGTCGCCTGGAGGTTGTAACCTCCGACTAAGCTCCGTCTGCGGCTTACTTGGAAGCGAGACGGGGAAACACCTATGCAACTGCTTTGCCTGCAAAAGTAATTAGATGACCCGTCAACAGGACACACGGCTCCTCAATGAAGGAATAAAGGTGCCCAATAACTAAGCCGTGTTGTCCCATGATCCCGCAAGAATAATAATCATATTAACAGGTTACCCGGGTGCACAAGGTTAACCAGACTCCCTCTCCAAGACCAATCAAAGAAGGTACTAAAGGTCTCGAATGCTGCACAGGCTATTTGCGGTCCAAGGCGACTCCTTATCAATAAGATAGGCTCCTTCCGCAAGAGAGCCCAACTACTTCTGTGATGAAAGGGTTATTGGATCTTAAAGTGCTGACGGAAGCGCCCACAATGGCCGGGAGACTCAGCCAGATGGGCAGAGTATAAACAATAATGATTATTATTATTAATTAACAACATTAATATTCCTTAAAAGTTGCGGGCGAACTGGCAATAACCTTAAGGCGGATTTTGACCACAAGGGCCATTTTGCCCGTTTGCTTAATTGGTTGTTGGTAAGCTTTGATAAACTTAACTGCCTGATCCAAGACACGTATTATATGGAATAAGGCAGTGTTTTTCAACCACAGTTCCGCGGCACACTAGTGTGCCGCGAGATGTTGCCTAGTGTGCCGTGGGAAAAATTGTTTATTTGATTCCTATTCAAGAGAATTACTTTATATTATAGTCAATATAGGCACAGTTTTTTTTTAAAAAAAAAAACATTTTCTAATGGTGGTGTGCCGCGTGATTATTATTATTATTATTATTTTTTCCTCATGAAACAAGTGTGCCTTTGCCCAAAAAAGGTTGAAAAACACTGGAATAAGGTACCGACGGGATAGCGTCGTTCACTGGGAGCATGTAGATGCCAGGATATGGATCAGACAGAAATCACATGAGACTTGCTTAAGGACGAAACCCCAATGTGGGTGAATGCAAGTCAGGTACACAAGGAGAATCGGAATGGGACCCGCCGTGCAACTCAGTGCAGTGTCCTAGCTCGCCCCTCCCCCAGGCTACTGCAGGTAGCTTGCTACCAAATTTAAATTGCTGTGTTACTGACCCAAGGCTGAAAGCCCTAGGAATCCTAGAAATAGTGGGGAGACCCTTCCCACAAGTACGAAGAAGCTAATTAAACCGTAAAAACCTATTGCCAGATTTTGATAGAGATAAACTTACAGGAGTAAGTGCAAATGGTAAGGTTTTATTGCTTGTCGAACCCATTCCCACTTGGCAGTGGACCTGATGAGCTGCTGCTGAGCCCCTTCCCCCCCAACAGGGGGGTGCGACTGTCTGGCAGCAAGTAGCGAAAAGTTGTGCACCCAATAGCGAGAGGTGTCGTGGAATCAAGTAACTGACAAAGTGAGTGTGGCCCTAAGGGTCATATTGGCCAACTTCCATGGATCGCAACAGGTGAATCCCAACCAATTTAAACCGCGTAAGGGCCTGCTTAGCATTGCAAGCATGCCAGCACCTATGTTGCTGCCCCGCCAAGAGGTGCTTCCATCATGGCGAATCGCCCCTTGGGCCGAGGTACCTGGAAGAGGTCGTTGACAAAAGGAGAGACTCCCCGTCTCCTATATTGCCGGCTTTCTGGAATGTCTTTGTGGCGGCACATCCGCCCGAAGATACTTGTAATGGCACTGGCAGGCTGACCTCAGCAGAGGACTCAGGCGCAGGATCCTGCAGCAAGGTACCTGGGAGAGACTAACAGGGCAGAATATACTTGAAGAAAAATAGGCTTATTCAGGAAACAGCAAAGCTAAAGAGCATACACAGAGTGCCCCAGTATTAGAGACCCCAGGAGCAACCGGCTCCACCCTGTCTGCCTCAGAGATGCATCAGCAATAACAGTACAGACATTCAGGCAGTCACACCCACACAGAGCTGCTAAGCCTGCAAGGAGACTGATACAATTGTATAGGGAGAAAGAGTCACATGTCACAGACTCAGCCATTTTCTGTTAACAGTAGGAGGCTTAGGCTTCAATGGTTTGAGCAGGCCGTATAGGCCTCAATGATTCTGCTCTTAGGGATCTTTGTCATGATGAGGCCCACACAAAATGAAAAAAAAAAAAAAGAAGCAGCCCAAAACAGTGCTCACATCAACAGCTAGGAAAGCACGCTCACAATAGCAACAGCTGCAGAATTAAAAGAACCTCACAATAGTGCTCCTGCCCATGGCTAGATTAAAAAACAGCCAACAGTGCTGCACACCCCCAAATTAAAGGCAGCCTGCAGGAATACTAATGAAAGTGATTCCTCAATCTAGGAACGGCCCTGACTAACCCCACTATTATAAAAGGGAGAAATGGGGGAAAACCTTTTGTGTGAGGAAAGCCCTTAATGGGGGCTCTCACTATTAGGAAAAGCAAGCCAGGAGGATTATGCATGGGCAGAGCTCATGGGCACAGGGAGAATCTTCCCAAGGAGCAGGGGGAAGAGCCCAAACAGGCCTCTGGTGTGGCAAAGCCCCCGCCAGGGGTGGGGTGGGAAATCAAACAGGAAAAAGCAACCCCCTGCTGTTATTATTATTACTGGTATCTGCTATTATTATTATCAAATATTTGAGAAATACACACCAAAGCCCTGGGGCTGCAGAGTGATTTGCCACCCTCTTAGGCTGCGTGGACACAGAATAGCTGGCAATAAAGATGCCCTATGCCAGAAATAAATGTAATTTATCCAACTACTGTACAAAAGGACCCCGACAGGCCACCCAAATGGCGGGAGATGTGTGCGTGGAAAGGCAATCAGGGGGCCTCCTCGTGAGGAAGCGGCATGGGCCTGCAAAAATGGGGCATTATCACAAGGGAATTCTTAAAACGAGGGTGGTGGGTCTTAAAGTTAACCGAGGTAAATTAAGAACAAAAGGTACAAGGCCAAAGGTTCAAGGGATAAATAAGGGATAAATAAGGTTAATACAACCGTGTTCACAGCCTGGTGATCTGATCCGAAGCTCGAAGCCAAGAGAGGGATCACCCTGCGTGCAGAGGATTATAAAGGACGCTGACCTGTCCATCACAAATTGCTACATCTCACTTTGCCCAGTAACTCTGCCTGACCAATCCTGACTAAGGCCAGCGTCCAGCCACTCCCTACAGGTCAATTTAGTGTCTTGCCAGGCCCCGACCGCAACACGTGCTCTTACTCAGGGTAGAACCCGATTTGAAAGAAAATGGTAATGTGATCTTATATTCAATGGCTAACAGACAAAATAATATATTGAAAGGGATCAGTGGTGCTTATTTCCCTTTGCTGATGTGCCCCCCCTCCCAAAAGAGGGCACTTGATCACATTTTGAAATGAAAACGAAAACCTCACACCAAACATTTTGCATTTCCATCAGTGCAAGATGTGCCACCTATAAACTAGCTAGGAAATATACCCCAGCAATTCTGGCCAGACTCTGGTCCCTCAGTTGATCATGCCAGCTGCCTTCAGAAGAATCCGGCAATGAATATTGGCAGGTTGGGGAAAGAATGGTCTGTGGAATTTAAAAGCAATCTAATTTGGACTAATGGTGAAAGCATCACCGATCTTATTTTAAAAGCCTGAATATAATGTGGTGAGAGTGGGATTCCCAGAACCACTCCCTGTACAGTTTCCATGTAAACTAGAATAAAGATTAAACCTAACCATTTGGAGTGGGTTTGTGGAAATGGACCTGGATTCCCTGTTGCATCTATGAAACATCTGCATACTCACTGAAGAGAACAGAGAAGACTGGGGGCATATGGAACACCATATGTTCATCAGAGGCAGCTGACCACAGCCTTGAAGAATATTTCAAATCCTACAGTCACCCCAACCCAGCAAAGTACACCTGGGTACCAATGAAGTACCTCATCTATATCACAATGTCCATCAGACCCTGCTGAACGTTTTGCTTGCACCTTTTAATTAGGGTTGCCATACGTCCGGGAATTCCTGGTCATGTCCTCTTTGGGGGGGTCCTACATGCCCATTTATGTGTTTTTGTTTTTGTTTTTTTTTACATTTTAAAGCAAATATCCTGCATTTTGAGGTTTTTTATAATAAAAAAGTGTGTATAAAAGCTCAACAGTGTGATGCAGCAGCTAAAAAAGCCAATGCAATTCTGGGGTGCATCAATAGGAGTATAGCATCTAGATCAAGGGAAGTAATAGTACCACTGTATTCTGCTCTGGTCAGACGTCACCTGCAATACTGTGTCCAGTTCTGGGCACCACAGTTCAAGAAGGATACTGACAAGCTGGAACGTGTCCAGAGGAGGGCAACCAAAATTGTCAAAGTCCTGGAAACAATGCCTTATGAGGAACGGCTTAGGGAGCTGGGTATGTTTAGCCTGGAGAAGAGAAGGTTAAGGGGTGATATGATAGCCATGTTCAAATATATAAAAGGATGTCATATAGAGGAGGGTGAAAGGTTGTTTTCTGCTGCTCCAGAGAAGCGGACACGGGGCAATGGATTCAAACTACAAGAAAGAAGATTCCACCTAAACATTAGGAAGAACTTCCTGACAGTAAGAGCTGTCCGACAGTGGAATTTGCTGCCAAGGAGTGTGGTGGAGTCTCCTTCTTTGGAGGTCTTTAAGCGGAGGCTTGACAGCCATCTGTCAGGAATGCTTTGATGGTGTTTCCTGCTTGGCAGGGGGTTGGACTGGATGGCCCTTGTGGTCTCTTCCAACTCTATGATTCTATGATTCAACAATTTCTTGTGTCTGGATTTTTACCTCTTAAAATATGGCAGCCCTATTGTTAGGGGCTGGACTGAGGAGGAACGGTGGGGGCTGCCCCCCATCTCGTGAACCAAATGGTGTCCGATCCTAGACCACATGGCACAGATGTCTAGCCACTTCCAGTTCCTCAGAATTTGCCGACTGAGGCAGCTGCCTGACTCTGCCTCATGGAAGGGTCGGTCCTGCAGTTCGCATTCCAGGCTGTGGAACGAGCCTGTATTGGAGTAACCAGTTCAGGGTCTTCATGGACCAAACATCCCTGACAACGGAAGCATAAACCAAGCTAAGAAAAGAGACATCTATTTGTTTGCACCAGAAATAACATTGCCACAATTGGTGAAGTGAGAAAGGGAGGGTTTGTTTGCAATGTTTGTTTCTTGAGGGGTGCTTTTTGTGGTAAGGCATAGCTGGAGAAGCAAAAAAAAATTAAATGGTTATCGGTAGCCTAAAAGGGGAAAAAGCTCTCCTCCTGAATAAAAGTTCAACAACTGGTCTTTCTCCCCCTCCCAAAATCTCAATAACAATTGAGCTCTTGCCCTCTTGCCGAGGCACAGTTGGCCACTGTGTGTGTGTGTGTGTGTGTGTGTGTGTGTGTGTGTGTGTGTGTTGCGCTGGCTTTTTCCCCCTCCCTCATGCCAACAAAGAGCTGGCGTGCCCATCAGAGACCAGATGCTAGCCTGCACCCTGCTTGGTCAAATGGGGGTGCAGGCTGAGACTTGGGCAGTGTCAGGGGGCAAATCCGAGGGCTGACCATGGTCTTAGCCTGGGTTCTCATCCTTCTTCGTCTGCCTGCTTTTTGTATCCACGCTACATCGTGCTGGCAAGAGAGGAACAGTTTCTGAATTTGCCAGGATTTTCATCGTTGCAAGGGAGCTTGGGAAACTGAGTTCCCTTGCATGGTGAGTAGTTCCATTGTGAGGACTGAGGATCCTGGGAAAGTGAGTTTTTCAGCCATTTGGGGCTTTCTGTTGGGGGGGGTTCTGTTTTTTGAAGCTGTTTTTGTTTTTGAACCTGAACAACCATGGCTCCCCCCCCCCCTAGTTTTGATACTGGTTACGCCCCTGAGAGTAGCTGCTTCTATTTTGCTACTTCAGCTGGCAATTTTCGTGTACTGCTAGAGCTCAAGTCTTCTAAATGGCGCATCCCTGTTCCACCCTCACACCCATCTCAGAGGGAGAGGTGCTTCTCACCACTTGCCCTCAATTTGGTTTTATCATCCTCATGCTGTCATCTTTGCACTATCAATAATTGATCTTACAGTATCAGATCATTTAGTGATTGCATTTTAACTTAGATTGCTAATCCAAAATACCTCCAAGCATTTAATTAAATTTTTCCCTTTTAAAGCAGTTGCTACATGGTGAGTTTTAATGATAGGCTCCTGCTTCTGATGAATACATATTACTCTGGTTAGTGTTAATGAGGGTTGCTTGTATGGAACAAGAAAAAGCTATTCCCATTGGATGCTGCAGTTAAATAAACAATACTCAGGATATTTTCTCCTCGACTGTGCCTCGTCGGCTGGTTTTTCATTTCTTCTACCCATCCAGACATTCTCGGGGAAGGAAGAAGTGTTGCAGGACGTCACAACACTTTGCTTCCAGGACATCTGGCGGGGAAATACTGTTACAAAAGTTGGGTTCCTCCCCATCTCTGTCAAGTGGTGGCAAAAGCCCATGGGATTCCAGGGTCTGTGTTCCTTTGCAAAACTGAAGCGTAGTTGAGACTGTCATACCTTTAAGAAATATGGTTTATTCCCCTAATTACACCTTCATTTTGCATGGAGGGAGTCCAGATCTTACAGCATGGTCATTTCAAGAAGGGCTTGTCCCCCACAGCAGTGTAGCCCTGGAGTCCAAGGCATCTCTCCCAGCCAGCCTTCAGCCAGCCTGCCCAAGATGAATCCCAGGCTCTCTTCCTTCCCTTCTCCTTCCCAGAAACCCTTGTTCGGGACTCTCTTCCTATCACCTCACACTCAGTTACCCTGACAACCTTCCAAACCCAGTCTCTGTTCACACCTCAGGGCAGGGAGGAAGGACAGTTCTCTCGCATTGCCAATGGCCCTCAAAGACCCGGTATTGTTCCTTAATAGCTTGGCCAGGTCGTTTTCCATAGGTCAGCTCAGGAATTCCTCTGCAGCTAGTATTTTCCCCTTCACATCTCAAATAATAAAAATCCTACCATTTATTAATTTCTAGAGTTTAGCAGGGTCCTCCCCCAAAACTATAACATCCTGGTGCATTTACACTTATTGTTTTCTAGTCACATGGTAAAAATTAGTCCACCTTGTGCGGAGAATGCAGGACCCCCATGGCTCCTTGCTCTTTGAACACAGATCCTCTTGCTGACATGAACTTTGAAAATGAACCTGTCCTGTACCAGTAAAAGTGAAGGAAGCCCCACACCCCGCAAAATCTGTAACAATACACTACATATCTCTCAAACAGTACACGCCCACCTTTTGTTTCTACGATCTTCCCCTGTGACTAAATTCCAGGGAACAATCAGAGAGCGGAGATATTGAGACTTGAGACTCAGCTGGATAAAAAACTGGTTGGCGGCGCACCCTCCGTTTTCCCACTTGTCCCAGTTGCCAATTCGCTAGCTGTGTCTGTTGCACTACCCTGTGGTTCCACTGGACGTACTGGGTTGGAAGATGACTGGGGTCTGATCTGGTCGAGGTGTCTTTTCCAAACCAGTCCACCCTCCAGCCCCACCTCATAGGAAACCGGGCCTGTACAATGATCAATGGTGCCTGGTACCCAACCTTGTCCTAGCCCATAGTTCCGGACATGCCCGAGCCAGACTGACTCGCTCCTGCCTAAAACTGTGTTCAGAGAAAAGAGTCCTTAGTTAGCTTGTTTCTGATAGGAGTGTCATCCTCCTAGCTCTTCTGTAATTGGCTAGGTCGCACCAGGAGGCGGACCCTGTAAGGTGGTTGAACAGCTCCTATTGGTTCCCATACATAACACTACCCATGGGGATGCTGTGTGGAGTCTCTCCACTGCCCCCCCCTCAGCTGTAGGGCAGCTGAGGGAGAGGCAGTGGGCAGGCGCAAGAGGCCGTGGGCAGGCGCAAGCCCTGTGCTGCCGTTTTAGGCCGCGCGAAACCTGCAGGCGCCCAAGCCACCACATCACTCCCAGGATAGACGCATGGCTCAGGCACGCTGCAGGCCCCACAGTAAGTGCCAGCCCCCACAGTGTGGCTGTTGGGATATTTGTACACACCGAGCTGCAAAAGCAACAGCGAGGCCGGTGTAACATGTGTCTGTTTTTATCCTGTGAGAAAGCCAGTAGTCCTATATCTGCTTTCTCACACATGTGAGGTTATTGTACTTTACTTTCAGTTCTGGCTCGAGAGATGCTAGACGCTCTTGTGCACAGCTCTGAGTATCTGAGCTGGCTAGCAGAGACATATTCTGCATTTACCTATAATAAATAGTTTAGCCTAATCAATGGCTTGTGTGTGTTGTTCTTCACACTGGAGAGCAATCACATTTTGAATGTGCCACCGGTCTCGCATAGCCGGGAATGTGCACAAGGTTGTGTTCCAGGTTCGGGGCAGTCTCACAACTAACCCTGGGCGGGACATTTCCCAACAGTGGCGCCCAGTGCCAGCTGCATTTCATTACGTTTGTTGACTGAACTAAAAAGTTTCGTGAGCCCAATTTAAAAAACAACAACAAACACACTCATATTTTTGTCATTTCGTCACCCCCCTCAGTGATGACACCCGGGGCAGCCCACACACACCTGCACCCCCCTTCCTCCACCACTGGCTTTAGGTACGGCATGTGCACATCTTAAGGAGGAAGGGAAGAGGGTAGAGAGAGAGAGAAGAAAGGACAAGGAAAAGAAAGGAGCTTAAGAGGGAATTGGTTTTTCTAAATTCATGCTTAGTTCAGGGGTTATTTTAGAGCAGGAACAGTGAACCTAGAGCCCTCCAGGTGTTGCTAGCCTCCACGTCTCATCCACCCTGGTCACCTGGCTTGGACAGGTAGGAGTTGGGGGGAACAACATCTAGACAGCATCTTGTTGGCTACAGGATTTCACATTCCACTGTATGGTAGAAGTGAGAGAGCAGAGGGAGAGGCTGACAGGTTTCTTGCAGATTTCTGCTGCAGCAAGAAAACTCTTTCGCAGACAGCTTCCCCCAGTTCCTCTACATTTTAATGTGCATGAAGATCATTTGGAGGCATGAGTTCTGCTCTGTCTCCATCCATAATGGCCTGTCGCTGCCTTCAGAATGCTAACTGTGATGATTGGACGCAAGAGGTGGGCGATTGAAAGGTTTGAGCGGGGGAATATGCAGAAAATGTTATATGTCAGAGATTGTATTAAGGAAGCCCAAGTTTTTTAAGGAAAGGCAAAAGATGAACAGGTTGTGGAAGTTTTCTGGTTATGTGCTTTCCTGGAAAAGAAGCGAAAGTATACAAGTACATGGCTGTACATGTAAAGCACATTTGAAGAGCACACATACCTTTCACAAACCCTGGGAACTGTAGTTGTTAAAGGTGCTGGGAGCTGTAGCTCTGTGAGCAGTAAAACTATAGCTTCCAGGATATTGTGGAGATAGGGGTGTGCTCTAACTGTACACAGTCAAAGTTGAATGGGTTGATAGGAATTATGAGCTTGGTATGTTGCGGAGTGGGCCAGAGCAGCAAGAGGATGGCAGCATCTCCAGCTGTTTAGATTTAGAATCATAGAATCACAGAATCATAGAGTTGGAAGGTACCCTGAGGATCATCTAGTCCAACCCCCTGCAATGCAGGAATATGCAGCTGTACCATGTGGGGATTGAACTTGCAATCTTTCTGTTATCAGCACCATGCTGTAAACAACTGAGCTATCCTTCAGGGAGAGACTAGGGCATGGGTGGCTTTCCAGATGTTGCTGAACTCCCATCAGCCCCAGTCAGCATGACCAATGGTCAGGGAATAGGGGAGGTAGGGTCCTGTTACCTCTGGCGACCAACAGGCTCCCTAGCCCTGGGTTAGTGCAAAAGAAACACATCCTGTTTTGCATCTAGAGGGGAACCTTGGGTCTTTGTAATCCAGCACACTTTCAGTTGCAATCACTTTCGTGAGATGAAGTGTGATGATGTGGTTCATGTTTTCAGGACCACGTAGGCTGGGAGCTACTTTCACCAGGTGGGTAAAGAACTGAACATTTCGGGTTATTGTATCTCAATCAATCAATTTATTTATTGCATTAGCCCTGTGGCCATAGCACATAGTAAAAGACCAGGCAGTAGCCTGACACAATTATGCAGAGAATACAACAGATACAGTTAAAACAATTGGAAGTAAAAACGTACAGGTTAAAACAAATAAAATAAAAAAGCACTATCAGGCATGACGACAGTGTCCATGTTGGGAATATACATAAGACTAAGGCTAAGGGAAGTTGGCCAAAAAGGTGGTCCTGAGTTTCAGGGCCTGTAATATGTAGATGGCCACTCCACGTGAAACCAAGGGGTTGGCATCCACCAGTAGATATTTCATGCGGTCATCGTCCCTGGCGATAGTCGGTGGGATTAGAGAGAGAAGCCTGGATCTTATTGAGGCATATAGTGGGCAGTAGAGGAAGAAGTGAATAAAGTCCTCTATCTTTCCATTGTTGCATGGGCAGAGTCGAAGATCCAGAGGGGTATTGGAAAATACACCTTGTAGGAATGCTGTGGGAATGGCATGAAATCGAGCCAGTGTAAAGGCCCTTCTCAGCGTAGGATCCATCAGATCACTCAGATAGTGGGCCAGAGATCTAACTACCTTCACATGAGGGAACCACGTGGAGAGTCTGGCCGCATTAGATAGTTCTTGATCAAGGACAGCGTCCCTAGCAAGAATCCAGTCGCGAATTTTGTCCTTGTCCCATGAGGATAGGGCTAATTGTATCTCATAAAGGATATTGTAGAGCGGCGGGGGGGGGGGGAGGTCCTGAAAAGGGCAACCAGATTATCAGGGTCTGGAGCGATTCCTCGGTGAGGAAAGACTACCATGTTGGCACGTTTTTAATTTAGAAAAGAAGGCAAGGACAAGGAATGGTGGGCATGCGAGGACCGTTATAAAAAAAATAAGGTGTGTGAAAAGTGGTCAGAGAGAATGTTTTTGAACCCTGGATGAGAGATTTAGGACAGGCAAAGAAGGGGTATACACTACTTACTCATTATCACTCTCTTATATTCAGGGGCGTAGGAAGGGGGGCATGTGGGAATACGTTTTTAAGGTGCTCCTGCACCTGTTTGTTTATGTTTATTTTAAGGCAACCTTCCGCGCTAGGAAGGAAGGGCAAAGGATCCAGCAGAGAGTTTGCTGCATGGATCCCTCCGCGTTTGGGGCAAAGCGTGCCAATTTAGCCAATGTAACGGTCAGTTGATAGTTTCCCGCCCAGAAACTAGCTTAGAGACAAGGTTGTGATTGGTTCCTGTAAATGTTGTGACGATGTTTGATTTCCTAATAAATAGCCTCCGCTCTCTGTAGCGTGTGTGGAGAACGTGCGAGATAAGCCAGAGAGAAACCAAAAGCAAAACCAGCCGCACAGAGCAGTTGAGAGCTTCTTCACCATTGACTGCAGTCTCTTAGTTTTTATTTCTTTTATTCCAAAGCGTTTATTTGGCCTTCTAAGTTTTGGCCGCTACCTAGCTTAGCCTATCTTTCTATCCGGAGACCTCCGGAATCTCCGGAACCTTCAGATACCTGCAGAAAACCTTCGGAAACCTTCAGTAACCTTCAGAACTCATGACAACTACCTTCAGATCATAGCCAGCGGACCCTTTCACGACGCAGTGGGAGCAGGAACTCCGGGATTACTGGTCGTCCCATCTGCTGGCTATCCCCACAAGGGCGGTGGGGGCATCCGCCCCGGGTGTCATCCCTGAGAGGGGAGTGACAAAATCCCCCCTGGGCAGATCAGCGCCCAGCCCCCCCCCCCCGTGCACCAATTGCTGCACCAATCGCCCTCTGAATGCCGATCGCTGTGCCGATTGCCCCCCTGGGCACCGATTTTAGCACCGATTGCCCCCCTGGGACTCTGCCCCACCCCCAGGTGCACAGTATGTGTGCCACTCCGGGTGCCAGAGCAGCTAGCTCCGCCTCTGCTTATGTTATTCATCACATTTGTCCGTCACCTCCTCAGACAAGTTCTCTAGGTGACCGTTGTCCAGTTATGAAGTCCTCTTATCATGAAGGGCAAGGTTAAATTGTGGAATTTGCCACTTACTGCAAGATGTTGTGACAGCTGCCAACTCTGATGGCTTTAAAAGAGTATTGGATGAATTCCTGAGGATGACACTATTGGAGACTCACCATTATCTTGGGTACCTCCAGCTTTCAAGGCATTGTGGGTTGCTGAGAAGCACAGGAGAGGACCAACGCTCTCAGGTCCTGCTTGTGGGCTTCCCAGAGGCATCTAGTTGGTCCCTTATCTGGGAAATAAAGCCCTGGCTATTATTTGTTTTCACTCAGTTATTGTGCAAGGCTTGGTAGCCAACTGAGAACCTAAGGAGATACCTGCTGGATGAGGCCAAAATGCCTACCTATGATGAGGTTTAATTAGAGGAGAGAAGGATGGGAGCTCAGGCCCTCCTCTTTCCCCCTCCCGCTGCCCATATACCTCATGCATTTAATTGAAGGATTCACTCAAAAGGTTTTCATTTTATTTCTAAAGTGGAGTAATTCATCACAGCTACTCACGCTCCTCCCTTCTGGTGACAGAAGATGGTTTTGTTAGAAAAGAAAATAACCCTAGAAGGCTTGGCGTGGAAACTAAATTCCTCATGCAAGTCCCAGACAAATAAGTTCAGTGAATCAAAAATACCCCAATTTTGGGAAATATTGGCCAATTTTTGCTGCAGAGAAGCCCACAGAAGCCAAATCAATGCATGTCTGATCTGCATTGAGTTTGTACAAGTGACACCTGCAACAAAATACTGCAGCATGGAATGTTATTGCTCGGGGTTCATGTGCTCTTCCAGAATGGTCCATTCCAGTCTTTCCTTCTCGTGCCAGTTTTGCATAGCTCCTCCTCCAACAGGGCACTCAGCATACTGTGCCCACTGAGCATGCGGGTGGTGCTGTGGTCTAAACCACTGAGCCTCTTGGGCTTGCTGATCAGAAGGTCGGCGGTTCGAATCCCCGCGACGGGATGAGCTCCCATTGCTCTGTCCCATTTCCTGCCAACCTAGCAGTTTGAAAGCACGCCAGTGCAAGTAGATAAATCGGTACCGCTACAGCGGGAAAGTAAATGGCGTTTCCACAGGCTCTGGTTTCCGTCATGGTGTTCTATTGCGCCAGAAGCGGTTTAGTCCTGCTGGCCACATGACCCAGAAAGCTGTCTGTGGACAAATGCCGGCTCCCTCGGCCTGAAAGCGAGATGAGCACCGCAACCCCATAGTCACCTTTGACTGGACTTAACTGTCCAGGGGGTCCTTTACCTTTACCTACTCAGGCTTCAATGGGCTTTGAGTGCTGTATCTTGCTGCTTGTCAAGGACAGGCTGGATGAAGAGGAGTGGTGGGAGCCTGCCTCCTGAGAGCCCCCCAGGGCAGGACCGGTGTTAGGGCTTCTGCCGCCCTAGGCAAGACCAATCTTCTGCCCCCCCCCCGCCCCCTGCCAAAGCCTGCTTTAGCGGGAGGTTGGGGGTGGAGAGGCAAGCAGCGGTTTCTCCGCTGTAGCAGAGAAGCCGCTGCTCGCCCGTCCCACCCCCCGCCCCCCGCCAAAGCGTGCTTTAGCGGGAGCCGGGGGGTGGTGTAGGGGGCAAGCAGCACCTCTCCACTACAGCGGAGAAGCTGCTAGCCTGTCCCGCCGTCCTGCCCAAGCCTGGCCAGCGCCCCCTCCATTTTGGCGCCCTAGGCAATTGCCTGGTTCGCCTAAATGGACGCGCCGGCCCTGTCCCAGGGAAGGCTCCGAAGATGACACCTTAGGGCCCGGAGCTTGGTGTTGGGACTCTGAGGAGCAGTTAGCAGAAGGGATGAGCTGGCAGCTGATAGAAACAGGAGACTCAAGCGATAAAGGGGGCTCAGGAGACGGAGGGCTTTCCAGGACAGGGTTAGTAGCTGAGAGTTACAGTGTGTTCACAGGCAGTCCCAGTCCTGCTGACTCTGAGACACACACACACACACACACACACACACACACACACACACGGAGTGTCCTGCACATTGCTGAGCAACACACCAGACAGGCCCAGAGAAGGAGCCCACCCCCCTTGACACAGCCTTCATCTGCTTGGGAAGGATCCAGGGTTAAAGGCTTGAAGTTTCAGCAACGCCTTCATCGAATTGAGATGAAGCAGCAGGGACATTGTTGTATTGTTGTTGATGTTGTTTTCTGCTAATGAAAAGCTAATTGCATTCCTTGTCTTCCATGTGTGTGCCTGCCCTGTGGGTGACCCAGCTTGCTGACAGCTCCTTGACACTCCTGCATGCAGATATTGCCATTTTGGCTACATAACAATCCACACTTAAGAAGAATGAGCTTGTTATTTGTATATTAAAAAATTAGAGGGCTTGTCTTCCAACTCAAGGGTTCCATAAAAGTCAGACTTCCCCTACCTGGTGCCCTCCAGATATTTAGGACTATCCCATCAGCCCCAGCCAGCATGACTCTGCTGTCAGAAGACAATGAGTCCCTGGTAGAACCTTTGAAGAAGAAGAAGAAGAGTTTGGATTTGATATCCCGCTTTTCACTACCCGAAGGAGTCTCAAAGCGGCCACCCGTGCTCATCCTGCCCTGGTCATTTAGGACTTCTAGGGGAGGAAAGAATTGTTATTGGACCGATGCAGACAGTCATATTTGCATCAACAGAGAGGAGTCCTCGGAAAGTTTATTTTTAAAAGGAACTAGCTCAGCCTGTTCAACTACCTGCAGTTTCAGTTTGTTATTTCTCAGAATGAGCTTGTTCAGTTCAAGAGCATCCATATAACCATTTTAGTTCATAAAAAAGAAGTTAATTCCCAGCAACTCTTTTCAGCATTCAGACATTGTGCTCGTTTTCCTGGGTGCGATGCTAGTGTGTCTGTCCTGGTTTCTAATGTTACAGTTACACCGCATTACCTGTTGCGTTACAGAAGTGTGGATTTTTGGTGGATAAAATCAGGGCTATTTTTCAGCCAGAACTCACCGGACCTCAATTACTGCACCTCTCAGTTAGGTGCTATTGCCACTATAAGAGAACAACGGTAGCATTCATGGTGAGTTCTGGCACCTCTTTCTCTAGAAAAATAGCCCTGTGCTAAATTTCATTGACACCAGTGGCCATGGTGTGGCCTATTGGTAGTTCATATTCTGTTTGGGGGCATGTTTGGGACCTCAGAAGGTTTGGATCCCAACCTTCCATTGGTCTGCCCTTGGCACTTTCAGCCCTGCCAACACCAGAACTCTGACATCACCATCAGGGCGAGCATCACAGACGTTTTTGTGGCAATGGGAGGGAGGATCTGTCACCAGTTCTCCCTCTGCCATTGGAGATGAAGGTTTGAGGCTTCCTACGACTTCCATAGGAAGTGCCTGGCGTGCTCTGGTCCATGGGGTCACGAAGAGTCGGACACGACTGAACGACTGAACAACATTACTTCCAAAGGCCCAAAACTTGCAGGGTCCTTCTCACTTTTGTTTATCAGTAGACTGCCAGTTTTAAAGAAAAAATATTAAGCAAACGATGCTTTTGCTACATTTCTTCCCAATACCATAAGTCATTTCCTCCCTGTAAAATGGAAGATGACAGAGAAGGTTTGCTCCCTTGCTCATTATAGGAGAGGATTAGGGATAAGGCAACAATGAGCATCCTACGTAAATGGAAACATTTGATCAGTAGGCTGCCCTTGAACAGTTCTAAGGATCTGTTCCAAAGAGCTGCTGGGCTATTTGTAGATTCCTTTTGAGATAGGAAAAAAAGACTTGGTTTTTCCCCCCCCACACACACCTCAATCTAACTGAGCCACAAGACAGTCTATTAGAGGATTTCAAGTTACAAAGCTGGCATAAACATCTGCAGGCGTGGATGTGAATTGTACTGCAAATCTCTCTCTCTCTCTCTCCCTCCCTCCCTCCCTCCCTCCTCTTCTTCTCCTGTTGCTGGGATCATGTCTCATGGTGGTGACGGTGCCTAACCATGTCCAAAAACCTGGTTCTCTTATTGCTTTCTGCATCACCTTCAAGTTCTCCAGTCCTAATATCCCAGGCCTTCCTACTACGTGAAACTGCTTTGTCCTCATCCCACGCTTGCTTTTCCCTCTCATCTTCTGGTCAGGGTAACAGCAATAGGCCACGGCAACACATCCCCCCAATGGACTTGAGCTACGCCACTAGAACAACACAGCATACTCCACCAGTGGCATGGGGTCAGTGGACAAGGGGGACTAGGCTGGGCCCCTAAATGTTCTCCTGGTGCCTCCTTCCCAAGGCCTGCGAAGCCTCTGCCCGGCTTAGGGAGGGAGGCGTGATGTCATCAGCCCCAACCCACCCCCAATTGCCCTCACAAGCTGCCGCCTCTGGTCTTAACTGTTCCCCTACAGAAAAATTCACCGCACGCTACTGTGCTCCTCCATACCCTCCAATATTCCTCAGATGAAAATCTCCGTCATGGGGATTCGAACTGCCAACCTTCTGATCAGCAAGCCCAAGAGGCTCAGTGGTTTAAACCACAGCGCCACCTGTGTGCCTCTACCTTAACCTTTACCAGTCAGTGTAGATGATTCTGAGCAACACAGACTAGTGGTCTGACGTGGTGTATGGCAGATTCCTAGCTGTAGGGAGGGCACTGTAGATCACAACTGTGCAAAACTCCTTGCAAGATGAGCATTGCTCTTTCTCTCAAATCTGTCCTAGGTAATGTTCCATATGATGCGTTTACCAGAGACCAGAAGACATTGGAGTAAATTAATTAATGCCCGTCCTTTGCTCATACCCCCTCAGGACCATAATGACATTGCAATGATACAGCAAAGCAAACAACCTAATTTTTTAGCATACCAGCAACTGATTTGACTTCCTGAAAAATTAAATTGGGAAAACAGCAACTTTCTGGTGGGTAACCACAACCCTCTGGCCTCTTGCATCCTCCTACGAATCATCAGCAAAGAAAGCTAATGATGTGTGCTCATGGTCTGGGGAACAACCGAGGGAAACATCTGATAAATCCTTTAGCTTCCAGCAAATACTATATCAAAAGCACAGTCTAACTGAGATACAGAGGAGACAGTTACAGTATGTATATGCTATTGCCACTTAAGCATCATAAAAAGGGGCAAAATTTAAAAAGTTAAAAAGTGCTAGCTTCTATGTACTGTTGCATGCACCCCAATCTATAAGCAGCAAGACGTTCCAGGGGTGATTTCACAGGGTTCAGTTTCCCTAGAATGAAGGTCAATGAGGAATGTATTCTGCGATTTATAGTTTTATTTACACATATTTACAACCTGTGCATAGCACCAACTCTCCAACATGTCTTGTCTCTTCATTAGATGCCCAAGGGAGATCTCCAAATCATAGCCTGGGGTCCAGCACAGAGCAAGACAACCCCCCCCCCCTTACCATCAGTTTCCAGCATCAGCCAAACTCACATGCACACAACGCTCACCTACACAGCCCTGCCCCATGGCTTGTTGTTCTTCATCCTAGGATGACATGGCCACCAGCCAGTTGAGGTGGGGAAAGCCCCCCTCATTTATCTTTGTGGTAACTTCTTTGGAACTGTAAATGCAGGGCTTTTTCCCCCCCAGCCGGAGCTCACTAGAGCTCAGCTCCAGCACTTCTCATTCTAAGAGAACGGGGGAGAAGTTTGTGGTGAGTTCCAGCACCTCTTTGTCTAGAAAAATAGCACTGGGTAAATGGCAGTACTTAAACTTGCAGGCTTGGGACGCGGGTGGTGCTGTGGGTTAAACCACTGGGCCTCTTGGGCTTGCCGATCAGAAGGTCGGCGGTTCGAATCCCCGCGATGGGGTGAGCTCCCGTTGCTTGGTCCCGGCTCCTGCCAACCTAGCAGTTTGAAAGCACGTCAAAGTGCAAGTAGATAAATAGGTACTGCTCTGGCGGGAAGGTAAACGGCGTTTCCGTGCGCTGCTCTGGTTAGCCAGAAGTGCCTTAGTCATGCTGGCCACATGACCCGGAAGCTGTACGCTGGCTCCCTTGGCCAGTAAAACAAGATGAGCACCACAACCCCAGAGTCGTCCGCGACTGGACATAACGGTCAGGGGTCCCTTTACCTTTTAAACTTGCAGTCTAAGGTACAGTAACTACCTTAGCAAAGGAACTGGTTTGACTGGATTCCCCTAACAACAACAGCAACTTATTTGTACCCCGCCCATCTGACTGGGTTGCCCCAGCCACTCTAGGCAACTTCCAACATAAACAACAACAACAACAACAACAACAACAACAACAACAACAACAACAACAACAACAACAACATGAGAATGGGCCTTCTCTGCAGTGGCAAATGATGTTCAAATGATGGGCTGATGGGAATGAGAGACATTTTTCCAGCTAGGGTGGCCTGGTGTTGTTTGTAGGATATAGTGAAGATGCCATTAAGGGGTAATTCAGGTGTGTCTGTGGCTCCAGCAACTCCCTGTCCTCCACCCATCTGGAAAGAGAAAGTAGTAATGGATAAAGCTATGGATTGATCAAGTCATCTGCAATTACTACGGCTTTCATTTTCTAACGCACTTAAGTAAGACCCTAATAGCACAAAACAATTAATTTTGTTCTTCAGCGCTCAATTAAATTCCTCAGAAATCTAGGATAATAGCATTGTTGTAGTAGAGCCTTACAAAAGATGAAATATAATCTCTTCCAGCTCCTCATATTCCCCCCTCCCTTTCAATAGAAATGAGGTTTTGTCTCCAACAAGCTGAGACACAAAGCATCTTTTAGAACAGGGCAACAAAGGTTGCAGATTTATCAACAGCAGGAGGAGTTCTGCTGTAGTTGCTGTCACAGAGTATTCTAAATAGACGCTTTCTTTGTTGGCCAAAGAAAAGAGCTTCACAATGAATCCTCTGCATTAGAGAAAATAGCTTCCTAATCATATCACAGTGGCATTTTTCACAGATGGGTAACAGGAGGAGGTGAAGAGACTTATTCCAGCTTTCATTTTGACAGATATAATTTTTGTTGGAAAGCGGTCCGGCAGAACTGTTTTTTCAAGAGCAGGAAATGTCCACTTGTCTTTTCTTGTTGGTTTTTTCCTTGTTTCTCCAGCCACCTTAGGCCTAGAAAACAGACATACAATACTTGAGGAGGCGAGAGAGTGGTCTATAAAATTATGCATGGTGTGGGAGAGAACAAACTCTCTCTCTCTCTCTCTCTCTCTCTCTCTCTCTCTCTCTCTCTCTCTCTCTCTCTCTCTCATATACTACCCTACAGTCACCCATCCAATGAAGATGGATGTTCAAGGATTCAGAACATACAAAAGAAGCACTTCTTCACACAGTGCATAATAATTAAACTATGGACTTGGCTGCTACAGGACAGCTTCCACCCAAATGGAAATCCTCAACAACATTCACCTCGCAGCTAAGCTGAGGTGTGTCCATTTGAGACAGCTGTTGCATCTGTCCAGAGGACATTGTGTACAGATAGGAGAGCATCATGAACAGGTGGTTTTTTTGGGGGGGAGGCAGGTGCAGTAAAACCAATCAGGTGATGCACACGAGGGGAAGACTCTTCTCTGTCTCTTCTCTGGTGTATACAGCAATTGCAACTTAAAGCACAGCATGGGGGCTGGGGACACACAACCTCACTATGTTTTAAGCTGGTAATGTGTACATGGACTGTAAGTAACAACATGATTTCAGTGTCAGCTGAAATAAGCTGGAAGAGGATAAGAGGAAACAAGAAACAGCCAGAAAGGTGGGCTCATGTATTTAACTATCACCACCTTTGGCTAATCCACATTCATGCTGGGGTTTGTAAGATCCTTCGGGGGGGGGGGGACCCAAACAGCCAGCTAGCCTACATTGTCAATGGCCCATCTTTTCGACGACTCAGAAGTCCTCTTGACTTCATTGATGCTGACTCCCAGGTAAGTAGGGTTGGAGTTGCAGCCTTAGTCACCTTTAAGCAGGGGCGGAGTGGGAGGGTGAGTTTATTTACAGGCATTTTTTTGTACCGTATCCATGGGTCTCCCCCCCCCCCCGCTTTTGCCTTTCCATTTCTGCTGGCATTAGCACTCTCTAGAGCATCAGCTTCTAGGAAATGTCCCATTAACTAAAATGCATTCTGTGTTCTGATTTTCCTATTATATTCAGTCATTTCCACAGCAGTCAGTGTCTTATTATATAAGGCTCTTGCACGCATGGTAGCTGAGCTAGACTTTCAGGCATTGCATCTATCTAAAAAAAAAAAAACCAACCCACCAGCACACCCAACAATATCCTGGACGCAGCTAGAGGAAATGTGGGTGACATTATAGAAAATTCATTATTGTAAAATGTGACTCCAGAGTCACAGATCAAACTTTTAAAGGTAATTTGCCATATTTCATGCTTGAAACTATATAAAAAATGGAGAAAATGGGAAATTAGAGCAGAATTACTGCCCATATTTTTCAAGAAGAGAGAGTGTTTTAGGCTAAATGAAGCTCATTACCTTGAAGGAATCCGCTGACTACTAAAAAAAAAAAACCCCTCACAAATGGAATATATTGGCCGTCCTTGGGAAAGTTGGAAAGGGAGCTCGGGTGTTTGACTCGCTTGCATTATCAATTCAGCAAGAATTGTAAATAGCCCAGCAGGTAACTAGGTTCCTGGTCAACAGCAAAATTTGAGCCATGCCACACCCCAAGCCTAAACTGGAACTGGGAGCATGCTATCGCTCCCCTGTCTGGAATGGTTGGGGTGATCTTGGAGAGGAGAATGAAATCAGAGAGACAGCAAGAAGAGGAAACACTGCAGTAATTGGTGGCTTGTAGTATCTTCACAAAGGCTGTGTCTAAACTAACTTTCTTCAGAAGGGAGTCTGAGGGACTGAGGCAAATAGCAGTGGTACAATATGAAGTTCTAGGTCTTGTTGACAAATTAAAAATGAACAAATCTCCAGGTCTGGACAGCATACAGTGAGACATTACTAAACGTAAAATGGCTAATCTTCTACCCTCCAGAGTAGAAGAAAACAAGCTTGTTCCATCTTCCATGTGACAGCCCTTGAGATATTTGAAGATGGCTATCATATCTCCTCTCAGTCTCCTTTTTCCAGGCTAAACATACCCAGCTCCTTCAACTATTCCTCATAAGACTTGGTTCCCAGACCCTGGATCATCTTGGTTGCCTTCCTCTGCACACGTTCCAGCTTGTCAACATCCTTCTTAAATTGTGGTACCCAGTTCTTGCACAGTATTCCAGGTGTGGTCTGACCAAGGCAGAATAGAGTGGTATTATTTCTTCCCTTGATCTGGAGACTATACTTCTGAACAGGGCTCCCTCCTCCAATGGAACTCAGTGAATGTGAATAAGGTCTAGTGAATGTTCACAATGTCCAGTTGCTATGCACATTAACCACTCAATCTATATAGACACAGAGAGAGACACGTACACTCAAAATAAACATGAATCTGGCAGTCCCCGTCCCCCCAAAACTTACAGTGTGCATAAGACAAGTCAAGTTGTGTGTATCATTTAGACTGTTGTAGGCTAAATTCAGTGTAGGGGACAGGCTATGAGATAAAGAGATCTGAGGGCAGAAATTATACCAGCCAACATGACCATCTGAAAGGTATAAAGCATGAAATTCTGATACAAAGAAATGCTGTGGTGGCAAATGATGTTCTTACTATACTGACAGCAGCCAAATTCACTGGGGAGAATGGATTACATGGTCTGACAAAAGCAAGGGCAACATGGAGCAGAACCAAGGCAAAATATCTAAGCCTCAGCCCTTACCCTGTCTGAGCATCCTTGGCTTTTGTTATCCCAGAGTCCCATTCATTCTAAGTACATCAAACCTAGGAATTGGTTGAGAAGTTACGTAGCCTTCATGTTACTTGCAGAGTGTTGTCTTGATTCAGAATAGGAAGGCAGCACTCCCCGCCCCTGCTCCTATGTTATTTTCACTAATATATTCATTTTTATGCATACTTCACCCATTTTTGTAAATCTTGTTTGTGTGAAGAACTGCATTACAAAATTCAGATAAGTGAATTTTTTTCGGTCCTCATGTTGTGTTTTGGTTCTCATTTTGTTCTGGGAAGTGCCAACGTGGTAGATTCCACTTTAAATGTGATCTGAATCAAATTTCTCCCCCATTCCTAGTCTTGACTATTCAAGAGGCTACAAGTAGCGGCCAATAAGGTACACCCCTAATTCCTAAGGAAGGCTCTGAGAGAATATACACAGCCTACACCCCACCTTCAGACTATGTGGTTTCTATTGAATCTCTGACACCTTTTCGGTTTAAGAAAACAGTACAACATTCTGCAGTTACAATAAGGAGGGAAAGGATAGGCGTGCCTGGCGTGCTCTGGTCCATGGGGTCACGAAGGGTCGGACACGACTGAACAACAACAATCTCCCCCCAGTGATTGTGAATATCAGGGATCAGGATATAAGAGATGAATAGGGACACTGAATATACTATCTTTGCTTATTGCTGGCTACATCTCTGGCTTTATGAGAGTAAATCGTAGTCCTCAAATAGCAATGTCAATGTCACCTGCTCCATTGTAAAGAACCACAAATCAGTCAGTTTCTGGTTCTTTTCTTTATATACATACATACGCTACGTTTTTGGAAGAAAAGACCCCAGTCTGCACATGCAGAAAGGGGACGGCAGTCATCTACAGTTAAAAAAGCATTTTAGTCCACGGTGGAGCAAAATTATGATCAAAACTGTAACTTTCAATGGGAGGTGGATTAATCAACTCTCAGCAGCACCCTAGTCATGTCTACTTAGAAGTAAACCCCATTGTTTTCAATGAGGCATACTCACTGGAAAGCGTTATGTGCTTACAACCTAATTGATCACGGGATTCACCAGTGGAAGCCAAATTTGTAGCACAATCCTATACATATCTATTTAGAAGTTCAATGGGGCTTACTCCTAGGTAATTGGGTATAGGATTGAAGCCTTAATCACTGAGGGCAAATTTTAAATCTGTAAGGATGTGAATTACGGGTACCTGGAACTGTCTTGGTTCTAGTGTTTGTAATAGTAAATATCTCAAAATTAGAGTTTGATTGATAGAAGATAGGGGTTTCCCCCCCTAATAAATGCTAGTGTTTATAAATAACATGCTTAAATGAAGCCACACCCTCTTCAATATTTCTAAAAGGTACAAGACTGAATTTGTTTGCTTTTTGTAATATGAAGAATTATTTAATACATGCACTGAAATATCTAATCAATGGAGAGCCCTAGATACTGCTAATTTAAAAGTAGTCTGGATCTTGTTCCTATGTAACAATCAGGTCTGCATTTACTCTCCCCTTCGTAGTGGAGCATCAGCCTAGAAACCAGACAGACTACTTCATTTTCCAATTTAAATAAAATAAAATAAATAAGAATGCCTGTGTGGATGACATATGATCAATCACAGAGGAAACCCATGGGCTCGTGGGTTTCTAATCTTCTCCTGGGGGCTACTATGCCCATTCCTTTAACATTCATGAAGAAGTTAATAGCTCATTTAGCTAATAATTACCCTTCTGTGGTTCCTCTCAATTGCTTCCTGTGGAGATTTTTTTTAGGGGGGGGGGGACTTTAATAATAGCCATTAATTCCTTTCTACTGGAGACGATCCATTCTTTTCACCGTTTCAACAACAAAAAACACCTATTTGGGGAGAGAAAATTGACTCCCCAGTGGTTTACATCTATTTTCCAAAGAATGTTTATTGGTAAAGCGTTTTCCAGGGGGTAGACATGTCGCAGAACCTATCTGCTTAGTATTAGTTCACATGCCCTGAGTGTACATTGCCTTCAGTTAGAAGCCAGTTATTCAATTACATCAGTTGTACAAATAACAGCCAAAAAGCCAACGCTCTTGATTCATAATCTTCACAGTGTATGCCTGCACTTTCATTTTGGTGATTTCCAAAGTGGAAGGAAGTGGGGATGTCTCTGTGGTGCCTTGTAAGCCAGCGATAATGTAAAGTGAGATGACTGATAGTGTTATCATTTCCCCCTATTCTCCAGAGAATAATGATGCTATTGGACAGTGTATTGAAGATGGAGGACCACCTGGGTCCTGGTTGGTGAATGGATCAGAAGATCATTAAGATGTGAGTAACTGTAGTTGTTGTGGAAGCAGATGTGGGCCACCAAAGTGACCTTTATCTTTGTGAAGACTTGGAGATGTGGCCAATGGAGATGATGATATTGACCAATAGCTGGTACTTCCTGAAGGTCTATAGACATCATGAAGTCATTGAGATGGAGAGAATGCTTGATGGAGGTGAGAGACTCCATGCCGCAAATTGAGAAGCATCCAGCTGTAAATGATGCTGCTCAGGAGATCTTAAGTAGGCGAGAGTGTGCAGGATCCTGTTCTGGATTTGTAAGGAGATCCTACACAGGAAGAGAGGGCTGCTGCTTTTTGGACACACCTGGGAGCAAAATATACAGGTGAAACTCGAAAAATTAGAATATTGTGGAAAGGTTCATTTCTTTCAGTTATTCAACTTAAAAGGTGAAACTAATATATGAGATAGACTCATGACGTGCAAAGCGAGATATGTCAAGCCTTTATTTGTTATAATTGTGATGATTATGGCGTACAGCTGATGAGAACGCCAAATTAACAATTTCAACTTTGGGGTTTTCATCAGCTGTACACCATAATCATCACAATTATAACAAGCAAAGGCTTGACATATCTCACTTTGCATGTCATGATGAGTCTGTCTCATATATTAAACTCCAGTAGCTAATGAAAACAATTGCTTACATAAATGGGCATTTCCACGATATTCTAATTTTTCGAGTTTCACCTGTAGGTGCCTTTCAGTAGTATATTTTAACTGTGCATCTCCATCCTTTGGTAACAAATATTTTGATGAAAGAGAATAAACTGGTTTGTCCACTGATGAGGTCTTAAGGTGGTCCATGAATTCTTTATCCAGCATGTTAATATTAGAAAGAGCCCAGCATTCTACTTTGGTCACTTTCTTGATAACTGCAGAAGTGGGTACAATTTTGGGAGATGACTGGGGATAGGCCATAGGAAGAGGTTGTGTGGTGCCCGCAAGTTGCTCTATTGATTTGGGAGCCAATCCCAGAGTGGCCAGGGCATGGCATGGCATAGCAAAGGCATCAAGGAACATCCTGTCCGATGAGGGTTCTTCAGTTACTGATCCTTCACTCCATCTATCATCATCTGATTCTGCCAAAGGAAACGGATGAAACCCCGAAAACTGGGAGGATTCACTAATGGAATCATCCCCATGTAGATGGGTGGGAAAGGGGATTAGGTGAGGATGGAGCTGGAGGTTCTCCAGATGATGTGTGATACAAGCTGCAATTCTGACATGGTTGAGGATTAGCAGCTCAAGTTGCAGAGGCTGGTGCAGATTTTGGCTGCTGCTGCTGCTCTGGAAGGATAATACCCATTTCCTTTGATGCTTCCTTAATTTGCCTTAAAATATCCTCAGATAATTGGAAGGATTGTGGTGGGGAGAGGGAGATCCCTGACCTGAGGTAGAGGATGGGCAGAATCACAATCCTCAAAACCCAGGAATTCGTCCTTCTCAGAGGATGGCAGGGAATGAAAGCCCTGTACTACAGCCAGCGCTGGGCTAGCTTCTTCTGGGGCATTGGGCTGGGCAGGCAGTGGCCAGGAAATAGCAGGGATAACAAGGTAGTTGGTCTTTCCTTGTCTCTAGATTGACAGACTCGCTTCTCCTGCCTAAAGTGTGGCTGTACTGCACTGGTCCTTTGAGATGCTTGGTCTTACATGAGGCCTTTCAGGGCTGCTGATTTTCAACAGCACTCATTGGGGCTCGTTGTGGGGCCACCTCACCTTATAAGGATGAGCAGAGAATATGAGGGAATTAAGGGTTGCCACATGCAACCGTTGTGAGTAAGTGGTGGACCCCAGGCCTGGTCTGCTCATAAACCTTAGGCCTATCTGGGCCTTGGCAAGAATCTCATCTATTGTAGATTGGAGCAAGGGGAAGCGCTGTATGGAACCCCCATCACCAAGAAATGGCACCTGTATCCAGCGCTGTAAGGAATAATAATAATAATAATAATAATAATAATAATAATAATAATGTTCCAATTCCTGGGCAGGGGGGTGGTGGTTAAGGGAAATGTGACTGCTTCATCAAGGCAGGAGCAAAACAGTAATAAGCCCAATGTGTGATGCTAACATCCCTACTATCTGAAGAAGTATCTGACGAAGTGTGCATGCACACGAAAGCTCATACCAAGAACAAACTTAGTTGGTCTCTAAGGTGCTACTGGAAAGAATTTTTTTTATTTTGTTTTGACTATGGCAGACCAACACGGCTACCCACTTGTAACTGATCCCTACTATTGTTCATTCTAACCCACCTCACAGGGTTGTTTCATGAAAGAAAAATATGAAGAGCAGAATATAAATTTAATCAATCAAATAACTTAATATTTATACAGCAATAAAGTAAATAAAGTAACTTAACATTTAAGATTCCTTGAGGACTCTGCTGGTTTTGTTGCAGCAGGTTGGAGATCTGTTGCTGGACTGACACCCATGGAAAATATGTTTTGCAAAAGGTAAAGCTCGTTTAGGCTTTTTGCAATTGCGAAGCATATCTTGCAGCGAGACTGTGAAAGCACACAAGCACATTCTGCTGTCTCTTGTGCAACCTGACAAGATTAACGCCGCAAGGCAAAGGAAAAACGAAAGGAAGGTCGTGCTTCAGTTATTAGTAATGACTATGTGTGAACTAAAGTCTGATCTAAATGCTACGCTGGGTGTGCTAAAAATTAAAAGTCTTACTGGTGTGCAGTTCCACACAGCCAAATCTTGTTTAAACTGGCTCATGAGTGACTATGTGCAACATTAGCTGCATATCAGGAATCTGTGGCAGAGTTAGGCACTGCACTGGTGTGCTAATTGTACACACAGATGTGTACAACTGGTTTCTTATCTTATAAATAAAAAACCCATTTATAGAAGGCACCAGCCACTTGTAATCCTTACTAGTGAGGTGGTTTTTTTTAAGTGTCATGTTTAAACTGGGCCTTATTTTGAACAAAGATGTATACTGACTATGGTGTGTGTGTGTGTGTGTGTGTGTGTGTGTGAGAGAGAGAGAGAGAGAGAGAGAGAGAGAGAGAGATCCCTACAGATTACATTGCCGCAACCCAACATTAGTAGACAAAGGGACATAATTTTTTTTTATTTCCAACACTATTACATTTGCAGACTATTATTTAAAAAGGGAAGACCATATTATATTACTATATTACATTAGTTCAAATCTAGCCTGCCAAGCGAAGATATGTAAACTCTAATTTTACAAACACAATAAAAGACATTTCATTGTACAAATTGCTGTCGTCCCCAGAGAGTATTGTGAAAAAAACTCTTTAAAAATAGATGCCAAAAAACTCTCTCTTTAAATATACACCCACAATTCATTTCCTGAAGGTCTCCCTCTTTAGAAGCACCTTTCTCTTCTCCATTAATACCTCCCCACCATCACATTTAAACAACTGAGTCCTGGCCAGAAAGCACTGAAAGCACAGGAGGCATAAACAGTGTGGGAAGCACTGTACAAAACTATGACAGTACAGCAGTATTTGTAGATCTCAGTGCTGTTTATACTTCTTTTTTTTTAGAAAAGCTTTCACTATATATAAATGGTTGAACTCCCTTTTGTGGACAATGTACAGATTGCAAATCTTGGACTTTGGAGGCCGAAGAAAGTTCCTCACCTAGATTGGTACAACTTCTCTTGTAACTGTCAGTGCAAGGCAAGACTAAAAGTTCTCCAATCTGTGGTACTGTGGGTTCTTAGGCATGTTATTGGACAGGGCCAATGTGACATAGATCGATCCTTGATGTGAATCAGACAATCCTTGCTTAGCATATTAGCCCACAAATCGCGGCCCTTTAGTTAAGAAACACTCTCTGTGCCCGAGATATTTTTAGATCAAACTCCCAGTATGTGTTTGTACCACAAGCTACATGTCAGACAAAAAGATGATAACTTGTCCTTTTTTAAAAACCCCACATTTAGTAATTGCACCCTCTCCGCACACAAAGGAAAAGAGATCAGGTGAGCAGAAGTTCACTTCTTCCTCTTTTATAATCCCTTCTGGCACTTCTTCTGGAACGAGGTTTTCAAGAAACTGCGGTATCCAGGGTCATCCACATACTCGTTCTTAAATCTGGAGCTCAATACCCTCTGCCTCTTCTTTTCTCCTTGTATAATATCGGCTCCGTAGAATGTGTCTTCAAACCTCATATCAGAAGCTGTAGACTAAAAAGAGACATTCGCTATAGGGTATATTTCATACATAACGAAACACCACATAACTCCCTCACTATATTTAAGGATCTGGTGACTTCTGTTTCAGTGTATCTGAAGAAGTGTGCATGCACACGAAAGCTCATACCAAGAACAAACACAGTTGGTCTCTAAGGTGCTACTGAAAAGAATTTTCTATTTTGTTACCACATAAATAGTTTTCCTACTCTGGTATAGTCTCTTCAACAACCTCTTCAAGAGCATGAAAGTCTTTCTATTTAGTGGTCACAGACCATCGTCAGTTCAAGTTATATACATTCATAAATCAATGCAGGCACTGAGTGGAGATTAATCTTCAAAGTTAATCAAGAGAAAGCATGTAAATCTCTAATGTGGATCAGCTTCCTGGTGTGTTTACAAACCATGGATGGAATGGACCTTCCAAGGGGCTGGATGTTTGAAAACAGATTGAATCATATGGGCTGGTTACACATAATTTGATAGATTGGCAAGGGCAGAGGGAAAAGCACCCATGATGGGAAAGGTATGCATAAACCAAAATGAATGAGCTCAGATTGTTTTGACCTCTGCCAGAGAGGACATTGTTATTCAAACAGTGATTGGCCTTCTCCTTTCATCTCCCTGGCTCTCTTCACTTGTCTTGTTTGCAAGTACAGTCATACCTCGGGTTGCGCGTTTTCGGGTTGCGCTCCGCGCCAAACCCGGAAGTACCGGGAAGAATTACTTCCGGGTTTCAGCGCTCGCGCATGCGCAGAAACACAGAATGACATCACGCGCATGCACAGAAGCGCTGAATCGTGTTGTGCATGTGCGCAGACGCAGCGCTGTGGGTTGTGAACGCTGCAGGTTGCGAACGTGCCTCCCACACGGATCACATTTGCAACCCAAAGTATGACTGTAAGCCTTTACTCATGTACAGTCGAACATTGGTTCTCAAACGTAATCCGTTCCGGAAGTCTGTTTAACTTCCAAAACGTTCAAAAACCAAGGCGCGCCTTCCGATTGGCACAGGCGCCCCTGAAACAATAACCGACAGCCACATCAGATGTTAGGGCTTCCAAAAAATGTTCGAAAACCGGAACACTTACTTCCAGGTTTTCATGCGTTCAGGAGCCAATTTGTTCGTCAACTAAGCCGTTCGAGACCAAGGTTCCACTGTATAGGGTTCTTTCATCATGGTCAGTCGAGCTGGTATAATTTTAGGAGGAGGTAACTTTGATGTTGCCATTCTTAAACAATCCTAGCCAATCTACTTCCAAGTGCAGCTGCCATCACTCTGCACATACTTGATAGTCTTGTGATAGCAGTGAGGGTGGAAACGGCCATCTTCCCGGTGTACTCAAGATCCCTTGCTCTGGGTACAGTCAGGAAACAGATATCCAGAGTAGCATACTTTGCTAGGCTGAGCTAGAAGAGAGTCTTACTGACTTCTCATCAAAAGATTTTCATGATGAATAGGGCATTACCAAAGCTAGATGCCAAGAGATGTCTGGATACTAGGGTATTCCCAGATTTCAGGGAACATTATAACAATATCATTAACTCCCCTGAAAAGTTAACATTATTACAGACAGAAGTAAAAATGATCTATAAAGCTATCATGATTTCTAATAAATGGCAGAAATATACTATATCTGCAGTGCTATTCTAAGTTAAATGCAACAATAAAACAGATTTATGGAACATCTAGTTAATTATAAAGCCCATTACAAATACTCTATAAAACAATAAGTAATAATGGGTCATTTTCCTCAACATAATTTTTGCTTTTAAAAAAAAAATCAATCCACTGTTCTTACCAATTGAGTTATTTATTGTACTGTTCAAGAACCATCTTTCTCATGTACGCTGCTAGGTACGTATTGGAGCTACAAACTCTGTTTCGTGATTCTGAAACTTGTAGACTAGAAATATCTCCAGTTAATGCATGATAGAGACCTTTCTGGTCTACCAGAGCATCTTCCAAAGTGCCTACAGGTGGACAATATGTTTGGGAAGAGTCTTAGAGCTCATTGATCGGAAAGAAACAAGCCACGACCCTTGGCTCAGATGTAACTCTAAACCAGACCATGGTTTGTTTCCTGGGATCAGCAGTGGAGGAGCAAAGCACAATGTACCAGCATGCTGCATATTCACATTTAAACCAAAACATAGGTTTAACAATAGTTGAAAGTAACATAACAACTCAATGAAAAGAAGGCAGCTTGTAGTTTGAATGTAGACAAAGAGAGAGATAGAGATGAGAGTTTAGCTGTGATTTTGGGGTAGAACCGTAGAGAGGCTACAACAGCTATTGTCTGGGAATCTAACTCAGGGGTCAGGAAATTTGCAGCTGCCTGATACAGAGTGCTTTCACTCTATTTAACTCTGAGTAGGCTTGCTAAGATGTATAAGACTGAATCAGATAAGTGCTGGAGATGCAATGAGGTTGAGGATACGTTCTTTCATATGTGGTGGACCTGTAAAGGGGTAAAAGAGTATTGGGAAATAATTCATAATGAATTGAAAAAAAATGTTTAAAAGTACTTTTCAAAAACAAAACAAAAAACACAACAGAGTCCTTTTTGTTGGGGATAATTTAGATGGAAATTCCCAGGTGTCAAAAAAGGTTATTTATGTATGCCACTACTGCGGCCCGTGTTCTGTTAGCCAAAAATGGAAAATGAGCGAGGTCCCAACTAAAGAAGAATGGCAACTTAAGCTGATGGAATATGCACAGCTTGTGGACCTAACATATAGAATAAGAGAACAAGAAGAACGTACGTTTAAAGAAGATTGGAAAATATTTATTGAATATATGGGGGGATTGTGTACACTTGAAAATGTTGGCAGCATTAAGATAAATTCAACAGTGTAAACAAGTTTTGATGGATGTAATAATGGAATACTGAACAGTTTGTGTAAAATATGCAGGGATTTATGATACGCAAAATGAAACACGGAAAGAGAAGAAGGGAAGTCATTGACATTTTAACGTTGTTTAAATGAATATTCTAAATTGTAAAACAGAAAATTTAATAAAAATTATACACAAAAGAGTGCTTCCACCCTGCTCATATATTTGCAAATAAAGTGAACATTAGAAAGACACTGTAAGTCTCCAGTGCTCTCATAGTCAAAAGAAACTAAACCCCGTAGAGCTACATCTGGAACTTCTAAGAGCGTAAGAATGAAGGAAGGGTGTGATGGATCAGATCAGTGGATCTGGTCCATTCTGTTTTCACAGTGCCCACCCAAGATGCCTGTTGGAAGCCTTCAAGCAGGATCTGGGCACAAGGGCACTCCCCCCTCCCACAGTTTCCAGGAACTGGTATTCAGAAGCATTACTGCCTCTGACCAGGCAAGTAGGGAGCACACATGAATAATGTGGAAGAGGTAAGCAACATCAAGGTTGTTTTCCTGGGGTGGACGAGCTCTTCCTGCTTTCACCGGAATGACCGGCTTGTGACAAGCTGCCACATAACAGCATCCAGGGATCTAGGGAAATGCTGTTTGCAGGCTGGATAAGGCTTGATCTTGAACATCTGACACGACGCCATGGGGCAATTGTAAAAGAAATGCCTAAGCACTGAATCTTTATAAAAGCGCTGAGGTGTTATAAAGAAACCCAATCGTCAACTTGTGGCATTTTGCCCAAATTTCAATGTGTTCACCAGTACTTACAAATCGAGCTCGCACTCTTTTGGGCAGTTCTTCATCAAGAGTGTAGATTTCTTCCCTTTTCGTTGCTATCTGAGAACCATCTTCAAACTCCACCTATTTATATATATAAAAATATGGAAATTCTTCAGATTACAGTTATCTGCCTTTTTTGATATTCTGTTACTGGTATGGGGTAGCACAGGCAACAAAATATGTTAGCTGTTCAATGCTCATCTGCATGAAATCCATACTCAGCCACTCCCTCAGTAAAATGACTTACTTTACAAGGTCGCCCAAGGACTGACTTTTAACCTGCTTCTTCTTTCTTTAGTTAACAGCTGCTCAGAGCAGCTGCTACTGCACTTTAAAGCTTCCCCCCTGATTTCCTTAAAGAGTTAATAGCTCCTGGTAAGTGTGACTGCTTCTGCTCACATTGGAAAGTGGGGCTACAAATGCCCCTGGGTCATGCAATGGGGCTGATGATGTGCCTTGCCCTTTTTATTAAATCTGTATAATGCCACACTGTGCTTTTCCTACACTACTCTGTACTATTTTTATACACTGCCTGGGTATTTCTTTTTAATGTAGAGTGGCTTACAAATTTGGAGAGAAATAAATGCAAGGCAGCCAGTCATCCCTCCCATCACATGACCCAGGGCCCAACGTACCCAAATGGTTAATCTAATTTCCCAAGTGATAAGAATTAATCTTTCTGTTTTCAAGGTTGTGGAAGACTTATGTCAAAATGAGGAAGGTATGAGTGATACTAAAGGAAATGCCAGTTAGCAGAATTATATTGAATCTGATGGAACCTCTTTTAAAATAGTCTGTTCAGAAGATGAAAAGCTTTATCATGCTTAGGTTTAGATCTAATCCAGTATGAACCCCTTTAGCAGAAAATGAGAAAGGGAATGCAGCAAGGTGTGGGGAATGCTAAACGACTCTGCTGCTGCAGTCAGTTGTGCCTTTCAGAAGATCTAAGTTACTTTTTTGACACCACTTTTCCAATTCCAAAACATGGACGTCTGGTACTTCTATAGCTTTGTTCTTTGTGCTCTTGACCAAACGTGGTTGTTTATTTTTAAAGTTCAAAGTGCCCATTGAAACAAATGCATTAATAATGACAATGGTAATGATGATAATAATGATAATGATAATAATAATAATAATTAATTAATTCAGATATTTAAAAACTGCATATGTACAGTAGGGATTCATACACCTTACTCAAATATGTCTAAAGCCTTCCTGACAGTATTAAAAGATTTTTGTTAGTCCAAACATTTTCAGGGTAGTGATATTAGTTCTATATCTGTGTGTGTGTATATTTCCACCCACTGCCTGATAGTCAGAGATGAGATGAATTGTAGTCCAACATCGGGGTGTGGGTGTGTGGGTGTGTACAGGCTCCCCATAACTGATCATCTTCTCTAAATCTAGCCATTATAGACCACACAAAAGCAGCCAATGTTGTCTGGAGAAAACCACCATACTGTGCGGTTTCAGCTCTTCCAGAAGATTCGGCCGTGTGGCTGCCACACCAGTTAATTAGAAACCAAATTCTATTCTGTGCTGGGAAAATATTTCCAAATTGTAGAGATCTAATGACAAGTAATGGCTCCTTTAAGTTATTCAATAGGGGTTTATGGCAGAGAGTGTCAATAGATCATCTCTAATGAGTCCAAATCTGAACTAGGCTTGAGTTGGCATAATGTAGACCACTCAGTTTGTCAATCACTGTCCATATTAATTTATATCAGCCCCAAGAGACAGACACACATAATAATAAAAACCACTACTGCAATAATATGTCAGTAACATTTGCCACTTAGTTCTCTCTATGTGCTTTTCTTGCATCAGGACATCATAAATTAGCAGTTTAATTGGAATTGCTGGAAAGCATTTGATTAGGTACATGGGTAATTTAGTCATCTTCATAAGCTCACACATGCATATTAAAAAGGGACACACAAGCAAAATCATAAGACAATGTTTAGGGCTCGGGTTTCCACTTAAAAAAATCATAGCCTTTTTTATTGTTACAGATCTTCACAGATTTGCAACACTAAAACAGTGTTTTGATTTCCCATCACACTTCAGTGTCTGTAAAAAGTGACATGGAAGTGCCACCTAAACCCAACTAGTTCAGACCGAAGCTCTATGCATGATTAAAATGAGCAGGAAGCAACACTGTGCTGATTAGCTCCTCCCCCTAGTGCCATTGATAGAATGCACATGTCTGAAAGGTTGACATTTTGTGCATTCGTGGTTCTGTGCAATCTGGAACCCCAAATGTTCAGGGAAGCAGAGATGTGCAAAGGCTCCTCCCTTCAGACCTTTGCATTCAGTGTGCAGACACCAGGGGAAGAGGTTATTTAGTATGGCACCACTTCCTGATCATATGTTGGTGTTAATCACTGAGTAGTGTCAGGGGCGTCTTACCCATAGAGGCTAGTGGCATGGGGCGCCGGGGCACCAAGTTCTGGAGGGCGCCAGGGAAGAAGCGGAGGCTGGATGCAGCGCCTCCCGGCATTAGCTCGCTACCCTCGCCTGCCTCCGCCATGCCGTGCCAAAGCAGCGCCACGCCCGGAGCCTCCATCTGCCGTGGCCACTGTGGCACAAAGTGGCCAGCTAAGCCAGGAAGCACCGCGTCCAGCCTCTGCCTCTTCCCTGCCGGAAGAGCTGCCCTCCAGCTGCTGCCCACCTCCTCCAGCCCCGCTGGCAGCACTGTCCTCCCTAAATAAAGGTGGACAATTCTGGGAAACGGGGGGTGGGGCGCTGGAGGGAGCTTTGCACCATGGCGCCGGATATGCTTAAGACGGCCCTGAGCAGTGTAATAGATCTGTGGTGCTAAATGTTTAGGTTTAGTACATATTAAGATTTAAACTTGTATGTTATTCTGGGATGTGTTATAAGACAGTCTCAAAGTGTCTTAGAAAGGGGGTTATGCAAGGGGTTTGTGGTGTTAAATTAGTGTTTATGTATAAAGACTGTGTGTCAGACTTTCAGAATGTAATCAACATCCAAGTGTATCAGAATGTGTGTACCTACTTCTGAGCACCAGCAATTAGCATGTGAAGAGTTAATTAACCTATGTAAATGTCCTAAGTGTGTATGTCTTTAATCCTAGTCACTTAACAAGTGTTGATGGAGTCTGGGGAACTCTTTTGTTAGGTGAGGGGGGCGGATTAACCATTGGTATTTCAAAGCACCAAAAGAACTGACCATTAGAATGAGGAGGCTTAGTTTTTTTCATAACAGCAGAATGAGGAGAGACGCCTTAGACTCAAGTGTGTCTCTGCTGTGAGGAACAAACCCCTCTTGGTGGGGTAAAAGCAGCTGACGGCAAGCTTCACAAAGAACAGATCTGGCAGGGAAAGGGTTCAGCACTTTCTTTACTACTGCCAAAGAAAATGGCATCAGGCCTTTGTTACCCACAGCTGAAGGACATAAGTATTTTCTGGCGTAGGAACTGTAATGCATGAAGGTGTCCTAAGCAAGATAAAGGTTTTCCCCACTCTTTCATTTCTCCTTTTCTCATCCTCCATACAGAAATGTCTCCACAACCCTACAAGAATGTTATGGTTTCTTAATTGAAACTGCTTTGTTTTAAAATGCCACCTGTCACATCATCTTTCTGCTTTTTCTAGCACTTATTTTTTTGCCTGATCTTATTGTTAGAAGATAGGACACATGGTCCCAAGAAATGGGCAATTAGGGCTCTCATGTGACCTTGGAAAGGGCACTTAAATCTAACTAATAGGAAATAATTCTGCTTCTAATAAGGCACATGTGCTTACCCCGAGTAACTCTTTTTAATGGTCACAGTTGTCAAGAACAATGGTTCATCTTACATCATCTAATTTTATGTATCTTAAAATGACTCTGCACCAACATTTCAAGTTATTTTCATTTCCCATCTGTTGAGGTATTCATACTAGTGCTTCATAGCATTTCTGATACAAGCAATCTGAAGTACACAATTCAGGAGTTCTTGCCACAGCCTACGGCAAGGCTGCCAATACCACTGTGAGGAATTCACCCCACCTGCTGCAGTTATGACTCAGGCTGGGGGGTCAGCTGTAAGAGGCCAGGCACCACAAAAGACCAGGATAGGCGGCTTAAGTTTCAAATGTCATGATGCTCTCTGAGCCTTGATTAATCCACAGCTGTTGAAGGGTATCTT